>NC_136070.1:464948963-466148963 GCF_964261635.1 Lissotriton helveticus
CCCCCATTTCTGCCGCTTCTCTGCAGCTAATGTTCGCGGCACTATCAGCCGAGATCAAACGAGGCTTTGAGGAGTCTGCCTCCAATCAGAGAGACATAAGAAGCTTTTGCGAGTCCCTGGATGGAAAAATCGATGGCCTCTCTGCAAGAACTCAAGCTTTAGAAGAGACTGTGGGGCAATTGTCGATGTGTGCTGAGAGTGTTCAGGATGACATACTGAAGCTAAAGAAAGAAGATGCGGCCCTATCGGAGAGAATGGAGGCTGTGGAGAACAATGCCAGGCGATGTAACATTCGTATCCTGAATGTCCCGGAAGGGAGCGAAGGAACAGACATTAAGGGCTTTATTATATCACTACTAAAAGAGTCTCTCAACCTGCAACACTCCGACGAGGATCTCGCAAAGGATATTCAGCGCATCCACAGGGAACCATTCAGGCGTAACCTGCAAAGAACTAAGCCGAGGAAAATCCTAGCGAATTTTCACACGTATACACTTAAAAAACAAATTTTTAATCTTGCCTTGAAACAAAAATCTTTAGCAGGCAAGGGATTCAACTTTCAGATACGCTCGGACCTGTCCAGATTCACTCTTGACAAACAGTGGGAGTTGGGCAGGAGAATGGATGCTTTTCGAAAGTTAGGTGCTACGGTGCAGATGGGTTTTCCTGCATCCCTTAAAATAATGCATAATAACAAAATGCACAACATACGATCGGTTCAGGCTGCTGATGAACTCTTATTGTCTTTGGGTAGCAGGAAAGGGCCAGCAGATTAAGATAGGTAGCGGCTTATTTTTCACGGCTAGCAGGCTAATCCAGTTTTATAAGTCCCCCCTCTTGTATCTGTTATTGCAACTGGCTTATATCTATGATGTTGCTGGGGAGTAATTTAGAATGAGCTGGGTAAACCCTAAGCCAGGGTATGGTATCATATCAAAACTTTAAGGATGAAATAACAAATCACGTGCACAAAAAAAAATAAAAAAAATGTACAAAATAGGGCGAATTGAACACAAGTAAATAGTTATAAAGAGGCACGTATGGGGGGGTTCGGGTAGAGTAGGGGCACCTTCTTCCGGTACTTCCGGATAGTGAGTACAAGGGTTTCTCATGGGAGGGGGGTGGTTGGGGGGGTCACTGGGGGGTGATGGGTGGGGATAAAAAGGGGAAAAAATACTCGTTCTCAATTGAGCTCCAATCAAAGTCTATTAGGGAATCTACTCCTTATCGGCAGTTAGACAGGGCATCGTTTCGGTGCGGGACACATTCGGCAGCATTTTCTGTTACCACCTACTCTCAGTGCTATGAGTAAGCTCAGGATCTTCTCCTGGAATGTAAATGGTCTGCGCACCAAACCTCGAGCAAATAAAATTCTGCAGTACCTACGTGACGTAGATGCGCGGATCATTATACTCCAGGAGACACATCTAATTGAGGGTGAGATGCTTGAGCTAGTGAAGAAGAATAGGTGGTTAGATACCTCGGTCTCTACCTCCCAATCGCTAAATATAAGGGGTGTGACTATCTTGTTTAAAAAAACCCATGAACATGAAAATCATACAGCAAAAGGTGGATACTGGCGGGAGATGGGCCATTGCAGCGGTTGAGATGGGTGGTATAGTTTTAACATTGGTTGGTTATTACGGGCCGAATCGTGATGACCCTTCGGTACTTGAATCTTTATTTTTACATCTCTTACAATTTCCAGAGCCGGTTATAATAACTGGCGACTTTAACATCGTGTTAAATCCTTTACTGGATAAGTCCCCATCAAGTAGACAGCAGGTTCTTTCAAAATCTAGAAACTGTCTACTTGGGTGTATGAGCCAATATGGCTATGTTGATATTTGGAGGGTAAGAGCAGGGCAGGGGCAGGGATTTTCGTTTAGAAATCTCAAATATCGACATCGGTCGAGGATAGACTTTATCTTAGTTAGTCGTGCCCTGGTTGACTCCTTTAAGAATGTAGGCTATGCTCCTTCACATCTTTCTGACCACTCTTTCATTTTCCTCCTTTCGACTGCATATCAAATCATAGTACTGCCTCTTGGTGCTGCAAGGAAGGAACTGACAAGGCCACATTACAAAATTAAATATCTTTGCTTTTTTCCCCAATACTTGAACAACATTTAAATCCTGTAGATTCTTCAATAGATGACATTTTGTGTTTTACTTACTAACCTAACTAATGCAGGAATCTGAAAGGATACCTGTAACACTACATTTGTCCTATGCCATCATGCTTAATTAGCTGGGAGACATGTCTTTCATAAATTAGACTATCAGACTACGATTGGATATTTTCATGGCTGTCTTGTACCACTCCAACCTCTACTGCCCCCAACACCCACCACCATTCCACTTAGCCCAAAGGCTCCTGCTTCTTAATAGGATTTGGTTGTGGTTGTCTTATAAAACAGAACTCATAATTGGTGTCTTCCTATTATACTGACCTACACACAGAGTAAAGTGGCAGTCTTGTTTGCAGTTAACTAACCCAGAATGGGAGACGTTAAGGTTCTTTATTTGAAACATTCTAGGATTGTCTTCCATAAAGAAAGGGTACCCTCAAGACCATTCACTACTTAATCCTAAAAGTTATGTCAGATTTTTATTGAAACCAAGAAAATATTCTTTGGGTTTTCAAACCAAGTTCCCATACTTCCTTGGATGAGGATATATTGTACAAGCTACAGGTATTTCCACCTCTGAAGCATTATCCTAGTCTATGAGAACAAGAGCTTTCAGATGCTCAAATCATCTAGTAGGATGAGACTAGCACAGACAACAAAGCAGCACAAAACTACTATTTCGAGATGAATTATCCCTTGTATCTCTAAATACTATGACTTTATATGAGATCAGCCTTCTGTGAGATCTTTTTTTTTTAATTTTTATTGGCAGAGATTAACATTCAAAAATACATTCATGGCATTAATGAATACAAAAAGAATTATAACAAAAGCCATCATATTAAGTATAAAAATATGAGTCCACAAAGCGATTAAATAAAAGAAAACATATCTTAACATCTTCGATGCTGATGACGGCCCCCAGCCGTCATGCATCACGGGGCTCGTGTGCTGATGACGGCTGGGAGCCGTCATAAACCCGCCCACTCGCGATTCTGCCGCACAGGCGCAGAATCGCGGCCGCGCCCAAGGGGTTAATCAGATCCTTTGATCCAATCCTCAACCGGTTGCCATATCTTTACTGCTGTCTGTTGCCTCCTCATGCCCTTAATAGAGAAAATGGAGAATTCCAGCTTGTAAATGGCCAGCAGTCTAGCTCGCCAATTTAAAAAAGTGGGAGCTTCAGGAGATAACCACTGAGACGTTATACACAACCGAAGTTGAGTCATAGCCAAAAATAATAAAGCAGATATGTGTAGCGTATTACAGACTGCCTCCACACTCCCAGGATCCCAGCCAAATATCACCAATTCTGCAGTCAAATTACACCCAATCTTAAGCCTAGTATTAATGAAACCCTCAATATCGATCAAAAATCTGGAAAGGGAGGGACAAGCAAAGAACATATGGCTAATATCTGCCGCATATAATCCACACCTTGCACACGAATCTCCCCTGCTACCCCATTTTGAGATTCTTGCCGGTGTATAATATAAATCCAGCATTGCCATATAACTTTGTGTTCTAAGTGACCCAGAAACCAGGACCTCGCTGGCAAGTTCCAGCATCGGTGTTAAATCTATACTGGACTTGCCAAGCTTACCTTCCCATTTAATGCTCTGGGCAAATAGATCTTCCGGAAAAATAGACAATAGATATTGATATATTGTGCCGATTCTAGATCTTTTTAAAATCAGTTCTATAATGGGAATTTTGCCAAATACGGTTGGTTCGGCCTTCAATTGCCTATAAAAAAAGCTTTGAATCTGTAAGTATTTAAAGAAATCATGTGGTAACAGCTGAAACTTGTCCTTTATAATACCATAAGATAGCACAAGCCCCTCCCCTATACAATCTCCTATAACTCGTACTCCCCGGGCTTGCCATCTAACCATAGTAGAATCCAGAAATATGGCATGTAGAAGTCGAGCAGCTTTGAAAGGTGTATAAATATTAATACCTGGTATACAAAGTTTCCGCCTCATTCTCTGCCAGATGGTGAATGCAGCTATAATCACCTTGAATCTTGTTCTTTTATAATAGCTTGGCTCCAAAACCTCCAACAGCAACCCCTTGGCCCCTTCTCCCAAACCTATCTCAAAGATAGTCGGGCGATTACACAGTGGAGTCACGGCTTTATCTCCAAGTAGCAATACTCCCAGTGACTGGGCCATCACTGCCCAGTAATACAAAACTAGGTTTGGAACTGACCAGCCCCCCCGATCCCGAGGAAGGCACATGAACTTGGCGGCTCTACAAGCCCGTCTATATCCCCACAAAAACCTAGAGCAGACCATATCTGCCTTCCTCAAACTACTTTGAGAAAATTCTAAAGGAATGGTCCTAAATAAGTATAAGAACTTAGGAAGTATTAGCATTTTGAGAACACTGAACCGCCCATACAATGAAAGATGAAGATGGTCTAAGCACTCCAATTTAGTGTTCGCCGCCTCGATCACCGGAAGGATATTTAAATCCGGAATAGCTTCAACCGCAGCTGTTATAGAAACTCCCAAATAGAGAGCTTCAGTAGCCACCGGGGCATCCGACACTGGCATGTCATGTGTCTGCACCACCAGAGTTTTGGATACATTCAACTTATACCCAGAGATCGCCCCAAATTGCTTAGCCAGATCCTTAAGTGTACTAAAAGCAGATGAAACATCAGATGTTAGAACGACGATATCATCTGCGTATGCTAATGTGCGATAAATAGCACCCCCGGCCCTTATTGGTAATATCCCCTGATCGCCCTCTATTCTACTCAGGAATGGATCAATATACAGGGCGAACAACAGGGGTGAACACGGGCACCCCTGCCGCGTGCCCCTACTGATGGTAAAACCTCTAGTTAGTTGACCGGAGATACGGAGTGCAGCTTTTGGGGAGGAATACAATGCCTGAATCGCCCGTATAAATTCGATAGAAAAACCCTTCCACTGAAGCACGGCCCACAAGAACCCCCAGGGGACCCTGTCGAACGCCTTCTCGACGTCCAACAGGATCACCCCGAGGAGAGAGGCCGTGACCTGCGCCCAATCTAATAGTGCTAGGACACGTCTGACATGGTCCTAAGTGTCCCGTCCAGGAATTAATCCGTGCTGTCGCAGGGAGACCAAGGGCATAATTACATGCGATAGCCGGACTGCTAGAATTTTCGAATACATTTTCGAGTCACTATTAATTAATGAAATCGGTCGAAAGGATGACAGTAACAATTCTGGTTTTCCCTTTTTTTTTAAAACAAAACTATAATGGTATCTTGCCACGATTTTGGAACTAAACCATTCTGTGCCGCTCTGACTACATTAAGGAGATCCTGTTTGACCTCTGCCAAAAATACCTTATAAACCTCAAGTGGTACAGCATCTGGGCCACAGGCCTTGCCATTTGCTAGAGATTTAACCGCAGTCTCAACTTCCTCCCACTGAATTGGAGCAGACAGAGCTTCACTCTGCTTCAGGGGGACCTTTAGAGTATCCAACCCTGAAAAGAAAGCCTCCACTTCAGTCCCTACCTGAGACCAAGAAATATCCTCCTTGTACAAATCAGAATAATAATTCAAGAACACCTCCTCAATACCCTCTGGAGTATCATGAACTACCCCCATTACATCTTGGATTTTTGTTACCCGACTCTGTACACTTCTCTGATGGAGTCTCTTAGCAAGAACCCTGCCGGCGTTCTCACCAAACTCGAACATACTATTGCATACGATATTGCAGATATTTTGAGGCAAGGTCTTGTCCAAAAGACTCCAACAATCCAGCCTTTATTATTGCTACCTGCTGTTGGCTAGATTATATGTCCGCTCCCTCTTTAATTCTACTAGCGAGTTCTACTTCTGCCTTCCTTAGGTCTAATAGCCGTCTCTGGAGCTGCTCTTTATCTAATTTCACCCTATAGGACGAGAATCTTTTTGTCTCACCCCGCAATCCGGCTTTCAGAGTATCCCATACTATCTGATCTGTTGCCGTACCCTTATTAATCCTCAAAAATTCTTCCAACCATTTCCGCATATGGGCGCTATAACTCATCGAGTAATAGCTTTCTTTCGAATGTCCATTTGCGAGGAGGTTTTCTAATTCGAGGCCACGGGCATTCAGCTACCAATGGATTATGATCTGAAATAATCCCCGGAAAAGAAGTAATCGAAGAGGCAGCTGCCACCTGCTCAGAAACAAAAACATAATCCAATCTAACACATTTATTATGGGGGGGCTGAATAATAAGTATACCCATCATCCATTTTATTATGCAGAAACCATAAGTCTACGGCACCATGCTCTTGAAGTAAAGTCTGTAGTGCTTTAAAGACTTTTGGTTTCCTCCCAACATAGTTACCGTCTTTAACAATATTAAAGTGGCTTGCTAAATGAATATTCATATCACCGCAGAAGAAAAGCGCGCTTGGCCAATTAGCTAATTCAACATTTAAATACTTCAGTACTTCAGGGTCAACTAGATTAGGGCCGTACAGTGTGCACACCGTCGGAGTCCTACCACCAATCAACAATTCAGCTATGGCCCATCTGCCCATATGATCTTCCTTAACCCGTTTACAGGCCCCAACTCCCCGTCTCATCAATATCGCTACCCCTCTTATCATAGATGTCTGTTTTGAGCTTACTTGCAAGTCAAACCCTGGCAGCTTCAAGCACCCCCACCTCCCCCATGGTATATGCGTCTCCTGTATACATAATATATCGGGGTACATAGCTTGTGCTATCTTGGAAAGTAAGGCCCGCTTCTTTGCATCGTTTAGTCTACAGACATTCCAGGTACTTATAATAAGCTTATCCTGCCCCATTAACACAATCAAAAGTCAACCTGCTTTGTGGCTTTCCCACATTTTTACCTATAACACAAGGTAACCATCCAAAGATTTGAACAACTTTTAATGCCATTTCTGTAATCATTTCCAAAAACCTGATTAATCTTCTCTCTGCCGCACACCCCCCTACACCACCCCCCACCCAAACCCCTAGCCTCCCTCCCCACCAAAACCACCCCCACAACACCCACCCATCCCTTACCACTCCCTTATGAGGCAACAGGACTGATGTCCTTGTGATGGAAAGAGCTGGTGACTGCCCCCCGCATGGATTCTTTCACCCATTCAAAAAAGAAAAAGAGCCCAAGAAGGGGGAAGGACTAAAGGCATCCAGGCACTACATAATCGTTAAAAAAAAAAAAATCCTAACATGGATATCCAGAAATGAAAAAAAAAGGCTGCCCTCATAAGGCAGAACCCAGAAACTATTATGCAGACCAGGTCCAATGCTGAACCACCTTTCCCTTCCCCTCAAAAAACCAAAAATACAATGCTACAGCAACCCCAGGGCAGCAATTCACATTACCACCCAATATTACATCTTAACAAGAAATTCCTTAGCCTGAATTTCGGATAAGAAGAATTTGGTCTGACCATGATGGATAATATTTAACTGAGACGGAAACAATAGAAAGGCCTGGGCCCCTTTAGCCTGAAAAGGAGCGATCAGCTGCCGGAGCTGCCACCTCCGTTCCACTGTCGCAGGGCAAAAATCCGGGCGGACAAAAAAATCGCAGCCTTTACCGCGCCTTTTTCTATCCGGCCTTGCGAGATCATACAACATTTCCCTCGCTAGAAAATTATTAAGACAGATTAAAATTGCCCAAGGCTTGTCCCCAGTCTTTTGCCGCTGTTTGAAAGGAAACCTATGAGCCCGAAGGATTTCCAACTGCCAGTCCCATTGTTCAATTTCCGGAAATGCCTCCTTGAACAGTTCTACCACAAATTGTCTGACATCGGCACCTTCAAGACCTTCCGGAACGCCTAAAATCCTAAGATTATTTCTTCTCATCCTATTTTCCAATTCGGTTAATTTCCATAATATGTCATGCTTCTGTGCTCCAATCAACTCAACAGCACTCTTCTGTGCAAGAAGAGAGTCCTCCAAACTGGAGATTCGCTCCTCAGCCTCCCCAATTCTAGTAGCTATCTCCGTGCATGTTTTTGCGACTCTCCGAACAGAGTTCTGTACTCTTCAGCAGACCCCCTGGGTACGGGCATTCCTCTCGATGATCAATAATCGTTTGATAGATAAGTGATAGCGTAATCTCCGGGGGTGGTGCACCAGTTTCTCGATCTTGATTTGAGGCGGATACCCCCCCCATCATCAAGCACACTGACCAGGGCAAAGGGACTGAGTGTCTCTGAATCTTCCAGGCCAGGGCCCCTTATTCTCTGCCCAGCTCCTTTACGAACTGTACGTAGTTGCCTAGGGCTCTGCCCCTCCTTCAAAATCTCGTTCTGCCTCCAATCCCCCATGTCGCTGCCATCATCTGTCCATTCTGGGTCAGAATCGCCTCCATCCAAAGAGGACCCGGTATGCTCAGATAGTGAAAAAAATTTCTCAGTCTCTAGCTCCTTAACACCTTGAACGCTATGGGGATTTTTCCCCTGTGCTGGAAATCTGCAGATGCCCTTTATCATGACGAGCTGGGCTCGTCATGAGCGTAGCAGGAGGCTACTGCATGACGAGCCCAGCTCGTCATGAGCGTCGATGGGGTTAGAAAGCTGATTGATGATGCCACTTGTTTGATTAGCTCCCTCAGGTATCCTGTAAATAACTATACCCGGGGGACGATTGATAGTCCATAGTTCTCCCTTTTAGTTATTCTAATTACGCAAAGGCCCAAAATCATATGAAAGGCCTCACATTAGGCCCAGCCCAATTTTCCTTAGTAGTATGCAGCGGTCTAACCAACTTTTCCCCCGTTGATAGATAGTTTACCAAAATACCCCCAAGCGCGTTTCCCATCGATTTTGGTGACACGTTTTTGATGCAGAGCAATACGAGGACGTTTCTACCAAACAAAGAAGAACTTGCATCATTTAGTTAGGGGAAGTACCCCTGTTTAGTGGAGATTCACCTCTTTGTAGTCTCATCCTCTTCTCTTGAGGAGGATTCACATTATCACAGATTTCTGGATGAAGACGCTATAGGAACAATCACCATGCAGAAATGACATGCTCATCTTGTGGTCCTTTACCCATCTGTAGTGTAGACTATGCATGAGACATTTAACCAATGAGGTAGTACTTAATAATTAACCAAATTAAAGTCCTCCAGTTAGGTAGTCGTTTTCGGAAAAACTGGGGACTCTTCTTGGAAAAAAATGAGGTGCGATTCTGGCCTTGTTGCTGATTTCACAGAAATCAAACCTCAACGGGAAGCACTTACAAATACAAACATAGCAGGTGCCCCAGTAGAAGCTCAACTTCAGTAAAGCACAAATGATCCTAACTTTTTTTTGCTAGGGGGGCTTAATTCTATTTCCTAACTTGAACTTTTCAGTGAATTTCTACGTTTTTTTTAGTAGTAGTTGCGTTTGAGTGGTGGAGAAAGGGGGCTGGTCCTCCGATCAGCTCTCAGACATCCCTCGGAGTAGGACTTACAGCAGGTACCAGGAGGGCTTCTTGGGCCCCAAGGTAACTGTGGAGTAAAGTGACTTCATCTCCCAACCAGTAGTGCGCCAGGAGGTGTGTTTGCAGAGTGGGGGAGAAAGGGGGCATGGCATCCGAAGACCTTAGCAATACCGCTGTGTGTAACTTACTGTAGGTAAAAGGATAGGTTGTTGACCCCAAAGAATGTCCATGGGGGACAACTACCCCTCATGTTACCTCCAGTAATTCCCACATGGCAGGATTGCTGAGAGGTTGTCGGACACTATCACCCTTTCTCCACTACTCTGCAAACGCTCATCCTAGCGCACTACTAGTAGTGGATTGAAGTCCCCTTGGCTATTCAGGGTCCTTAGGGGCCAACTGCACCTCCTGTTACCTCCAGTAAGTCCCACACAATGGGTTTGCTGAGATGTTTTTGGGGACCGTGCCCTCTTTCTCCACCACACTGCAAATATGCCTTCAGGGACACGACTAATTGGTAGATTAAGTCCGCTTGGCTCTTGAGGGTCCTTGGGGGCCAACTAGCCCTCCTGTTACCTCCAGTAAGACTCACACAGCTGGATTTCTGAATAGTCAGTCAGAGGCCACGCCCCCTTTTCCCGCCACTCTACAAACGCTCCTCCTGGCGCACTACTGGTTGGGGGAAAAAGTCCACTTTAGACCAGAGACCCTCAGAAGTAAAGTGGAATTAATTCCCCAACCAGTAATGTGCCAGGAGGTGCATTTGGAGAGTGGTGGAGAAAGGGGGAATGGCCTCCAAACACCCCTCAGCAATCCCCCTGTGTGGTACTTACTGTAGGCAACAGGAGGGCTTTTTGCTCCCAAGGGCCCTCTGCAGCCACGGGGACTTCATCCCCTCACCAGCAGTGTGCCAGGAGGAGATTTTGCAGAGTGATGGAGAAAGCGGGTGGTGCCTCGGAAACTTGCAGATAGTTTTTTTAAATGTAAAGTTCTTTTAGGAAGGAGGGTGCAGTCAGCCCTCGCCGGGCCGATTTTGACCCAGGGGCCCCATTACCATGGGCCCAGCCTAATTCCCCCCCCAAAAATGAATTAATGGCGGAGGGGTCATGCGGGTGGCCCCCCTCCCGGGCTGATTCTGGCCCCAATGACCCCATCCCCGGGGCCTGGCCTCCAGGCTGGGTGGTAATCACTAGGGGGTAGCTGTTCTTAAGATAAGAAAGAGTCACAACCTATTCTGGTTGGAGACGAAGTATGAAAGAGGTCAATTTCAATACAGTTGGGTTATCTAAAGTGATGAGGGGGATCCCTCCTTTTTGGATATAGTGCCCTCACACACCCTTGCGAGTGTCATGCTTCATCATCGGGCATTGCTCCTCGTAGGGGTGGCGCTGCTGTCCTCCACGGGCCCCGCAAGAGGACTCTGTATCGGAGATCTTTTAAGGAGATGCTGCAGTTGTGCGTGTGGGTATGTTGGCCTAAGGTGGTAAGTGAGTGAGTGGGTTAACATTACTAAACGTTACCTTGAACTTAATCTTAAAAAAAGGTTAAAAAATGGGTCAGACACTGGCGCAACCTCTGTGGAACACATTTGGAGGGTGGGATGAATGTCTTCCCGCTGCTCTCAGTCTGTGTGAGTGTGTATTCAAGATAAAATGGGTCAACATGTTTCGCTCTTCATGTAGGTCCATAAGGGATCCAAGGGCGCTTCGCCAGTACTGTGAGGAGTGTAAACAGGGGAAAGTGATCAGGAATCGGGGAAGAGAAAGCCCTGTAGACCTGTAATACCCCTAGTCAGGTATAGCTGCGTCTTCGACATGTAGTACAGGTTCTAAAACCCAGCCCCCAGTTTTCGGAAGGGGGGCTGTCGGCGCTCACTTAAGTAATGAGGCAGGGTATAGTAGCTCGCCCCTTAGATGTCCGGAGACCTACCCGTCCATCTGGGAGTAGCCGGGTAAAAAATGCTGGGTGCCATGGTCCCACCTAGGGCACGAGACACTAATGGGGGCTATGGGGGAGCCTGAAGGCCCCCGTTGCTAATCATGCAGCTCCCTCTGTCCAAAAGCAATTCTGTTCTGCTTCGAGTAAGCGATAGCATTTTACATGCTCTCCCTTACTCAAAGCAAACAGCTATGCCCCGGGGTGGGAACCCCAGGATATTGCAGACATGGTCCAGGCGGGCTGGTGGTCCCCAGGGCCACCTATGGCTCCTGAAGGAAGCTGTGCGGCCCCCCAAGCTCTAATTTGCCCCTGGGAGGTGGCGGTCCCTGAGGCTGCGAGGGGGCTGCGAGACACGGGGGAGGGGGCGTCCCCCAGGGAGGCGGAGGGGTCCATGCGGCCCTCCGCATTGTTTAATGATTAAGCCTGCGGAGGCAGCAGTCCCTGGGGCTGGGTGTGTCCAAGAGGTACCCAATCCTGAAAATAAGTCACGGGGAGGTGGCAGTTCCTGAGGCAGCAGGGGAGGCCGTACTGACATTCCCGGCATTTATTTTAAAAGCAACCCCTGTGAGGTAATGTTAATGGGGACATCAGTGAGCGCTAGGAGGGTTAGGGACGTGCGCCCCCCCCCCCTTCTTTGTTACAATGCCCCTGGGACCTGGCCCACACATAGGCCTATTAGAAACGAAGCGCAGAAGGGCGCACTTTCAATTTTTTTGTCAAAACATTTTTACCGCGATTTTGCAAAATCGGCGCAACCTTGCTGTAAAAATAACAAAAATAGCTTGAGGGTCAGTGTATTCCTACCCTTTCCCCTTTTCTTTAGTTTTACTTTTTATCTTTGGGCCTCGGTGAAGCAGAGTCCCAAGATGGCTGCCAGCACTTCCTAGCTGAAGTGTTGGCAACCAATAAGAGCTGTGCTTTGCCCTGCATAAGCTTCTCTTTTTTCGCGAAGGCTTTGCGGCCAGAGATATCGTTAACTCTTCCCCTAAAATTTCACAAAAACAACTGAACGGATTTGCACAAAATAACAAAAAGCTAAATCTGTTACAACATCTACCTTTCTGCACTTCCTAGCTGAAGTGTTGGCAACCAATAAGAGCTGTGCTTTGCCCTGCATAAGCTTCTCTTTTTTCGCGAAGGCTTTGCGGCCAGAGATATCGTTAACTTTTCCCCTAAAATTTCACAAAAACAACTGAACGGATTTGCACAAAATAACAAAAAGCAAAATCTGTTACAACATCTACCTTTCTGCCAAATTTGGTGCAATTCCGTTGAGCAGTTCGGACTGTAGGTTCTACTATGTGTCCTTAGGGAATTAGAATGAAAAAAATCACTTATTTTTTTGCCCCCTTTTTCTCGTCCTCTGCGGTTCACTTGAAACTTCCCAAGCACACAGAACTTACTTTGACACTTTTTGGGGACAATTTCAAGATTTGTCAACTGGTGCCAACGATATAGGCAAATCAAATAACGCTTTTCCTATGGAAACTAGGTCCTAACTATAACTACCTGATGACAACCGCCAGTAGGATATATATACACATCGATCCTCTAAATTCATGGACTATCCTCTGTTTTCTGGGGAATAAATTAATAAATTCTGTGTTTTTGCTGCAGTAGCCAAAAATGCTACCTTCCCTAGTTGTTGTTCTCTGTGGATTTTCTCCCACGCGGGAGCGGTTATATAGGGCTTTCCTTTTCTTTTTCACCATGATCAAGGTTGCATATCTGAATTTAATTATGATCCCCTCCCTCTTTCTGATCGGAAAAAGGCTACCTCCAGCAGCCCGACAGATTTAAAATGGCACCTGCTGGCACGAGAGCTCACAGTTTGTGAGGAGGGGGATGAGTAAGGAGTGGGGCAATTGATACAATTGACAGTGGCAACTTCAATTGCTTCTCAAATGCAGTTGGCTGTCCCCTTGATGTATAATCTAGGGTCTCTGACTACAACACATTAGTTATGTGAGCAGTGCTCCTACTACATATTCTGAAACCTCTGATCATGCTTGTTGCCAGCATCTGGAGTGGAAGGAGCTCTGCTCCCAGAGTAAGAAATGCTTGTGTAACCTGAAATCTTCGATTCCTCCTTTCACAATAGCCTTCTTTCATCCCCTCTGTTGGACCTGGCCCTTTTTGCCGGGTTATCCCAAAGGATGTTCATGCCTTTTGCAGCTCCTCCTCTTTAGGAAGGCCTTCAAAAGAGCACTTGACATCCCTGTAGAACTATTTGAGCTGATGCACCATCTCCTGCTCAAACACTAACTCTTCATGTACAGCTGATGGCTCACCAGACTGAGACATTATTGTGGATCAAACGCAAGAGATGCAAGAAAAAAAGAGAAAAATCAAAACTAGCATGCTGTTTTGTAATGGTCTGCGATCTGGTCGTAGCTTACACCAATCACTGTAATGTACAGAAACAAGTATTATCCTCCCCACTGCCCACCAATGTTCGAAATGGAGGCTCTAGTTGGCAGTGATTAGCACCATATCAAAGTAGGGACCCTCACTCTAGTCAGGGTAAGGGAGTCACACAGCTAAGATAACCCCTGCTCACCTTCTTGGTAGCTTGGCACTAGCAGTCAGGCTTATCTCAGAGGCAATGTGTAAATTTGTACATACACTCCACAGTAGTACAGTGAAAACGCTACAAAAGGAGTCCATACCAGTTTAGAAAAATTGCCAATATTTATCTGAATAAAACCAGACCAAAACAATGCGGCAACAGCGAAGCAGATGCATTGATTACGCAGCTGCGAAGCAGGTCGCTGCTTTGATTCTTTAGCTGCACTACAGGAGCTGCATCTAGAAAATGGCAGCCGAGAGTCGTTGCATGGATTTTCTCACTGAGTTATACTTCCATGGGCCCAGGAATTGGATTTGGCAGCACTTGGCTAGCCATGACTCTCATCAGAAGAGCCCAGGTGCTGGTAGGTGAATTATTTGCTGGCCCTATGACTTCTTAAAAGGAGGCAAGCATGCACACGCTGTTGGAGAACCTTGCAAGCAGGATACAGAAAGCAAAGGCCAGTTCTTTCCCTCCCAGGACAGAAGCAACAAGCAGCAGGCCAGCACAACAAAGCAACAGGCAGAGTGGCAGTCACTCCTACAGCATCCGGCTCTTCTTCCTGGCAGAATGTCCTCAGTCCAGAAGTGTTCTGATTTCGGGGTGTCAGAGCTCTAATACTTATACCACTTTCTGCCTTTAAAGTAGGCACATTTCAAAGGAAAGTCTTTGTAGTGCACAAGACCCTGCCTCTCCCTGACCTGGCTCCAGACACACTACCGGAGGGTGGAGACAGCTTTGTATGAGGACAGGCACAGCCCTATTCAAGTGTTAGTGACAACTCCTCTCACCACTCTAGCATCAGCCTGGAGATGGGCCATCAGGATATGCAAGGCACACCTTAGCTCCCTTTGTTTGACTGTCTATAGTGAATGCACAAGAGGCCAACTGTCAGCCAACCCATTCTACAGAAAAGCAGAGGCACAGAATGGTTAAGCAAGAAAATGCCAGCTTTCTAAAGGTGCCATTTTCAAACACGCAATATAAAAACCAACTTCACCAAAACATGTATTTTTCAATTGTGAGTTCAGAGACCCCAAACTCCAAATCTCTATCTGCTCCCAATGGGAAAAAACACTTAAATATATTTCTAGGCAATTCCCATGTTACCCCATGGTAGAGATAGACCTTGTAATAGTGAAAAAATAAATTAGCAGTATTCCACTATTAGGACAGGTAAACACACCAATACATTTCCTACCTTTAAAATAGACTGCACCCGGCCCATGGTACCGCCTTGGGCCTACCTTTAGGGGTGACTTACATGTAGTAAAAGTGAATATTTGGGCCTGCCAGGTGGAAATGGCAGTTTAAAACTGCTCTCACAGACACTGCAGTGGCAGGTCCGAGACATATTTGCAGGGCTACTTATGTGGGTGGCACAATCAGTGCTGCAGGCACACTTGTAGCATTTGATTTCCAGACCCTGGGCACACCTAGTGCACTTTACTAGAGACTTACTAGTAAATCAAATCTGCCAATCACGAATAAACCAACCACCAGCACTATTTAGAAAGAGAGCATAGGCACTTTAGCATTGGTTTGCAGTGGTAAAGTACTCGGAGTCCTAAAGCCAACAAAAACAGGTCAGAAAAAATAGGAGGAAGAAAGCAAAAAGTTTGGAAATAATCCTGCAAAGAGGGGCAGCCTCAACATCCTTAATGGGTCCAGCCCAATTTACAAAATAGAATTAGTTTGAAAACTAAAATAAGAGTATGTTGGACTCTTCTGGGTGGCGGGTGCGCCAAGCATAGACCTTTGTCCTGGCTGCCAATAGTTTTGACACATTTTTCCAGTACTAATTACTGGGTAGTCCTGCTTCCACACATTCTACTTCGGGGTAATGAAATAATAACAGATCATCCGTGCAAACGAGTTACTTCTACTTTATTTAATAAGGCATACTGTTTTGCATATAATAAAAGTTTTTGGAAAGACCTATGATCAGCCTACAAATTCTTCATGATTGAGATAACATTCCATCCATCAATAGAGACCGCTTCTAAGCCTCTTGTGATAAGTTACATACATTCATGTGTATTTCTGCATGACTTTTTTTCTTTTTTAAATTTTTTAACTGGTACTTCTGTTTTAATACAGATTGCGAAACTACCCCTCTGGTCGGCCTCTCCGTTTCAGGTGCAAATCCCATTTGGTTTAATATTTATTTAATTTACCTTTATGCACCTACAATACAATTTTTACGTTTGGTTTTCTTTTTTTGAAAATGTGATGTTTGAAACATAAACATTACATTGAACAATATTTCTTCTCAAACAAATATTACAGTGTTCATTTGTCCACGCCAGTCACATGCATACATTTATGGGCCTAACTTGGTTTCTGAAGTTTCTCTTAACTGACTCATGCATAGGCCAGACTTTGCAATGCCAACGAACAGAAAGAGATCAGCTATGCAGATCTCACCACAGTGAACTTGATGGTGCTGAAATCAGACACACACACACCAGGATTTTCATGCTTTGAATGCACCTACCAGATTTAGTGAAACAGCTCATAATATACTGAATTATTTTGCCTCCCAACAGTCATTTGCTGGGTGAGTGCTGTGAAAAGGCCACGGCACGATTATCGTTAGGTGGGTAGGTGTGCTTTGTGTACATACTTGCTCATCTTGGCTGCATTAGGTGGCAGAGGGTGTAGTGTGCTTGGGGATACATGCAGGATTTCCCTAGCAGTAGACGGCTGCTTGTTAATCTGTGTTAGTTGGCCCCGATGGGCAGTAAGCACAGTGAGCTCCAGTTTGGCTATGCTGTTGGCAGAAGTGCCCTATATGTACCCAGGTTGAAGGGTTCAAGTGTAGATTAAACCATTGGAAGAGAGTTCCTGAAGAAAGAGAAATTACTCTTTGTAAACTGTTTTGTTCTTGCTTAAGTAATGTGTTGAAATACTTTAACAAATAAACCGCATATTTCACTTGGTTTGTGTTTACCCTAGCCCTGCTTGTTCAAATGTGCTGTATCATACTTACCTATCTGAACATCTAATTCTTTATCTTGAGACCCATTCATCTCCTGTTGATACACAAACTGTTTTTAAGGTCCGTTTTACTGAAAGGACTTACTGCCTTCTTTTGTTTCAGAAAGCACAAGTTTGCTCACTGCCTAACAACAAAATATGTTCTTTATCTTTCCCCTACCATCTTGAGAATCCCTCTTGTCATGCGATTTTCAACATATTTCCATCTTTGACTTCTGCTAACTTCACTCTGACTGATCTTTTACCATAAAAGGTCCCAGTGTTCTTCTTTGATGTGCCCTTTCCCTTATGAGCCAAAATTTAGGGAAATTTGCATATACATCACATGCAGTAGTGTTTGTGGTCATGTAGGATAGATATAACCAGCCTGTCACCAGTCCATGGTGTGTGTTGTCATTCAGAGTTAATTTCCACATTTTTCGACTCTATCCTACATTTTTATTCTTGATTATCAAATTAATCTCCCAAGAAATAATGCAAGTGTCAAGTACTGTATCCATATGCTTTTTTGCCAACAAAACTCTTGGGGCCAGTTGGCCTTATATCTAAGTAGACCATGCAAACCCGATATCACTGCCTACTGCCAGGAATTTTCCTAATACAAAGTATAAAAGTCAGATGCCAAATTAAGGCATAGGTTCCTAACTTTCCCTAATGCAGTCCAGGCACCTATGCATCTGCTCTGTCTGGAGCACATCCTGAGAATTGTGCAGGTCTCCAAAAAATCGAGCAGCTACCAGTTTCTGAGTCCGTCTGTGGATTCTTCTTCCAGTCTTCTTTCACAATGGCCATTAGTAACACCGTATTCACCCTTGTCTAGAGACACACAATATTCTTCTATTTCGAGAATATGTAGTGGTCAGCGGTCCAGCAACTCCCTGGCACAACACAATAGACTGAATTTCTCCACCTATATGAAGCACACTTTGGCTAAGTTTTAAAGGACCCTTCTTAGCACTGACATTCCATTGACGGAACGAGAGTGGAGAACATCTAAAACAGAAATACTGGCCAAAGCGCAACAGTGGATTGCTTCGAAGCTGGGCTTGTAGTGTATAAGCCCGCACACATGCAATGCCTTCCTAACAGTCAGCTAAGCCATACCCAGTTCAGACTAATCACATGTGGAAGCAGAGGTTTCTTTTGTCCTTGCCACATTATTTGAAATTCTCCCTGCAGCAAGGATGTTGAATAGAAACTAGTATTTTACAAATGCCACAAATCTGATTTGGGAAGTCTGGACTGAAGTAGCTATATCATTATAGAAATAAAGACACACTTCCTTCATCCTTTTTAGACACCAAAGAAGACAAATGTGTGGTTGCCAGAACATTAGGGATTGAAATGCATATTTCATTTCCTGGTTTCAAACCGTTGCATAGATTCACTGAATGGACTTTTAAAGGGGCTGTTGCCTGAATTTGTCTAATTCTGTGAGCAGCATTGTGCCAGCCACTTTTAGTGAGAAGCTGAATTGTTGTCAGTAGAGTACTCCGTAGACAGGTGTACGTGGAGTAATGTAGCACCCTCCCCAAAAATATTTTTGCTAAGTATATTTATGCTCCTTCACCTGAATAGAATAAACACATTTAACCTCTCTATTTTACTCACTGATTTTAGTATTTATCTTATAAAATGTATTTCTGTTCCAGTTGGTGCAGCACATTCCTGAAGCTAGCCTGAATTATCAAAAGGTTCCTCCTGGATCAACAGCGTACAGAGATTTTGATCACAACATGAATGATAGCAGAGACGATGACTTGTCAAAAAGAAGAATGAGGAATAGAGAAGAGGTATTCTCAGTTAGTGCCGTTAATCCCTCAAAATGTCTGTTTATTTTATTTATGTAAATGTGGAGCTTTATATGAAATATTACATCTGAGTATTGAACCTTTACACAAACGGTGTGGTCATACCATCAGTGCCCTTATCTTCTCCCACATAAGATGTTCACACCAGCTTGGGAGAAAACTAGAATAACATGCAGAAAAAAATTGAAAGCACTGGTTCATTGATGGTCCCTTGCAAGGTCTGTTTCAGTATTCCCTGGTGGTGCTCCATTACCCGCTCTATTTTCTCAGGGTGAGGTGACTGGATATTAAATTAAAAAGTATTCATTGGGTGTGGGTCATATTTTTTTTTATGGCATTCAGGTGGATTTTTGCACCATGAGGATTATATCTCTATTTTCTTCCTTGATTACAATTAAAGTTGTCAATTTTAATATGCGCCATTCCTACAGTTAGCAATTCTTTGACACCGACTCCAATGTGTTTGTAGTGCATGAGACCAGATCAGTTGATCAGTAATCGCACATTGTGTGATTTTGCGTTCACTGTTAAAAAAAAAGATTTGTTCCCTATGGATTATTTTTATTTTACATTTCAAAATTATAGATCATGCCAAAACATGTAGACCAACTCAGTTATTGTGAAAACTAACAAATTGTATTGCTAACAGTGAGCAAAAAAGGCTGAGTACAAGAAACCGTCAAAATACAAATTGTATGTTGGTATTGATCCATATTCCATCCATTCATCATTAGTCTCTGATTATTTAGAAAACTGTTCCATGCAGCGCACAAATACGTTCTGTAGTGGAAGCAATGCAGTGTTTCATGCAATGTGTAACAGCCTTTTGAACTGTTTTGAAAGCCACTTGAGAAAGCGGATTAAAATAAGTGAGAACTCCATGGAAAATGTTGTCCAACTAAAGTGGGCAATATGCTTCTATTATTTTTAATTATTCTTTTTTGAACATATAACCGGTAATGGAAGACACAAGTTCAGTCCAATTGCTTGTCTGGTGTAACATATTAGCATTCTGACATGAATAATTTAAAGGTAAAATGAGCGAAGCCAGAGCCCCAGGCTTCTGGTTCCCTGGGACATGTGGTGTGGGTCAAGTTCTAGCACCAGTAGTAGCACATCCCATCCTGTGATCTGGGTATCCCCCCATCTTTTGAGCATGTTATGTTATGTTATGTTATGTGGTTTTTATTAGGCGCGCAAATGCTCCAGCTAAGGAGCGTCTTGGCGCCATCAGATAACCTATCCTCATAGGCTGCTTCTCACAGCGTCATACCTTCCGAGAACATCCCTGGTATGATGTAGGAGTACAAGCCTGATACCAGCTATTAGCTAAAGGAGATATCTCCCCCGTATTGAAATATATACCCTTCCATCTAGCTGCCGGTACTCTAGTGCAGGGAGGCGAATGACAGCAGTGCAGGGATATGGTGGTAGCTTTTTCCTGAGCACCTAACGAGCGTGGTAGGGTAGGCAAACCATCAACATCAGGCTAATCCCCTGCCAGGATCAGCGGTCGACTTGAGTTGCAGGAGTAGGGGTAGGGAGTGCCTCCAAAAGTGCCGAAGTCACCCAGAACCGGTTGCTCCACTCGCCCGCGGCCCTCCTTGGTGTGCCCTGTCACATTGTGCCTGGATCTCCTGCATTCTGTGCCATTCTGCTGCCTGATATCGTATCCCCTCCTTGGTGTTCCCTGTCGCATTGTGCCCGGATCTCCTGCTTTCTGTGCCATTCTGCTGCCTGGTATCGTATCCCCTGCATTCTGTGCCACTCTGCTCCCCCGTGCCTGGTATCGTATCTCCTGCATTCTGTGGCTTAATTTATCGCATTAGTTTTGGTTTGTGCCAGCGACCCCCTTGTGCCTGCATCATTATTGTGCCTGTATCATTGTTGTGCTGTTGTGCCCTTAGCCCGTCTCTCCTTCCCGTTCCCTGCCGCGGCCCCACCCCCGCTCCCTCCAGCTTCCCCAAACCGATCCCCTCCCCACTCACCACCCCGCTCCCGCCTCCCAGCTGCTCCTCCCTCCCACAAACAACATAAGGCCATACCCGCGGGGCGAGGAGTTGTGACCGACCTGACCTGGTCAGAACCGGTCGCTCCACTCGCCCGCGGCCCTCCTTGGTGTGCCCTGTCGCATTGTGCCTGGATCTCCTGCTTTCTGTGCCATTCTGCTGCCTGGTATCGTATCCCCTGCATTCTGTGCCACTCTGCTCCCCCGCGCCTGGTATCGTATCTCCTGCATTCTGTGGCTTAATTTATCGCATTAGTTTTGGTTTGTGCCAGCGACCCCCTTGTGCCTGCATCATTGTTGTGCCTGTATCATTGTTGTGCTGTTGTGCCCTTAGCCCGTCTCTCCTTCCCGTTCCCTGCCGAGGCCCCACCTCCGCTCCCTCCAGCATCCCCGAACCGATCCCCTCCCCACTCACCACCCCGCTCCCGCCTCCCAGCTGCTCCTCCCTCGCCCCGCCCCCCTTCACTCTCCACTTATGGCAGAGTGGCAAACGCGCAGCGTTCACACGCAGCGGACGCGCCCCATGCGCGCCAGAGGCGCGCCAAAGGTAAGCCCGTCTACGCCCGTCCGCGCCTGGACCGCGCCAAGCGCCAGACCCCCTGGCCCCCGCAAATACCACCCTTCCCGCCTAACATACGACGCCGCCATCCTCACTGCACTCAACACCGGCCGACTCCCCGACTGCCACCGAGCCGCCCCAGGACGTACCCATGGACCCTTCACCTGCCAATCCTGCACGTTCTGCTACATCAGGACCCACACTACAACCAATAACGCCAAACAGAGCTCAAACAACAACCACCTGAAGTGCATCCTGCTCAACACCCGCTCGATCCACAAACACGCCATTGAGCTATGGAACCTACTCGACACCACAACTCCGGACGTCGCCTTCCTCACGGAAACCTGGATGAACGCCTCATCAGCGCCCGACATCGCCATAGCCATCCCGGATGGATACAAGATCATCCGTAGAGACCGCATCAACAAAACAGGAGGAGGCATCGCCATCGTTCACAAGAACACCATCCGCATCACGACCAGCTCCGACGACACCATCACAACCGCAGAACACCTTCACTTCCAGATACACACTGACCCCAAGACCACACTCAAAGGCACCCTCATTTACAGACCCCCAGGACCCCGCATACAATTCAGCGAAGACATCGCTGACTTCGTCAGCCCACACGCCCTCCCCTCCGATGACTATATTCTCCTTGGGGACCTCAACTTCCACCTGGAGAATAACAACAACAACAACACCTCCACCCTGCTGGACAACCTCGCCAATCTCGGACTCAAACAACTAGTAAACACCCCCACACACTCGACCCAATCTTCTCCTCCAGCAAGCACATCTCCTTCAATCACGCCACGGGACTCCACTGGACAGACCACAGCTGCGTCCACTTCAGCTTCAGAAAGACCACGACCCACCTCCACCCGCAACAAGTTCCTCGTAGAAGCTGGAACAAAATTACCACCGACCAGCTCACCACATCTCTGAACCAAAACCCTCCCGCCAGACCAACGAACCCAAATCAAGCAGCCATCAATCTCACCCAATGGATCACCCACTGCGCTGACGAACTAGCACCCTTGAAAAACCCTCCCATCAAGCGAGGAAGCAAAAAAGCCCATTGGTTCAACGACGACCTCAAGAACTCCAAAAAGAACTGCCGCTCCTTTGAGTTAGCCTGGCGAAGAAACCCAACCACAGACAACATGACCGCCCTCAAGAACGCCACCCGCAAACACCACCAGCTGATCCGCACCACCAAAAAATCAGCATTCAAGGATCGACTAGACAACAACGCCCACAACAGCAAGGAACTCTTCAGCATTGTCAAAGAGCTCACCAATCCCAGCGCCGGCAACAACGACATCACTCCCTCTCAAAACCTCTGCAACTCTCTAGCCTCATTCTTCCACAGCAAGATCGCCGACATACATAACAGCTTCGGCGACCTGACCACTCCCCCAACCACAGAACCGAAGCCCCTCACCACCACCCTCCGCGCCTGGACCCCGATCAGCACCGAAGTCACAATCCGCACGATGAACTCCATCCCCTCCTGATCGCCAACCGACCCATGCCCACATCACATCTTCAACAAGGCCAACTCCATTATCGCCCCCCAACTCCGGGACATCATCAACTGCTCCTTCAACACCGCTACCTTCCCGGAAAGCTGGAAACATGCCGAACTCAGTGCCCTCCTGAAGAAACCTACAGCAGACCCCACAGAGCTTAAGAACTACCGCCCCATCTCGCTCCTCCCATTCCCTGCCAAAGTCATAGAGAAGACCGTCAACAGTCAGCTCGCCGCCTTCCTTGAGTCTAACAATTCCCTCGACCCCTCACAGTCCGGTTTCCGAGCCAACCACAGCACCGAGACCGCCCTCATTGCAGCCACAGACGACATCCGGGCACTGCTCGACAAAGGGGAAACAGTGGCCCTCATCCTCCTAGACCTCTCCGCAGCGTTCGACACAGTCTGCCACCGCACCTTTGTACAACGCCTCAAGAACGTCGGGATACAAGATAAGGCCTTGGATTGGATCATCTCGTTCCTCACCGGAAGAACCCAGAGAGTCCGCCTCCCCCCTTTCAGATCAGAGGCCACCGAAGTCATATGCGGCGTACCACAAGGATCATCGCTCAGCCCCACCCTCTTCAACGTCTACATGAGTCCCCTCGCATCCATCGCACGCCAACACAACCTCAACATCATCTCCTATGCAGACGACACCCAACTGATCCTCTCCCTCACCAAGGACCCAACCACCGCCAAAACCAACCTACACGAAGGGATGAAAGACGTAGCCGAGTGGATGAAGAACAGCCGTCTAAAACTGAATTCAGACAAGACGGAAGCCCTCATCCTAGGTTCATCCCCCTCTGCCTGGGACGACTCATGGTGGCCCCCGGCCCTAGGCAGCGCACCCAAACCAACGGACCATGCTCGCAACTTGGGATTCATCCTAGACTCCTCCCTCTCGATGACCAGACAAGTCAACGCCGTCTCATCATCATGTTTTAACATCCTACGCATGCTCCGAAAGATCTTCCGATGGATCCCCACCGAAACAAGGAAGACGATCACCCAAGCACTTGTCACCAGCCGACTGGACTACGGAAACACCCTCTACGCCGGAACCACAGCCAAATTACAGAAAAGACTTCAACGCATTCAGAACGCCTCCGCTAGACTCATCCTAGACATACCCCGCCACAACCACATATCCGGCCACCTGAGAGACCTGCACTGGCTCCCCGTCAACAAGAGAATCACGTTCCGTCTCCTCACCCACGCACACAAGGCCCTCCACGACCTTGGACCCAGATACCTCAACACTCGCCTGACCTTTTACACCCCCACCCGCCAACTACGATCATCCAACCAAGCCCTCGCCGCGATTCCACGCATCCGAAGAGCCACCATGGGAGGAAGATCCTTCTCCTACTTAGCGGCCAAGACCTGGAACTACCTCACCACCCACCTCCGCCTTACACAGAACCACCTCTCCTTCAGAAAGCAACTCAAGACCTGGCTGTTCGATCAGTAGCGAACCCCTCTCCCTTAAGCGCCTTGAAACCCTCTGGGTGAGTAGCGCGCTATACAAATTTCTTGACTTGACTTGACATAGTGTCACCATCGCCAGCGGCACATCACTGGTCCTCCTCTATCAATACTATACAGTCCATAGCAACCAGAGGTTGCATACCCTAGTCATCACTCCAAGGCTTGCATCTCAGATAACTGTAAACCATCTTACTTTTGAACCGATGGTGCACATCTCAACACTATGCTGCTTTGAGGGGTTAAAAGGAATAGTCCGGCCCCATACTAAGGTTTATACTGTTTCAGATTTTGCAGCTTTTTCAGCTTCTGGAGTAGCACAAGATGGAACCAGAGAACAGATCTTTGACATGAAGGACCAAACGTATGATCACCTAGTTCCCAGTGCCAGCAGAACCTCCGTATCTGACCTTTCACATTTATTCAGGACTTCAATGTGACTTCTTCACCTACTTTCCTGCAGTGGACACTTGCCCATTTTTTGACCCAACACAGCCTAGCCTTGATGATGATGATCATCATCATCATCATTATACTTATTCTAAGATTAGTGCCTAAAGAAAAGAATTTACATTATATACTTTAAGAAAGTTCTTGCCATATGCTGAAGCTACATCTCTTAAACCTGTGAGGTGTCCAGCAGTAAGTACAACCTTTGTACATTATCATCAAGATAGAGTTAACATTTAGTCCTTTGATCAGTGTGGTTATAAAACGAGCCACCTTTCACCTATCAAACACTGCCTACTTCTAAGTGAATCAGTAGCAAACACAGAACAAGCACCCTTCTGTATATGTGCTCACCCATCAATTCAGTTCTGTAATGTTTCAGATTCATTTAACAGAGGAAATCGACTTGACTCCTTTGTAACTTCTTTTTTTATTGACTGAATTTAAGGATAGGGTCAGATGTATCAACCCGCTTAGCACTTGAAAACACTTGTCTCTCACCAAATCACAGGGTTTGCAACTGCTAAATGGCGATTTTCACATACACTAAACCCAGTTAACATTTTGGTAATCAGCACTACCATTTAGCAATAGGTTAGCGAATCGCTATATTGATTTCGAAATGCATTATGCATCGCTGTTTGGAAGGGATACGTTTGGGCATCCCTTCCAAATGCTGATTAATAAAGCAATGTATCAGTGTTTTGCTACCAAAATCTGGTCGCAAAACATGAAAAAAAATGTTTGAGACTGCGAATTAGCCCGCCGACCACTGTCAACTCTTAGTCAGACTTTTTTAAAACTAAAATAATTTTCTTTAAAGCAGACTTGTCCCATCAAAATGGGCACATAAAAAACATAAAGTACTTGATTTAAATGCGGCAGGACACCATTCCAGTGATGACATCTGAACATAGTGATTCGCAATTCGTGACCTACCTCAAGAATATTCATAAGGTATGTTGGATCGCAAATCATTATGATTCGGAGTTTTGTGAAGTGACCTATTAGTAATTTGGTCCGAAAAGTACTATTGCGACCCAAGTGTGTATAGTACATCTGGCCCACAGACTCTTTTATATTCCAGCCTTGATAAAGTCAATAGTTTTAGCTTTTGTACAGCTAAAGATTTCAAGAACCTAATGCAGTAGCAGCTAACACTTCGAGAACAGATGCACGTTTTGGACAGAAGCAACACATGCTTTTCTATACACATAGGGCATATGCCCCACAGAGAGCAGAATTGTATGGAAGACTTCCTTAAACACTTCTAGGCACAGTGATAGCAGTGCAGGTTTAAATCATGCCCTGGAACATGACCAGCAGCAGGACAAACTCTCTCACTCAAACCACAAGAGCAATGATGCATTCTTATCATAACCTAACAACATGTCCTCCAGTAGTGCATGTTTTTCCCCTCATACGAGCAGCACTAGCTCAGTTAACCTTACTTTCAGCTAGTTATTCGTAATCCAAATGGAAACGTGCAGATCGTGCAACTTGGTGTGGAAAGAAAGTGATACCTGGCACTAAAATGGGAAGTATTTGGTAATTGTATTGACACTGGCAGCCTTCTCGCTTTGACATGTCATCCAGAATACCTCAACCAACCCAACTTCCAATCGCTGAATCATCCCCTGACCCTCTGCTCCCTGGGGTACAATGGAAGGGAAGTGGGGCATTGTAATGGTCTCATCATTCAGTAGTTAAATGGGAATTCTCTTGAATTTTGAACCGGTAATGTTGAACTGAAAAGTTTCAAAGGCTTTTAATGATGTGACGTTTGTGCTCTCTTTCAGGTAATTTTTGACAATCTCATGTTAAATCCAGTTTCACAACTGTCACATACTATAAGGGCACATACAGAGAATCTTGCTGAGAAAATGAAGTAAGTTGTACTTGTAAAAAATGTCAGTAGGAAATGTCTTTATTTGGTTAAAAATATGATTTTGAACTAATTGTGGAATTTTGGGTGTTTTCAGGGTTCTATTTCAAAATAAGGAAAAAAGTTGGGAGGAAATCGAAGCTAAAATTAACTCTGAAAATGAAGTGCCAATATTAAAGACCTCCAATAAGGTATTTCATCTTGCAATAAAATGTTATTAGTCTTAATGCTGTTATGGAAATACATTTTGTAAACCCACTAAAGTTTGGAAAGTTGCAATCTTAGTATACAGGAATAGTTTTGAGAGAGACCTAAGAAATGGAGTCCTAACTAGAATGGTCTGTTAGCACCGGAGTAAATTATATAACGTACACTTCTGAGAAGCAACTCAATTTTGCTTATCAAGCTAGACCTATTGGCTTGCTTGTTTCAGAACGGTTTTTGGAAGAGGTGTCATGTATACAAAAGTTAATTTTATTGCAAGAAAGATGATGCTTTTAAAAAATACACACTTCTTATAATCCTGCATGTGTGTAAAATATGCATCATGCCCATGACACATAAGTGCTACGGAAATCCTTAGCTCCTATTTCATTTATATTACATTTTTACATAGCATGTCTGCACCCGGTGATATTAGAGCACTTTACAATAGAGCATCATATTGTATGAGGTAGACATCAACAAATAATGACCGTAACAGGGTAGGAGGCACAATAATGTGAAAAGCATCACATAATTATATTTGTAAGGCACTTTAGTGAGTATAGTGTGCGTCGTGCGATTGGTGATGGATAAATTCAAAAGCTGGATTATTTACAAAATAAATTCGGATTAGCCAGTGTATGGTAAGAACAAAAAGGTCAGCGTTGTTACATGTCTGCAAAGAATACAAAAAGGGAGGGATAAAATATTAGGAAAACTTTGAGGGAGTTCCATATTTTATGATTACCCTTGAAATGGATTGTTTCACAGCTTGAGAAATTCAGAATTTTGACGTTTCCAACATGAAGTATATTACCTTGAACGGTCTAGTTAGTTTGCAGACATGTTGAAGTAGTTGGCGAGGTAGTGTGGGTTTTTCTGGTGTACTGCTTTGTGAGCTAGAAAACACTTTTTGAACTTGATTTTAGTTTTGCTGTTGAATGTACATCCTGTACTCTGTACTACATATCTATATTACCCCTGTGACCCCAGCATGAGTACAACAACAATCCTCTCCCGAAGTGTTTGCAGAAGCAATGGTGTTGAGTAATTTGCTTTTTCAGTCGCATCTGTGTTGGTGTTAGGGTTAGTGGAACTTCAATGTAGAAATAGATAGTTCACAAGCTGGTTTCTATTACGTTTTTAGTGGGTGAACACTTATTACTGGGAGAAGGGTGAGTTACAGTAGTATTATGAATGGCACCAGAAATGGAGCACTCCAGTAAACTTCAATGAGAAGTAGACATTAAAGTGTTGATCCACAGCCATAAGTTTGGACTAGTATATGACCTTTATTATGGGTTTGACTGGTTACATTTGAGAAAAACTATGGAACTTGAGAAGGACATGGAGATCTGTTGTAGATAATTTAAGTAGGTAGCAGGACACGTCTTCAGGTTATTAGGATGGATTTATTAAGTTACATAAAATAAGACAGCAGAGCAGCAAACCTCACAGCTGACCAGACCATCAACTGCCAAGGCTGGAATCCTCACATACAAGATAGAACACTCTTAGGTAGTAGGGGAGGTAGAGAAGGTAGAGACACTTAGAAAGGACTACAGACACCAAGTAGTCATATTGAATGAAGTATACACATAAGACATGATCACATAGTGTCTACATTTGATATTGCACCAGTCCGTTTCGAGGTAGACTGTGAAAATGTTGTGTAGTGAAAGAGCGAGGTTCAAATAATATGTTTGCTAGATGCCCTAAAAAGTTAGTTTTTAATTTGGAGAAATTATAAATGATGCGTAGATATGTGGTATTCGAAGAGGAGAGAGGAGCAGCTTCTTGGAGACAGTCAAAGGTGGTGTAGGAAGTTGTTTGAACTTGCTTTCATTCCGTTGTGTTCCTGAAGATGATGGCTATGCTGACAACAAGGTGTATGTCTTTTGTCTCATGATGGCTTATCCTTGTGAGATTAGGAATTCTAATATTGATTGGGAGTGAAGGTTCAGCCACAATTTTGTTATGTATAGCATATCTTAGCTGTGCATCTCTGTGACTGAGGCAATGTTGTCAAGACGAGGGTTTGCTTATCTTATTTTGTGGATCATGAAGAATATATTGTGCTTCCTATAGTTGTCACTGTCAATTTTAGCTATCAATTCTAGCTATCTAAGAAAGTTGGGTGAGCATCAGAGCGATTGATGTAAATAAGGTTATGAGTATTTACGTTTTCATCCTAGGACCTTCTTTTGTTTCTAGATTTTCAAATTGGCCAAATCTTCTGTATTTGTGACTGTAGGTATATTTAGACCGATACATCCTAAATAAAGAGCCTAGTAAAGGCAAACTGGGTAGAGAGAAGAGTTAGTTTTTAAAGAGCTTAGGCTATTTGCCGGTAGTAAATAAAGGGCCTCATTGTAATGTTGGTGGGACCGCCACCGACAGACCATCGGTGGCAGTCCCACTGACAGGCAACCCTTTCAGTCCGACTGCCACATTACAAAGCTGGCGGTTGGACCCTTGTCTGTTGGGGCACGATGCGCCGCCTCCACCAAGATCAGTGATCCCAACTGGGCAGCGGTTTGAATTGCGATCCCAAATGGGGGCAGTGCTGTGGCAGACACTGCCGTCTGGATTACGATGTCCCTTTCCGTTAGCCTTTCAGGGCAGTCTGACCGCCATGAAAAGGATGTCAGAAAGGGACTTTGGGTGCCCCAAACAGGAGCCCCGCCCCTCGTGGGCCACTTCAAAGTATCCCTGGGGGCACATGTAGTGCCGCCACACACATCCATGCACCGTGAGCCATCCACCACATGGTGCATGGATGTGCTCAAAGTGCTCTTTTACGTGGCAGCTTGTGCGGCAGCCCTTTTCCTAGGCCACAGCAGAAGCAGCAGCGTAAAGGAGCACTTTCCGAATGCCACCACGGCGGTCATATTGTAATTGGATGCCTATCGGGCGGCCTCATGACCACCACAACAGCAGACTATGGTCCTACCTCCTTATATAAGTGGGCCCAAATTGTTTAGAAAAATGAGGATTGAGACTATTGGTTTAGTGAAAAAGTTTAATGTAAGAAAGGCATGTAACCAACACAGTATTAGGCAATATATTGGTGTTGGATGAAAAGGTAAAGAAGATTATCTGCATGTCAGACTGTGGGTGCTGAGTGGGGTGAGATGGGGCGCGTCAAAGTAGTACAGGAGGGGTCTCTTACCCGCTGATAATTGAAATGAGAAGCGCTCTCTTCCAAAGAGGTTGCTGAATTTTAGCAGAGCCACCAAGTGAGTGAGCAATAGGCTTAATGTTATACGAATTTTAGTATATTCCATTGAGTTTACATCCGCACCAAGTGCACCACAAAAAGTCCAGGAATAAATTACAGATAATTTTTTAACAGACATGGAGTGGGTATATAGGCGACATTCTCAGTGGAGATGAATAGGGTGTAATCAGAACTGAGTAGGCACATTGAGCATGTATTATAAAACACGTCCTTTGAGTTATTTGTCTTGGAAATGTTGGAGATTTGCCAAAATGTGCCAGTAATACAAAAGCAAACATATGACTTATGTATCACTTACTATACTCAAGTAAGTGTATACTTCTCTTCCTTTAGGGGTATGAGTGCGGCCATCCAAGGGTACCTTAATGAGTGCATCAGTGCAATGTGTGATGCAAAATTGACAGCAACTAAAGTGCTGCTAATCCAGCATTCCTGCCTCTGTAAACAACACTACAGCATGCATCATTTCCACAAATGAGTTATAAAAGACTGTAAATGTAATCAGCCATATTTTAAAAAGCAATTACATTTCCATATTGAGGCAGGTAGAGTCCCTTTGGAGTGGCTGAAACATTTAATATCAAAGTCCTTTTCCACTTTCAGTAAGCCACACTGTCCCAACAGTGCTCTGCAGTTCGCTCATGCAGTTAACTTATCCATCAGGGTATGGTCATGCAGTAAAGCTATTTGCCAATGTCATCTTCATGTGAGAGAACAATCTGGCAAGAACCCATATTACTATATTGTGGTACATTTCTGAAGGAAACCTTAACCTGTGTTGGCCCAGTTGTAAGTTCGCAGTTTGTTCTCAACAACATAAAGTGGCATCAAAAGTGAACTGATACATTGATAGATCACTTGCAGTGGGCAAGTCTAAAGTACCAACGTTAATCTTAGACTGCCATTCACAATGACTGTTAAAAGAACCAAACCTTTAAGCAACTGAGAATCCTTTCTCACTTAACAAGAGAGCACGTTTCCTAGTCCTTCAGGTAAAATAAATTGTGTATCCAGTGAGAGCGTTGCAATGGCTATCTTGCGCTCGTTTCTGGGCCCATTGAGCTTGGAAGCTGGGAAGGTCTTGTACCACACTAGCCAGTTTGAGATGGAATCATGCATGTTGAGGATGAATGCACACTTCGTGCATCAATAAAAGACAAGGATCTTAAGGTCTCTATGTATGTAACAGCAGAGCTGCACAGCAATATTACCTTGTCACTGTTGACCTAATAGATGGGTTGTGTTGTTACTTTCATTCAAATTGCAGTATTTATTTCAAGGTCAGAAAAGACAAGGATACTCACTTGTGATCAAAGGGGTCATACAATGCCTGAGCTTCCAGATCAACTGCGAAAAAGTTGCAAAGACTGCATGTGTGGTTTGGTATATAAATATACCTTCTATACTTGTGAGGATTTTGACATACTAGAAATAATTCAGCATGGTTGGTTGTGGAACAATGTCGCTTGTTGCTTAGATCAAACATGGTAATAGTTGTTGTCATTATACTGGGATCAACGTCAATCTGTAACAGCTCAGAAGTCTTCTAGCCACTAGGGTAACACTGAAGCTGCATTGTTGGCACTAGATCTAGTTTTGTTTTTCAAATAACGTGCTTTATGAGCCCACAATCCGTAACCTGGCATTGCAGCACACCAGGGTGGCATTCGGCCACTCCTGGTGGGGCCTGTTGATGAAGCATGCCACCAACCATGTTGGTGAGTGAGGGCTTTCAAATCAACCTAAAAAGGTTTCCTTCCCAAGCCACTTAGACTGTGAGCCTGACTACTTGCTTACTCCTTTTTGTAGTCATTTGTGTTGTGACGCTTCTCTGTTGTTCTATTGAAATTTCGCCTGAGGGGAATAGGAGCGTTTCTCGTTTCCTTTCCTCTCTCGTTGTTACAAGTTTACTTGTGCATGTATACACACATTCGGGCATGGTATGTGTTCACTTTAGTCCTTGACTATCTGTGTCCAGTCTGAAGCAATAAGTGAGTAGGGGTGGGAGGTCTTGAATTTTTTTCCCACTTGTAGCAATTACAAATCACATATTCATATGCATAGCTGCTAGATGGGCTCCTGTCATGTTGCACCTCACGCCAATTCTTGCCTTTCAGCCAACAGCACTTTGCATTTTGGAACTTTTAGTTTAATTGTTAATGCTATAAGTATATGTTTAAAAATTCTAGTGGGCAATGTGACGTATGCTAAAAGGACACGATTAGCTGAAAACTTTACGCAAGATATTGATCCACTTGACAACTATGAATATTCATCCCAACAACATAGTCATGCCAGACAGACATAAATTGTGAAATGCTTCTGCCGCTTTGCTATTAAGCAATCTTCCCCCCCTCTTCCTAATTACCCTTAGTGAATATTGTTTTTACCTAATGATGTTCATTCTTAGGCATCTGTAGCATCCTTTGCTTTGCTTTCTGATTCTTGTAGTCCTGAATTGTAATGTGAAAAATGTAAGTACAAATACCAGAATGGAAAGTAAAAACTCATTCCTGACTTGTGGCATCTTGAGATTCCTAATGTAGTCACAACTTGATGAATTGAAGAAAAGTACATAACCAATAAGCTACCTGCCATTGTTGGTATTGGTCCATTTTTTGTGTGTCATTTCATCATTGTAGTAGTTTTCTAAATTAGTAGTTGCTGCAGTTGTAGTTCTTCTGTGCTCATAGTAGTTGTCTGCAGTAAGTCGCACTCCTGTCTTGGTTTTTGGTTTTGAAAATTTGGCTAATCTATACCTCTGTCTCCATGGTTCAGAGAGTTGAGTCAGTCTATGCACATTGCAGGAGAGGTCAGTTAGTTTACCACAGTGAGAAATGGTAAAGCTTTGGCACCATGCACTAGTGGTGACACGACACTGAGGCAGAAGTTTGGCAATCTTGGATAATGAATGGTATCCCATCTCAGAATCCTGCCAGCACCTGGTCAGGTACTCCCCATTTAGGTGTAATGCTTCATCGGATGGTAAACAGTGCTTATGCAGCTCCAGAGCTTGCTTGAAGAGGCTCCAGGGCTTGCCACACTTGACAGGGTCTTGCTAGGACAAAAGAAGACCTCCATGCAGAATCATACATCTATTACGTTATGCAGTGGAAAGTCTATTCTTGGAGGACGGTTTCAATTTCACATCACTATTGAGAGTTCTAATCAACATGCAGAATCGTACATCTCCTACGTAATGCAATGGAAAGTCTATTCTTGGTGGACAGTTTAAATTTCACATCACTAATGAGAGTTCTAATCAACCTATGACTGTACTGTTGACTGACCAACATGTTAATGACAGAACAAACAATGGCTACCTTTTGTTCCTGACCTGCCTGCCCCTAGATAGTTCCCACAAGATCCTGTCCCCTGAGAGAACCTCTGCTGACGGCTTTCCTAAAGTAAGATCAAAAAAGCCTCTTGTGAGGTAATATTTGTTTTTGTGCTTTTGCAAGCTTCTCCCTTCAAGTAGATTTACGCCAGCTACCGCCATATTAATACATATCTTTATTACCTACAAACATTTTATATTTAATTTTTCTTTTTTAGGAAATAAGCTGCATCTTGAAAGAACTAAGACGAGTTCAGAAACAGTTAGAAGGTAGGTTGTTGCTGTGCATGTTTCGGTTTCCTTTTCAGAACTTTCTGGTGGGATGCGCTTTGTAGCTGCTGACTGTGATGGCATGCTGGTAGATCTGGTATTCCTTGTTATAATAATGTGTAAACATCTGGGAGGTTACTAAACAAATTCAGCTTTCATTAAGGGAGATTTTGAGATGTTCATATATTACAGGATTAGACACTCACTTTCCTTGTTGGTACCTGGGCTCCCAGTCTAGCCTGAAACATTTTACCTATTGTACAGTCTTATAGGCATGCTAAGTGGGGAGCAGATTAGTCTAGATTATGTACAAAGGTACCCAGATACACAAAGTTTGGTTGGCATTTAGAAGTCCAGTTTGCCAGGAGCAGGCCAGACCACTTACCTTGTCAGGTGATGGGTGGCAATAGGTGTGTGACCAAACCAAGCAGGGTTCTTAACGTCAAACATAAGTAGCTTCAGTTCAGATACCTTCATCAAATGTACATACCCAAACACGTAAGGGTCTTGTGACTGTTGTCGATCTTTAGATGCTGATTTCATGTATCTTACTCTGTGTTGTGCCACAGAGCAGCAATATTAAATGATCTAGCTGACTTGCTTGATGCCATTTCCAAAATGTGAGTCCCACCTGAACTGCTGGTGATGGTGGCCTGACTGAGTATGCACCTAACATCGGCTAATTGTTGGAATTATACTAATGTTTGCTAAATGAGGAATCGATGTATATTGGTTTATAGCTATGCTGCTATAAATGAAGTATAGGTCCCGACCACATGTAATGAGTTCAAAGACTCCTACTCAGACAATCTTCCACTGGTCTCTAGACCACTTGATAACTGACCTCTCTGAGAGAGTACTTGAATGACACTGATCGTACAGAAGATGTTGTATAAATTGTGGCTTAGTATATACATGCTAGACAACAGTGGTTGGGGCAGAATAGCTATGGGGGAGAGGTTGGGCCATTCACTCTGACCTGTGTTGATTTGTGTAGAACACTGTCATGATTTGTATGTGTGATTAAAAAAAGACTTGGAGCATAACCATAATGCTTCCAGTTAGTTTGTAGGAGCAGAGGTGTTGAAATTCTCAGCAAACGGAGACTCATAGCCTTGAGACAGTGGACCATTCTGGCTTGTGATTTATTTAAACATTTATGATTTCAAGCATTGACCCATGTTATTAGGGTGCACAGTATTGGTGGGTAATTCTTAAATTTGTCTGAACCAGTTCCTCTGATTAAATCACTATCAGACACGAACTGTGTTCCAGTTAGAAACCAGAGTAAAGTCTGCTCAGTGGCTGTGAATGAAAAATGTTTGTGATTACCAACACAGGTATTAATCAGGATGACCTAATCATTGTGCCTTTATCAACTTTAAAATTATTGAATAAAAAAACTTTTTTGAGCGCAAATGGCTACAGGGGTATAGTAATTTCCTTCTCAAACCTGCAATGTCATCCTCTTTCAAAAGGGAAGTTGGACAGAAAAGAGCTGTCACAGATTTAGACAAGGCAGTGGTCCAGTGCTGATGCATAGCAAGACAGATAGCAGGAAAGCTGCACTGGAAGCAGTGTGAAACCAGGGGCACCTTTTACCAAAAAACAGACAACAGAATGGAGGCCATTACATGGACTCTCATCTTAAAAATTGAGAGCAAAATAACCAAACATTGGCAAAGCCTGCAGGACACTCCTTTAAATGGCTGACCTACTGGCATTGCCTTTTGCTTTTTTTGAAACTGGCATGGGTATGCACAGTCACCCTTCTTGGAAAAGATTTAATTAAAAGGGAATTCCATTCCAAGATGGCCACCAAATGTGAGTGTTGTGACACGTGCACACACAAAGTTGTGAATGCATCAAGAAAGGTGATGGTCAGAGTTTAATTACCATTCTAACATGACAGATAGTCATGCTAGAATGGTAAATTAAAATGGTTGCTTGGTGGTTGTGCTTGCAAATCTAGGGAGTAGGTGAAGTGTGCTCTGGTCTTAGTGAGTGGTTTAGGTGCAAGGTGTCTGGGGACCAGTGGCAATAACCACATTGTGTGCCCTTTTGAGCATGTCCAAAGGAGTTTCCCAGTGCATACCTTGGGTCACAATATATCAAAACATAACCAAGGAAATTAACTTTGTTGAATGAAAGGTATGGATGTTTATTCACACCACAAAATAGCTTGAAAGAATGTTGTGGTGATTCAAAACCTAAAAACCTCAGACATTTGCATGGTCCCATGCCACCATGTATTGCCCATGACCTCAGACGTCTCAAAATTCAAATCCCTATCGACATTACTGGTCTGGTAAAACCAATTGCTCTTCTATATGTCTGCTTGGTGACAATAGAAATACAGCCTTGACCATTACAGGGACTGATGGATGCAAAATGCAGCCTTCCATCCCATTAGAAACTGTTAAGTAGCTGCCTGCAAGTAAAGTTGCAGGAGCCTTTTATTTCCCATATACTGTCAACGTATCAGAAATGGCATCAACAATGACATGTTTGATGACTTTATATATCAATCAATCTATCAGTCAGGATTTATAAAGTGCAGCTAATCACCCGATAGTGTATCCAGGCAGCTGCAGAACCCGTAGACTTATCAAACAGCTAGGTCTTGAGGGCCAATCAGAATTGTGGAAGTGAGGTGATGGTCTGGAGGTGCGTGGGGAGGATGTTCTTGGTCTTTGCTGTGATGTGGGAGAAGGAGCATCCTCGACTTCTGCATCAGTAGATGCGGGGAGTATGGTCAAGTGAAAGGAAGGCGTAGCATAGTCTTCTTGATGGTTGGTGGAAGTTCAGGTGGTGGTTAATGTTGGCGGGCCTTGGTTTTGTAGATCCATGTGTGCGTGAGTCAGCTGCTTGAATTGCCATCTCTTCTGTACGGGGAGCCAGTGGAGTTTCCTGAGGTGGGGTGTGATGTGGGTTCGTCGGGGAGGGCCGAGGATGAGTCTGGCTGCTGTTTTATGTAGGTCTGAAGTCTCTGTAGAATGTGTGCGGCAATTCCTACGTAGAGGGCATTGGCGTAGTCCAGTCAGTTGGTAATGAGGGCTTGTGTCACGGTGCGTCTTGTGTGTAGTAGCAGCCACTTGAAGATCTTGCATAGCATGCGCAAAGTGAGGAAGCAGGTGCAGGAGAAGGCTTTGACCTGTGATTTCATGGTGAGCTTGTTGTCATTGATGATTCTGTGGTTTCAGACGTGTTTGGAGGGATTGGGTGTGAATCCTAGGTCTGATGGACACCAGGAGTTATGTGTTGCTGCTGTTGCCAAAGATCAGTACTTCCGTCTTGTCTGTGTTCAGCTGCAAGCAGTTGTTCATCCAGCCGGTAACGGTTGTCATGCATCTATGGAAGTTGGTTCTGGTGGTGGTGGGGTCGTCGGTGAGTGAGAAGATGAGTTGGGTGTAATCTGCATAGGAAAGTATGTTGAGACTGAGGGATCGGACAATGTTGGCAAGCTGGCTCATACATGCGTTGAAAAGCATAGGGTTGAGGGATGAGCCCTCGGATACAACGCAGATGTTCTTGGATTCAGAAGTGGAAAGGTGGGAGGTGGATCATCTGGGTTCTTCCGGTGAGTAAAGAGGTGACCCATCTTAGTGTGTTCCCTTGGATGCTAATGTGGTGGAGTCGTTCAGTCAGTGTGTGGTGGGGATACTGTGTCGAATGCTGCCGAGAGGTCGAGGAGAATCAAAGCTGCTGTTTCTCCTCGGTCAAGAAGGCTTTGGATATCATTGGTGGCTGCGAACAGGGATGTTTTGGTGCTGTGATTGCTGCAGAAGCCGGATTGGGAGGCGTTGAGTAGTTGGTTCTGCTCCAGGTGTGTCCTGAGTTGATTGTTGATGATCTTTGCCAGTGCCTTCACTGGGAATGGGAGCAGGGAAATTGGCTGGTACTTATTGAGTTCGCTGGGGTCAGCAGAGGTTTTTTTTGGGTTGTGGTCTGACTTTTGATATGTTCCCAGGGGTCAGGAAATGTTGCGGTGTTGATAGGTGTTTGGTAGGGTGGTGAGGTCCTGGCCGATCATTTGGTTTCCGAGGTTGAAGATATGGTCCGGGCATGGATCTGTGGAGAGGATGTTCGACCTGGTTAGCGTGTGGTTCGTATCGGTTATGGTGGTGAAGTATCTGTTGAGGAAGCGCATAGGTGTGAGTTGGGGTTCGAAGTTTCTGTATGCGGTTGCGATCTTGTTGTGGAAGAAGTGGGCGAGATTGTTGCACAGCTCCGGTGAGGGTGTGGTGTTGTTTTCACTGGCAGCCAGGTTGGAAAATTCCTTAACAATGTTGAAAAGTTCCTTGGTGTTGGTTTCGATGCAGGCGGCAAGGCTGGTTTTCTTTGTTGCCCTCGGCTGGCGGTGGTAGAGGTTGAGGGAGGTCTTGAAGGCTGCCATGTCGGAGGTGTCCTTGCTGGTGCACCATTTACTCTCCTACTGTTTGCTGTCTCATTTCGCTGTTCTGAGTTATTGGGTGTACCAAATGTCCTTTATGGAGGATTTTCTCTGGATGTTGCTCTTGATCGGGACGATGCTGTCTGCTCAGTTAGTGATCAAGGCATTGATGTTTTTCACTCTCTGTTAGAGGTTGTTGGCGGTAGCAGGGTTGGGGGTGTTGAGGCCTTTCACCCAGCTGGTCTCTGAGATTTTTTTCCACCTCTGGTGGGTGGCATTGATCATCTAGGTGGTGGCAGTGCCGGGGCTTGAAATGCTGAAATAGACGATGGGGTGATCATTCCATGTGTGTTGTGGGACATGGCTGTATTTGACCTGGTTGCTCGAGGTGAAAATTGGGTCCAGCATGTGTCCTGCAGTGTGTACGGTTGTGGGAAATCTGGGTCAATCCAAGGCTGCTCATACTGTTGGGGAGATGTGCAGTGTTTTTGTCACTTGGGTTGTCGATATGAAAATGCCAAGGAAGGTGTAGTCCTTGGAGTCTAAGGCTTAGGTTGCAATGAAGTCTGCGAGGGTGTTTCAGAAACTAGAGCGCCGGCCTGGGGGACGGTATGCAAGGGTGCCTCTGATGGTTTTGTCATCTGTATGGAGCTTGAAATTGATATGTTCAATGGGGTTATTGGTATTGTCGGTGGTGATACACTGTATGGTCTCTCTGTGGATGATGGCTGTACCTCCTCCTTCCGGCTTGTTAGTGCGGTCCTGGAGAGTGATTTTATATCCATTGGCGATCGCTGAGGCTCTGTCTGGGGCGGATGTGGTTTTGAGCCAGGTCTCACTGAGGAACACTGTCAGGTGCAAGAGTTGCGATGAGGTCCAGGAGATGAAGTCCAGGAATCAGTGGAGTGCTTGCATAGTGAGCGTGTGTTGAGAAGGGGCATGAGAGTAGGTATTTTTGTTCAGGTGGTTTCTGTGGTATGTTTGGGGTGGGGCTGGTCGGTGGGCTAGTGTGTGAGCAGTGACATCATTTAAACTGCATTTAATAGTTTTGTTCCCTACATCTGTTTACCGACAGCGTAAATACAGCGTTGTTTGATTTGATATCATTTTTTTTGACTATGCATACAGCACTACATGGTTTTTTGATGTTAAAGGTACAGCAGTCGGAAAATTAAAAAATCATTAGAGATTAGTTCTGTCTTCATGCCTGTGCACGAAGAAAATGCAGAATTGTTTGAAATACCCTAGATAAAGACTATAGTCTTAACTTTGCTACAGCTTAACAGCAACATCATTTCGAAACTTGGGGCCCTAAGAGCCTGGCCTCCACAGTGCGAGCGCTTAACTTGACGGGCCATGACAAAGTAAGAAGTATACATGAAGAAGCTTAGAAGTCCCTCAATGGGAAGGTGTTTTTCCATAAAGGAATGCCCTTGACTGTAACATTTTTTATAGGTTTTTGTGGCGCACAAGGCTACTCAGAAGAGTGTCCTAGCACTACGGTTCGAAAGCCAGATTGAACAGCCAAGTTTTAGTATTAAGGGTCCGTTCGAAGGCCCTCATATCAAGGGGGAAGAGCATTATAGCTAGCTGCAGCGATGTTAAAAAAAGAGCCGCCCGTTTCTTCCTTTTGGTTTTTAGCACTGCAGCCAACAGAGCATTGGAGGAACGCAAAGTTCTTGATGGAACGTAGCATGCAAGTCTATTAGCCAGGTAGCGAAGACTTGACTTATAAAAGGCTCTATGACCATCACAAGCCCCTTGATATGAACTCTCTCACCGATTGGCAACCAGTGCAATTCCTTAAGTTGAAGACAAATGAAGTCGGGCTGCAGCGTCCTGCCGTAATTGTAGTCTTTTAAGTTGGAGCGCTGGGCAACCCCTGTACAGAGCACTGGTGTAGTCCGTCCGTGATGTTATACGATCACAAATTCCTGTTTTCTGGCAATGTGAAAGGAGCAGAAATAGAAACTTTTTAAAGCATCTAAGAAGGTCAAACCACACCCCTACCACACTGTCCACCTGAAGGAGAACTTATTGTCGAACTTTACCCCAAGGTTGCGTACAACTGTGACATTCAATAAAGGCTCACATAACTTCAAGTGAAGAACTGTTTATACTGCTAAAGGCTGGACATGTTGGAGACTGAAAAAGGCCTCAATGGGAAGAGCAAGGTGCATACTGTTAAAATAGTCCTACAGACAGAGAATGCCTTTGGCCAAAACCTTGATGGAATGCACCTTAGATAGATAAAATAAAACAAAAGGCAAGGCCTTCATTGGTAGCCAAAGGTACAAGAGGCTGGAACCGCTTTACTTTCAATAGGACACTCAACTATTTAACCTAGAGTGCTGGGGCAAAGGGAGGGTAGCAAGCAGGGCTGATAAAAATGGTTGTCATAATGGGCCATCCCACATTGCGTGGTTTCTGCCAATAGCTCGGATTTATTGCAATCAAACTTACTTAAGGAAATTGCGGTTCCTCCATTACTGGAAGACCTGAAGTCAGTCACTGAGGTCGATTGCTGGCTTTGGAGAATGATCCAGCCAGGTGATCAAATGGGTATTAACTGCATAGGTTATAGAATGTGCTGAAAGATGTCATCAGGGTGGCAAGCAGGAGCATATACCTAACAAAGAGTATGTAATCTCGAAAAGAGCCTTGTGAGGCACCTCAGGAGATGAAGCACCTATAGTAAATGAGGGGAGAAAGAGAGATTTTGGGAGCAGACTACACAAACTTGAAAGAACCTGTGAAGGACTGATCCAGTGATTTTTGGCATCAACTAGCCACCCCAGCAGAATGGAATGGATAACTCAAGCCACAACACTATCGCCCTGAATCAATCTAAGCTCATTGACCACAACAGCCAGTACCCACGCTTGTGTCCCACCCTGGATACCAGTCAGCTTGTCGAGGGTCTGAAATACTAGACTATTCCAAATAATCTCACAGCTGTTTGGGTGCAGAAGTGTTTTTCACTACAGGCAGAAAGGGAATGGCATAAATAGCCTTATGAGGAATGAGAGTAGTCCCATTCAGTCCTTGCTAAGCAATGTAAGCCACAGAAATTCCCTGGTTACTGCAAGACTGTAAAGTTAGGCGTTAGCTGCTGTTTCGCTTCTAATCCTTGGTCATAACAGTATCCCCAAAAGATATCTCTAAAAAGAAAGGGAACCCTCAGCCACGTCAAATGGAATGCTTTTTCATCAATACCCTCCTCTGCATCATGTGTTGGTACACTGCAGGCTCAGTAGGCACTCCTTGCACAGGAATGGAGTGTGCCAGCACTGGTTTACTCACACAAACGTAAGATCAAGTGAAGCCTTCCAGACTAGTAGTGAAGCATGTCAATGCTCCACTGCTTGTCTGAGCTCAGATAATGTTTGCCTTTGCTGCACATGTGGTAATGATACGAGTATTAAATTGGGGAAAACGTCTTTGACCGTCTTAACTTTGTTGGGTGGGACTGGGCTGAACATCTTCCATCAGCAGATGAAACCAGGACACATTGCAGAAGTATAGAATATACTCATATTTATTGATTCTTACATACCAAAATGCCCCTGTGGTCTGGAATTATTTATTTTTTAACAAAGTTTCCGTGGCGATAATATGGACAGAGATTCAGGCATCCAAATGTTTGCAGAACAAAGCTGCAAAGTGCTTTCAGTCCAGTGGTCATTGCATGCATGGCTTAAATATGAGGGTACAGCAGGTATGTCCTGCAGGTACGAGTGGCCAGGCATTGTGTCTGCAATCAACCATGCTTAGCCTGAGGTCAAACCCTGCAGGTATAAATAATATCTTAATAGGTATTTGGCACACGGCATGGTCACAGATCATTTTCTCATTGGCGACTGCAGGCACAGATACTGGGCAAGCAAGTTTGATGTCTTGAGCTGTGCACAGGGGATATAAAGTTATATACCTAAACTTATTCAAAAGTGCTTTATTCGAGTAGTTACTCATAAAAGCAGACAAACAAACACATAATAAAATACAATTAAATTTCTAAGTCAGAATGACTTTAAGCACAATACACATAAAAAGAGATTTAAAATAACATTACATCCAGTTAATTTCCATCAAGGTGCAAAGTTCATATTATAAAAACATATTAAAAAACAATCCAATTACATAGTTAAAAATTAATGTAAAAATTTTACATCAGGTAGACACCAGGCATGGGAACAGAGAATAGATAAACTAGCAGTCTCTGATCAACTAGGCAGAGAGTAGTCACCCTACTAGCAATCTCTGCCTTGTTACCCACGCCCACCCCAAGTACTTTGCGGTCGCTATGGTAATCCAACTTAAGGAGGTAGTTTTAACAATACGTAGAGCAACCATGCTGCTTTTAGTACCCACATTTCTACACATGGGGGCCAACCACACACGTCTAGGAGCAGAATATACATGACAAACAAACAAGAAATGACCCAACGTCTCATTGCCTTCCCCACAAACTGGACAAGTTGCTAGACCTCCATTTCTCCATTTGGATGTTAAATTACCAAGAGGTAGAGAGCCAGCCCTCATTTGAAAAAACAGTTTCCTGTCCATGGGTCTAGTTATAATGTCCCAGTATATTTCAAACATTGGAATCAATTTAGCTTCAAGGAAGGCAGTCGTCATAGTCCCGTTATTGTTGTTAAGGAGACTCTTGTTTTCAACCTGTTCCCAATAAAGGTTTTTTATGAACAGCTTCGATGGAAAGGATGACCCGGTTGGATCAGACCATAATTCACTTAACCCTAGTTCACATAATGCAGTTCTCAATGATCTAAACCATTTAATTTGATGAAAACGATCTGCTTTGATCACATCAGCAAATCCTTCTGCATATTGTGACAACTCGGGGGTGGTCCAAATTCTACGCCAATATAATATCGGTCGAAGTTTACACATAGCCGAGATTTCCTTCCTGCCAAGATAATATCTGAGTGGCAAGAGGGGACTGCTCTGTGGGGTACCAGTTAATTTTCGGAGGAAGCTATTCTCTGACCTCTGTAGCTCCTGGAGGTTTTCTTGCCCCCACAGCTCTGCCCCATATAGTGCAGACCCTATTGCTTTAGACTCATATATGATTAGTGGCGGTTTAATTGGCTTAGTTAAAGATTTCATATGCTCCTTAATAATGGTACCAGACAGTTGTTTGTGTCTTAAAACTGCCAGATTCAAGTGGTGGTTCCATCTGTTGTCATTTGAGATTTGTATCCCTAAATAGGTAAAAGAATTCACAACTTCAAGGCGGCGCCCACTCATGGTTATTTTGGATTTGAAATTCCTACAAGGATTAAAAACCATGAGTTTTGTTTTTGCTGCGTTTACCTCCAAGCCGTGATCACAGCAAAATTTGTCAAAAATTACCAATGCCTTTTGCAGACCACTTGGGGATTTTGATAAAATTAAGGTGTCGTCTGCAAACATTAAAATAGGAACTTTTGCACCAGCAAGTGAGGGAGCATCTACGGGCTCAGCTTGCATAAGGGGGACAATTCCATTTATATAAAGAGTAAACAATGTTGGTGCCATTGAACAACCCTGCCGAACCCCACGCTCGACAGGGAAGTCAATGGTGTCATTACCATAGCCACCCCATTGGATCTTAGCATAAGTGCCCTCATGAAGTCTCATGATCAAAGTTAAAATAATCATCGGGACCCCCAGGGCTGCCAACACCTCCCACAACTTTGCCCTCGGCACAAGGTCGAATGCAGCCCGTAGGTCAACGAAAGCTGCATAGAGACTGCATCCGCCCAGGACCACTGTCCGCCATTGTATCAGTTGGAAGCGGAAGACCTGGTCTACAGTGCTAGTTGCTCTGCGAAAACCAGCCTGAAAAGGGGATAGGACATTCTGCTCCTCTGCCCAATCAAGCAGATTATTAATGAGTACACGTCCTACCACTTTTTGGACCGTGTCTATTAAGCTGATTGGGCGATAATTACAGGGTTGGGCACGATCCCCCTTTTTATATACCGGTATAATGACTGCACCCCGCCAGGATACCGAGATTTCAGCCCCCCTGGCTATATGATTTAATAAAAGGCAGATGTATTTACTCCACCTGTCGGTGTCGTCTAAGAAGACATCCGCCGGGACACCGTCATTACCCGGGGCTCTGCCCCTATGAACAGATTTCAGGGCAGTCAGGATTTCACCTAGCGTAAAAATATCTTCAGCTGCGAACAGATATATAAGGTTAGAATTACTACCAGGCTGATCTCTGGAAGAATACTGCTCGCTGAAGAACTTAACCCAGGCATCATGAGGGACGTTGTTATTGGGAGGCTCTGCAGATCTATCATGGCCCCATTTGACAATATGCCAAAATTGCCTAGAATTTTTACTTTCACTGGCACATCTCAGTTTCTGCCAGTGGTCTTCATCCCAGTCTCTTTTTGCCCTGGCGATACAGTTTTTGTAATGCTTCCTGGCTGACCGAATGACACTCAAATTATTATTTTTAATAGCAGCTCCTAGTTTAAATCTTGCTGCCCTGCAATCTTGGTTATACCACTTAGCTGGTTTAAATGGACAAGCCCTGCTATTTCGAGCGGGTTTTAAGAAAAAGTTTTTGACTTCATCAAAGAGAGTCGTATGAACTTTATTAACATCTTCTTGTCCTTGTTCAAAAGCAGTAATATTTTCCAATGCCAGAATGGCCTTGTCTGCCGCTACACCTATCTTTTCCAGGGCCTGTTGGTCCGTCTTAACACCAGACCACCTTAGCCTACGCATATTATTGGATTGCACGATCGTTGGCGGCACAAGTAAGTCACAAGGGTTTAGAGTGATTACATTAGATGTCCACCAATTATGCGAGACGCATAGCGGGTCGTGGTCACTTTCTATCCTAGCTGTAATTACCATGTCACTGAGAGATGGCCATAACGATGTACTACAAATGACATAGTCAATACGACTTTTGCTTCGCCTGTTATTAAACGTCATGGCGGGAACACGGTCTGATTGGGTTCGGCCGTTCAGGGCTCGTAACCCATGCTCCAAGCACATGGCGTTTAAACCTAGGATATCGGCCGTCCACCGAGTTATCGGGGGGGACTCTAGTGTGGGAATTTCCCAGAGCTTGTCTTCCTCCGATCCCAGAGGAGAATCACCAGTGATGAGAGGTTCGAATGTCCGATTCAAATCACCTGCAATTAAAATGTTTTTTCCTGCAGAATGGGTCTCAAGAAGTGTAGAAAGGCACATTAGAACCTCAGATCTACCTTTGCTACCACCTCTAGCATAGATATTGTATATATCCATGGAGAGGGGTAAATCACTGGTCAATCTAATAAGCTGGATGTCTTTCTGGTCAAGTTCCACACGTTTTACAGCAATTTTTAAAGACTGTCTAACCCATATAGTAAGGCCCCCCATCGGCCGCCCTTTAGGGCCCTTAATAGCAGGAACATAAAAGTTTACATACCCCAATGCAAAAGTAGGTTCACAGGCCCAAGTCTCTTGAAAAATGCAGAGGTCATACTTATTAATAAATTCAAGCCAATCAGCGCTATCCATTTTGGAAGATATTCCAGCCACATTCCATGACAAAAGATTCCCTGAGATAGGTGTCATAAGAATACCGGGGTTTGTAGAATGCGTGTTTAACACCTTACCCTCAGTAGCCTGGTCTATGGTTATAACATTAGATAACCCAGGTAAATCAACAGTCAGAAGCCCCAAAGGGCTAGTTATTGTAAAATTACAGGCTAAATCAGATGTACTTTTAGCACAAAGAGGCACGGCAGCAGTATTACAGGTTAATGGTTGTCAATCGCAATCGCTTAAGTTAGACAATGCAGAAAAACGATTTTCCAACCCCAGACCCCAGTTCACTGAAGCAACATCCTTCCTCCCCCTCTTAGTCACAATGTTCCATTTGGTTCTTAAAATACTTGAGTTTGGTCCACTTCCCTTTCTAGGATAAAAGAAGTCCAAAGTCAATGGAACAATTGAAGTAGTTCGCCTTTGTGGTGGTAAGATGTTTGGTAGGATGTTAGGCAAGACCCCGGGGTCGGAGAAGTGAAGAACGACACACTCCCCGTTAAACTTCTTCACCCTATCCCCGATCCACTGTACCCTTCTCACTTTGACGAGCTCTTCAGAAAGTTGCTGCTTTCCCCAAGGAGTAATTACCATGTTGGTAGTTAACCATGATAAAGATTTATTTCTTAGAGAAGATGTAGTTTCCCGCTCTCCTTGAGCCAAGGGTGGAACGTTGGCAAGGACAAGAACCAGTGGCGAAGCTTCAACCACAAGCTCGAAAGTCCCCTTTTCAATAAATGGGTCTTCAGCAACAGGACCAGGGATCGAGGAAATATGGGAATCTCCTGGTAGAGTATTATCACTTGCCATTAAGGGATTTAATACAGGGGCAGGGATGAGACCACCAACAGCTGTAGATACTGATTTATTTACGAATTCCTCTATCCTTTCAGAGACATATTCCGGAAGTTTCCCTATCTCACCCATGGATTTTTGTAATAGACCTTCCAGTCGGTTAACCTCAGAAGTTAACTTGTCTATTTTGCTAACCAGGGGTTTAACCACACCTTTAATTTTTGTGTCCATTAGAGCCAGTAGTTTATTGAATTGGGCATTCGAAAGTGTAACGTACGCTTCATTAGTCAGGTCAAGCTCCTCATCCTCAGAATGTTTCCTCGGGAGGTTTGCTACTTTGTTTTTAGCTGACCTGAGACATTCCCGTTTACCCAAGACAGGTGCTGGAGGGGAGGTAGAGTGATCATGACTAATAATTATATCAGCCAATACCTCGTTGACGCTAAGGTCTTCAGCTACAGCAACAGTACCACTGGGCTGTATAGTAATAGTATCTGTAGACAAATCAGGTGTAGCACTGTTAGTACTATTGTTGATTAGGAGGCCAAAGGGATCATCAGACTCGATGTCAATGAAGGGAGATTGAGCAGGTGAATCTATTCCCAAAGAGGCTCTTCTGCCAATGTTAATTTTTTCAACTACTTGCACCAGGTAGTTCTCAATAGAGTTAGTAGAAGTGGTTAACTTTTTTGGAGGCATCATATACTTTATATACAACCACGGTCAATGTAACTTACGTAGCAGTGTGCACGGCAGATGTAGATGCGCAGAAACGTCAACTCCAAAGCAACAATCCAAGAGACCAGGCCCAACCCAACCTTGGCCAACCTCGGACGGCCTCAGACGGCCCGCCCTTTGCCCGGGCTTAGCCCCGGGCGTCCCGCGACGCGGGTCTCAGCCTCCCTTTATTGCGTCCTTGCGCACTGCTGGCGCGTTGCTCGTCACTTCTTCGCGCCGCCGCGATGCCTGCCGGGAGTTGTGGTCCCTCCCGGAGCGGCGGCGCGGTTTCAATGGCCCGGTGTGACTCTCCTGGCGGTGGCGGCTTCAGCGACTGCTCGGCGCTTGTTCCGGCGCCCTTTTGCTGCCCTGAATGACTCTCAGCGGTGGCGGCAGACCAACGGATCCCAGGAACTGACTCTCGGCGGTGGCGGCAGGTAAGTAGTGTCCCCCCGCTCTGCCGGTCTCAGCCTCCCTTTATTGCGTCCTTGCGCACTGCTGGAGCGTTGCTCGTCACTTCCTCGCGCCGCCGCGATGCCTGCCGGGAGTTGTGGTCCCTCCCGGAGCGGCGGCGCGGTTTCAATGGCCCGGTGTGACTCTCCTGGCGGTGGCGGCTTCAGCGACTGCTCGGCGCTTGCTCCGGCGCCCTTTTGCTGCCCTGAATGACTCTCAGCGGTGGCGGCAGACCAACGGATCCCAGGAACTGACTCTCGGCGGTGGCGGCAGGTAAGTAGTGTCCCCCTTGAATAGCAAATTTGTTGAGTTTTATTTTTAGGTCTCGCCTTTACCATTCCGAAGGAATGGGAAATGGCGAGAATTCAAGTGCTCGAACTGATTGTGAAACCACCGCTTTTTTTCGTGGCGTTTTCTTCGAGTGCACGTGGCCACAGGCACGCGCTTTTGGCCCATACACTTTCATGGCCATCTGTTCCTCAATGTCCCTCCCACCCTTCGTTTGATCTTGCCGCGAGTTCAGGCTAATGGCCCTCCCCCTCCCCCAGCACAGAGCGCGCATCGCGGCCGCACAGCACATCAAAGGGCTTCTCCCAGCGTGTGCTGTGCGGCTTCTCCTCCCCTAATTATGTGGCCGGCCGTACTTGTGTTTCCCGGCCGCTTCCCGGCCACTCTTGTATTTAATTAGCAGCAGCAGCATTTCTCCTGCGCCAGGCCACATCAAAGGCTCTGTGCCACTTTCACCCACACAGCAACACTTACAGACACGCAACGCCACTCACACCCACGCAAGCCCACTATCATCCACGCAACACCACACTCACCCACGCAACGCCACTCACCCAAGCAACGCCACTCACACACGCAACGCCACTCACACACGCAACGCCACTCACCCACGCAACGCCACTCACCCACGCAACGCCACTCACCCACGCAACGCCACTCACCCACGCAACGCCACTCACCCACGCAACGCCACTCACCCACGCAACGCCACTCACCCATGCAACGCCACTCACCCACGCAACGCCACTCACCCACGCAACGCCACTCACCCACGCAACGCCACTCACCCACGCAACGCCACTCACCCACGCAACGCCACTCACCCACGCAACGCCACTCACCCACGCAACGCCACTCACCCACGCAACGCCACTCACCCACGCAACGCCACTCACCCACGCAACGCCACTGACACACGCAACGCCACTCACACATTGTGGGTGCAGATTGTGGGTGCAGATTGTGGGTGCAGATTGTGGGTGCAGATTGTGGGTGAAGATTGTGGGTGCAGATTGTGGGTGAAGATTGTGGGTGCAGATTCAGAGTGCAGATTCAGAGTGCGATTGTGGGTGCAGATTGTGGGTGCAGATTGTGGGTGCAGATTGTGGGTGCAGATTGTGGGTGCAGATTCAGAGTGCAGATTCAGAGTGCAGATTCAGAGAAAACTCAGCAGCACCACCACCATTGCAATGCAATAGGTCTCGTTTTAACGCAAATTTAAGCTATAGGCCTTGTAAATGACAAAGCCTTTTATTTATGTTCCAAAAACCAGAACGCAAAAATAAAGGGCATTATCATTTACAATGCTAATAGTTCAGACTCGCGTTATTGCGAGACCTATTGCATTTCCAATGCTTGTTAGAATTTGTACTACTACGTTCGTTTCCTTTCAGCTGAAGTGTTTGTGTGTGGTTTGTAAAGTATTTAAAAAGTAGAGCAGTACATATTCATGGCAATGGATTAATGTCATTGACCAGTACACTGACACATTTCTGCTTGTACTCTACACCAGCGGTTCTTAACCTGTGGTCCGGGGACCCTGCTGGTCCGCATCACTACTCAGGGAGTCTGCCATTACTTAGAAAATTATATAATATTAATAAATTAATAAAGTGTAAAAAAAGCAAAATTAAGTTTTTTTTAAAAACGTTCTGTAATTGTGAAGAAGGTTGAAATTGGAGGCTAAACATTAAGGTGATCTCCTCAGATTGGTTTGTGGGAGCAGTGGAAGTGCATCCAACTTAATATAGTATGTATGATGGGTGGCCTCAATTGAATTTGAGTTTTTTAGATTTGTTTATGAATTAAATAAAATATGTAATAATTTGTGTATTTGTTTGATAAATGCTTATTTGTGTATTTTTGTGTATTGTTTTGCGGTTCATATCATCAAAATTGCTTAGGTGGTGCGGACCGACTTCCAGTAATACTCTGAAGGGGGGGGAATCCCCGGAGGCCAATGATGAATCAGTGAGGAGGGTCTCTGGATTCCGGTAGTGATTAAGTAGGGGTCCACAGAAGACAAAAGGTTAAGAATCACTGCTCTGCACCTAGCCCACAACTTTCACAGTGCCGATTTACTCCAGGGTAACACATATACACGAGTACCATTGAGTTAGTTAACAATACACATCTGTTATTCAGCACCAAGATACTCCCTGGGGTGACCGTGTGCTTTAGAAATGCATATGTTATGTTATACAGAAACTCACACAGTTTTTTTTCATGTGCTGACTTCTAAAGTGCAATGTGTTGACCAATGTGCCTGGAGCAGAGTGGTTGAAGTCGTCATAAAAAGAACTGACACAAATCTAAATAAAAAATGCATCTAAAGGTACATGGGCCCACAAGAAACAGGTTATTCATGTGGAGTAACCCTTTGCATATTTCAGTGAGTAGTGCCTCCTAGTTCTGACCCTGAAAAAACATTTACTCTTTCCCTTGACCGGAGAACATTTACATATAGGTGGAAACCGTAGCTGAAATTGATGGGGTATCCCCACAAACCTACGAATTTTGTGGGTATACATCTTTTATAGCTGGACCCACCAAAGGCTCTTAAAACCCTATCCTCATAGTACATTTACTCAATTTGAAAATTCACTATAGACATGGGATTACATTATGAGCAATATCTATTTGTTGGGGTAGGTTTTCACCAGTCTGGATTCTGTGAAATGAATATGAGATTTTGCGCTCGCAAAATGTACTAGGGTGCGCCAAAAGTTATACAAATCAGGCCCAGAGTGCAAGAGAAGTAAACACCAGGAAATGTGATACCATTGCGAATAAAACCTTTGTAACAGTGTGCGGTTGATTAAAGCATGATAATATAATCACACAGTAAAATAAGAAACGGGGAGACACATACCCTAAATAAAAATTTATATTATTTGAAATTAGACAGGAGTTTAGCATCTTCCCAGATTAATGGAATGTCTTGTTCCACCTCATCTCGAATTACAGAGGAATCTGTATGTTCTTGCCCATTTAGAAAATGAAGGTCTTTGAAACCACAATTCTTTGAGTGTAACATGTTTAACAGTTTCCATTCACGGTATAACTCTTCCAACTTGTATAAACTCTTGTACTCCAGACAGGTGATTTTGAACGTTATCTGGCTCCTCAGCACTTGCAGGTCAATAGAAGTCAAAATGTCAGCTGCATATCCGAGTTTATGGAGATCAGAATAAGTCTTCACTACATTTTAGACATTTTTAAACGATTCAGTATGGTTGGTTACCCAGTGTAATTAATTTCGGTTATTGGATGCAAAGGATGCAAAAGTTCACAACTTTTCATTTCTGGAAATGAACTACTTCATTGTAGCACTTGACTCTCTCAGGGCAGTGAAGCAGAGCAGTCCAAGGCCTACTCAGGGAAGGTGGTGTTGTATAGAGCCCCCAGCTCCTAGTATATAACAATAACACTCAGTAAATCATTCTCCAGTCATTGCCTTTTCTTATAAAATGGGATAGTACTTTTATTACTCACACTACTACATAATACACATTACATTGCAAATCTGTACAAGGGAATACCTTTGGTGACACTTTCATAACACTTTACACCCCTAGTGGGTACTGAACCCTAGAACCACAATGCCCTCATCTGCTCTATTTGCAATATCACAAAATAAGGGAGCATAATAAAACTTTATTTTCAATCATTAACATGATTAGTAAGGCGGCCTAAGGAATTGGGTTATTAATTGAGAGGGGTGGAAGCCTCACGCAAATAATAAACACAATCCTCATCAGGATGATCCACAATAGTCACTAAATAAATCTATGCTTTACCCTCTGGCAGGATGGCACACACTCAGTCAGGTCTAACTTATAGGCAATGTGTAAAGTATTTTTGCAATACTCAAATTGTAATAAAGGGAAAGCACAATAAAAGATAAAAGAATCCAAAGCAGGTGCGCTAAATCATACCTAAAACTTTAGGGACTAACCATTAAAATTCATTTCTCCTCTGAATATGGTACACTGATTTTATAAAATTTAAAACCTCAAAACAAATTTCAAGTGAACCTAGAGACTCCAACAAATTTAGACCAGCCTTGTATTGTCTCATATTGGCCTTGCACAGCAACGTCGCCAGAAACAGTGTTTTGACTCTCGATACAAAGGACAAAACAGAAATGGTGGCTGGTGCTTTGGGCCGAGGTATTATCACACACAGAGAAAGATATGTCCTGACACCATGCCCCCAGAAATGGGAAAGCAAATTTAATGTGCAATGTGCAAAGTCTAAACAAGGTCAGCCAATGGCGGTGTGTAGAAGAAAAATTCCACCTCAGGTAGGGCTCTATGCTACGGGTTGTTGAGACTTGAACGTAATTAACAGTTGAAGGCTTGGCCTGGGCAGTGTCTAGGTGTTTATTCATACAGTGCTCAAAGAACAGTTGTTTAACGTATGATATATGATTGGGGCCAATTGTATGAGGGGATTTATAAAGCTCAAGAAGACCCAGGCTGTCAAAGGTGACCTTGAATTACCTTAACCATTGTATTTGGTCCACCCCACCTAATAAAATACAATCGGAAATGCACGTTTTGATCACTCCATCCTCTGGGGATGACCATATTTTGACCCACAATAATAAAGGGCTAATCCAATATGGCATCCGAAGCCCCTCATGACATATTAACGTAGTGTTCCCCCTGGGTCTGAAAGTAATCTAAGCAAAAATTGATTTTCTGCCTGTTGTTGAATATCTCCCTTATTGTACCCCAAGAGGCCAGCGGCATATAGCCCTGCTGGAGTACACCTGCTCCTGTAAAAATTAAACATGTATAAAATTGGTTTGTTTTGGAGCTTGCGGTCAAATCCAAAAATAGCTTCAATATTCTTTGACTGGATAGTCATGAAGCGATGCAAGGGGTACATTCGCAGTAGCAAAGAGCCCAAAAACCTCTGATGCTTCACCTAAAGCACAATATATGTAGTTTTTGAGGTAGAAGGAGTACTCGCTGATGCCAGTCAAGGGGCCATGACATGAAGAGGCACCTCTTGGGAGATCAGGACTCACTCCAGAAGAGGCCAGCAGCAAAGCTCAGGCAGGTCCATTTGGTGCCTTCTAAATTGCAGGAGAGGCCTCTGGAAGTTGTAGTGCCCGTAGAGCTAAAAAAGGAAGGCAGCCAACTGACCCCTGGAGTCACTTCTGGGGAGCCTGGGATTAAGCCGGAGTCTTCCTTCAGGCAGAGCAGAGGAGTCCTTCCTCTGAATCTTACACAGGTACAGGAATGTTATGATGAGCGGTTCTGAAGGTGCCACTTTAATCCCTAATGCCAGCCTATGGGTAGGGGATGGCCCCTTTGTCTAGCCTTCCCCCTTTCTTGGGTCTGGCTCCAAACTGTCACGGGTAACACAGGGCAGGCAGGTCTACATTTGTCCGTGGCACAGCAGGCAGCCTTAGAAATCTCCTTAGAAGTCAGAAAGGGGATAGGCAAGCTCTGAGGCAACGCTTTGAAGCTCAGGAAAGGCTGAGTTTAACCACTAAGACATCCTGCTCCTGAGAGCAACACACTGCCCCACACCCAAGGCCCTTTTGTCCTCATGTGTGGAAGGAATACACAAAACAACACAAGACAGCCCTTGACTGTCATGTGACCATGTACACTGGCAGAAAGCTACATTTGGTTTAGGCAGAAAAATTCTAACTTTCTAAATATGATATTTTCAGAATAGTAACTTAAAATCCAGCCTCACCATTAAAGAGGATTTAAATTACAATTTGTTTGACTGGAAGAAATCTTTCTCAATCTGTTCCCGAACTGAAGTTGTCACTTATTCAGTGTAGTAAGGTAACACAGTGATAGTCTAGGAGAGCTTGCCTCATAACAGTGAAAAACAACATCAGGGGTCTTTCACTGCCAGGAAATGAACACCAACATTTTATATACCGTGCACCCCTGCCCTAGGAGTGGTTGAGGCCATACATAGCGGTGTCCTTTAAGTATTAAAAGGAAGGTTTAGGTCTGGCAAAAGGTTTATTTTGAAAGGTCAAAGTCGCAGTGGCAGGCCTGAGACAAGTGATGTAGTGCTACTTTAGTGGGTGGCACAATGGGTGCTGCCTCCCACTAGCAAAATTTAATTTAAAGGGCTTGGATACATGTAGTATCATTTACTATGGACTAAGTGAATGAAATGTGCCAATTAGGTGTAGACCTATTTTACCATGTTTTAGGGAGAGAGCGCAAGCTCTTTACCACTGGTTGGCAGGGGTAAATTGCACAGTCCTAAGGCCAGTATAAACAGGGGGAATGAAGGCAAAACGTCTGGGAGAATACCATGCCAAGGATGTTTAGTCGAACAAGCAGTATATCGAGAAACCTGTGCCCAGAGTTTTATTTCTTCTTTCACTAGGCTGCTACTTCAACGTTAGGACCAACCAACAGGGTCTCTGTACTTCCAAACCCATATGCAAAAGCACTGGTTCTAGGAGTGCCTTGGAAACCATGGAAACCTTTCCCGGGTTCAGGGATTCAGTCCCCAGTGACACATTTAGGGGGGTGAGGGGAGGATCTGCACCTCTTGCAGCTCCCCAGATAAATACTCTCAGAAGCGTCAGTGTTGCCCCACCCTACATGGGGCACTACAAGAGCCAAATAAGCAGACTATAGGCCCTCTCTGGGCCTAATAGGGTGCTCCTCAAGCCCCAGGCTTTAATCTGTAAAGAGCGTCTTTTCCACTCTGAAGAAAAAACTATTTTCTTTTTACTCCAACCGTGTGATGCACTTCTCTTGGATCACAGGTGTCACAGTTCACACCGGTTCACCCACTGGCCTTTGTTTTTGTTGTGGCTTGTGCATTTGTCCAGTGGCCTGTACTGGATGCATTCCTCTTTCTTCTGTTCGCTGTGGGAGAGAAGCTGATGTCCGGTGCACACCGTACCCCCAACAAAGGCATGAGACGTAGGAGGAGTGCAGTGGTCCAGTCTCCTCTTCGGCCCCTAGGAACTGTGGGCCACCGGGGACCAAGATGAAATGCACGTTCTGGGCCTCACTGACTTTGCACTTGCCTCCGAGTGCGGGTTTCCAGGGAAGAAGGGTAAACGAGGGGAGAGGCGGCAAAGCGCCATGCGCTTCCTTCTCTACTATGTCCCCCTGGGACCCAGACTTTATTTCCTTTTTTCGGGTCCTGTAGGACCGATTTGCCTGAATGTGGGCTAATTTTACTCCTGGTAGTGACCCTAGCCACAAAGATCATTTGCCTTTTCCTCTAAATGTGATTTTCATTGCGGAGTTGAATTTTGCTGCCCCCTTGCAAAGCCTTTCCTCTGCCGGGCACCCGATACTCCCTTTTGATTTAGGGACATCTTCCAAAGCCAGCAATCAGAGCATCCTCTCTGCCTCATTCCTAAAGTCCCACAGCCTCCTAGCTACTTGAAGGGCAGCTGCTTATCAGCGAAGCCAAGGGCAAGTCCACAGAAGTCCCAGCAGAGCCACCCAGGGACCACAGAAGGTCCCTTCCCAAACTGTTCCTCAGGGAGCATATAGGGGCCGCACCACTAGCCTTGGAGAGACCATCCTAGTCTTTGGTGCCATCAGAAATCCAAGCAAACAAAGAGCATCCTTCTGCTAAGTTTTTAAGAGCAGTGGAATGCTCTAGAAGCCCCTATGCAATCTTAGATTTTCACATCATCACTCCATCTCTGCCCCAACCCTCCTGTATAGCATTCTGGGACAGTTAAAGATGGCTACTTTAAGTGGTTTATGAAAAGACCTTCCCTGGTATCTCAGCTCTGACCCAACTGAAACAGCTGCCAGATCCCTTTCCACCAAGACGTCAAAGGCGAGCCCATCCTGTGTTTGGTTACGACTGTCAAATCTTTATCTTTTGTTCCCTTGAGCTTAGGCCTGACCAGGCCAGCTGCTGTGTAAGGAGTTAATTAATACACACAGCTTTCCTCCATACCCCTTGCTTTCTCCAGATCTTGATCACGGACTGTTAATGACACTATTTTGTAGCGAGTCCATTGATCATCTTCCTTGCCAGCAAAGTAATTGACTTGGCCCAGTAAGGGGGCAAAGTCTGGGAATCTGATTATCACTAAGACCGGGAAATATTAACATTCTTAACACCATAAAGAGTGTAGATATGATGAAAGTGACAATGGCTCTACACTCTGGATGCAGGTTTACCCTAAGATTGATACGTCACCGGGCCCTGTAATCTTAGCTGGAAGAAACTGTACCTTAGTGCCTTTAATGTGTAATTCAGTTAGCTTTTAGTAAGCACGGCAGACGTACTCTGTGAATGCGCCCTCACTTTATAAGGCCTACCCCAGGTCCATACCAATCCTTTAAGGGTCTCTTCTGCACCAGCTGCCGTGGCCAGATACCAGGCTGCTCAAGATTGTAGTCTTACACACAGCCCACACCCGTGGTCACACATTTGTGCTCACATGTTTGTGTAACCAGCCCGAGCCTCTTACCCTAGCTGTGTAGTAGTGTCTTCATCTTAAAAGACGGTTAGCAGTCTCGGTCCATTTTCACAGAATGTATGCTTTGTGAGACTCAGATGGTAGAACTCGCAGCAAAGGTCCTAAACTGGATACTCAGAAAGCGAAAAATCTAAGTGGATTAAGTGGGCGGAACCCTTTTTCTACACCCAGCATACAAATATTTAGCATATCCAGAGCACAGGCTTCTCGATGCCCCTGGCATAATGATGGCTAGCTATGGCAGTAAATGGATCATTTTCTTCTGAATTTTCACCAAAGCACTGATTTGTTGGCCCTTGTTTATCTCCATATCAGTTAGTGCCCTTGTAGTTTTTTTTTGTAACTCTTGTATAGGTGGATAGAGTGAATCCAGCAAATGAATCATCATCATCTATTGAGTACATATCTCAGAACCGGATGAGATGAAGAAATAGAATCCTCTCCTCCTGTCCTCCTAGCAATGAGGATTTCAATCCGTCTGAATCTGTAGTTCTTCAGGCTATAGTTAATTGTAAAAAGACAACTTCTAATGAAAATTTAAAAAAACATGATTTTCCTGGATCTACAAATTGCATTTGACACTGTATTAGGCTATATCTGGTCACGCCAGCAATGGAATTTGACAGAAGACTATAGCATTGTGTTATAGTATTATTCCTGGACAGTAGTTTATGGCCAGGTAGAGTGATGGATGGGGGAGGGGGGGCACAAACCCATCTATTTAAAATGGAGAAGAGGAGTTTGCTAAGTGAAGCCATGGGACCCACATTTAGTCATCTTGTATATAAACGAGATCAGTAAATATTTCAAGATGCGTGTATCCAGTGAAGGAAGGGGCTGGAATACTATTACGCTGTTGATCCTGACAACCAGCAGCTGCCAGGTAAACCTCTGCCACATTACCCATGGTAATTTAACCCCCAACTCATCCATCTGACTACTTTTATGTCAGTTCTTCTCTCATTTTGCTTTTTATTTTTAAAGAACGTATTTTTTACCTCATCGGCTTCTAATTCCTCACTTTAGGAATTGTCGAATATTTTGAAAATGAGAATTTATATTTTATCCATGTTGACCTTTTCATATATTCCACCTTTTTGGGTTTGTTCAGATTACTTTAAAACCTTCTTTTGCAAAAGTTCTCAAGAACTTGTATAGGGCTGGCTTCAACTAAATACCATCCACTCCTGTATATGAGATAACTTTTTAAAATAGTGTACCTTGTTACTTACAGAACACAACTAGTTCTGTCAGATTGCTTTTTCCATATTAGCTCTTCTTCCCATGAAATATTTAGCATCAGAAATTGTAAACTTGTCTCCATTGCATTGGCTCCTGCACGTGGATCAGCTGGTGGGTCTTCTTGAGGTCACTCTATTTTCCATTGATTTGTCCACTGATGACACAGTTATGTGTTTTGTTGGATATATGTGCCAATGGACTCTATTATGTTATGTGAATTTTTCTGCTTTTCAGTATAAGCCATTTTAGAGTGTAGATGAGTGAATATAGATTATGACATCGGAGAACGGCACCATGCTTGTGTGATTGTGCATAGTAAATAAAACTAATTGTCATTAAAGTGCATATGTATGAAATTTGTAACTGAGGGTAGTAGAGGCAGGCTATTAGCACACCCTCCTCGGAAGCTCATATCACTGTGTTTGATGGACAAACATCTCCTCTGGATCTTTCCAGAAGCACCTCTGTTGAGAAGCCACTCTTATTGTCACTCAGTTCAACCCACTTTCTTTCCTTGTAAGTTGAAGAATGTAAGTACAGAACTGTAAAAAAAAAATTTCAGTTGTCTTTTTCTTAAAGTAGTCCAGCATTTGGACGTACATCTCCCCATTGACAATGAAGGGGATGAGCCAGAACGTAGTGGCAACAAGAGCAGTTTTTAAACCGAGATCTGGTGCAGTTGTCTAAAGGAGCCTTTCAAGCAGTTACATAAATTGGGTTCAATTCCAAGTGTGAGGCTGTGTGTACTGTTCACCAATAAAAGGCACACCAGAGGATCAGGGAGCTGGTTGCTAAAGAATGCTTTCTCTGTGGTCCATAGCAACACTTCTAGCCCACAAAGGAAGAAGACTGACTGACTGTCCAGCTAAAACGTTCTATCCAGGGTGTTAATCGTTTAAAAATGACACATTATTATTACTGTTATTGATTACATAGCACAAATACTGCGTTAAAAATCTAATCAAATGTGTTTCCTTCTTCCAGTTATAAATGCTATTATTGACCCCACTGGACATTTAGAAGTGATTACGAGCAACAAGAGCCCACCTATTTCAACTCAATCTGCAGGTTCTAAAACCAGGACTACAAACCTTTCTGCAGTTGATTCTAATCCTTCTGGACCAACAAGAATTTACACTCAAAAATTGAAGTGTGGTTCTTCTAGCATAAAAGGATCTAAAATCATTACTGATGAAGAAGAAAGCTATGCGGTCTAGTGTGTATTTGTACATTTATGGTTGTTAGTCTTATTCTGTGGCATTAGTATTCTGAATGATTCAGTGTGCCTATTGTCTGCGTTTGGAGAGAAGGTAGATGTGTAGATTGCTGACATACTGCACAAATTGGATCTCAGCTGTTATGAGTGAATGTTGGAATTGTGTATGCTTTGAAAATAAGACTAGCACTGTGGAGAAGCACACATTGAGCATATTTCGATTTTTTTTCAGAAAAATATTCTTCATATGTGCCATAATAGCAAAACAGTTTCAAGGTATTTATAGATTAACTTGTCTAAAGTTTCTCAATATGTCATGGTTAGGTCACATTTTAGCTTCATGAAGGTAGTGTCTCATTTTAAAATGATAGGGCAGTATTTTAATTATTGAACTCCATGTTGTAACAAACATGCTTATGAAAGCATCAGGTGTACTTTTCACCAGAACAAATTGAGCAATACAATTGTTGAACTGTTGCATTTGAGTAATATCAGTGTTTCTTCAGACATTTATTTCTGATTTAAAAGCATGAAGTGTGCCACAAAGCATTTGAAGTTAGCAACATTGAGAATTACATAATGCAAATAAATACATTTTTACAAATGTATGTTTCATAATGTAATTGACCAGTGGACAAGTAGTATTGTTTTCAGGATTCTTTTGCCAAACACTGCTGTTTAATTCACAGAACGTTAAATCATGGAAACAAATGTGTTGAAAAGGATGCCACAATTTTGAGTAACAAGACTTCCTTTATACATAAAGCAGAATTATAAATGCAACCAAGTCGGATTGGTGGTCATTATAAACATGCACAATCGAGGCAGTGTTTACAATATGGCCAGAGAAATGATGATGCTGTTATATCATCAATGGTCCGCATCAGTACATTTTTATTACTTTCATTGTACTTTTGCAAAATGCACTATAACTGATACCTTATTGCTAAACATAAAATGTCAGAATCAGTTGTATCAGTTTTATTAAGTGGAGCCTAAAAGTAAATTCAGCTGGTAGTGCCATAACACTTTCCTAATATTTATTTTGTCACATTGACAAGAAATTTATCTACAGCAATATTAGATGTATTAATGATTTTCACTTGGAAACAATTTCAGACCAACTCTTTATGTGAGTATTGTACATGAGTATTTAGCATATGCTAAAAAACATTCACATTTCTATTCCCTCAAAGCTAAAGTGGCCAAACGGGCAGAATATTTTACAATGAATTCAGAGATTTTTTGGAGAGGAATGTCCTTAAGAATTTTAATCCATCTCTGACCTAAATTACCCCTACACTTTTTTATTATTTTATGGTTAAAAGCTTATATAAGGCCTAATAGATTCAATGAAAACATTTAGAGCAAATATATTCTTTTAAGCCTGGAGTAATATGTGATGTTTCGATTCTAAACCTAATAGCATTTGGCAGTGGCCATGCACATACCATGGATATGTAAACCAATCCTTGAACAAATATCGGTTAATAATAAAGTGTTGGCATTTTCCTTTTTCTAAGTGATGTCAGCTGCTCTGCAGTGGTGTTATGCTAGTGTGGTAAAGCTAAAGGTAAAGTGGGAAGCTTCTTTCCTCACGAGTGTCTGGTGTATAAAAGCTACAGAATGTCGGTTTTGTAATGTTTTTCCCTATTTATTTTGCAAATGCTGTATGCGGTATGATCTGCTGCACCTTATTCTTGTAAAGATCTTTTGTGCTAGTCAGGCTCCTTTAATGTGTATGTTTACAATACAGACTTTCTGCTGATCCGTCTTGTCATTGCAAAGTGACCAAAGTTTGTGTTTCCACGATATCCATGTGTTAGATTAAATTTCTTAGTACAAGGGGAATGTAGCATAACCTGAATCCTTTTCTTAGCACTTTTATGTTCTTGAACTCTTCTTTGAAGTCATTTGAAATCATATAATTTATTTTAGGTTTCTTCGCAAGCCTTGTATTGTAAAATATTTAAATAATTGTCTAATATCCCTTCAAGTATGGCCTGAAACTGTTTATATTTTTTTTAAAAACAATTTCAGTGGGTTGGGAGAGGACATGCTTAACAATATATTCGTAATAAGTATCTGAAATAAAAAAAATGTCAATGACATTGAATTGATCAACATTGAATTAGTTGGTTAAGTTCACTATGGTGAAATAACATACCACCTTCTCAGTGAACTTTTCAACATTTTCTCTATCTTAAATGGAACAATCATTTTATTTCGAAATATTTTTTTTTTAATTCAGAGCATATCTTAACCCCCGTCTTGTTTGAATGGTGATGCGACTTGTGCCCTATGTTTAGGTGACATGAAAACGTATAACTTCATAGTTACCCAATAATTGAGCCAAAGAGCAAATTCCAAGATTGTAGACATGGAGCCATTTGTTTTGTACTGTATGCATTTAAAGAATGTCTGAAATAACTTAAAAGAATGTTCCAAAATATACAGTCATGGTTTTTCTCGAGTTCATTTTCTTTTTGTGTCACTCCTTGCTATAGACATTGAGACAGTGCACTAATCCTTCTAAATGTGTCACTTGAATCTTATGGTAATCTTACTTTTATTTTGTAATGAAGTGAATGTGCGCACTGGAAGATATCAATGCATGGACTATATTTTGTTCTTTTCTTGGCAGGATCGCCATGTGAGATATTGTAAACCTAAAAGTTACCTTTGTTTCAGAAATATGCTGCAAAACTGTTGTACAAATTAGATGTTCCTGAACATGTATATATATTTTGAGACACTTTTTTTCACAAAACCACAAATTATTTTTAAATTCTATTCAACATAGTAACATAGAAGAATTCATCCTGCTCTCTTTGGGTGTGCTTTGTGTTGAACGGTGCCTATCTTACAATATGTGAATGTTATGCTGATGATTATGCTGTACAGATTTGTTCACCAGGTCAGGCCATTTGCATGCACCACAAATGCAAATTGATGAGATTGCTGGAAATTAAAAAAACACATTTATATAACTTGAAATTGATACTGATTGTCACTTTTTCCTTCTGAAATGTTTATATAATTACATTGTTTATTTGAATGATCCTACACCAGGCTTTTCTTATTTTTTTCAGTCGTAATTTATTTTATGATGATCAGAGAGCATATCTGTACATTTTGTTCCTAGATTGTATTGTGTATGTTTAAAACTGCTATTTTATATAATTTGTCTTGAAAATGATTCCAATAAATTGTTCTTTTACCAATGTTTTTCTTTGTTCTATATTTGTGTGTGTTGGTTTAAATTGAGAAAGAACACAGATACTAAGTAAATTCTAGGATCAGTGCTCTTTAGTGAAACTCATTTGGGTAGTACTCATTTATGAAAAGTTATATTATTAAAATATATTTGTTATATTGCTGTGCCAATGTACCACCATCATCATCTTGTTTTGAACATACCCCGCAAGCACCAAGGAACAGAGAATTTTTTGGGGGGAAAATATAAATAAATAATGCACACTTCAAATACAGAATTGCTCACAGATTTGACAACAGTATTCTAAACAGGTATTCGCAACACCAATACATTTGCCTATCGCACTTGAATAGTGAGACAAAACAATCAAAAATGTCTCATGGAAGACAGCACAACTTTGAAAAGGAGTGCTTTGTTTATTCAGTGCATGGATGAAATGCAGTATTAAATGTGTGTTGACATGACAAAGTGTACTTTTCAGTGGTTAAATAGTCCCTCACATATTGCAGTGGAGGTGTGGAAGCAAACATTAATGAGCCAGTATAGAGAAGGTCAAAATAAAACAATCCTATGAGTTGATCCAAGATGTGATTGACAACATCAGTCCAAGATGTGTTCAGCTATGTCTCAGACCAGTAGCCTCAGGTTCCCGAAATAAAGAAGCCAATATTTATATTTATTGAATGCATTATGTTTGCTGTAAATAGCAATAGTGTTCTTAGATGTCAAACCAAAATCTCAAAGAAAGTTCGCTCTTCCTTTCACAAAGAATGTTTACCAATGTTAGACACATTTTGCTTTGTGGCAAGGTAGTCTATTGGGATGGTGGATCTGTCGTGCAAATAATAGACCAGGGTTTCAGGGTACTAAAATGCATGGGGTCTGTGACTCCTACTAAGGGAGCTGCAACTTAACATATTAAATCATATTAGCAAAATAATAAAGCAGGTATGCATAAAAAACAAAAGTTTATATTTTAAAATGATATGTTAATGTGAAGGATTTTGTAATTTCAGGTTAAATATTATGTTTTTGTCCTTTTCTTGATTAGTGGGAGCAGTGCAAGTACAGCAAACAAAATCTAGCATAGATGGATGGTGGCTTATATTGAAGTGCGCTGGTATGTGCCAACAAAGACAGCATTTTCCAACAAAAAGACAGCATGTATTAGGAGCAAACAACTGAAATGATACTTTAGAGTATAGCCTCTTGCTTTGTCTTTTAGAAATAAAACCAGATTTTTAAAAAGCTCCATTCCGCCCATTAAAATTTTATTTATTGTATATTTTTTGTTTTTGAATTAAATAAAAAAAATTATAATTTGTTTATTTGTTATGTTGTCTGATTTGTAGAGTGCATGGCTACCCCATTGGGGCTTCTCAGCGCTGTCGCATCAGTTAGAGCAGAATGTAGAAACATACTAATGGAACAAAAATAGCCTGGATTTCAATAACGTTCTGAACCTCTTAAAGGAGATGCATAAAACTTTATAAATAAATATAAGAAAGAGAATTCCACATTTTAGGCCCCAGAAAAGCAAAAGAGTGCCAACCTTGTCTAACCAAATTAACCCTTCAATGTAAGCTTGTGTTCGAGGCATATGAGCGGCAGATTGTAGACTTGGCATTAGATTGCCACCTGGTGTTGGGCTTGGATGATTGCATGTTGTTGTCGTCTTGGAAGAAGTCTTTGTAGTCACGAGATAGGTGACTCCTCCCTTGGACAACATTGCGCATGGGCATCGGCTCCATCCTTAGATCGTTTTATTCCGCCACTGGGTTCGGATGCAACTTTTCCCCTCCGGTTCAAAAATCTACTTTTCAAAGACTTCGATGCGCAAAACTTTAGGAAAACAAACCTTAACTTCAATATACATAGACTCGACCTCATCACTTCGATTCCGGTCGTGGACGCGGGCCGACCCACGTGGTGAGGCCTACACCTCATGGAAAGGACACCATTCAAAGAATGCCCTGGGTGTGGAGCAAAATTTCCACACAGCGACCATCACGAGGTGTGTAACCTGTGTCTATCACCTGAACACGACGAGTCGAGCTGCACAGCTTGTGCGTCCTTTCGATCCAAGAAGACCATTCGAGATCGGAGGGCCCGTTGACGCGACATGCAGAGATCAGCTCCGGAACCGGTGGATATCTACGACGAAGGTCCATGTGACCCGAGGAAGAGGCAGACGACTCTGATGACTCCAAACCATCAGGTCAACGCGTGAGTACGACTGCCCCTACCCTAGCCCCAACCCATAAACCAAAGGCTAAGGTCAAAACTCCGCCTTCGGGGCCCAGTCGAGACAGAGACATTGCTTCGAAAGCCCTGCCATCGATCCCGGCTCCGAAGAAAATATTAAAGCCTTCCGGTAGCTCCTTACCGAGCAAACCACACGTGCCGATACGACCAGCTCCCTCGGCACCGAAAGAAGTCCCGGTTAAAAAAAAAAAAACAGAAACCGTCGACTCCTGAAGACAATACGGCACCGAAGTTCTTTATAATTTTATAATATTATGATTTTATAATATTGCCATGGCCAATACTGGTCCAATTTAATAAGACAATGAAAGAGAGGACCATGACTCCACCACCACTCAAATAAGAATAAAGAAAGACAGTGCCATGACTGCATCACCTCTCAAATGATCCAAACTATCCTTCCATGTACAGCCATACTTTATGGAAGTCTTAACCTGTTGTGCAGACCGCCGGGTACTGTTGATGCCTGGGAACTAGACATAATAGCTGAGTCCTGTAATTAACAACAACGACTAGTTGTTGTGCGGTTTTGTCCACAGGTCTCAATATCAAAAAAGGGTCTGGCTCTTAAGCAGCAAGGCTGAGCTCACTTATACTACAACCAAAAACAATTGCCAATACTGCTACTAATTCATATACTATGTCCTCTCTGGAATAAGAATGGACCATCACTATACCATAAAGCTCATAAATTGCTTTTTATTTTGAAGTATTATTTCGTTTGTTAGAAAAGAACATTTATAAATGTTTTAAACATATGTACAAAACATATCACATTAAGCCCACAATTAACTGTACAAAATACTAAAAAAAAATGTTCTAAGGTCCTGAAGAATCGCGAGTTATTGGACAGATGCTCGAGAAACATGTCGACATCACAATCACACACTAACTGACACTCAAGTAGTAAACACTGTATTCCATCGAGTACCGGTTAGCTTCCCATTTTAACTAGAGCAGGAGACCCCCAGAATAAAACTTGGTACTGGTACTCCCAGCTCTATTTTAAACCCACTTTCACGTCTACACACCTTTGGCCCCACACCAGCACTTCACAAAATGGCTGTTGGATAAAAGATCTCCGGTAAAGTGCCCATCTTTGAGGTGAGCCCGTTGGGTATTGCACCGCCGACCCAGCGAGGAGCAGCCCAGATGATGACGCATAACACCTGAAAGTGTGTGTCAGGGCATTACATCCAACAAAATGGTTGCCCAACTGTAGGTATCATTGAGACTAACAGTATCCAGACATTAGTGTGACGCGGACATCCTCCCTCTGAGGAACAGCTCAGCATTCTTTGTATTTAATACGGCACCGAAACCAATGAAGCCTGCTTCCACCCCAAAACCTTCGATGCCGAAACCCACAAAACCTGTTTCCGATGCCTCCAAGCCCTCGAACCAGGCCTCGACTCCAAAAACAATACCATTGGTGCCGAAAACTACGCCACAGGACTATACAACAACTCCTAAGGCTAAAGACGAACAGAAACCAGGCCCGGAGCCGAAAAAATCGGCGCCGAAAGCTATTTCTCAAGAACAAGAGCTTTTTAGACCTGATCCCTTGCAAAAGAGGATATACATAGACCCAGAAACAGGACATGTTTCCACCACACCACACAGGAAGAGGAAGTCAGATACAGCACCTACGCCTCCAGTGCCTGTCAAGAAGAAGGACTCTGCCACATCGCCTATGCACCCTTCTTCTCCTATATCTCCTTCTCCTGCTCCCCCTTTAAACATTTCACCTCAGAATTATCCTATTCATTCTCCACAACATACACCTCCTCAGGATGATGACGATGATCAGTATAGCATGGGGGGAGGGAAAGACCCAGATGACACTTTTTCCTACCCAACAGGTTCACCAGACTGGGAGTATCCAAACCCACAGGATATACCAGATATTTCTGGCCCACATATATATCCATCTAAACCTTCTCCTCCAGAAGAAAAAATTGGGTTTGAACACTTAATTAATAGGGCTGCCATCTACCACAATGTCACCATGCATTTAGATAAGTCAGAAGAGGACTTCTTACTAGACACTTTTGAACAATCCCAAAAAATCTGTGCAAATACTGCCAATGATTAAAGGAGTCATTAAACATGCACCAGAAGTGTTTAAAGATCCTGTTCGGGCTAGAATCTTAAACCCAAGCATAGAGAAAAAGCAGAGCAGCTCCGGGGGATCCTGTTTACATTAAAGGACAGCTACCCTTAGACTCCCTAGTAGTTTCAAATGCTAGGAAAAGAGCAAATTCACAAACATCAGGCAAAGCACCACCTCCTGATAAAGAATCAAAAATCATAGATGCTTCAGGGAAAAGAATAGTTGCCCAAGCTAGTAATGCATGGTGCATTGCTAACACACAGGCCCTCCTCGCAAAATATGACAGGGCTCATTATGATAAGCTAGAAAAGCTATTACAACATCTACCTGATCAATATAAGGCACAAACAGATGACCTCATACAAGAGGGTAAGCTTATATCTAATACCTTCATTAAATGTGCACTAGATGTAGCAGACACTGCATCCAGGGCAATAAACACCAGTGTCCTCCTTAAACGTCATGCATGGCTACGCATTTCAGGATTTAAGCAAGAGGTACAGACTATTATCTTAAATCAACCATTCAACCAACAACAATTGTTTTGTCCAGAAGTAGAAACAGCTCTTGAAAAAATGAAAAAAGACACTGACACAGCCAAGTCTATGGGAGCTCTGCAGTCCACTCAAGCAAGAGGCTCCTTTCGTCGCTCCTTCTACAGAGGAGGCTCCAAACAAACTAGAGCAGACAATTCAGTTTCCTTTCAAACAAATACACAAGGGATACTTTAGAGGGGGCTACAGAGGTGATCGCAATAAAGGAAGAGGTCGAGGTAACAACAACAATCAAGCCTCTTCCACCACTAAACAGTGACTTCCTTCAGCTCCCCCAACAGCATACCACTCCTGTAGGGGGGAGATTAACACAGTTCCTACCTGTCTGGAATTCCATCACAACGGACAAGTGGGTAAGACAGATTATCCAGTATGGTTACTGTCTAGAGCTTACAGCTAACCCCCCCAAATATACCACCCAGACAGCGTCCAATGTCCACATAACATCTAACGCTGCTCCAAGAAGAAGTTCTCTCATTGCTACAAAAAGATGCAATAGAGCTAGTTCCATTGCAACATCAAGGAACAGGGGTCTACTCACTCTACTTCCTAATACCCAAAAAGGATGGGACACTAAGGCCAATTCTAGATTTAAGGCCTCTCTATCTGTATATACACTCAGATCATTTTCACATGGTTACTTTACAGCAAGTGCTCCTATTATTGCAACAAGGCGATTTCCTCACTACACTAGACCTTAAAGACGCCTACTTTCACATTCCCATACATCCTTCTCACCGGAAGTATCTCAGGTTTGTGCTACAAGGACAACACTATCAATTCAAAGTCCTTCCATTCGGGGTCAGAACTGCACCAAGGGTGTTCACGAAGTGCCTAGCAGTAGTAGCAGCACATCTGAGAAGACAACATATCCACATCTTCCCATACTTAGACGATTGGCTCATAAAAGCCAAGACATTCAATCAGTGTGTCAAACACACATCTCAAACAATTCAAACACTGCACGACTTGGGGCTTACAATCAACTACACCAAGTCACACCTGCAGCCCTCTCATGTACATCAATACCTAGGGGCTGCCATAAACACCAATACAGCTCTAGCTTATCCCAGTCCAGCCAGGATACAGAGCATTCAAGCCTTAGTTACAAGGTTTCAAAACCAACGCTCTCTTCCAACCAGTGCTCATGCAACTAATAGGCATGATGGCATCTTGCATTTTTATTGTACCATATGAAAGACTGCATATGCGCCAATTGCAGGAATGTCTAGCACATCAGTGGAATCAGTCACAAGGACAACTGACAAACCTGGTGTTGGTGGACAGCCGCACACATCGCTCTGTGCAGTGGTTTAACACCAAAAACGTGTCCAGAGGGCGGACGTTCCTCGAGCCTGTTCCACAAATAGTAATGACGACAGACTCATCACTGACAGGATGGGGAGCACATCTGCTCCACCACACAACTCAGGGAAGATGGATCGCTCAACAAAAGGTGCTTCACATCAACCACCTAGAGTTGTTAGCGATTTTCTTGGCACTAAAGTCCTTCCAAGTACACATACAGAGCAAAGCTGTTCTAATTCGGACAGACAACCTGACAGCCATGTACTACATTCGAAAACAGGGGGGGACACACTCTCTGCAACTGTCACAGCTTGCACAGAACATTTGGAGATGGGCCATTCCACAAAAAATATATCTATTAGCAGAACACCTTCCAGGAGTTCACAATCAGATAGCCGATCAAGACGACAGACACAACAGATTCACGGATGGGAACTACATCTGCAAGTTCTTCAACCATTCTTTCACAAGTGGGGTCATCCAGACATAGACCTGTTTGTCACACACGAAAGCGCAAAATGCCCAACCTTCGCCGCCAGGTTTCCACACCCGTTGTCCAAGGGCAATGCGATATGGATGAACTGGTCAGGCAGATTTGCGTACGCTTTTCCGCCAACCCCACTAATACCACTAGTGGTACGAAAGCTCAAACAACAGTCTCTCAAACTGATACTGGTAGCTCCCACATGGGCGCGCCAACCGTGGTTCACCACACTGCTGGAACTCTCTCTAGTTCCACACCAAAAACTGTCTCTGACACCATCCATGCTAACGCAGAACCATGGAGACATAAGGCATCCAGATCCAAGTCAACTGAATCTGGCGATCTGGCTCCTGAAGTCTTAGAGTTTGGTTACCTTAACCTGTACCCAGACTGTATGAATATCATTAAAGAAGCCAGAAGATCTAATACTAGAGCTTGCTATGCTGCTAAATGGAAAAGATTTGCCATTTACTGCAATAATAGTCAAATTGATCCTTTAGATGCTTCCATCCAAAATATTATCTGTTACCTTCTCCATTTACAAAGATGTAATCTAGGTTATTCATCTATACGCTTACATCTTGCAGCTATTGCTGCATATCTACAAAACAGACAACATATGTCGTTGTTTAGAGTACCAGCAATAAAAGCTTTTATGGAAGGACTAAAAAGAATTATTCCTCCTAGGTTACCACCCTCTCCAGCGTGGAACCTAAACATTGTTCTTACCAGGCTCATTGGACCCCCTTTTGAGCCTTTACACAAATTGAACTACAATTTCTCACATGGAAAATGGCTTTCCTGGTTGCTATCACCTCTCTTAGAAGAGTTAGTGAAATTCAAGCTTTCACTATACAAGAACCTTTCTTACAATTACACCTTAACAAAGTGGTTCTAAGAATTAATCCTAAATTCCTTCCTAAAGTAATTACTCCTTTTCATTTAAACCAATCTGTTGTTACCAGTGTTTTTTCAAAACCCCGACTCCGTAGCAGAAAGAGCCTTACACACACTAGATGTCAAAAGAGCTCTTCTCTATTACATAGATAGGACCAAGTCCTTTCGCAAAACAAAGCAACTATTTGTAGCCTTCCCTCCACCACATAAAGGCAATCCCATTTCTAAATCAGGAATTGCAAGGTGGATTGTTAAATGTATACAAATATGCTATCACAAAGCAAAACGCACGTTAACAGTTCCTCCTAGAGCGCACTCCACACGCAAACTAGGAGCCTCCATGGCTTTCTTAGGAAACATTCCCTTAGAAGACATCTGCAAGGCAGCAACATGGTCTACAACACACACATTCACTAAACACTATTGTGTTGATGTGTAAGCAAAGCAGCAAGCTGCAGTAGGCCAAACTGTCCTTAAAACTCTTTCAAACTACTGCAACAGATACAGGTGACCAGCGCTAGGGGAGACACTGCTGCACAATCTATGCTAAGTGTACAATCTGCAGCTCATATGCCTCGAACTGAAAATGTTACTTACCAGTATGCATCTGTTCTTGGGATGTAGAGCTGCAGAGTTGTACACACCCTCCCGCCTCCCTGGGACCTGTATCTGTTCCAGTTTTATCTTAATTAGATATACAAGCATGGACATCCTTTCTTCTTTCTACTAACTCCATCATTTCCCATCATGGCGAAAAACAATCCAAGGATGGAGCCGATGCCCATGCGCAATGTCGTCCAAGGGAAGAGTCACCTATCTCGTGACTACAAAGACTTCTTCCAAGACGACAACAACGTGCAATCATCCAAGCCCAACACCAGGTGGCGATCTAATGCTAAGTGTACAACTCTGCAGCTCTACATGCCAAGAACAGATGCATACTGGTAAGTAGCATTTTCTTTCATTGCGCTGAGTCAGAAGAGGTAAGGGACTCAAAGCTTATCCATAAGCCTGTCTTAACAGCCATGTTTTTAGCAAGGTCCTAAAGCTTGTGTTGGAAGTTGTGGTTCTATTATGTGGGGCAGGAGAATTTCATATGTTTGGGTTAATCATGGCAAACCTTGTGCCACCCAGTCTCTTTGTCGCACTTGGGAACCACAAGCAAATTGCTATGAGCTGATCTAAGGTTACATTTGGGGGTATAGTTCGCATACTGGAGGTCACAAAGTTATGATTTTTGCCGTGACGAGATTTAAAAATAATGTACCCAGTTTTAAGAAAGTTCCCCTGGGAGACTGGCAGCCAGTGTAATTTTGCCTTCAGCGGATTAGTGTGGCAATATCTAGACTGGTGCCAGACCAGCCTACAAACTTGGTTTTGTACCAGCTGCAGCTTCTGCCTCAGTCCCGTAGGAAGTCCCAGATAGAGTAAGTTTGCATAGTCAATACGGGAAATGACCAAGGTGATTATAATCTGAATAATAGCCTCGAGTGATATATTATCGGATTTTTCTGATTTTCCGGAGCTGGGAAAAGCAAGATGTAGTTACTGCGCCTGTCTGAGGGTTCATGGATAGGTCTTCATCTATGATGACCCGAAGGCTCAAAGACCACTTTTTTGGGGAGAGGAGGAGCACCCATCTCCACTGGCCAAATGGGTTCCAGCTCTGCAGTTTGTTTTTAGTCATCACAATTTAAGTCTGAATTCAACTTTAATGACAATTCATTCAGTCACGGATGTATAACATGGTGCTTCCAAAGAATTCTGCAGATTCTGTTGTCATCGATGTTGAAGAGCAACTGCATATCATCAGCGTAATTGTCTATCTTCACCCCATCCCTGTAAAGTGCGGGCCAATGGGTGAATATAGAGGTTGAAAAGATGAGGGGGTCAAAGAAGACCCCAGTGGTACTCTGCAGTTAAGTTCTACCTTTGACAAGGAAAAAGGGGTGAGACATACCGATTGTGAATGGCCAGGAAGGAAGGACTTCATCCAGTCTAATCCAGATCCCTGAAAACCTGTGGCTCTGAAGCACTGTGCTATAATTTTCATAAACTCTAATGTTGGCTGGTTTGCAAAGTCATGACGCAGCTAATATTTTCTAATGGTTTTAGTCAGAAGAGGTAGTAGACCTTCAATTGTAATATTCTTAAGTGGTATTGCATTTATTGTGATCTAGTTACAAACATGGGGAGGATTTCTCATGGATTTTAATATGCCAAACATTTGATAGAGACTACTAGCCGCAGATTCCTTAACGCAGAATTATCCCCAGCCGTGAGACTGGATCCGGAAAACTTTTCTGCCACAGCATACCTGCGCGCCGGGCGGACGGCCCCACGTGATTCCACCCTGACATCATCCGCATCTGTGATGTCAGCGAGGATATATAAGTCCCACCCCGGCTCGCCTACGTCAGTTTTTTCTCTTTCCCGCGTGCAACGCGGATCCGGATTGTGTCCTGGCCTTTTTTCAGTCCTTCTCTTCTTTTTCGCACTTTGGTGTTAGTGGAACAGTGTGCGAATGCCTTCGGGCTTCAAAACGTGTACCTCCTGTGCTCGTCGCATGTCAGCGACGGACCCTCATCCGATTTGCATGTGGTGCCTAGGTGGGCACCACGACTCGGAGGAGTGCAATGTCTGCCAGCACCTTAAACCTAAATCACAGCGGGAGCGCCGGATGAAGCTGCTTTCGGCGGGCCTGTTCAGGTCATCCCAGCGTCCGTCCCCTACCTCGGAAGCAAGGAGCCGCCGGTTTCATCTGCGACATCCTCTCTCGCCATGACCCCAAAAGCATGGCTCACCGGCTGGTAGGCCCTTTAGTTTGTCTCCGAGGCCCGGTCCTCCTTCCGCGGTGGGCACCTACTCCCCACGGGACATGCGCCCTCGCTTGTCGCCTTCCTACCCGCCGTTTCCCGGCGCAGGGGCGAGTAGGGCCCAAATGACAGCCTACGCTTTGTCTCTGCAGACTCTTTGGCCCTTCCTCCACCTCCTGAGATATCCGCGGATCCCTTGCCTCGCGTGGGGACTATCCCGGAGTCGCCGTTTCGGCTTCAGGTTGTAGGAGGGTGGTGTAGTCGAGGTGCGATCCTTCGGGGCACCCCTCTTCGGCGCCTGGCGTCCCAGCCTCGCCGCAAATCCATACAGTGCTCCATGGGGCGTCGCAGAAGATCGCTGGGTCTCCGGGCTTGCCCCTGAGTCCCCCTCGGTTCTCTGAGCAGGCGGCTGCCTCGCCAGAGGTCGAGCCGGTGCCGGGAGCCTTCCACCCCTGCTCCGGCAGAGAGTCACGGGTGGAGGCCGGGACCTGGGGCGCTTTCCCGAGTCCCTCTTGGTCCTCGACGCGGGCGGCTGCTCCATCTGAGGCCACGCTGGCGCCTTTTCGGTGCCAGTCCGTCGCTGTTCCGGCGCTGACTCCGCCCCATTCTCCTGGAGAGCACGTGGTGGCAGAAGTCGAGCCAGCACCACGACTGCCCACTCTGGCGTCGATCAACGTTGATCAGGCCCTGGTGGCGGACTCCATGGAGCCGCCCCGGCGTCGGGTTCTGGATTCATCTCCTGAGGTCCCTTCTTCTCCGGAGGTCTGTCATCTGTTGGTGTGTACCTCCCCGGAGACGGGGCACTGTATTGTTGCCTTTCCACCGGCATCTTCCAGGGAATGCTGCTCCCTGTTCCCATGGCCTAAATCCTTGTACCCTTCTTGCCGTGGCTCGAGGCTGGCTTTTCCACCAGCCTCTCCACCTTCCCCCTGAGGCCCCTCAGGTTCCCCATTCATCTGTGGATCCTCCACTATTCCGGGGCTGGCCACCCATCCCTGGACTTGGGGATGGACGACTCAGTCTGCAGTCGTCGCCCACGGAGGAATTACTTTCTCCTCCGCGGCGCCCTACCTTGGCCAGTGTTGCTTTGTATGGGCCATTTCCACAGCCGCTGGTATTCAGCGGATGGGTGAACCTGTCACTCCATTTCCCATGGACAACCTTTTGGAAGTTCTCCACCAGGGCTCTGGTGGACGGGAGTTGTTCCTTCCTTTTGAAGCGTCACTCCACAATTCTCTTATGGGGGCTTGGGGGGTCCTGCCATGGGTGATCCGGTGCCTCCTGCATCGCCACCGTCCTGCTCCGCACGACCCTGTATGTCTTTCCTTCCACCCTTCTACTCAAGGTTTTTCTTTTGCGGAATGCCTTTCCTGTGTTTGCCTGTTGTGTTGTTTCCTCCGTCTCGGGAGGCTCGTTGGTTGGATTCATGGGGGGGCGTAATGTATTTGCTTCTTCTAGCGCTCCCATGCGGGCGCTTAACACTTTGTGAATGTTGACCAAGGCTACTTCCAGCCTGTGGGACTCTGTTGGAGTCCCTTCTTTCTCATGTCTCCCATAAGGGTGCCGGGCTGATCTGCGGGGCCTTGTGTTGGGTGGTAAGGAGTTGGCCGCGTTTATTCTTCGTGCGACCTTGGATGTTGCCAATGCTCTCTTCTGTGCTATGGCCACCTCTGTGGCTCTCCGTCGCCATGCTTGGCTATGTGATGCCATTTTTCCCGAAAATATTAGACGGCGTCTGGTTGATTTGCCCTTTGACAGGGTTGGTCTGTTTAATACTCATGCAGACTCCGCCATTCAGCATCTTCTTGCGGGCCTCCGTCCTCCTCCTCCTCAGTAGGTTGATTTGTTGATCCTCCGGGTCAACAAACCAACCTACAGGAGCAAGTGGGAGGCCTTATCCCACTTGCTCCTGGGATCTGGAGTTGGAGTGACCCTTAGGGTCCCTTGGTCAGGCCACTTCAGTTGGCTGCTGGTTCAGCCTCGCTTTTTTGGCATGAGTATACTTTTGGCTGCTTACTAAGCCTCCTGTGGTTTCTGCCACGGGTTTATAGTTTTGTTCTCTGATGAGGGATTTCTTCCCTAAGAGTGGTTCCCATACTTTTCTTGGGACGTGTTTTACCCCATGTGGGGTACTTGTAGCTATTGCATAGCTCTGTCATTCTCTGGAAGGGTATGAACTCTCCTTTGCGGGTTCTTGCCTTTCCTGGTGTATTCCTCTGGTGCGGTTTCTTGATCTTTACCTGGGCGTGGCCGGTGCTGCTTCAGTACTGTCTTTTTGGGTATGGACTGACTGGCTTGGTATGTCATCTTCGGGGTTGTGCTGCAGTGTTTCACCCTCCTGTCCGCTGTTTCAGCCTGGTCCTCTGTCCAGTGTTCCGGGGGGATGGTTTGCTGTGTTGACGGCTGGAACCGTCCTACTTGTTCCTCCTCTTATCTTCCGGCTAGTCCAACTTTTTTCGTGGGCAGGTTTCTGTCTGTAACGGTCCCCTTCTTGGGGTTGTTTGTGATTTCCCTGGCCTTTGCCCTTGTTTGGAGCTCGATGTGGTCTGGCACTCGGCTTGGGTGTTTGCCTGCGGTCAGCAGCACCGCTTGCTCTGCTGGTCTTCGACCGGAGACCTTGGCGTGGGTCCTTGTGCTCCTACCTTGTTTTCGCTGGGGCTTTTGAGACTTCGCCTTTCTTCCACGTCTGCCTTGTTGGCTGGCTCCCCGTCAACAAAAGAATCACCTTCCGCCTCCTCACCCATGCACACAAAGCCCTACACGACCAAGGCCCGAGCTACCTCAACAGCCGAGTCAACTTCTACGCTCCCAAACGCCACCTCCGATCAGCCAACCACGCCCTCGCCGCCGTCCCCCGCATCCGAAGAACGACTACAGGAGGAAGGTCCTTCTCCTACCTGGCCGCCAAGACCTGGAACTCCCTCCCTCCCGACCTGCGCCTGACCCAAGACCACCTCTCCTTCGCCTTGAGACCCTACGGGTATGTAGCGCGCTTTATAAGTGTCATTGATTGATTGATTGATTGCCTGAGGCGTCATTCCTGCCTTGCCTGTTAACTTCAGGCTGTGCCAGGTTCAACTGTTCCTTTCACTGTGTGTGTGTGTTCCAGTGGAAGGCTTTGCCTCCATTCTGCCTCTTCTCCTTGGAGTCTTGGGGTGATTCTTCTTCTTCGGTATTCCTCTGCCGTTGTCTATTCTTCTGGGCTTCTGGCAGGAGTTCCTGGTGCCTTGACAAGGCTTGGGGTGTACTGTTCTCCCTTTGTCTTGTCTTGCTTTCTTGCTTGGTGGAGGTTGGGCAGCCCCTCTTATCTCCTCTCCATAACACATCCCCTGTGCGGCTCTGTGTTCTTTTGAGCTGGTGAGGTCCTCTTCTGCCTGAAGGGGGGACTGGGTTTCTCCCTGTCCCTATGACTCGTTCCCTGAGGGGCCCTGTATACTTCCAGGCTGAGGGGGTCCTCTCAAATACCCTCCTCCCCTTTGGGTATGGCTAGGGTCTCAATTCTACGTTAAGGAATCTGCAGCTAGTAGTCTTTATCAGATGTACGAGTTACTTACCTTCGGTAGAGGCGATTCTAGCCGCAGATTCCTTAACGACCCACCCTTCCTCCCCGTTTCTGCGAGGACCCTTCTTGGTCTTCTGCACTCGCCTGCCTCAGGGCAGCTGTCCTCTGCGAGTGCCCTTTTTCTTACTCCCTTCCTAGGGGGATACTTGCCTTGTTGCTCCATTCCCTCCTTTCTGGTGATTCGGTGATGAATTCCTGCTTACTTCTGCGCCCCTGCACCTTGGTCTCCAATGTGGAGTTCGAGGGTGCTCTGCTTCTTTCTGTGGCTTGCACTTCTGACTCTGGCAATCCTTTGGATTGAGGTCCCTTGGCTGGGTCTCGACCCTCAGTTCTTTTTAGGAGATCCATCCTGCTGTGGGTGAATTGTCGTTGCTCTTCCGTTCTGGTCCTGGAACCTTTCTTTGTTCCGGGCGGCGGTTGCAGACTTCTTAGTCTATTGCGCATTCTTTCATATGCTTCCTGCCCTCGGGGAGGCTGTTATATTTGTCTTCAGGCTGGCTTTTAGTAGCTGCGCTCTGTTCTTTAATTCCGTGACTTGGTACCTTAGTACCTGGCAATGTTCTGGATGGTGCTGTTCATCACCAAGCCTTTCTTTTCCTTCTGTTTAGCTGGGTCTTCGCACACTGTTTCAGTATTCTCACAGTTTTGTTTGTGATGGCTCTGCGTTGTGGCGCGGAAAAGTTCTACGAAGAAAACTGACGTAGGCGGCCCGGGGAGGGACTTATTTATCCTCGCTGACGTCACAGACACGGATGACGTCCGGGCGGAGTCACGTGGTGCCGTCCCCCCCGGCGCGCAGGGATGCTGTGGCAGGAAAGTTTTCCGGATCCAGTGTCACGCCTGGGGATAATTCCACGTTAAGGAATCTGAGGATAGAATTGTCTCTACCAGATACATCCTTACCAAAGGTAAGTAATTCGTACGTTGGGGCGTGATTTATTGGAGGAATGGATTATTAGCTGAGTGAGCTAAAACTTGAAGACTTCTCACATATCTATCTCTGTTGTATTAAGAGGTTTATGCTGTTTCCTCAAAGGTGGTTGCAGTCCTGGGGATATTGCCTGTGTAGAACTATAAATCCTGAACCAGTTGTCATTTATCCTTGATTAACCATGTTGATGTAGTAATAGCCCGAAAAAAATAGAGCACAAGGACAATATGTATCAGTTTGCTAGTTGGAACTATAGTAAGACACACTCTTTTTCAGGAGGCTATAGATATATATATATATATATATATATATATATATATATATATATATATATATATACACACACACACACACACACACACACACACACACACACACACACACACACACACACACACACACACACACACACACACACACACACACACACACACACACACACACACACACACACACTCACACTCACACTCACACTCACACTCACACTCACACTCACACTCACACTCACACTCACACTCACACTCACACACTCTCTCACACACACACACACACACACACACACACCTCTCTATGAAGACCAGTAAAAAAAAAAAAACCTACATTATGAGGGCCACCCTTTCTGATCATCAGAGAATCAAAATGATCATACATTTTATGTTTATACTTTAATGACAGTATGAAAGTTATATCAGATTTTCAAAAAACTATTATGGGAATAGTTTTGAGACTTTCTGACATAACCCCCTTATGAGGACCGCACATGTCCCGTATCCAAGAGTTATGAAGACCATTTTTACACACTACATAAAGACAGCAAACAGCTTTACGAGGACCGGTGTGTGTTTTTTTACAAGTCTGTTTATGAGGACCAGATTATATTTTACATATAGTGTCTTCCTATTTGGCACAGTATATATTTGTCAAAAAAACCAGTCTTTATTTGGATCCCTTTCGTATGTGACTGACAATTTATTACAGAATACATATGCATTTAGCAAACACTGCTTTCTTATTTCATCCAGCGAATATTTAACTGACCATACTGGATTTAAAATAGTGTATTATTTAGACAATACCTTTAAAAAATAGTTCCTAACTGCTAAATATCCATCTTTTCACTGTGTTTCCCTTTGAATTTGTGTAGTTCTGCATCCTCAATTCAGTTGGTATTTTGAACATTTGCGAAGTGAAGAGCTGCTTTTCAGTTTCCAGCCACATGTGCTATTTTCTTAAAGTAGTAAAAAATGTAGGGCCCGGATTAAGCATTGTAGCACTTGTAAAACTGCAGACGGGATCTCCATCTCGTTTGTGAAGGTGTATTCCATTCGTCCAACTCTAATTATGGCATTTGACAATTTGTAAGTAAATTCTGTCCATAAATTGTGAAAATCTGGTTAAACGTCAACTTCAACATAAGAACTTGAGGTCGCTCAGATAAGACCTGGAAGGCAAGAGTAGAGCTGAACCTATTTTGATCTTTAAAATGGGGAAACATAGGTGTTTGTCTTTCAGTAGCTATGAGTTTTACACATGTTTAGGTGCCTGATATGTCTGTGCTTCTATTGCCATCATATGGATCATATCTTAGTGTGTGTCAAAAAAGTGTGATCTGTTATCCATCACAACAAGGACCATATGATATTGTGTGTTAAACATCTGACCCTATTCTCATAACAATTACCTCACCATTAGGTCTGATGCAAATTTGTGCTGTTATCAATGCTACTGCTATCAAGCATGAATTTCTTTTCTATTCAATAAGGACTATATCACTAGTATATTACAATTGCATGTGGTTGTACCATTTACACTGAGAAACAGATAATATGGCATGCTACAAGATTTTGTTCTTTGATACATCACATTGAGGGCCACATCAAGGTGTTTGTTAGTAATATGAGCGTGTGCCTATTCATCACAGAGGACATTTTCATACTGTCAGGGCTCGACAAATCCGAAAAATGGTACTAGTCCTGAAGGTCTGGTGCCATGGAAAATCCCCTCGACCTGACTGCAACCCACTTGACCTCCGTCTCTGAAAACGGAGCAAAAGTGACAAGATAACAAGATTTAAAGGCATCTTTATTGCTCAATCCCTTTGTGAGCAATAAAAATGCCTTCAAATCGTGTTATCTTGTCACTTTTGCTCTGTTTTCAAAGACATAGGACAAAAGTTAGTTTGATTTCCTACTCGCCAGAAAGGGCGAGTAGGACCAAAAATAGCTCGTCCTCATCCATTCTCACTCGCAAATGCGAGCGGGCGAGTGGATTTGTCGAGTCCTGTGTGTATTGCAGGGTTGTGCATGCTTTAAACATCACCAGGAGAAAAATATTATGGAGTGTGTTACAAGTCAATGCTTGTTAGACCAGTCAGCCTTAGGGTGATCATCCCCAAAGCCTATTGCCTTCACCCCCACTATATTTATGAATTTGCTTTTGTTGGCCTTAGGACTGCTAACCAGTGCTAAAGTGCTTGTTCCCATTCCCTAAAACATGATAAAATTGGGCTACAGACCCCATTGTCACATTTAATTTATTTGCAAGTACCTAGTAAAGTGATATTGCATGTACACCCACAGCCTGTAAATTAAATGCTATTAGTGTCCCTACAGCACTTTTTGAGCCACCCACTTAAGTAGACTTTTTTTAACCTGTCCCTGGTCTGCCACTGCAGCTTGTGGGTGCAATTGTAAACTGCCATTTCCACATGTCAAAATAAACCTTTTACCAAGCATAAACCAATCTGTTGAGTACATATAAGTCACCTAAAGGGTAGGCCCTCAAAAGCACATAGGGCAAGGTGCAGTTTACTTTAAAAAGTTGGACATGTAGTTTTTAATCTGACATGTCCTGGTAGTCACTATTGCAAGGCCTGCCTCTTTCATAGCATACCATTGGGTACCTTATTACATTTAATAAGTGTTAATTTTTGATTGGGAGCAGGTAGGAAAGTCATGAATGGTATCAGAGTAATTTAAAACCATCTTGAATGGTAAATTCATATTTCAATCCTCAATTTTAAAAATGCCACTTTTTAGAAAGTTGGAAACAAGAAAAAGGTCTGGACGTACATTTTGGAATAAATACATTCATAAATAACCACCTTAGATTCTCAAGTAGTTATATTGTTTTCATTACACTTGTTATTTGTTCATTTATTTGTGGAACAAACAAGATGGATATTTCTTTCATGTCTTAAAGAAGAACAATTAGTACAAACATATATCAACAACACAATGGTAACAGTACTTTGGACATATAACAAATACTTAGGAAATGGCCAAACATGACAAAACAATAGACCAGTCCTTATTTTAACATAAAGAACAATGGCGGTACAATTCAGTTATGTGTTTCACTACATACACCTGCCATAACCAGCGACGCAGTTAAACAGTTACACCAGGCCTAAATGTCCTGTTTGTACTCGGTATGGGTCGGTTGATTGGTGGTGATTATTGCTGGCTGGGTGGGGTCGACACATTTCAGAACCCTATTTGATTTCAGGGTTCTCCTCAGGACCAGGACCTGGTCATTCACATTTGAGGTGAGGGAATTCTCACGGGTGATGATGCCTTATGAACTCAAGGGGTGTGGTCCTTTTTCTCTTGTGTCCAGAAACGACCGCGGCGGTTGCTGGTGCTTCAATATGATATTCACGCTTCAAAATAATTAGATGATGACAGGGGGGACTTGTTAATGGCTTTCAAGCTGTAGCTTTGTGAATGGTTCTCATGGGGGCCTCACATGGTTCTTCTCCTCATTTACGATGTACATCCCATGTGAAGCGTATGATTTCTGGCAGAACCCGTGATGCATTGACATTTTTGTGCAGTGTAATGCGGGCGGTGGGGAACACAAGTATTTCAAGGACTTCCGCATTGTTGGCATACCAGGGAGAGACGAGGCAGCAGAGGAGGACCTCGATCGGGAACTTATAATTGAAGGAGCTGAGCCCTTCATTGAAAGACTCGCGTTCCCCACCGCCGGCATTTCACTGCACAAAAATTTCATAAGGCTGCCTTAAGATGCTTGATAGAGGTAGGACTGTACCCGATTCTGAGGGCACTCCTGACAGAGATTGTTCCCCTTAGGTGCTGATAAGCAGGAGTTGTTTTTGATAGTTTAGTCCATTAAAATGATTATATCACATCACATTTCATATTGCAACATTGTGCGCTATTAAATCCTTTATTGAAAAAGCATCATGAATCACAGCAGGGTCATGGTTGCGGGGCGGCGTGGCGGCTGCGCATGGTGTGCTGGGATGACAGGCATTGGATTTGTTATTTTCGGGTGGCGTTTCTCAATGTACCCGTGTCGAGTATGTGCTTTTCATTAATTATACAAGTTTAGAAACTTAGTAGAACTTAAATGTTTATCTGTTATTAAGATAAATATTTATATATATTTTTGATGACCCTATATATTGTGATCATGTGAAAGCATAAGGTAAATCATGCACTTGTGTTAATTTATTTACGTTGCCTAGACCTATTTATATCAGGCCTTCTTCCAAAGGTTCTGGGCATCGTACAAGGTCCAACAAAGTCTTTTCACTATGTTTACTCATATGTGAGCTTGGTGTTTATAGGTGATAGGGTATAATCACCACGTATGTATTGGCTTTGAGAAAGACCAGTTTGGTTGAAACGCGTCAGCCGAATAAAACTTTCTTGGGAAACCTTAAAAAAAAAAAGAACCAGCAGGGTCACAATCATAACCTTGCCAGTGGTTTGCTCCTGCCCTCTAAAATGACCATAGCTTTGAGTGTTACAGATGTGTTGGTATGTTATATATGTGAGCTACTATTATCATACTTTGGATCAAGTCATGTTGTGCATCACAGCAGTTTGATTTTATCCATCACAATGAGGACCGCATGATGTTGTGTGTTACACAACTGAGCTTTTTTCTATCACTGTGATGACCACACGACTAGGTCTGTTGCAAAATTGTGCTAGTACCTAAAGTACTGTTACCAAGAATTAACTTCTTTCCATAACAAATAGGAATATATATCTCATTGTATGTAACAAATTAATTTGTGTTTATCAAGTGCAATGAGCGCTAGATGCCATGACAGATTTCAAGATCCCTTGCTTTGATACATCACATTAAGGAGCACATCATGCTATCTGTTACAACATGAGAGATTGTCTATTTATCATAGAAGGCAATTTCATATAGTTTTACATGGATGTGTATGTTTTAAATATTACAAGGAGGGCAATATCATGCAGTGCACTACAACTGCATGTTGGTTTATTTCTTCATTTGTAATTAATCGCAGAGACTTTGTGATGTGCTGGCATACAATAACAAGGCTACCATAGGATTCTTAATAGAAATAGACCAATTCCTCATTACAACTGTATTCATGTGAGATTGGTCCCATCTGGTGTCAATAAATATGATTTGTTTAAGACTTTTAGTCCATCAAACTCATAACGAGATCACAGTGCATGTTTTAACTCTCTGTGATATTACACCACACTCTGATAAAAAAAAACTCTTGCGTGTTTTTATCCATCAAAATGAGGACTACATTGTGGTATGCAATTCAGATGACCATGTGTGTAAATTGTGAGGTTTTATACATTGCAAAAAGGAGCATAGCAAAGCACATGTTACAGTTTTCTTTTGTGTTTCTAACATGTAATAGACACTGCCGCAACTTTACATGTGTATCAAGCATATGAACCTTTCTTATGGACACAGAAAACCATTTCATATTTTGTGTATCACAAGAAGGTGCTCTTTTATGCTTTACAATTACTCCTATATAAAGGTGGCTTATGCTCCTATGTGCACTTATAGGTCAAACTGAGGACCATGTTAAATTGTGTGAGACAGGGTTGTGTACCTTTATCTGCCACAATTAACATTGTGGTACCTATTACAGAGGTTGGCGTTTTTATCTATCACAATGAAGACTGTATCAAGATGTGTGTCACAATTGTGTGTTTTTATCCAACACAATGAGGACCACACTTTGGTTCATTTTAGACATGTGTGCTTCTGCTAACACAGAGTCACATCATGTTGCATTGAACACGTTCATGTTAATGTAGCTTCATTAGAAGTACTACATTAATGCGATTTAGTTTTATTGCACATTCCATTAACAGTAAGCTTCTTTAACATTATGTTGGGTATTAGTAAAGCGTTTTTATCCATCACAATGAGGACTGTATCAAGATGTGTATAACAACTGTGTGTTTTTATCCAACACAATGAGGACACATTTTGGTGCAGTTTAGACAAGTGGGTTTCTTCTATCACACAGTCACATCATGTTGAATTGAACAAGTTCATGTTAATTTAGCCATCATTAAAAGTACGACATTAATGTGAATTAGTGTTATCACATATTCCTTTAACAGAAAGCTCCTATGACATTATGCTGTGTATTAGTAATGTGTATGATCTTAAGTAACTAAAAGAATCTATATTGTATTGTATCTTGGAAATGTGTGCACTCATCCATCGCAATGAGGGCTCTATACAGGCCTGGTCCCTAGGACATGCATCATCCAGCCAATCGACCATCATAAAAAAGCACAGGTGCTAATGTGCACAGGTATACATTTACACTTGCAAAGAGATGACTAGTGAATGTGAGTAAATACTTCTGTGTGTGGGGTTAGTGATTTTTCAGAGGGCTTTGTTGTTCTGCAAAGTATTTGTGTGCCTGCAAATGTGCTACTTTGTAACTGTCCACAAACATTTCTTCAGCCCATTCCAACCCAGGGAACAATCTGAGATTCACTTCTAACACGTGCCAGATTAAATCTGTTTACAGGGTTGGAAGTGGAAGCAATCAGACAAAAAATTGGAAATTGCATAGATGAAGGGATTATTCCATAGGGGAAAATGTTTTTAAAATGTTATTACTTCTACTTGCTTCAGAATATTTCCCAAAATCTAAGCATGCAAACTTGTTCAAGGGAAAATGGAATTCTCAAAAGAAAATGAAGACTACCCCTTGAAATACATCCTCTGTAGCTGTATGCTAACTGTCCCCAAGACAACCTTTGTGAATTAAAAAGCAGCTTGCTCATGTAATCCAAAATTATAATAAATGTAGCACTTGGTGTAGTGAATTGAGTAAATGTAAATGTAAATGGATAGTATTTAAATAGCGCACTTCTACCCAGAGGCCTCGTAGCTCTGTATTCATACCGCTGTGGAACCCATCCTGGCTTTCCTGTGAAATGTCCACTCCTGGGCACCCCCAAGGTGAAGCCAGGCATCCAAGCGCTGCTGGGGCTGTTGTGGAGATTAAGCAAGCTATTGCCCAGAGTCACATAGTGGGACCCATGATTAGACTAGGCACCGAGGCGAGAATTATCAGGTCCGGGGAAATTGAACCCTGGTCCCGGGCCAGACCTCTGCATCAGGGTCTGCCGCTCTAACCATTGAGCCACGCTTCTCCAGTAAATGATAAAGGGGTATAATGGTGTTTGTCTATATGAATCACAGCAGAGTCACAATCACAATCTTTCCAGTGGTTTGCTCATACCCTGCACAATGACCATAGCTTGGAGTGTTACAGGTGTTTTGGGGTGTTATATAAGTGAGCTACTATTATACTTTGAATCGAGTCTTGGTGTGCATCACCATTGTTTGTTTTTATCCATCACAACGAGGACCATATGATGTGTGTTATACATCTGAGCTTTTGTATATCACTGTGAGGACCACCCCACTAGGTCTGTTGCACAGTTGTGCTATTATCTAAGCTATTGTTACCAAGAATGAACTTATTTCCATGACAAATAGAATTATACTACATTGTATGTTACAAATTAATTCGGGTTTATTAAGTGCAATGATCACTAGATGCCTTGAAGTGTTACACGATTGTTTGCCTTGATACATCACATTAAGAAGCACATCATGCTGTCTGTTAGTAATATGACACAATATCTATGTATAACAATAGACAATCTCATACAGTGTTTTACAAAGATGTGCATGCTTAACCATCACCAGTGGGGCAATATCATGCAGTGCACTAAAACTGCATGTTGATTTACCTCTTCATTTGTAAATCATTGCAGAGAATTTGTGATGTGCTTGCCTAGCATCATAAGGCTGTCTTAAAATACTTCATAGAAACAGATCTGTTCCTCATTAAGACTGTATTCCAGTGAGAGACTGGTCCTCCCTGGTGTCAATAAATATGAATTGTTTAAGAACTGTAGTCCATCAAACTCATTACAGCATCACACTGCATGTTTTAACTCGGTGTGCTATTATACTGCACTCTAAAACAAAAACACAACAGTGTTTTCATCGATCAGAACGACGACTACATTGTGGTAGGCAATTCATGTGACCATGTGTATAGCATGTAAGCTTTTATGTAATGCAAAAAAGGGCACATCATGGCGCGTGTTACAGAATTGTGTTGAGATTTTTAACATATTATAGATTCTGCCACAACTTTATAAGTGTATCAATCACATGAACATCTGTTCAGGACACTAAAAACAACTTCATATTGTGTGTCACAACATTGTGTTCATTTATGCTTTGCAATTGCTCCTATATATATGGGGCTTATGCTCCTATGTGCACTTTATAGGTTAAACTGAGAATCATTTTACATTGTGTGAGACAGGTTTGTGTGCATTTGTCTGCCAGAGGAAATATGCTGCCTATTGGAGAGGTTGGTGTTTTTATCCATCACAATGAGGACCATATCAAGATGTGTGTCACAATTGTATGTTTTTATACAACACAATGAGGACCATATTTTGGGGCATTTTAGACAAGTGTGTTTCTATCACAGAGAAATATCATGTTGCATTGAGCAAGTTCATGATAATGGAGCTATCATTAAAAATACCACATTAATGTGATTTATAGTTTTCGCATATTCCTTTAACAGAAAGCTCCTTTAACAGTAAGATGCTTTAACAATATGCTGTTTAGTTGTCATGTGTATGATCTTAGGTAACTCAGAAAACTATATTGTATTTTATCTTGGAAATGAATGCATTTTTCCATCACACTGACTGCTCTATGCAGGCCTGGTCCGTAGGAAAGCAATTTATCACCATCACAACAAAACCCAAGGGCTAATGTTGTGTGCCTTTATCTGCCACAGGAAATAATATGCTGCCTATTACAGAGGTTAGTGTTTTTATCCATCACAATGAGGACCGTATCAAGATGTCTGTCACAACTGTGTGTTTTTGTCCAACACAATGAGGACACATTTTGGTGCATTTTAGACAAGTGTGCTTCTTCTATCACAGAGTAACATAATATTGTATTCAAAAAGTTCATGTTAATTTAGCCATCATTAAAAGTACCACATTAATGTGAATTAGTGTTATCACTTATTCCTTTAACAGAAAGCATGTATAACATTATGCTGTGTATTAGTAAAATGTATGAGCTTGAGTAACAAAAAAAACTATATTGTATTGTACCTTGGAAATGCATGCACTTATACGACACAATGACGGTTCTATACAGCCTGGTCCATAGGACATGCATCATCCATCGAACGATCCATCACAAAAAAGCACAGAGGCTAATGTGAACAAGTACATATGTACTCTTGGAAAAAGATGACTATTGAATGTGAGCAAACATTTTTTGTGTGTGGATAGTGATCTTCACAGGGCTTTGTTGCTCTGTATAGTATTTGTGTGCCTCCAAATGTGTTACTTAGTAACTGTCCACAAACAATTCTTGAACCCATTCCCACCCAGGGAACAATCTGAGATTCACTTCTGACAAGTGCCGGATTAAATCTGTTTCCAGGATGGGAAGTGAAAGGAATCAGACTAAAAATTGAAGATGGCATAGGTGAAGGGATTACTTGACAGGGGAAAATGTTTTTCAAATGTTATTACTTCTACTTGCTTTGTAATATTTCCAGAAATGTAAGCATGTAAACGTGTTCAAAGGAAAATGGAATTCTCAAAAGAAAATGAAGGGTACTCCTTGAAATACATCCTCCTTAGCTATAAGCTAACAGTCCACAAGACAACCTTTGTGAATTAAAAAGCAGCTTGCTCTGTATCCCAAAATGATGATAATAAACGAAGCACTTGGTGTTGTGAATTGAGCCAATGATTAAAGGGTATGAAGCTGTTTGTCTACATGAATCGCAGCAGGGTCACAATCACAATCTTTCCAGTGGATTGCTCATACCCTGCACAATGACCATAGCTTGGAATGTTACAGGTGTTTTGGGGTGTTATATAAGTGAGCTACTATTATACTTTGAATCAAGTGTTCGTGTGCATCACAATTGTTTGTTTTTATCCATCGCAACGAGGACCGTATGATATTGTGTGTTACATATCTGAGCTTTTTCCTAGCACTGCGAGGACGACACCACTACGCCTGTTGCAGAGTTTTGCTATTTTCTAAACTACTGTTACCAAGAATGAACTTCTTTCCATCACATATAGGATTATATAACATTGTATATTACAAATTAATGTGGGTTTATTAAGTACAATGTTCACTAGATGCCTTTAAGTGTTACAAGATTGTTTCCCTTGATACATCACATTACGTAGCACATCATGATGTCTGTTAGTAATATGAGACAGTAGCTATGTATAACAGAGGACAATCTCATGCACTGTTTTACAAAGATGTGCATGCTTTAACCATCACCAAGAGGGCAATATCATGCAGTGCACTAAAACTGCCTGATGGTTTACCTCTTCATTTCTAATTCATTGCAGAGAATTTGTGATGTACTTGCATACCATCATAAGGCTGCCTTAAGATACTTCATAGAAACAGACCTGTTCCTCATTAAGACTGCATTCCAGTGAGAGACTGGTCCCCTCTGGTGTCAGTAAATATGAATTGTTTATGATTAGTAGTCCGTCAAAGTCATAACAGCATCACACTGCATGTTTTAACTCTGTGTGCAATTACACTGCACTCTGAAAGAAAAAAAATCACATGCATGTTTTTATGCATCAGAATGAGGACTACATCGTGGGAGGCGAATATTCATGGGACCATGTGTATAGCATGTGAGCTTTTATGTATTGCAAAAAAGGGCACATCATGACGCATGTTACAGAATTGTATTGAGATTATGCTCCTATGTGCACTTTAAGGGTTAAACCGAGGACCATATTAAATTGTGTGAGACAGGTTTGAGTGCCTTTATCTGCCAGAGGAAATATGCTGCCTATTAGAGAGGTTGGTGTTTTTATCCATCACAATGAGGACCTTATCAAGATGTGTGTCACAATTGTATGTTTTTGTCCAATGCAATGAGGACCATATTTTGGGGCATTTTAGGCATGTGTGCTTCTATCACAGAGAAATATCATGTTGCATTGAGCAAGTTCATGATAATGTAGCTATCATTAAAAATACCACATTAATGTGATTTATAGTTTTTGCATATTCCTTTAACAGAAAGATGCTTTAACAATATGCTGTTTAGTTGTCATGTGTATGATCTTAGGTAACTCAGAAAACTATATTGTATTTTATCTTGGAAATGAATGCATTTTTCCATCACACTGACTGCTCTATGCAGGCCTGGTCCATAGGACATGAATTTATCACCATCACAAAAAATCCCAAGGGCTAATGTTGTGTGCCTTTATCTGCCACAGGAAATAATATGCTGCCTATTACAGAGGTTAGTGTTTTTATCCATCACAATGAGGACCGTATCAAGATGTGTGTCACAACTGTGTGTTTTTATCCAACACAATGAGGACACATTTTGGTGCATATTAGACAAGTGTGCTTCTTCTATCACAGAGTAACATAATATTGTATTGAAACAGTTCATGTTAATTTAGCCATCATTAAAAGTACCACATAAATGTGAATTAGTGTTATCACTTGTTCCTTTAACAGAAAGCATGTATAACATTATGCTGTGTATTAGTAAAATGTATGAGCTTGAGTAACAAAAAAAACTATATTGTATTGTACCTTGGAAATGCATGCACTTATACGTCACAATGACGGTTCTATACAGCCTGGTCCATAGAACATGCATCATCCATCGAACGATCCATCACAAAAAAGCACAGAGGCTAATGTGAACAAGTACATATGTACTCTTGGAAAAAGATGACTATTGAATGTGAGCAAACATTTTTTGTGTGTGGATAGTGATCTTCACAGGGCTTTGTTGCTCTGTATAGTATTTGTGTGCCTCCATATGTGTTACTTAGTAACTGTCCACAAACAATTCTTGAACCCATTCCCACCCAGGGAACAATCTGAGATTCACTTCTGACAAGTGCCGGATTAAATCTGTTTCCAGGATGGGAAGTGAAAGGAATCAGACTAAAAATTGAAGATGGCATAGGTGAAGGGATTACTTGACAGGGGAAAATGTTTTTCAAATGTTATTACTTCTACTTGCTTTGTAATATTTCCAGAAATGTAAGCATGTAAACGTGTTCAAAGGAAAATTGAATTCTCAAAAGAAAATGAAGGGTACTCCTTGAAATACATCCTCCTTAGCTATAAGCTAACAGTCCACAAGACAACCTTTGTGAATTAAAAAGCAGCTTGCTCTGTATCCCAAAATGATGATAAAAAACGAAGCACTTGGTGTTGTGAATTGAGCCAATGATTAAAGGGTATGACGCTGTTTGTCTACATGAATCGCAGCAGGGTCACAATCACAATCTTTCCAGTGGATTGCTCATACCCTGCACAATGACCATAGCTTGGAATGTTACAGGTGTTTTGGGGTGTTATATAAGTGAGCTACTATTATACTTTGAATCAAGTGTTCGTGTGCATCACAATTGTTTGTTTTTATCCATCGCAACGAGGACCGTATGATATTGTGTGTTACATATCTGAGCTTTTTTCTAGCACTGCGAGGACGACACCACTACGCCTGTTGCAGAGTTGTGCTATTTTCTAAACTACTATTACCAAGAATGAACTTCTTTCCATCACATATAGGATTATATTACATTGTATATTACAAATTAATGTGCGTTTATTAAGTACAATGTTCACTAGATGCCATTAAGTGTTACAAGATTGTTTCCCTTGATACATCACATTACGTAGCACATCATGATGTCTGTTAGTAATATGAGACAGTAGCTATGTATAACAGAGGACAATCTCATGCACTGTTTTACAAAGATGTGCATGCTTTAACCATCACCAAGAGGGCAATATCATGCAGTGCACTAAAACTGCCTGATGGTTTACCTCTTCATTTCTAATTCATTGCAGAGAATTTGTGATGTACTTGCATACCATCATAAGGCTGCCTTAAGATACTTCATAGAAACAGACCTGTTCCTCATTAAGACTGCATTCCAGTGAGAGACTGGTCCCCTCTGGTGTCAGTAAATATGAATTGTTTATGATTAGTAGTCCGTCAAACTCATAACAGCATCACACTGCATGTTTTAACTCTGTGTGCAATTACACTGCACTCTGAAAGAAAAAAAATCACATGCATGTTTTTATGCATCAGAATGAGGACTACATCGTGGGAGGCGAATATTCATGGGACCATGTGTATAGCATGTGAGCTTTTATGTATTGCAAAAAAGGGCACATCAAGACGCATGTTACAGAATTGTGTTGAGATATTGAGATTATGCTCCTATGTGCACTTTAAGGGTTAAACCGAGGACCATATTAAATTGTGTGAGACAGGTTTGAGTGCCTTTATCTGCCAGAGGAAATATGCTGCCTATTAGAGAGGTTGGTGTTTTTATCCATCACAATGAGGACCTTATCAAGATGTGTGTCACAATTGTATGTTTTTGTCCAATGCAATGAGGACCATATTTTGGGGCATTTTAGGCATGTGTGCTTCTATCACAGAGAAATATCATGTTGCATTGAGCAAGTTCATGATAATGTAGCTATCATTAAAAATACCACATTAATGTGATTTATAGTTTTTGCATATTCCTTTAACAGAAAGATGCTTTAACAATATGCTGTTTAGTTGTCATGTGTATGATCTTAGGTAACTCAGAAAACTATATTGTATTTTATCTTGGAAATGAATGCATTTTTCCATCACACTGACTGCTCTATGCAGGCCTGGTCCATAGGACATGAATTTATCACCATCACAAAAAATCCCAAGGGCTAATGTTGTGTGCCTTTATCTGCCACAGGAAATAATATGCTGCCTATTACAGAGGTTAGTGTTTTTATCCATCACAATGAGGACCGTATCAAGATGTCTGTCACAACTGTGTGTTTTTGTCCAACACAATGAGGACACATTTTGGTGCATTTTAGACAAGTGTGCTTCTTCTATCACAGAGTAACATAATATTGTATTCAAAAAGTTCATGTTAATTTAGCCATCATTAAAAGTACCACATTAATGTGAATTAGTGTTATCACTTATTCCTTTAACAGAAAGCATGTATAACATTATGCTGTGTATTAGTAAAATGTATGAGCTTGAGTAACAAAAAAAACTATATTGTATTGTACCTTGGAAATGCATGCACTTATACGTCACAATGACGGTTCTATACAGCCTGGTCCATCGAACCATCCATCACAAAAAAGCACAGAGGCTAATGTGAACAAGTACATATGTACTCTTGGAAAAAGATGACTATTGAATGTGAGCAAACATTTTTTGTGTGTGGATAGTGATCTTCACAGGGCTTTGTTGCTCTGTATAGTATTTGTGTGCCTCCAAATGTGTTACTTAGTAACTGTCCAAAAACAATTCTTGAACCCATTCCCACCCAGGGAACAATCTGAGATTCACTTCTGACAAGTGCCGGATTAAATCTGTTTCCAGGATGGGAAGTGAAAGGAATCAGACTAAAAATTGAAGATGGCATAGGTGAAGGGATTACTTGACAGGGGAAAATGTTTTTCAAATGTTATTACTTCTACTTGCTTTGTAATATTTCCAGAAATGTAAGCATGTAAACGTGTTCAAAGGAAAATGGAATTCTCAAAAGAAAATGAAGGGTACTCCTTGAAATACATCCTCCTTAGCTATAAGCTAACAGTCCACAAGACAACCTTTGTGAATTAAAAAGCAGCTTGCTCTGTATCCCAAAATGATGATAATAAACGAAGCACTTGGTGTTGTGAATTGAGCCAATGATTAAAGGGTATGAAGCTGTTTGTCTACATGAATCGCAGCAGGGTCACAATCACAATCTTTCCAGTGGATTGCTCATACCCTGCACAATGACCATAGCTTGGAATGTTACAGGTGTTTTGGGGTGTTATATAAGTGAGCTACTATTATACTTTGAATCAAGTGTTCGTGTGCATCACAATTGTTTGTTTTTATCCATCGCAACGAGGACCGTATGATATTGTGTGTTACATATCTGAGCTTTTTTTTAGCACTGCGAGGACGACATCACTACGCCTGTTGCAGAGTTGTGCTATTTTCTAAACTACTGTTACCAAGAATGAACTTCTTTCCATCATATATAGGATTATATTACATTGTATATTACAAATTAATGTGGGTTTATTAAGTACAATGTTCACTAGATGCCTTTAAGTGTTACAAGATTGTTTCCCTTGATACATCACATTACGTAGCACATCATGATGTCTGTTAGTAATATGAGACAGTAGCTATGTATAACAGAGGACAATCTCATGCACTGTTTTACAAAGATGTGCATGCTTTAACCATCACCAAGAGGGCAATATCATGCAGTGCACTAAAACTGCCTGATGGTTTACCTCTTCATTTCTAATTCATTGCAGAGAATTTGTGATGTACTTGCATACCATCATAAGGCTGCCTTAAGATACTTCATAGAAACAGACCTGTTCCTCATTAAGACTGCATTCCAGTGAGAGACTGGTCCCCTCTGGTGTCAGTAAATATGAATTGTTTATGATTAGTAGTCCGTCAAACTTATAACAGCATCACACTGCATGTTTTAACTCTGTGTGCTATTACACTGCACTCTGAAAGAAAAAAAATCACATGCATGTTTTTATGCATCAGAATGAGGACTACATCGTGGGAGGCGAATATTCATGGGACCATGTGTATAGCATGTGAGCTTTAATGTATTGCAAAAAAGGGCACATCATGACGCATGTTACAGAATTGTGTTGATATATTGAGATTATGCTCCTATGTGCACTTTAAGCGTTAAACCGAGGACCATATTAAATTGTGTGAGACAGGTTTGAGTGCCTTTATCTGCCAGAGGAAATATGCTGCCTATTAGAGAGGTTGGTGTTTTTATCCATCACAATGAGGACCTTATCAAGATGTGTGTCACAATTGTATGTTTTTATCCAATGCAATGAGGACCATATTTTGGGGCATTTTAGGCATGTGTGCTTCTATCACAGAGAAATATCATGTTGCATTGAGCAAGTTCATGATAATGTAGCTATCATTAAAAATACCACATTAATGTGATTTATAGTTTTTGCATATTCCTTTAATAGAAAGATGCTTTAACAATATGCTGTTTAGTTGTCATGTGTATGATCTTAGGTAACTCAGAAAACTATATTGTATTTTATCTTGGAAATGAATGCATTTTTCCATCACACTGACTGCTCTATGCAGGCCTGGTCCATAGGACATGAATTTATCACCATCACAAAAAATCCCAAGGGCTAATGTTGTGTGCCTTTATCTGCCACAGGAAATAATATGCTGCCTATTACAGAGGTTAGTGTTTTTATCCATCACAATGAGGACCGTATCAAGATGTGTGTCACAACTGTGTGTTTTTATCCAACACAATGAGGACACATTTTGGTGCATTTTAGACAAGTGTGCTTCTTCTATCACAGAGTAACATAATATTGTATTGAAACAGTTCATGTTAATTTAGCCATCATTAAAAGTACCACATACATGTGAATTAGTGTTATCACTTATTCCTTTAACAGAAAGCATGTATAACATTATGCTGTGTGTTAGTAAAATGTATGAGCTTGAGTAACAAAAAAAACTATATTGTATTGTACCTTGGAAATGCATGCACTTATACGTCACAATGACGGTTCTATACAGCCTGGTCCATAGAACATGCATCATCCATCGAACGATCCATCACAAAAAAGCACAGAGGCTAATGTGAACAAGTATATATGTACACTTGGAAAAAGATGCCTATTGAATGTGAGCAAACATTTTTGTGTGTGTGGATAGTGATCTTCACAGGGCTTTGTTGCTCTGCAAAGTATTTGTGTGCCTCCAAATGTGTTACTTTGTAACTGTCCCCAAACAATTCTTCAGCCCATTCCCACCCAGGGAACAATCTGAGATTCACTTCAAACAAGTGCCGGATTAAGTCTGTTAGCAATATGAGACAGTATCTATGTATAACAGAGGACAATCTCATGCACTGTTTTACAAAGATGTGCCTGCTTTAACCATCACCAAGAGGGCAATATCATTCAGTGTACTAAAACTGCCTGATGGTTTACCTCTTCATTTGTAATTCATTGCAGAGAATTTGTGATGTGCTTGCATACCATCATAAGGCTGCCTTAAGATACTTCATAGAAACAGACCTGTTCCTCATTAAGACCGCATTCCAGTGAGAGACTGGTCCCCTCTGGTGTCAGTAAATATGAATTGTTTAGGAATTGTAGTACATCAAACTCATTACAGCATCACACTGCATGTTTTAACTCTGTGTGCTATTATACTGCACTCTGAAAGAAAAAAATCACATGCATGTTTTTATCCATCAGAATGAGGACTACATCGTGGTAGGCGAATATTCATGTGACCATGTGTATAGCATGTGAGCTTTTATGTATTGCAAAAAAGGGCACATTTTTATTTTTATTTTATTTTATTTTTAGAGTTTTCTATAGTGCGGAGCAGACCCAGCGAAGGTTATCAGAGCGCTTTACAATGGGGGCACAATACGAAATAGGACAGATTGCAAAACGAATAGCATACATAAGATCGACTTATTTTACAAAGTTCGTAATGTCGCAGGCTTAACAGTATTTCTAGCAACGAGTCGAGAGCAGCGAAGGTGTCTTTCGAGGGAAAGAGGGGGCAACTATACGGAGTACATCTGGAAAAGGTCCATGTGATAGTTTATGGGAGGAATTGAACACATAAGGAATGATTTTGCTTCTTTTTTTAACAGAAAAGTAGAGGAGATTTTTCTGATGTGGGGAGGAAGCGAGTACCATATTCTTGATGCTGCTCCAGAGAATGCTCTGTCAGGGTTTTTTTTCTTTCTGAAGCATGAGGGTTTCAGGAGTAGATTGTTAGCACTCCTAGAACGTCTGAATCCTCCAGATAAGGTCAGTTTTTACGATAGGTACGGGGGAGTATTGTGGTGAAGTGCTTTGTGAGTGATGCATCCCATTTTTAGGTGGATTCTAGCTTCAAAGGGAAGCCAGTTGAGTGTTTTCAGGTGTGGTGATATGTGGTAACATTTTCTGGATCCTGTTAGGAGTCTAGCTGCGGCGTTGATACAGGCTTTTAATGGGGCGGTTGAGATTTTGGGAAGTCCCACGAGGGTGGTGCATCCGTACTCCAGCCTTGATATGACTAAGGACTAAACAGCACTTTTGAGGTCCGGGTTCTCGATGAAAGGTTTCATTTTCCTGAGATAGTTGAGGTGAAAGCTTGCGTTTTTAGCTAACAGGTTGATGTGTGCTTGCATTTTAAGGTTCCTATCAAGTGTAATTCCAAGTGATTAGGTGGAGTCGACCAGAGTTGGCATGCAGTTAAGTGCAGTGATCAACTTGAACGATTCCTTTTTCTCCTGGGAATTATTAGGGGGGAGATTAGAAGAAATTCTGTTTTTTGTGAGTTTAGCTTGAGGAAGTTGGTTGTTAGCCAGTGGACGGTCTTTTTGAGTGCCATGTTCATTGATATTATGTCTTCAATGGAGGAGATCTTGATGTAGAGTTGAGTGTCATCCGCGTACATGTGGTAGGCTATGTTTGCCTGCTGTAGTAGTTTGGTTAGCGGTTCGACATATAGGTTGAATAGGGTGGGGGATAGGGTAGAGCCTTGTGGTACACCCAGAGGGTTCGGTGAGGAGCACGATAGATTTTAGTTCACCATGAAAGATTGCGTTCTGTTTTCCAGAAAGGATTTGAACCATTGAAGGACTGAGCCTATTTTCCAGTCTTTTTAGATTTTTTTCGTCGTCCACTATTTGTAAAATGGCTGTTTCTGTGCTATGGCCGGGTCTGAAACCCGATCGGTGGGTGTTCAGAAGGTTGAAGTCCGTGATGTGTTGGTTCAGTTGTTGTTGAACACATTTTTCCAGGACCTTGGCTAGCATGGGAATGTTGGTTATGGGCCGAATTTGTTTGGGGTCGGAAGAGTTAGCTGTTGGTTTCTTTAGTATAGGGGTGACCTGGCCTGTTTTTAGGCAGTCCTGTATGTGCCCTTGCACTAGCGAGGCGTTGATTATTTTGGTCCAGAGAGGGGAGATGACTTGGTAGATGTGGGGAAGGCAACTTGAGGGGACTGGGTCATTGAAATGGTTGTTGAGTTTGGTGGTTGCTAATGTTTTGGTGATGTCATTAGGATCGTAGAGTTTGAAAGTGGAGCAGTGAAGGGTGGAACTGAGGACCATATTAAATTGAGTGAGACAGGTTTGAGTGCCTTCATCTGCCAGAGGAAATATGCTGCCTATTATAAGTGAGCTACTATTATACTTTGAATCAAGTCTTGGTGTGCACCACAATTGTTTGTTTTTATCCATCGCAACGAGGACCGTATGATATTGTGTGTTACATATCTGAGCTTTTTCCTAGCACTGCGAGGACGATACCACTAGGCCTGTTGCAGAGTTGTGCTATTATCTAAACTACTGTTACCAAGAATGAACTTCTTTCCATCACATATAGGATTATATTACATAGTATATTACAATTTAATGTGGTTTATTAAGTACAATGATCACTAGATGCCTTGAAGTGTTACAAGATTGTTTGCCTTGATACATCACATTAAGTAGCACATCATGCTGTCTGTTAGTAATATGAGACAGTATCTATGTATAACAGAGGACAATCTCATGCACTGTTTTACAAAGATGCATGCTTTAACCATCACCAAGAGGGCAATATCATTCAGTGCACTAAAACTGCCTGATGGTTTACCTCTTCATTTGTAATTCATTGACGAGAATTTGTGATGTGCTTGCATACCATCATAAGGCTGCCTTAAGATACTTCATAGAAACAGACCTGTTCCTCATTAAGACTGCATTCCAGTGAGAGACTGGTTCCCTATGTTGTCGGTAAATATGAATTGTTTATGAATTGTAGTCCATCAAACTCATTACAGCATCACACTGCATGTTTTAACTCTGTGTGATATTGCACTGCACTCTGAAAGAAAAAAATCAAGTGCATGTTTTTATCCATCAGAATGAGGACTACATCATGGTAGGTGAATATTCATGTGACCATGTGTATAGCATGTGAGCTTTTATGTATTGCAGTAAAAGGGCACATCATGGCGCATGTTACAGAATTGTGTTGAGATTTTGAGATTATGCTCCTATGTTCACTTTTTCTTTTTGTTTTTTAAACTTTATTTCCAATTTTGTAAAATACAAAAGACAAAACCCCCCACCCCCCACGCAGGCATCATTAAAAACAGTTGTATACGGATCGCCTGACTCATTATGGCACATCACGGAATAGGACAACATCTGAAAACAAGGAAGTACATGTAGCATATTGAGCAGCATATTACGAGACTCGTGAGGAATACAGGCCAGGTCTCATGTCATGCACCCCGCAGGCAACTCCTCAGTGGTATTCACCCCCCTCTCCCTCAGCCTATGTTCACTTTAAGGGTTAAACTGAGGACCATATTAAATTGTGTGAGACAGGTTTGAGTGCCTTTGTCTGCCAGAGGAAATATGCTGCCTATTACTATGGTTGTTTTTTTTCTCCATCACAAGGAGGACCATATCAAGTTTTGTGTCACAATTGTGTGTGTTTATCCAACACAATGAGGACCACATTTTAGTGTATTTTAGGCTTGTGTGCTTCTTCTATCACAGATAGGACAATTAACAGGGGAACCCTACTCACTGGGAGCCTGGGTAAAGTATTCACACAAAAACAATGGCTCCTGTGGAAAATTACTCTAAAGGTATGATAACATTAATGCACAATGGCAATGTGGGTGATTAGGAAAAGATGAAAGACAAGTAAGTGGTATATACACTGGAAGAATATATTTAGATACCAGCAACAAAAAATACAGATTTTACATATATAAACAATTTACACATTTATGTACACTTATACAATTTTGAAAACAGTGAATGTGTGTCCCAAGTGAATAATTACCAGCAAAAAAACTAAACATATTACAACAAAACATAGTGAAAAAGGAGTGACATGAAGTTTCTAATATGGATTCGTTTTTTGCAAAAGAAAGAGGCGACCTATTAATTAATTTTCAAATAAATATTTAAGTTGTCCAATGATGACAACTTATTTTAAAGAACGGTCTGCTTCTTTAGGAGTTGTCGACGACGTTTCGACCTTATGTGGATAAAAGGTCTCTTCAGGACTGACTGTGTGTGGGGCACCTGCTCAACACTAGTAAGGTATGCATCCAATAATGGTGACACCGTGAAGTGAGTGAATAAAAGCAACTTACAGAGATCCCAGCCGGGACCCCTGTAGTGACTAGATGCGGTGTAATTATGAGAAGCCGATTCTCTAACGCTTCCTGGAGTTCGACCAAGGTTCAAAAATACCTCTGAGCACTTGGTAGTGCTACAGATGAAGCGATTCTTATCACGGACGATGCGGCCAAGATGCAATAGGGCTCAGAAAGTACTGGCTCTTAACTTAGACTTGAAAATTCGGACAATCCCGAAATTAATGCCGGCGTCTGCACAATGGCAGGGCGTGCCAAGCGACCATGCGGAGTCTATCACAGAGTCATACCATGTTGCATTGATCAAGTTCATGTTAATGTAGCTATCATTAAAACACTACATTAATGTGATTTAGTGTTATTGCATATTCCTTTAACAGAAAGCTCCTTTAACAGTAAGCTGCTTTAACATTATGCTGTGTTTTTGTAGGGTGCATCATCTTGGGTAGCTCAAAAAAAACTGCATTGTATTTTATCTTGGAAATGTGTGTACTTATCCACTTATCCATCACAATTATGGCTCTATACAGACCTGTTACATAGGACATGAATTTATCTCCATCACAAAAAGGCCCTAGGGCTAATGTTGTGTGCCTTTATCTGACACAGGAACTATTATGGAGCCTATTACAGAGGTAAGTGCTTTTATTCATCACAATGAGGACCGTATCAAGATGTGTGTCACAATTGTGTCTTTTATCAAACGCAGTGAGGACCACATTTTGGGCCATTCTAGACATGTGTGCTGCTTCTATCGCAGTAATATCATGTTGTACTGAACAGGTTCATGTTATTTTAGACATCGTAAAAAGTACCACATTAATGTGATTTAGTATTATCACTTATTACTTTAACAGAAAGCTCCTATAACATAATGCTGTATATTACCAATGTGTATGATCTTATGGATCTTATGGAACTAAATAAAATTACATTGTATTGTATCATAGAAATGTGGACACTTATCCATCACAATGACGGCTATATATAGGCCTGGTCAATAGAAAAGCATTTATCTCCAGTACTGAATAGCCCAAGGGCTAATATGCACAAATATACATGTACAATTTGAAAAAGACGACTATTGTATGTGAGTAAATATTTGTGTGTGTGTGGATAGTGATCTTCATGGGCTTTAGTGCTCTGCAAAGTACTTGTGTGCCTGCAAATGTGTTACTTTGTAACTGTCCACAAACATTTCTTCAGCCCATTCCCACCCAGGGAACAATCTGAGATTCACTTCTAATAAGTGCCGGAATAATGGGGTTTCAGAGTGGGAAGCGGAAGGAATCAGAATAAAAATTGGAGATGGCATAGATGTAGGGATCACTCAACAGGCAAATATGCAGAAAGGAAATATTTAACTACTTCTACTTGATTCTGAATAGTTCACATTTTTTTTACATTTATGCTTATTCAAGGAAAAATTATGTTCTCAAAAGAAAATGAGAAATAATGAAATACTGCTACTGCAGAAGCATATTAAGAATAATCAAGAGAACCTTTGCAAATTAAAAAAACAGCATGCTCGTGTAATCCAAGCACACTAATAATCAATGACAATAAATATAGCACTTTGTATTGTGAATTGAAGAGGATCTAGAAGCCTTAAGGTATGTTGCTATTTGTATCACATCAGGGTCACAATCCCAATCATGCCAGTAGATTGCTCATATCCTGCATAATGACCTTAGTTGTGAGTGTTACAGGTTTTTTTTGTGTTATATAAGTGTGCTACTATTATTTTACTTGGGATCACATTGTAGTGTGTGTCACGAATGGTTTTTGCTATTCATCACAACGAGGACCGTGTAATGTTGTGTATTACATATCTTAGCTTTTTCCCATCACAGCAATGACCATGCCACTGGGTCTGTTGCAAAGTTGTGCTATTATCTAAACTACTGTTGCCAAGAATAAACTTCTTTCAATCACAAATAGGATTATATTACATTATATTTTTGTCACCGGGTCGTCAAGGAAGGGGTTAAGCCCCGGTAGGAATCAACGTGCGACTTGGTTCTTTTATCCCTTTTATTAGGTATGGTTTGAATATGTTTTTATTTTTCACGTCCTATTTCATCTGTTTACACAGCTAGTAGAGGTTAGGTATGAATACTGCTTCTGTTCTTCCTCTTATGAGGCCACCAGGTCAGTCATGGACTTGTATGTCCCTCGGTAAGAAAATAAGAAAACCACCGGTGAACGTCGGGACATCGACAATATGTAGAAGTGTAGAGGGCCAGTGCAGGGACTATCACCACACTCAAAGAAGCCACCACCACCAAGTGTAGTCCGGTTAACCCATCGGTTTAGCAGAGGTGTGCCCTCTACTTACTTTGCTGCCTTCCAGCCCAGTGCCCGTGAGCAGCCCGCAGCCGGACTGTATCTTGTTCAGTCACATTCCTCCTAGAGCGTGGCAGAGCGAAGCGTGAAACGGTTGGCCTCCTGGCGACTCCTCCTCTGCAGGGGTTACCTCCCCACTTGTTGCAGGCGATGAGGTCCCATTTCTCCTCCAAGCGCTCTGGTTCACCTGGCTCTCTCCGCGTTCTTCAGGTCTCACTTCTTCCTCAGCATCCGTTCCAACATCCATTTCCGCTTTCATCAGCGGGGCTCTCTCTTCCCATTGGTAAGGGGCAGAGACGTCATCCGGACTTGCTGACCGCCTTCTTCTTGGGTGTCAGAGTCTTGTTCCTTAAAGGGACAGACCGGAGAAAAAGCCTGTACACAGAGGAAGAGTGCCTCATTCACCCTAGTCACCGGGGAGTATGGAATCTCCTCCAATAAGTCATCCTCGACCCTGTGACACAGCTACAAATGCATTTGAGTTCATCATGTGCATCAAGCACTAGATGTCTTAAGATACCTAATAGAAACTAACCTGTTCCTCATTGCATGTGCATTCCTGTGAGAGACTGGTCCCCTCTGTTGTCAATGAATATGAATTACATCACAGTGTGTGTTTTAACCCTGCGCTATAACACCTCACTCTGAAAACAACATCTCACACATATTTTCATCCATCACAATGAAGACTGCATCGTGTTATGCAATTCATGTGACCATGTGTATAGCATGTGAGCTTTTATCCATTGCAAAAAGGAGCACATCATGACGCATGTTTCAGTTTTGTGTTGATATTTTAAACGTGTAATACACACTGCCACGACTTTATATGTTTCAAGCATATGAACGTTTGTTCTGGACACTGAAAACCATTTCATACTGTGTGTCACAAGATTGTGCTCTCTGGTGCTTTACAATAGCTCCTATTTAAATGTGACCTATGGTCCGATAGGCAGTGGTGTAACTAAGAACCATATTAAATTCTGTACAACAGGTTTGTGTGCCTTTATCTATCACAAGAAATATTATGCTGCCTATTACAGAGATTGGTGTTTTTCCCATCACAATGAGGATTGTATAAAGATGTGTGTCACAATTGTGTGTTTTTATCCAACACAATGAGGACCACATTTTGGTGCATTTTGGACATGTGTGCTTCTTCTATCACAGAGTCACATCAATCAATCAATCAATCAATCATTTGTAATGCGTACTACATACCTGTGAGGGTCTGAAGGCGCTGGGGGGGCGCTACTGATCGAACAGCCAGGTCTTAAGTACCCTCCTGAAGGTCAGCAGGTCTTGGGTCTGTCGTAGGTTCGGTGGGAGGGTATTCCATGTCTTGGCCGCGAGGTGGGAGAAGGATCTCTCACCGGTGGTTGTTCTTTGGATGCGCGGGATGATGGCGAGTGAGAGGTCGGCTGAGCGGAGCTGGTGGTTAAGGTAGTAGAAGGAGAGCCGTCTGTTGAGGTAGGCTGGGCCGGTCTTGTGGAGTGCCTTGTGTGCGTGGATGAGGAGCTTGAAGGATATCCTCTTGTTGACGGGGAGCCAGTGCAGGTTTCTCAGGTGGGGAGTGATGTGACCGTTGCGTGGTACGTCAAGGATCAGTTGTGCCGAGGCATTTTGGATACGTTGTAGTCGTTTGATGAGCTTGGTCGGGGCTCCCATGTAGAGGGCGTTTCCGTAATCGAGTCTGCTGCTGACGAGGGCCTGGGTGACTGTCTTTCTTGCATCTGTCGGGATCCATCCGTAGATCTTGCGGAGCATGCAGAGGGTGTTGAAGCAGGAGGAGGAGCCGGCGTTGACTTGCTTGGTCATTGACAGCGTTGAGTGGTGGATGATTCCCAGCTTGCGTGCGTGGTCCGTGGGTGTCGGGGCTGCCCCCAGTGCCGTCAACCACCAGGAGTCGTCCCAGCTGAAGGGTTGGAGCTGAGGATGAGGACCTCCGTCTTGTCCGAGTTCAGCTTCAGACGGCTGGTCTTCCTCCAGTCGGCGACGGCTTTCATTCCTTCGTGGAGGTTGGCTTTGGCGGTGATGGGGTCCTTGGTGAGGGAGAGGATCAGCTGAGTGTCGTCGGCGTAGGAGATTATGTTGAGGTCGTGCTGTCGGGCTACGTGTGCGAGCGGAACCATGTAAATGTTGAACAGCGTCGGGCTGAGGGAGGATCCCTGGGGTACACCGCAGATGATCTCGGAGGCTTTGGAATGGAATGGGGGGAGGCGGACGCTCTGGGTTCTGCAGGAGAGGAAGGAGGTGATCCAATCCAGAGCCTTGTCTCGGATCCCTGCGGCGTGGAGGCGTGCGCGTAGTGTGCGATGGCAGACGGTGTCGAAGGCGGCAGAAAGGTCTAGGAGGATGAGTGCTGTGGTCTCGCCATTGTCCAGCAGGGTCCTGATGTCGTCGGTGGCGGCGATGAGGGCAGTCTCTGTGCTGTGGTTGCTGCGGAACCCTCACTGGGAAGGGTCCGGATTCTGTTTTCTTCGAGGTATCGGGTTAGCTGCCTGTTGACGGCTTTCTCGATGACCTTGGCTGGGAAGGGGAGCAGAGAGATGGGCCGGAAGTTCTTGAGGTCTCTTGGGTCTGCCTTAGGTTTTTAGGTCTCGCCTGCCAATGCGCTTGCGCATTGCTGGCGAGAATTATAGTAAGTGGAAAAGAAAAGTCTACCAAAACGGCTGCGGATCCCATACAGTTCATGTGAGACAGGCGCGTGCACGTCAGCCACATAACACACCACCATTTGTCTGTGCCTCGGCATCAGACATCAAAGGCTGCCGCTCCCCCTCCCCCCCTCGTGCACATCGCGCACCACCATTTGTCTGTGCCTAGGCATCAGACTTCAGAGCATCAGAGCTTGTTATCTCATTCCCTTCCGCACATACTCTTAAATACGTTTCCACTTAAATCTTTGCCTACCCATATCAATTCAGCTCTTTAAGGCTCTCAACATCTGTCACAAGGCTTCCTCCTACACTCACCATTAGGAATCACTACCTTCCTTTTATTTATTTATTTTATGCGTTTTTATATAGCGCGGACCCATTTGCTGCCATTAGTCAATGCCCTCCTCCTCCCCTTCACCTCTTAACTCGCCAGCCACTGGGAGTTGGGATGGGAACAGCGTGACAGCGCTTCTCTTTGTCGGCAAAGCCAACCGTTTACCTTTAATGTGCTATTATTGCATGCACTCATTATTTCTGCATGTTTGTCTGTATATGCGCTAGGACACGTAATGCCATACCTGCTTTTTTCTTATTAATAAGGCGGACGAAAGGTACGGACCGTGCAAATCAGCTCATACGAACGTAAAGTGTTTAAAACAAGCGCAAACAGCTTGAAAGGGACGAGCAGCATCCCTATTCATGCAGTAGTTACAAGCAGTGCAAATCTACTCGTACGCACATAACATGGAAAGCATCCAGCGTAACTCGCTTCAAATGATGGAGCAGGGAAGCCCAATGGCTCAAAATCTAGCTCAGCGCGTTAAGAGCTCACTACTGAAATCAGTGTGCAACCTGCACGTCTTGGGTTCATATGTATCCTCCCTACTCTTGCTCTGCCTTTCATCTCCCTCAAGCCTATAAAAGAAGTACCATTATTTTGGGCAACAGTGACCGCTACTACTAGTAGTGTTATGAGAGCAAGCACTACACGTATTATTATTATTAATGATTAGGTGTGCAAACTGAACACGGGACGTATTACACACTTGTCAGTTTTCCTTATCTTGATTTAAATATAAATTGACGCCAGTGATACGTGCTATTTTTATCACTTTTATAAGGATGTCTGCTTCAATCCTTTGAATACCCCGCCCCCCCCCCATGACCCACTGTTAGCAAACTTCTTAGTGTGTCATTGACCCCCAGGGCCCAATGTTAGCACCCTTCTTAGTGTCACATTGACCCACAGTATGAGATTTTTTCCCTTGTGTCTGCTCCATAACCTTTGAATGCCCCCTCACCCCCTGACTCACTGTTATCACCCTTTTTAGTGTCAAATTGACACCCAGGGGCACAGCTCTCTACACCCCTCTCTCTACACCCCTCTGTCTACACCCTCTCTCTTTACACCCCTCTCTCTCTCTCTACACCCCCCTCTCTCTCTCTCTACACCCCTCTCTCTCTCTCTACACCCTCTCTCTCTACACCCCTCTCTCTCTACACCCCTCTCTCTCTCTACACCCCTCTCTCTCTACACCCCCTCTCTCTCTGCTCGCCTCTCTCTGCCCCCTCTCTCTACACCCCTTTCTCTCTACACCCCTTTCTCTCTACACCCCTTTCTCTCTTCCCCCCTCCCTCTCTACACCCCTCTCTCTCTACACCCCCCTATCTCTACACCACTCTCTCTCTACACCCCTCTCTCTACACCCCCTCTCTACACCCCTCTCTCTCTGCACCCCTCTCTCTACACCCCTCTCTACACCCCTTTCTCTACAGCCCTCTCTCTGCACCCCACTCTCTCTGCACCACACTCTCTCTGCACCACACTCTCTCTGCACCACACTCTCTCTGCACCACACTCTATCTGCACCCACTCTCTCTGCACCCCACTCTCTCTGCACCCTACTCTCTCTGCACCCCACTCTCTCTACAGCCCTCTCTCTATACCCCACTCTCTCTACACCCCTCTCTCTCTACACCCCTCTCTCTCTCTACACCCCTATCTCTACACCCCTCTCTATCTCTACACCTCTCTCTCTACACACCCCTCTCTCTATCAACCTCACTCTATCTATCTATCTATCTGCCTCACTCTATCGCCCTCACTCTATCTATCTATCTATCTCTCTCTCTCACTCTATCGCCCTCACTCTATCTATCACCCTCACTCTATCTATCACCCTCACTCTATCTATCACCCTCACTCTATCTATTGCCCTCACTATCGATCTGTTGCCCTCACTCTATCTGTCTATCGCCTTCACTCTATCTATCTTTCGCCCTCACTCTATCTATCTATCTATCTATCTATCTATCTATCTATCTATCACCCTCACTCTATCTATCTATCGACCTCACTCTATCTATCAACCTCACTCTATCCATTGTCCAGTTCGCGCAATATAAAACTTTATAAATAAATAAAATATCTATCTATCGCCCTCCCTCTATCTATCTGTCTATCGCCCTCACTCTATCTATCGCCCTCCCTCACTCTATCTATCGCCCTCCCTCTATCTATCTATCGCCCTCCCTCTATCTATCTATCTATCTATCTATCTATCTATCGCCCTCCCACTATCACCCTCCCTGCTTCTATCTATTGCCCTCCCTCCCTTTATCTATTGCCCTCCCTCTATCTATCTATCGCACTCACTCTATCTATCGCATCACCACCGCATCACTCAGCACCCCCCTGATGCATCATCACTCAGGGATACCGCAACATCACTATGCGCTAACACAGCATCAATCTGTGCAACCATTCAACAACAACTGGTTCAAATATGTTCTCTCCATGTTTCAAGCTTTATTACAAATGTTACAAATGTCACAAACATATTCTTCACAAGTTATTTACACAAGTTTAAGCTATTGCCATTATAAATTACAATAACTTTTATTTAAGTATTAATTATTTTTAAAAAAAATGCCTTTGTTATTTGTAATTTCAATACATCTAAGTCACGTAAATACAGCACATATTGCATTACAAATGCTATAGGTGTCACATTTGCGAAAGCTAAAACTATTGGCATTGTAAATGACAAAGCTATTAATTTAGCTATTTTCAAAACCAACACATAAATACAAAATTTGTCATTTACAATACCAATAGCTCAAACTTTCCTAATGAGAGACCTATTGCATTGCAAATGCTTGTTTGATTAGGTCGTTGTTCTCGGCGTGCTTCCAGATCTCTGGGAAGGTAGCGGTCTCGAGGGAGAGATTGATGACGTTGCGCAGGTGGGGTGCGATGAAGCTGCTTGCTCTGTTGAAGGCGTGATGCGGGAATGGGTCTGACGGAGAGCCTGAGTGGATTGTGTGCATGGTCTTGATGGTGTCATCGATGCTCACGTCATGTTGTATTGAAAAAGTTCATGTTCATTTATCCATCATTAAGAGTACCATATTATCATTATTCCTTTAACACTAAGTGCCTTTCAGATTAAGCACTATATTACAAATGTGTAACTCAAAGAGAACTACATTGCATTTTATCTTGGAAATATGTGTACCTATCCATCACAAATATGGCTATGTAATGGCCTGGTCTATATGGCATACATTTATCTCAATTCCATGAAAGACAAAGTGCTAATGCGCACAAAGTACATGTGTACACTTGGAAAAAGATTTAAAAACTTACAGATATCTATGTGAATAAATATTTGTATGTGGGTATGTAGAGAAATTTTAAGGGCTTTATTGCCTTACAAAGTTTACGTGTGCCTGCAAACTTGTGAGTTTGTAACTGTCCACAAACACTTTCTCTGCCGATCACCACTCGGGGAACAATTTAAGATACACTTCTAACAAGAGGTGGAATACATTTTATTTCCAGAGTGGGAATAGGAAGGAATTTCGGAGATGGCATAGATGAGATTACTCAACAGTGAAACATGTTTTTCAAATGTTACTTCTTCCACTTGCTTCACAATATTTCCAAACATTTAAACATGTTCAAGGAAAAATGGGATTCTCAAAAGAAAATGAAGAGTAAGGAAACTCTAGTGCTACTGTGCATAAAGTATATGTGTAGACTTAGAAAAGATTGACTAGCATGTAGATTTCTATGTGAGTACATTTACTGGACTTTAGAGCCCACGCTGCTTTGCCTGATTACCGCGCCAAGAGGCGCCGCCGCCATTCTCTCGCACCCGGAGGTGCATAAAGGTGCTCGCGGCTCCCGCTTCGCAGGAACCGCTTCACTGGACTTCAGAGCCCACACTGCTTTGCCTGATTACCCCGCCAGGAGGCGCCGCCGCCATTCTCTCGCGCCCGGAGGCGCATAAAGGTGCTTGCGGCTCCCTCTTAGCGGGCGCGGGCCAGGCCAAGGGCGGGCCTGTTTGAGCCCGTTAGAGACCGGATGAGGCCAGGCTCACTCACAAAAGCCAGTCATAATCAGAAGGTCATTTCAATTTGACATACGGTTGGTCTAGGGAAAAGTGTTATTAATTGGGAAGGTGGAATTTATTAAGTTGTTTTTTTGACCTCCCATCATTTCAGAAGCTTAGTGAGGATGAATTGGCGTGAGGGCAAGGGAAGATCTGCACAGCCCTCTGGCAGCGTGGTGGGGACTTTGGACCAGTTTTTAATTAGAGCCATCTCTGTCCTTGCTCAGGAGATAGCACTGACAGAGCGTCGTGAGTCTCTTGATCTACAAACAGCTAAACGATCCTCTCTGGGCGCCCTGGCTTGTGCTCGTACCCCTGATTGCTCCTTGGTTGCAGTTCCTGATTCTCCCGTCATTGTAAGTGACCCTGGATTGTCTCAAAATGAACCATCGGAAAAACAAGGCGGACAGGGAACACATAATATTACGCCATCTGTTGAACTGGTTGAGACGGTTACTGTAAATACCCGAAGCAGTCCACCCCCAAGTATTGCTACAAGATCTGGACCTCATGGTAAAACTAACTCCTCTGCCGTACCCTCAGACTCTTCACAAAAGAGGAAGCGGGGAGGGGGCCCACAGAGACAAACTGGCAAAAATTAAAAAGATTAATAAAAATTGAGAAACTGTAGCATCGCCATCTCTAACAACGGTGTTTTCACAGCCAAGTTTGCCACCGGACTCGACTTTAGATCTTCGAGGCGATTCCCCTGACAAAGTCAATGATGTTATGTGGTCCAAATTGGGTAATTTAATTGCATCATCTCTGTCTCCAATAATGCATAGGCTCTCTAAAATTGAGGAAGGATTAACCGATTTTGAACTGAAGGTTATGAATAACCTTTCTAACCTAGAGGGTTTTTTAGCCTCTAGAAATAGGTTAATGGTTAATACATCTAATGAGCTAAGCAACGTGGTACTTGGGAACTCCATTCCTCCTAAATCCCTCGTAGCGAGGCAAATACCCTCAACATCGTCGGTACCTGGGATGAATGAGGATGTTGTGGGTAATCATGATGTTGGTTTAGTGCATGTGGGTGTTAAAAGGGTTGAGCAAGGGGTTAATCTTAGTGGCCCTACTCAGGCTAGCTTTTGTAGTCAGGAAGGGGAGGAAAGTGGTCCATGTGTGGGGACTGTGGGTGATGAAGCACCAAGCTTGATATCGGGGCCTCAGCGTCGAAAACCGCAGCAGACGTTTGAGGGTTGTGGATAATAGTATAGCCTTGGAGGGCTCTCAGGTCTTGCATCTTCCTCCAGCTGCTGCCCCTTTGGCAGTGATCTTGCGGAATATCCCAGTTTCACAGGAAGGACAGTTAGAAACTACAGATCAGCTGATGGCCAAAACTATGTACTGGCTCACAACTAAATTGGAGCATGTCGGGGTTTGGGATTAGAACATCTGTAATCAGATGATCATGGCTAGATGTTATGCTTGGATAGGACATTCTAGGAAGGACTTGAGAGGGGACTGCATAGTTGCCAACTTTAATAACGAGCAGGTTGTGAGATTTCTGCTGGACCGTATAGGGAGTATTAATTTAGAGGATCATTTCAGTAAGATCTCTCTTTTGCCATTAGGGCTTTTTTATAGACGCCATTTTATTTGGAAAGGGTGGACAACCGGATTTACCGGAGAGCACTGTAGGGTCCTACCAAGAGACCACCCTTTCTAAATCTAGTTAACAGATTTGCCACATTGTCCGGTCTAGATGGTTGTGATTGACTACAACCTCTAAGTCCCCCACTGTTGGAGAACATCATCGATCGGTCTCCCTCTTCTCCTGCGATTAACTTGCCTACCCAGCTAGATACATTAAACTATGCAGGGAGGAGTATGAGTCAGATAACTAAAGCTAGGGAGGCTAGCACTGATAGTTGCAAGAAAGGGTCTGTCACAGAAGTTGAGACGGATCCTTCTAGCTATCCTCAGAACGAATGTCTCCATATAATGACATAGAATGTTGATGGGGCTAGGCATAAACTGCAGGATGTAAATTGGCTTACAAGCATCCAACTCTGCGATGTGGTTTTATTACAAGAGACTTGGCTCACAGATAATTTCATCGTAAACGGGTTTAAGACGATTTCAACAAATGCTATCCCCTCAAAGGCAGGTAGGGCTATAAAAGGAGCGGACGTGAGGATAGGGGTAATATTTACACCTTTGAAGGAGTAAGATCATCCTCATGTATTGATCACTTTATCACCTCAATAAGCCTTCGGTCCCTAATAGCTGAATTTTTTGTCTCCCCAAGTTTATTGAATGATCATCATCCTGTGCTGATAACCTTAAAATCTCCCTTTTTAAAACAACCGGAAGCAAGTACCCATGCTATGAATATAAAGACACAGGGCAAGAATGGGATCTCAATCAAATGGGCTGCCGTTGACCCAGAAGCTTTTACAAATAGGATCCTATTAAAAATTAATGATCATGTTTTAACCTGCCCTGATAATTCCTCAAATAGTATGGACATAGTTAAGGCTTTTTAAAGTATTTCTACTGCAATTTCTGATAATTTGCGAAAGAATCCTAAAACAGATGTTTCGCATTCCCCAAGATGGTTTGATAATCAATGCTCTAGATTAAATAGAGATTTAAAGTCTGCAATAAAAACATCTGGCGTAATATGGAGGAGGACAGTATCCTACGGAAGTCATATAAAGAAGCCCTTACCCGTAGAAACTCGGAGATTAGGGATAATGATTGGGAGAATCTGATCAAAGCTGCCGATCTTAAAGATTCGGCCCTTTTTTGGAAAACATTGGATCAACCTTTCTTTAAAGATGTCCAATCAGTAAAAATTGATATGGTAGTGACCCCAGCGGATTGGTTAATCCACTTTGAAGCAATTTTTTATGAAACTGATCAGGGTTTTTTAAATAAAGAGGATAAATCCGTCATAATCTTAAAAAACACCAAAATAGGGAGTATCAGTCAAGATGAAATTGTAACAGCCCTTAAGAATAGCGCTAGTGGCAAAGCGGCTGGCCCTGACGGAGTCCCAATTGATATATTTAAATCTAATATGGATTTTTGGGTACCCGTTGTGTACAAATTTTTTAATGCAACAATTGATGGGGTGGTACCTGCCACTTGGGCAGAGAGTCTGATAGTCCCCATTTTCAAAAAGTGGAATAGGAGTAGTGCCAATTGCTATTGCCCAATACCTTTGCTTGACTCTACTTCTAAAGTAATGGCAAGAATGCTGTTGACCAGCCTAGAGCAATGGGTAGAAGAAAAGAACATCTTATCTGTAGCTCAGTATGGCTTCAGACGAGGTGTTGGGGAGGTCGAACAGTTTCTGAACTTAGAACTAATAGGGGAACTTTACCTGTTGCTTGTACTTGCTCCTGAGGGCCGGGCATTGCTCTGCTTCATCATCTTGGCCGGGCTTGGCTGCGCCGAGCCCCGCATTCCTGTGGCAGCACCTGTGGGCCGGGCTTTGCTCCGCTTACTCCTCCGGCCGGGCTTGGCACCGCCGGGCCCCTTCCACTCCTGTGACTACATCTCCCAGCAGCCCCACTAGCGGCCAGGGCGCTGCGGACGTCACCCGGAAGCGCCAGGAGGCACATAAAGGCTCACTTGGTGCTGAGTCCGGGGGGAACTTTACCTGCTGCTTCTACTCGCTCCTGAGGGCCTGGCATTGCTCTGCTTCATCATCTTGGCCGGGCTTGGCTCCGCCGAGCCCCGCATTCCTGTGGCAGCACCTGTGGGCCGGGCTTTGCTCCGCTCGCTCCTCCGGCCGGGCTTGGCTCCGCCGGGCCCCCTCCACTCCTGTGACTACACCTCCCAGCAGCCCCACTAGCGGCCAGGACGCCGGGGACATCACACGGAGCACCAGGAGGAGCATGAAGGCTCCCTTGGTGCCGAGTCCAGGGGGAACTTTACCTGTTGCTTGTACTCACTCCTGAGGCCCGGGCATTGCTCTGCTTCATCATCTTGGCTGGGCTTGGCCCCGCCGAGCCCCGCATTCCTGTGGCAGCACTTGTGGGGCGGCTTTGCTCCACTCGCTCCTCCGGCCGCGCTTGGCTCCGCCGGGCCCCTTCCACTCCTGTGACTACACCTCCCAGCAGCCCCACTAGCGGCCAGGACGCCGTGGACGTCACACGGAAGCGCCAAGACGCGCATAAAGACTCCCTTGGTGCTTAGTCCGGGGGAACTTTACCTGTTGCTTGTACTCGCTCCTGAGGGCCGGGCATTGCCCTGCTTCATCATCTTGGCCGGGCTTGGCTCCGCCGAGCCCCGCATTCCTGTAGCAGCACCTGTGGGTCGGGCTTTACTCCACTCGCTCCTCCGGCCAGGCTTGGCTCCGCCGGGCCCCTTCCACTCCTGTGACTACACCTCCCAGCAGCCCCACTAGAGGCCAGGACGCGGCAGACATCACACGGAAGCACCAGGAGGCGCATAAAGGATCCCTTGGAACCTCGTCCCGCGGGACGCGCACGGGAGCGCGCCGGGAGAAGACCGGGACAAGGGTGGGGCCGTCTGCAGCCGTCCTAGGCAGATCGAGGCAGGGCAGGGCCCCGCCCCTTACATGTGAGAACTTGAACCACCCATATCAAAAAAAAAAAGGTACTGTGCTCATTCGTCAAGTTGACTGTTCCCTGATACACAAGATGGTGTTGGGCCACCTTCGAGTTGTTGGATATTATCCCATTTACCAGGGAAAGTTGTAGCTAGCAATGGGTAAAAGGAAGGTAATGGAGGGGGGGGGAGCCCTTGCCATTACAACAAAAAAAAGGAAGAAGTCAAAAAGTCGCTACATGCTGCCGCTAATGGTGTTATGTCAAGCATCAAATCTATTGTTGAAGATTGTGAGGACATTCTATTGACGGCTCCTACCTTAAGTAATGTGGAAAATCCTGATCCCCTGGTCGACGGTTTACTGCAGATAAAGAGCAAAGTGATCCTAGCTATTTTTTCTAAAAGATCAAAATCCAAGTGCTCAGTAGATGATATGCATTCTAACCCTGCTAGCCCCATTGAGGTAAATGTTACAGAGGCATTAAGAGGGGCAAACATGAGTGCTAATGCCGAACTTCCAGCTATATCAACTGGGAATATAGACAGGTCCTCGCAGGTGATTGCATGTGAAATGGGCATCACTTGTACTAATCGCTTTTCAGTGTTGGAATGGGAATCAAGGGAATTAAGTGAGGTCTTATCACAAGGGCTGGGGGGGACTGTGGAGGCTGTGAATAGTCCAGGTGAATGCTTCAGATGTTTGAATTTTAATAATTTAATCATGATGAAAGTGGAAAGCCTGGTAAGGGATATATATCTATTATTAAGAAATTCATGATGGACTTTACAAAACGGGAGGAACTACACATAACAAACACTCTACACCCAGTGTTAGTGTCCAACCCGGTAAAAGGAAGCCCCTATCTTGCGATCGGCCCCACCAAACCAAACAGCAGGAGCGGCCCTATCTAAACCCAATACACAAACAGCCCCATTATGTGTCTCCAAAACTGTAGTAGAGTTACGACCCAAAATCCCAGCTCATAACCCCCTAGCTAAAATACCCGCCAGGCAAAACACCTCGGGCTCATATGCCGAAGTAGCAAAATTGAGGGGGTCAATATCACAATGCAGGGTCCTGCAGGGGGATAATAAATATTATAGTGACATGGCTGAAACAACTAATTGGAGTAACAAACAGATAAACACACCATACAGATCCCCTTGTGGTATTGTCTACATGACCGGGGTCACCAAGCTTGGAGCTGCTAACACTTATGAGAACAGTGAATTCATACGCAATAAAGCCATTGCGCAGATCAGTCATTATGGAGGATATGTTTAATGTTAAAAGAATTTCCTTGCCTAGTTCATCAACAGACTGTATTGATATATAGTTTGGTAACACAGCAATTGCAGAGAACCTAGTAGCCCTACAGTATAGGACATGCCCCCCTAGGAATTGTAACATACAAATCAGACACGCACCTCTATGGTCTAAATCTAGGCCCGAGGACGCATCGGGTCTAACCAACATAGACTGACCATTAAAGGATAACTATCTGAATAGTGTAACACAAACACACAATATGTGGAAGCCCGAACGTCAGACCAATTTCACCACAAGCCTTATAGATAGGCTATAAAGATTAATGATGAGGTTGTTCCTCGGGGGGAAGAAAGGTCTAATGAAGTGGTCAACGCTCAATATCCCCTAACAACAGCAGTTGGAAGACTAGCTTCAGAAGTAGTTCACACAGAGAGGGTTACAAACACAAACATGATTAAATTGCTTTCCTGGAGCATAGCTGGGCGTCATAAAAATATGGCAAATCCAGAATGGAAAGAATTCATAGATACGTTTGACATCTGTATGTTCCAGGAAACATGGAGCATGTCTCCCCTATATAAATGCGGATATTCCACCCACTTTATTCCGGCAATTAGTTCAGGGAGAGGTCGCCCATCGGGAGGACTGCACGTATGGTTTAGTGTGGCTTTGAATTGGGCACTTACTGCGCATACTTTACAGTCGCAGGACATACTACATATCTCCACTAAGGGCTCCCATATTGGAAGCTCGATGGAGCTGTTTAATGTTTATGCTATAGGTTCCCCAGGAGGTCAAACCTCACCCACTATAGCCTTACTCGAGGTGGCGCTAGCAGGTATCCCCCCATTGCCTAGCATTATTGTAGGGGGAGATTTTAACTATACATATGAACCCTTAAGTAAAGAAGATCTCCTGGGACTTAACGAAGAGGATTCTAGACAGTCCATCCCGCCTCTAACCATAGCGCCATTCAGAAAATGGACGCCAAGAGCGATCCAAATAAATTCCCTAACACTAGAATATAACCTACGTACCCTGAACGGTAGGACAACCTCAGACCCAAATGGTATGATGACCTATAACAGATTTAGTTGTCCATCCCGTATTGATTACATTCTGCTTGATACCGGTTCCTGGAACAGACTAGTTGACATGGAAGTCAGACAGTCACAGGATAGCAATCATAATCCACTTTGCATGGAAATAAGATGGGGTAATGAGAGGGAAGCATTAAATGGCCCACTTATGATCACAAAAGAAGTAGTTCCATCTAATTGCAAACGCAGATTAAAGTGGAACAGGGTGATGTGCCAAGAAGATATTTTGATCCGTATTAAAGAACTAGTAGAGGCAGAAACTAGGGAACTCCTATCCCATACCTCCGCCCAGTCAACCGAACAAAGTCGGAATTTTATAGACTCCTACAAGAGTCTAATAGAGAAAATTGGTTAATTCTTCACTATAAGAGATACTAGTGGACCAAGGAAGAAGAATCCACCAAAAAGTGGCACCCTATGGTATACAACAGGTTGTAGGGAAAAGAGAAGGGCTATAGCAAACGCCATTAGGAGAAAGGACGCTATAGCAGTTAGGACGGCTAGAAGGGAATATAGCGATTGCATTAAAAGTGCAAAGAAGGACTGGGAGGAAGAATATTGGCAACAACTTAAGATCGCTGCCAGTTCGAAGAACTCTACCCTGTTTTGGAACTTGATAAACAAACTTGACAGGAGGGGAGTAGAGCCCCTCCCTAACCATATAACTGAGCAACAATGGCATTCCCATTTTTCAAATCTGTATTGTGGCGAAGATGATTTAGTTCAATTATGGAGGGTACAAAATGACTTTATTAATGAGGAACTTACACCTGTAGAACAATTTGTAGACCGAGAAGTTTCTGATGCTATCAGGAGCATAACCCCCCTCTAAAGCGGCAGGCCCGGATGGGTTACCGGGCGATCTATACATACATGACCCTAGGCTGTGGTCTGATTTTATTGCTCCTCTAATGAATAGAATCCTTCATGGATCCTTCATGGTCCCTGACTCGTGGAGGGGCACTGAAGTTGTTACTATCCATAAGAAAGGCGATAGGGAGGACCCTGCCAACTACAGGCCGATTAGTTTAATCGACGCTGCTCAGAAAATAATTGGCAGGATCATTATAAATAGAGTAGGTATGTGGCTAGAGGAGGGGAATATACTGTCCCACTTCCAGGCGGGTTTCCGCCAGAATGTGGGTACTATGGACCAGGTTTTCAGGTTTTGGGCAATATACTAGAAATCAGTAACCATTATGAAGGGGAATTTATATCTGGCCTTCATAGACCTCAAAAGGGCCTTTCATTTGGTGCCTCGTGATAAACTCTGGAGGGTGCTGCTGGAAATGGGGTTCCCGCGTTACCTCCTGGAGTTTATAGTTAAACTTCACATAGATAATTATGCTAGAATTAGATGGCGGAATCAGAGACAGCTAACAGGGAGGGTGCCTGTGGATAGGGGGGTACGCCAGGGCTGTGTGATGGCCCCGACATTGTTCTCCCTCTTTATCAATGGGGTGGTAGACCATTTGAGGGAGGACAATGCCGATGCCCCTGTCCTGGCGGGGGAGAAAACACCAACCCTCCTCTTCGCAGATGACACCCTCCTGTTGTCCAAAACCCCTTCGGGGCTGCAGAAACTACTGGACAGATTCAGTCTATTTTGCGATGAACGCAGGCTGACCATTAATACATCCAAAACCAAGTTAATGGTGCTGCCCCCTTCAAAAAAAGCAAAGAAAATTAATATCACCCTTAATGGGTCGCCTCTTGAGGTGGTGGAGGATTTTGACTACCTGGGAATCAGGATTAACAATAGAATGAAATGGAACTCCCATGTTGCCAAGATGCTGCTAAACCTCAAGAGAGTCTCGGGAGCCAGTCTGAGGAGTCAGCGTATGTCAGTCAGCAGGCCTATAGCCCGGGCTCTAGCTGTATATGAAGGGAAGGTGCTGTCCTCCGCAGTCTATGGGTTGGAACTGTGGGGCTGCGAAAATGTCACCGTTCTGGCTAGAGCAGAGAATACGTTTATAAGGGACTTAGTTGCCGTTCCTATCTCAACCCCATTGAAGCCCCTTTTTCATGATATGGGCAAACGCTCGATTTTAGACATAGTACTCCTTCGCCCTGTGCTGTTCTGGGTGCGCCTGAGAAGGACCCCAGAACTAGCAAATTACGCCCTGGTGATGGACGAACTGATAGCCTTGAATAGTGCGAATAAGATCCAGTGGCTAAACAAATTGAGGCAAATGGTCATGAAGCTGGGATTGGCTGAATCCTGGACCTCACAGTCCCCTCCTCCAAAGCAAGTTGTTAAGAAAATCTACTGGGAGTGGGTACACACTGAGGAACAGAAGAGTACAAAATTGGAAGCTCTAACCACACAATTTTTGGAGCATAAGCCCACTAGGAGGTTTGAACCATTATTAGATTTCATCCAAATACCAAAAGACAGATCATTTTTTTTTAAATGAGGTATGGGACACTACCCCTTAACAAATTTATTAGGGGATGGAAAGGAACACGGGTCTCAAATGGCACCTGTCCAAGCTCTCCATGTGAGACCGAATCCCTACCACACTTTCTGTTTGGTTGCAAAGCATACAAGAGGGCGAGATCGCGATGGTTGAAGCCAGTATGCAGGGAGTTGGGGGTTAGAGATTTTAGGGTCGCCCTCCGCATTCTCTTAACCGATACAACATCTTTATTTGTTGTATGCGGAGTTGCAAAGTACCTATCAAGTGCATGGCTCACTCGCACCAGATTGCTAAATACTAATAAAGTATAGATCCTGCATGTACAGAAAGCCCATATGTATATTACCGTTGTTGCACTTTAGTACCGCTATCAGAGTTGTTTTAAAAGTGTAAATAATATTTTTATTGGTTTTTATCTTATGAATTGTACATTTCTATCATGTATGCCATTAACTTGAATGTTTGTACTTTTATGATATGATTATATCGAATAAAGTATTACAACAATAATAGGAAAATACACCTTCGCTAGGGAAGGATACTTGCACCTTTGCTTTGTAGATTTGTCAAGTGCATTTTATGGGAGACGTTGGGAGGGATGGGAGCCCCGGAGGATATTATTAGTTTCTTATCTAAAATCTATGCTCGTCTGTCCGCAAAGATACGTTATGGAATACATGGGGAATGCAAAAAGCACTTTAATATTACACATGGAATAAGACAAGGCTGCACACTTGCACCTCTTCTGTTTTCACTTCATATAAATGGCGTTGATATTTTACTACAGAATTTGGGGGTAGATGTCCCAATGATCGGTAAGCGGGCAACACTCCTATTATTGTACGTCGATGATGCTGTCCTAATTTCAAGGACAGCGAACGGATTACAGTCCCTGATGGACAATTTTACTAGATTTATGACGGAAAACATTTAAAAAATTAACCTGAGTAAGACTTTGGTTATGTCCTGCGGTAAAAGGAATATTAAAACAAAATCACATTATATTAACGCTACATTAATAGAGAGAACGTTTACATGTTCTTACTTAGGGATTCCTTTTAACAGTAAAGGTACTTGGAATACACATATAACTCTATGCAAGTTGAAATTTGTGAAATTGGGGGAGGCTATTTTTAGATTCTCCCAAAAAATTGGTAAAAAACCTGTACGGGAGATTCTCAAGCTATACGGAGCAAAGTGCATCACCGGGGAGCACTATGGGGCCAGACGGATACTTTGCCATTACAAATTCTTGCAAACAACTTTTTAAGACGTTTGTTAGCCGTACCGGCCTCTACCCCTTTCATTATCTTGCATAGAGAAACCGGAACACCATATATACACGATTTGATTACCATAGCCGCCTTAAATTTGTGGCACCATATCTGGACTAGGGAAGAAACTCGCTTTACGAGGGATATTATTTTAGACTGTTTGTCCCCAGACCGATGCAAGAAAATACCTTGGTTAAGTATATTAGTGGTCTCTTAAAAGAATGCAACTTGCCCCTGAATGGAAATCAACCTGAAGACATACAACACATCAGTAAGGTTGATTTGAAAAGGAGTCTCCTGAATGTTAGGACAGCCTTAAGAGATGAGGTTTCAGGTTCTAAGAAAATTGCTATATCTTATCTTAAGGGACCAATCGCCATGGGTCTGCAGCCATACCTCGTTTTTATAACTAATGTACAGCATAGATTCTACCTAACCAGATACGGATGAATACATTACACCATCTTTTTGCTTTTCCTAAAAGGGGCAAGTGGTGTGCTAATCTTCCAAACTGCCCGTGTGATGGTAGATCCAAACAAAGCACCCTTCACTTTTGACTCTTTTGTAATTTGTATATAGAAATTAGAAAAATGTATCTCCGTCCAATTTTTAAAGATAATTGCCTGTAATCCTATAAAACTTCTTTTAATTATTTACAGAATTTGGAAAGAATACCAGTCTGCAATGCAGTAATTTGTTAAATAATGTCAGCAAAAAAACAAAGGAATGACCTTGTTCACTTAGAAAAATTGAACTAAGAATTACTATAGGTATACATGTATAATGATTGTGCTTATTTTAATTATGTTAAGATAATGTTTCTTTTGCATAGTCTTGGTTATAAATGGATTTTATTGTATTTCATAGAATGCTTTTATGGACATTTTGTATGATCCGAATAAAGCTTGATTTGATTGATTGATTGAGTACATAATTCTGTGTGGGTGGATAGAGAAATTTCCAGGGCGTATTTGCTCTACTTGCAGATTCGTCACCTTTTGAATAAATTCCCCCAATAGTCACGAGACAAGGTGTGGGTGCATGGCTGTTTTTACCAAGAACTTCTCAAGGAACCAGCGAGCAAAGTGACTTTCCATTCTCCCTTCTGAGTTCAAATGGTAATGCTACGCAAAAGTGTAGAGGGACACCCAACTCACCACTTTGCAGATGTGTGCTATCGGAACTCCTGTTGCCATTGCAGAAGTACAAAACTTGCTCTGGTGGAATGAGCTTGAATACTTTCTGATGGCTCTTTGTTAGCCAGAGCACTGCACATTGTAATTCATAGGGTTATCCATCTTGACAATGTCCTCTTATGCACTTTTTTGCCTTTCACCTTCTCCATATAGCCCACAAACAGCTGATCATCTAGCCTTAACTCGCATGTTCTGTCCACATAGAAGCTAACTGCTCTCTTATGAGCAAGACGATGCAGTCTCTGTTCTTACTTGGTTGCCTGTGGATGAGTGAAGAAGGTTGGGAGTCTGTTTGGCAGGAAGGCAGCCTTGGTTTTAACACCAATCTGTTAGGACTGAAAGAAATGAATATATGTTTGACACTAAACGCTTGCAACTTGCTAACACGTCTAGCTGGTGTGTTAGTGATCAGGAAGACTGCCTTAAATGTGAGTAACGTAAAGGACAACTATGTAATAGTTCAAAAGGGGAAAATAAAAGAAACACGAGAACCAAGTTGTAGCCCCATTGAGGCATCCTAAAAGGGATTGGTGGAAACTTGTTAATTGTCCCTTTAGGAACCTCATAACTATGGATGGTTTGAAAAGGGACAGCCGGTCAGGTAAACAAAGAAAAGCCGAAAAGTCTGATAAGTGAGCTTTAGCAGTACCCACTGCGCCCCACTGCTGAGCTAGTGAAAGGACAATCCTAAGATGTTAGACAGATGAACCTGAAGAGGGTCTACTAAGCTGTCTACATATCAATTGGTAAATGAATTCCATCTGCCTCAGTACACTATCTTGGGGACATGACTGTGGGCACACAAATTAATATCCACACCTTCAGAAGGTAAAGAAAGAGATCTCATGTTGCCCGTTAAATCTCTAGAAATACAGGTGGAGGCTTTAGCAGTTGGGATGAAGAACCCGCCATGTGACTGCAACAAGAGGTCTACTCTGTGAGGGAGACAGAGCGGAGGGCACAGGGAGAAGCGAATAAGGTCTACATTTTACACCCTTTGTGGCAAATCTGGGGGCAATGAGGATTACTTGGGCCTGATCAAGAAAACTTTTCCTTAGAATTCGAGCATTCAAGGGAATGGAAGGAAACACATAATGAAGCGAAAAGTTCAACTTCAACTGAAACACATCCCCCAATGCTCCCTGCATCGGAAACTAGAGGTCACAGAATTTCAGGAATTGAGCGTTCTCGTGAGTGGCACACAGGTCAATATCAGGAGTCCTCCAGAGCTGGAATATGTCCTGGATTACTTCTGATTCCAGATGCCACTTGTGGTTGGCAAGATGAATCTTACTGAAACTATCCACTAGCACATTGAGCATACCTGCAAGGTGATGTGCCACCCGGCAAATCTAATGTTCCTGAACCCAAGACTAGAGTCTCAGAGCTTCTTGGTAGAGAAGTATGACCCTACTCACCCCTGCTTGATGATATACTACATAGTTTATTGTCCATCAAGATCTGAAAACACTGATCACTGAGGGAAGTGAGGAAGACCTTGAGTGCCAAAATTATGACCTGTAATTCCTAGAGGTTAATGAGCAATCTCCGTTCATCTAGGGACCAGGGGCTTCTGATCTCACATTCTTCCAGATATATTACCCACTCTAGAGTGGAGGCATCAGTGATACCTGTTGCCACCGGAGGGATAGAGTGAAATGGACTTACTTGGGATAGATTGCTGTCCATCCTCTACCACTGTAAGGCCACTAAAGTGTTATAAAATGTGCTTGAACCACTGCCTGCAAAGACATCATTGGAGTGCCCTCATGTGTCAGCATGCATAGGTGACCAGAAGGATGAAGGAGGATTGCAGATCGAAGAGGCATAAGACCATCAGGACTGGAACAATCACTCCATTTTGAAACATCACAATCATAGCCTGGATGTTGTGAACCTTCTGAGAAGAAGGGAAGGCTCATTTTGCAATGGTATGCCATCCCGTCCCTTCCAAGTTATCACGTCTTCAAGCAAAGCATTGCTGCAAGATACCTTGCTGCGGTGCACAAAAGGGAGAGAGCAGGAATGTGCCATATTTAACATTATTTGGCATATTCCTGTCCTCTGTTTGTGATGGCGCAACATGTACTGCTTGCACCAGAGCAGGCACCCTTGCACAGGGGTGCAGTATTGTTTTTGTGCAGGAAGGGTCATCTTCCTGCACAAACACAACGCTGAAAGACACTTCCCTCAACTAAGTGTGTTGCAGAATGCCGAACACTTAGAAAGCGGAAACAATGAAAAGATATAGACACATTTCTCCTCGCTGTACCTCCCCTGGGAAGGTGTAGAATGTTGACACATTCCCAGATTTATTCGGGGAATGCACCAAAATCAATGGATGGATGCATAGAAATATCCATGCTTCACCTATGGAACGCCTTGTCAGGGCAGAGTAGCGCAAGGCAATGACTTGCGCAGCCTTTTGTTAATCCAGCCAGGCTTGGTAAATCTCATTCTAGGTTTTGTGTAGCCCTGCACTGCCTTGCGCGGGTAAAGGGCAATGCAAAACATTGATAAATATGCCTCTGGATGCACTGTAATGTAACTAGGGGAGACGTAGAATTGTTGATGGAAAAGTTCATATTGACCGACAACTTGTCAGTTGTGTGCAAATGGTAGGACACATCCCTGGTGAGTTGGCTTTTAGGAGCCAGTTATCCCGGTAAAGGAATTCTGGAATTAATTGTCATCTGTGATGGTCTGAATCTACCACCACCACCTTTGTGAAGACTGGAGGAGCAAAGTGAGGTCAAATGGGAGAACAGCAAACTAATAGTGTTCGGATCGGACCGTGAAGCCTAGAAAATTCCTGTGTATCTGCAGGATAGGAAGGTGGAAGTAGATATCTTGCAGGTCAACAGACACAATCTAGACTTCCATTTCCAGTGCTAGAAGAACCAGAGCTAGGGACAGGATCACTAGCCCCTCTCCTGCTCTGGAACACACTCCAGAGTACCCATTACTAGTAAGGTCAGAACCTCTTGCTGAAGGACAGTCAGATGGTCTAGCAGGAGTACTGGTAACTGGAAGAGATGGTTGAGGGTTCTGCTGGAAGGGTAGGGCATACCCCTTCCCACAATCTACAAGACCCAAAGGTCTGGAATCCTCAAAACTTGTGAAAGGTCTGAAGTCCTCCAAACGTGTGAAAATGGGATGTCTGTCCCCAAAATGACTATGTGTGTTCGGACAAGGGTAACTATGGCTGTTTCCCTGTAGTGGTTGGGGAAGAAGAGGAGGAAGGAGAAAGGGGTAGAGCATCTGCTCTTCCCTTGCTTTGTCCTCTGTACTATTTGTAGAGGGAAGATCCCCTGTTGTTGGGGCTGCTGTTGGGTGTATTGCTGATGGTCCCAAAAGTAAATCCCCTGCAGAAACCTCAGATTATGTTGTGGGAAAGGCACCAGGTGTTAGCTTGGGTAGAGAGACAAAATATCGAAATAAAAATATTGAGATACAATAATATTGATGTTTTAATTTCGATGGTACAGAATATCGAAGTGCAAAATATCGACAGACGGAATATCGTTTTTAAGGTATGTATGTTACTAATATCGAAATTTACTAATATCGAAATTTTATTTAGTGTTATGTATTTTAATATGTTGTTTATATGTTTGTTAAATATGTTTTTTAATGTATGTTTTGAAATTAGTAATTTTGTTTACATTTTGCGTTTTAGTATCAGAGCGGGTTATGGGTTTATAGGGGAATAGGGTGGGAAGTAATTTAATAATAATGAATGAATTAATAATTAAAAAAAAAATAGTTGTAATTAATAATTAATTGGTAATTAATTATTATTAATTAGTTAATTGAATTAATTACAGTTAATATTGTAGTATATACCATTGTTTGTTATTGTTAATTAATAATTAATTGTTAATTAATTAGTATTAATTAGTTAATTTAATTAATTAGAGTTAATGTGCTAATATATTTATTTTTTGTTATTGTTAATTAATAATTAATTGTTAATTAGTTATTATTAATTAGTTAATTTAATTAATTAGAGTTAATGTGCTGATATATTTAATGTTGTGTTATTGTTAATTAATAATTAATTGTTAATTAATTATTAATTAGTTAATTAAATTAATTATAGTTAATGTTCTAATATAAATAATGTTTTGTTATTGTTAATTAATAATTATTTGGTAATTAATTATTATTAAGTGATTAAATGATGTGATTTATTTATGTGTAGTGGGTTGTGTGTTTATAGGGGAATAGGGTGTTATATAATTAAATTTAACTAATTAAAGAGATTGTATTTATTTATTTGTATTTATTGTTAATAAAATGGCAATTAATATGTGTTAATTAGGTCATTTATAATTGCATCAATTTAATAATATTAATTGTTATTAATTGATTAATTGATATTTATATTAATTGTGTTTTTGGATGTGTAGTGTGTTGTGTGTTAAAGGGGGAGTAGTGTGGGAAGTAATTTTTACCCCCATGCTATCCAACGCTTTCTCTACTGTTGCACCCTCTGGAGTGGGAATAGTAATTTTTTACCCTACGCTATCCAACGCTTTCCCTACTGTTGCACCCTTTGGAGTGGGAATAGTAATTTTTACCCCTACGCTATAAAACGCTTTCCCTACTGTTGCACCCTCTGGAGTGGGAATAGTAATTTTTACCCCTACGCTATCCAACGCTTTCCCTACTGTTCCACCCTCTGGAGTGGGAATAGTAATTTTTACCCCTACGCTATCCAACGCTTTCCCTACTGTTCCACCCTCTGGAGTGTGAATAGTAATTTTTACCCCTACGCTATCCAACGCTTTCCCTACTGTTGCACCCTCTGGAGTGGAAATAGTAATTTTTATCCCTACGCTATCCAACGCTTTTCCTACTGTTGCAATATGTGGTGTAAGTATATATATTCATTTATATGTAGAGTTTTTAATTTATTTTAAACGTATATGTATTAGTTATTATTTTTTAAATATGTTTTAATGTTTTTATTTAATATTTGAAAAATTATATGTATTTTAAAAAAATGTTTACATTATTATTAATACATTTAAAAAAACGATATTTTTAATTTCGATATTTTTGTACTAAGATATTTTTTTTCGATATTTTTGTACTTACCTTTATGAAGATATAACTCCGATATTTGTGATGTCGATATTTTTGTGTCGATATTTTTGTATGTAGATATTTTGTCTGTCGATATTATGTCAGATTCGCGACATTGAATGTGGCAAAGTCAGGGTTGAGGAGACTTACTTCTTGAAGTATGTCGGAGAGACTCATGCCTCTTCTATAATTTTTTCTTTTTTCTTTGGTGACTTTGATGAAGATGGCTACTGCAGCAACTTCAATCACTGTCTCGATTTTGACGTCCCCAATGCTTGTCTTGTGCTAGGCCATAAACATCTTGGCCTCTTGTTCTTTAATCACCTTTGTATGCATACACTGACATGATTTGCAGGCCTGCGGGTCGTGGTCAAATCCCAGGCACCAAAGGCACATGTTGCAGGATTTCTGATGGAGATTTGGCCATTACAATCTCTGTATGGTTTAAAGCCATACCGCTCGGCTGGTATCATCGTGAGGTAACTGTAACCAAACTTTTTATATTTTTTAAGAAATCGCCCATGACATCAAGACTCCTGAGAAGAGTTTGTAGTGCTCCAGAATGTGCAGGTGTAGCACAAAGAAGGAAACTGATGTCAGCACTCCTAAAGGTGAATTTTATGGCTCTAATGATTTCGCAGTGATGCCATGTATGGCAATGAAGTGGAGCCAGCACATTATATTTGCATAGGAGAGCTATTGAAGAGTTTCCCGATCCTGATTGGCACTGGGGATATTCAAAAAGATGAGGAATTTGCAGGTAGAAGTATCCATCAGAAAGTAAAGATCTGTGAGATGTTGTCAGAGTTAAGAGCATGAGAGAGACAGAGGAGTAAGTTGAGTGAGTAGAGAAGATAATGAGGAAGAATGAGTGAAGAAATGTATAAACTAACAAGGATTAAATGAGGTGAGTGAGGAAAGTGACATAATGAGCAATCAGTTAGTTATAGTTAGTGAATAACTGTGTAAGTGAGGAGTACGTTACAAAATGGCCCCAGGTTATTTGTCACTGACAAACAGCTCTATTTTGTAACCAGCAGCACTTTGAAGTTTGAGTGAAGTCAACAACCATACAAGTATCAGAATCCAGACAAAATGGACTCATGCTATACATATTAGGCCTTTGGCTCTAATCCGTCCCCAAATGGCCATTATAATACCACTTTCAATAATTTTGTTTCTGGTGCACTCAATATAGGCAATAATTTATGACCGAAAGGATTTTAGCTCTGGGAATGGTCAATGTAGATTAGAAGCATAAAAAGATAGAGGTATTCACAGATCTTCAATAGCACTGGATATCAGATTATCAGCAACAGAGCAGCACAGGGGAAACAGCATTCTTGCTCCTCTGAGGAAGAGCAACCCAAACATACTTTTCATTGTTTTTTTGTTTTTTTTAATTTTATTTATTTTTTTTTTAATTTTTTATTGAGAGTTCAATTATAGCAATACAATACAATAGAAATCCAATTAACACAGTACGCGGAGGAAAAAAGCTGAAACACATTCATACAAATTGTCATTTTAACCTTTTAAGTTATAAAGTGCACATTTGTGTAAGAGCAGACAATTAATAAACTGGTTCAAATAGCCAAAAGATTTTGTTTAGAATTGAAAGAATACATAACATACATATACAGTAAATGTTCTCATGTTTTCATGTTTTCACATTTAATATTCCAAAGCTAAGTTCAAAAGTGCAGTGTGCGGAGATAGAACCATCAAACTAGACTAATAAATATTTTCGATAGAGCATAAATAAGGTTAAGTAATGAGCAACCCAAACATACTTTTCATTGCTGATGAAAAAACAACATGAAATGTATAAGGGGTGAAGAATTTGATTAAATGCTCATAAGACAGCACATGCCATACTTAAATTCAAGGTTTAAAGACCTAAAGGATCAATATCTGATAAGGTACTTTAGAGGGCGGATTTGGGTGCTAGGTAGGAAGCTATTTGTAGAAAAGCTAATTTGGGGCTTTCACTCTACCATTATTGATTATTTCTCATAAAGCAAGCCCACCATTGTTTTCAGTGTAAACAATATTCTGGAGACAACCACAGACCTATAATTACCAGCATCTTGAATTGCAATAATCAGTACTCACTTCTTAGTGCTCCCAGGGAAAGTGTAAAAATCACCTTATGATTATTATTTAGACATTTCACAACTTGTGGCAGGCAAAGAAAACATTCTCCCCTGGAAAAAATATACCTGAGAGAAAAAGTTAGCTCTTTCGCTCTGATTGCTATATTTCTTTTAAGTCAAAACAGTTTATGATCTGTGATGAGATAGTGGCACGAAGGAGATGTGATCTTGGTGTGATGAACACCTGGTCAAACTGTTTGAATTTATATCAGGAAAAAACTTGTGTTGGCAACTATTAAGTACAAATTACCTAGAAATAAAGGGTGTATTAAGTGACTGCAGCAACCTGATAACTGAATGCCCTCATTATAGGTGATTATGAAAGTATGTAGTAAATGGACAAATTGCTAAGAAGTATAAAAAAAAGAAAGCTGCTGGGGGCACTATGTGATGCTCAGGATTTAAGTTAATATGAGTATTAGTACTATTAAAAATTTCACACCCTAAAGAAGGGGTTATAGTAACACATAACAATAAAGATGTGTTGGGTTTAGTTTTTAAATCATTAAGCACTTAGGAAAGATGAATGTATCGTGAACATAATTTTTTGTAAATTGACTGGGAACTAATCTAAAAGTTGTGTTAGTAAATGTGATACAGAAAAAATTCCCTGAGTAACACACAAGAAACTAAATTAAAAATTAGATGTTACTACTATAACTTTCATATAAATACAATGTTGAAAATATTCATTTAATAACAATAGTGTTATGGTTATTGATACTCCCCTTCAGAATTATGCATTTCAAGTTTTGGATCCTATTATGAAAAAACCCTCTGTTAATCAGTTAACATCCCATTTGAAAAATTGGTGAGATTTTAATAATTTGTGGCCACAATTACTATCACACGTGATTGATTCATAACAATCAGTCAATCAGAAATATAAGGCTTCAAAGGGAAGGACCATCTGCTCTCAGATGTTTGTATTTAAATGAAACCTTTACGCAGACATTATCAGATCTTCCCCAAGTTAGGATGATGTGTTCATTTGTTTGATATCTACATCAACCTCAAGACACAGGCCGTAGGCATCAGGTGTAGTGGTTGTTCTAGGCGTCAGGTTTCTTTGTCCTCAGCAGGCTCTGAGTATTTCTTTAGTGATTCTTTTGAACAGAGCTGCTGGAGATCCGGTCTTCGTTGAAGGGAGTCAGTCCTTACAGGAGTTCAGGAGATTACTGGCTGCAGGACAAGGCCTTCTTTGGCGCAGAATCTTAGGAAACTGCAGGCGGGCCAGTAGGGCTGGGGCCAAGCCAGTTCTTCTCTGCATTCTCCTCTGCTGGCCATCTTCTTTCATCCTTCTTCTTTGTAGGTATTATGAATCTGCCTCCTGGGTTCAGGGCTGCCCCCTAAATACTGCATTTAGGGGGCATTTTATGGGTCTCTGCTTCAGGTACCAATACAATTCTGACCTTAGGGTGACTACACCCTTGGTGTGCTCACCCTATGTGGGAGAGGGGGCACAATCCCTAACACTGATTGGAGAGTGCCTGCCATCTGCAAGATGGTGGGCACTGAAGGGTGAGCTTCACCTCGCCTCTCCCACCTGAGGGGTGGGGTTGGCATAGGTGGGCACACCTTTTGGGTTGTTCTAAGTTTTTCCTGCCTGTCCTCCCACCGAAAAGGGGGAGAGACAGGAAGAGGGCCAGCTCCTGATAGCAGGAGAGGCTCGGGTCATGTTACAAAGGCGGCAAGGCCTTTGAAGCTCCCCTACCACAGATAACCTGGGGGGGGCTGTGACCACCTCTGCCCAGGAAAGGCTTAGTTTTTGGGCTGAGGAAGCAAAGGCTCCCATCCCATTGGTCCAGAAACATGTCTTGTGATGGCAGGCTGGTGGTTACCAGTTGGGGAACCCACCAGAGGCTGTTCTCTTTTTCAGGGTGTATCTCTAAGATTCCCTCTGAGTGCATGGTATAATAAATCCCAACACTGCCATCAATGTGGGTTTATTATGCTGAGAAGTTTGATACCTAACTTCCCAGAATTCAGTAAAGCCATTATGGTGCGGTGGAGTTCGTAATGAAAAACTCCCAGACTATATAATCTATATGGCTTCACTGCACTTAAAATGTCTAAGAATGGACTTAAACACTGTAGGGGTACAGTGCTCATGCAACTGTACTCTCACCAGTGGTATAGTGTACCCAGCTAGAGGGGTGGCTGACCTGTACCATAGGCAGTGGGATGCAGGCATGGCACACAGGTATGTGTGCCATGTCGACTCTTCACTTTTCTCTGCACCAAAACACACAGCCTGCAATGGCAGTGTGTGTGTGTTAAGGTACAGGGCCTTTAAGGGTGGCTCAATATGTGCTGCAGACCATAGAGGGCTTCCCTGGGCACAGTGTCCTTGGTACCCATTGTACTTTTTCTAAGGGACTTACATGTGGCCAGAGAGGTGACAATTGGGGGCAAAAGGGTACCATTTTGGGAGAGAGTATAGTGCCCTGGAAACCTGATTGGCAGGGACACAGGGTACATCAAGTCAAAGTGCATCAGAAACCTGGCAAATAGTGTGTAGGTGGGTTACTGCAACCAGAAACCCACTTTTCTACAAGAGAGTGTTCCTAATAGCCTGGAGTGAAGTGGGCACTGTTTCTCACACTATTTACCTCTGCTTACCGCAACATACTGCTGTGCCCACAGTGATAAAAAGGTGCATACAAATATTGCGATCCAACATACAGAGGAAAACTAGCACAGGAAACATTGCTTATGAGTGTCTCTATACTTGAGGGAGCGAGCCATGAATAAGAAGTGAGGACAGATGAGTGAACAGCGAATAATGAAAGGCAAGTGAGCAAATTAATGACATAGGTATCTATTGGTGCCACCTGACCACTTTTATAGCAGCATTCTAAAGAGGATTGGTGGTAGTGTTTCCCCATCAAAGGAGAAAACGTCCGCACATAATGTCAATACATATCTCAAAAGATCATTTAACGTGAAGTATTTTAGACAAATTTGTGTTTATATCATTCAAAGTGGTGCTATTATCGCCTGAAATACATCCACCACCTAAGATGTTAAAATGCACAAAATGTGCCAATATCAAGAAAAAAGAAATAGGATCATACAGCACTCCCAAATGCTTGTTACGTTACATCTATTGTTGTAAAATATCTTAAACTAGTTTCTTGGATTTGTCAATCAATGATATTGTATTTTGAATTTTTTCCTTATTCATTAGTATATAACAATTTATCACAACAGACTCCAAATTATGGATCCAGACCCGATATTAGACTTCCAAATCTTTATTTTCATAGATATAAAAACTTTCCAGCTCACACCGCCGACACGCGTTTCGTCTCAAGGAGACTTTTTCAAGGCAAAACGTATAGTTAAGAATCTTGATCAATTGACCCGTGTCGCACAAAAAAGGGGTAAGAGTATGGCAATACTGGTGACGTCTGCCACCTGGGTGCAATCCCAAGAATAATGGGTCAAGACGTAGTATTAGGAATCTTGATCAAAATGACCCGTATCGCTGAAAAAAAGGGAAAACATGGTAAGGAGGGTCCCGTCTACCACCTGGGTGTAATCCCACAAGTATCTGGGCAAGACGGACTTGTATTCGGCTACCACAAATCACCTACTAGATATGAACTTGACACTTTGTAATCAAGGTCGAAATTCTCAGTTTTTATAAGTGAATCACTATTACTGCGTGGAGGTTGCTCTGCTGTATTGCGAAGAAAATCCGAGACCCTGATAAGTCTCTTTTAATCGGCCGACCGTCTATGGACCTCCACTGCTTGTAGCCCTTTTATAGCAGCATGACAGGTACAAAAGTATGAAAAAATCACCTAAAGACTGTATTTATTCCCTCTTTCAATACATACTTAAAACAATAAATGTAGGATGAAAACAATTTAAATGTGTTCTATTGCTGCCCTTGAGGCCTTCCCTGGTCACAGTGCCCTTGGTACCCATGGTACCTTTTGCAAGGGACTTACATGTTGCCAGAGAGGTGCCAATTGGGGGTACAAAGGTAAAGTTTGGGAAAAGAACACACACAGGCCCTGGGAACCTGATTGGGCGGGACCCAGGGCACATCAAGAAGTCTGGCAAAGAGTGGGGGAGGGGAGGGGTACTGCAACAGAAACCCATTTTCCTACACAAGAACCCCCCCACCTTCCAAAGCTCCAAAGGCCAGGAAACTCAGTCAAACCTGGGATAGTCTTCCTAGTCTTTGAGGCGAGGAAGTGTAGTGGAAGTGGTTTGCAAGTTACAGGGCCTACTCTGCCTCGCATCCTTTTTCCCAAATCAGTCCCTTTGGGGAGCTGGCCTACCTCAACAGTTTCGGGACCTACTTCCCAATGCTCCATTCCTAGCTCTTTAGTTTCTTTACCCCATCTTTTTATCTTGGCCTCACAGGTGCCTACCTCTGCAAAAGTCTAACATAGCTAGGGCAAGTCCCAGCTTACCCAAAGAGGTTACCCACAGCTTGAGTAACCCCACCATGACCAATAGGGTCAGGGTACCTAACTTGCTATTTGGCAGGGGGTTAGACCACCAGGCCGAGGACAGTGCTGCCATGAAGGTTAACACACAGCAGAGGCCACTGACAGCTGCCAGCACCCAGAACCACACCTTTAGCTCTGAAGGGGCTTACGTACAGACTTATTTGAGTTCTGGTTGTCTGTCTGCTGTTTTAGGGTAGGGGGTCACTTCACTATGTAGTGAACACCCTTCTTCCACCCTCTGTTGTTCCATCTGAGGAGCCACCAACTCAGGCTGGACAGTTGCCTGACTAGTCAGGTCTTTTTGTGAGCTAAGGAGGACTACACCAGTTCCAAGTTGGAGGTCTACCTTACTAGGATAGAATCTCCCTGACCCACTGGAACTGTGGCTAACAGTTGTCCACCTTCTGTACACTGTCTTCTTTTTCTTTTGGGGCTTCTATGCACTAGCTGTACATTCAGCCCCTCCCCCCCCAGTCCTTGCATGAGGTCTGGCACTGGACCAGTAACTCACTGTGGCTACGACCAACCTCTGAGTGGTCACTCCCAAGGAGACAATCAAGGGGAGGGTGTTTGTTAACTACCACCTTTCTCGAAATAAAAGACCCATCCATTTCTAGGGGTACTATAGCCACAGCCACAGTGGCCTCCCCTGAGGGAGCCCTTACTCTTTTTGTTTTTCCTGGGACATACTGGTTGGCGAGCACCAACCTGTCATGCACCACTGTGTGACTGGCACATGTATCTCTCAGGACACGGGCTGGGATTCCATTCACCAGTAGGTAGTGGAAGTTTCAACTCCCCTCTGGAATCTCCAACTACCCTTTTGTGCCCATTTTCCAGTTGAAGGCTAGAAGGACTTCCTCATCTGAGAAACCACCCTCAGAGACTACACTGGCAACCTCTGGAGCTGCACTAGGGGGCTCTGCTTTGAGGACAGCTAGGGTCCTTGGTGTGGTGACCTGTCTTTTGACAGTTGTGACACCATACCTGTTGGAATCCCAACTCTTACCTTAGTACCCAGTTTTAGGTTGTGAGGTGTCTATCAATCAATCAATCAAGCCATTTGTATAGCGCGCTACTCACCCGGAAGGGTCTCAAGGCGCTGGGGTAGGGGATACTTTACTGCACGAACAGCCAGGTCTTGAGTTGCTTCCTGAAGGAAAGGTGGTCCTGGGTCAGCCGAAGGTGGATGGAGAGGGAGTTCCACGTCTTGGCTGCCAGGTAGGAGAAGCATCTTCCTCCGGCGGTGGCTCTGCGGATGCGTGGTATGGCAGCGAGGGCAAGGCTGGACGATCGTAGCTGGCGGGTGGGCGTGTAGAAGGTCAGGCGGTCTTTGAGGTACTTGGGGCCTAGGTCGTGGAGAGCCTTGTGTGCGTGGGTGAGGAGCCTGAACGTGATCCTCTTGCTGACGGGGAGCCAGTGCAGGTCTCTCAGGTGGCCGGAGATGTGGCTGTGACGGGGGATGTCCAGAACGAGTCGTGCGTAGGCGTTCTGGATGCGTTGGAGTCTTTTCTGCAGTTTGGCTATGGTTCCGGCGTAGAGGGTGTTCCCGTAGTCCAGTCGGCTGGTGACGAGTGCCTGGGTGACCGTCTTTCTGGTCTCGGTGGGGATCCAGCGGAAGATCTTACGGAGCATACGCAGGGTGCTGAAGCACGATGAGGAGACGGCGTTGACTTGTCTGGTCATCGAGAGGGAGGAGTCCAGGATGAAGCCCAGGTTGCGTGCGTGGTCCGTTGGCTTGGGAGTGGAGCCCAGGGCAGGGGGCCACCAGGAATCGTCCCAGGCGGAGTGCGATGATCCCAGAATGAGGACATCTGTCTTGTCTGAGTTCAGTTTCAGGCGGCTGTTCTTCATCCACTCGGCGACGTCTTTCATCCCTTTGTGTAGGCTAGCTCTGGCGGTGGCGGGGTCGTTGGTGAGGGAGAGGATCAGCAGGGTGTCGTCGGCGTAGGAGATGATGTTGAGGTTGTGTTGTCATGCGATAGCTGCAAGGGGGCTCATGTAGACGTTGAAGAGGGTTGGGCTGAGTGATGATACTTGTGGTACGCCGCAGATTACTTCGGTGGCCTCAGATCTGAACGGGGGGAGGCGGACTCTCTGGGTTCTTCCGGCGAGCAACGAGATGATCCACTCCAGGGCCTTCTCTTGGATTCCGATGTTGCTGAGGCGCTGTATTAGGGTGCAGTGGCAAACAGTATCGAACGCTGCGGAGAGGTCCAGGAGGATGAGGGCTGCTGTTTCCCCGTTGTCGAGCAGGCATCTGATGTCATCTGTGACTGCGATGAGGGCGGTCTCGGTGCTGTGGTTGGCTCTGAAGCCGGACTGCGAAGGGGCAAGGATCCATTTGTCTCGAGGAAGACTGCGAGCTGTCTGTTGACGGTCTTCTTAATGACTTTGGCAGGAAAAGGGAGGAGCGAGATGGGGCGGAAGTTCTTGAGGTCGGTGGGGTCCGCTGTGGGTTTCTTCAGGAGGGCGTTGAGCTCGGCGTACTTCCAGCTCTCCGGGAAGGTGGCGGTGTGGAAGGAGGCATTGATGATGTCCCGCAGATGGGGTGCGATGATGGAGTCGGCCTTGTTCAAGACGTGGTGGGGGCAAGGGTCGGTTGGACATCCGGAGTGGATGGTGTTCATCGTGCGGATGGTGTCTTCGGTGCTGATCGGGGTCCAGTTGCAGAGGGTGGTGATAGGGGGTGCTGGTTCGGTGGGCCGACCCTCCTGGACAGGTTTTTTAGGGGGCTACCTGGGACTCCTTACTTTTATCTTTAGGAGGCTCACTGTCTTTCCTCTGGGGAGGTTTTTTAACCACTTTCTTTTGGTCAGCCCCAGTGGACGTCCTGGTCACCCTTGTCTAACCAGTGGTCCGCATTCTTTCCCAATGCTTAGAGAGAAATTGGACCTATGCCTACCAGATACTGATGCAACTTTTCCTTAATATGTGTTGTTTCATAAACAAATTATAAAGACCATCATAATATTGCACTTTACTTCCAGTCAACCAGTCACCTAGTGTCTTCATTGAGCAGTCTACAATTTCCACGCAGGGCTTACTCTGGGTTTTATGAGACCCCCTGAATCTAATTTTATTCTCCTCAAAAGGGAGGCCAAATCCCTCAATCAGGGTGACCTTTATGAGTTCATAGGACTCTGCTTCTGCCCCATTGAGGGCACTTACCAGAGAAAAGTTCCCAAAGCAGTGCTCACCACTGAGTTTTCTTCCCTTTTCTGGCTACACAATCCCTCTTTTAGGCTGTGCACCACCTGGCGATATCATCACCATCCTCAAATACAGGGATTTGGGGCTATTTATTAAGTTGCTGTCACCATTGATGGGAGCTAGTCTCATCTCTGCTCTTTCCTTTTCTAGAGCCAGGAGTCTGGTCTCTAGGTCCAATCTTTTGGCCAACGTCACTAAGAGGTTGCTCTCCTCATTGAGGCAGTCCTTAATGGACTCAGAAGCACCAGACCCACCTGTGTGGGATCTAGGTGCCTTGAGTTGTATTTTTGGAGTCAGGGGCACAGGGGCCTTCTCCTCCATAGGAAGTAAGGGGGGTTAGAAGTTATCCTCATCCCCTATATCTTCTTCCCCATCTGAGAGGTCTTCACCTTGCCAACAGCTCCTGCAGCTTTTGTTTGGAGGGTTGGGACCCCGTGACAATGTTTTTCAGTTTGCATAGAGACCTTAACTCCCTAAATACTAGATGGAGGTAAGGGGTGAGGTCGAGCTCCTCAACCATGTTCGCTATGCCATTTGGTAGGTTTTCACTAACAGTTGAGGTCTTGTTAAGAGACATTCTGAAACAAAACTAAACCCTCTTACCCCTAAATATGGTAAGTTTTTATTTTTCTAAAACATTCTAAAGGAGTTAACCAAGGCCCTAACAAGACTTTGTAGTTTTGAAAAAAATTGACAATTAAAAAAAACCAAACAGAATTCTAAAGTAATTTTAGGAATTCAGTCATGTGGTCAGATGTTGACCAAGTCAGTTAAACAAATGCAAAGTTCTGACTCTGTATATACTATACCAAATGAAGGTATAGTGTGAGTCCAGTGGATCCAGCAAAGGCTTACAGAGGTTAAAGTAAATAGCAACTTACTCTCTATTTGTGGTAGTGTGGGCGAGCAGTAAGGCTTAATCAGAGGGTAGTTTAAAGGATGTATTGTACACACTAAGGCAACAAATGATTTCATACACTGAAAGACTGAACTCCGCCCAATTGTTTTGTATAAAAAAAATTCTTTATTGTATTTTATTTTTAGGACCAAGCCAGACTTGGTGCAGGTATGTAAAATTAGTACCTTTCTAATAATACAGTTGAATGCAGTTGAACATAGATACAGGTAGGCCAAATGTTCAGGAACAATTGAAATTACTTTTAGATTACTTTGCAATTACTTTTTAGATTACTTTTCAGATTACCTTTTCTACTCCGTGTGATATGCCTAGATATCACACTGGCACATTTCCTAACTCAAAGGTAAGTAAGTCAGTTTTTGTAAATACACAGTTTCTAGGTTCTCATACAATTTCCAACTCCGCATAACTTTTTTCACAGAAAAGCAGTCAATGCGTTCCTATAGGAGGAAATGAATAAATGTAAGTACTTGGTTGGTAGAGTTGTGTTTCTGGGTTAGAATCAGGGTTCCCCCAGGGTCAAGGATGCACTCAGAGAACACCCTCAGCGGCACTAGGGCGGCCGGGTACAGAGAGCTGAGTCCCAATGTTATCCATTGGGGATTGGGGGCCTTCTGTTGGTGGCTGCTCATGGGCAGGCCACAAGGTTGTGGGAGCCAGGCTCCTAAGGTTCAGCTCAGGGCAAAGGATTAGATTTCGTGAACAAGGTGCACCCACAGCAGCACAGGGGCGGCCGGGTGCAGTGTGCTGGCTTGGCGTTGGTTGACTCGTTGTTTTCAATGGATGTTGCCGGTTTTGGGCTTTGACTGCATGCTCGGTCCAGGAAGTCTTCCAGGAGGAAACAACAGCTAAGCAGGTAAGTTGGAGGGCTCGGGGACATAGGTGCACCTCAGGTCCTCTTCTACAGGGTGCAGGGCGGCCGGACAGAGGGGGCCGTTTTGAGGTCAGATTCCACCGAATCGGGTTACTCACGGTTAGGGGTTCTCCGTGCAGAGGCTGCAGGCAACGTCGGGGAGTCTTGGAGGGGTCAACCCACAGTGGTCTCGGACTCTGGAGCACTGGTGGACCTCGCTGGAACCGGTGGGAAACTTGGACTCGGGCCATAGGCGTTGGGTGCAGTGGTGGTTCCAGGCATGGAGTTTCTTTTGCCTCAGTAGACTCAGAGTCTGTCTTTGGAGTTTCTTTTGAACAGAGCTGCTGTTCACAGGAGATTCGGTCTTTGTTCAAGGCTGTCAGTCCTCCCGGGGTTCTGGAGGTAGCTGGCTGCAAGACAAGGCCATTTTTGGCGCATCATTTCCAGAAACTACAGACGGGCCGGTAGGGCTGGGGCGAAGTCAGTTCTTCTCTGCAGTCTTTTCTGCTGGGCATCTTCTTTTCTACCAAACGTCCCAGAATTCAGTAAAGCCATTATGGTGCTGTGATGTTTGTAATGGCAGACTCCCAGACCATATACTCTTTGTGGCTTTACTGCTCTTACAATGTCTCAGAATGTCTCACCTGTACTCTCATCAATGGTATAGTGCACCCAGTTAGAGGGGTGATTTATCTATGCAATAGGCAATGGGTTGCAGGCATGGCGCACGGGTATGTGTGTCATGTTGACTTTTCACTTTTCTCTGCACCAAAACACACAGCCTGCAATGGCAGTGTGTATCTCATAAAGGTACAGGACCTATAAGGGTGGCCCAATATGTGCTGCAGCCCTTAGAGGCCTTCCCTGGTCACAGAGCCTTTGGTACTTATGGTACCTTTTACAGGGTACTTGCATGTGGCCAGAGAGGTGCCAATTGGGGGTACAAAGGTACAGTTTTGGTAGAGAATACAGGCCCTGGGAACCTGATTGGCAGTGCCCCAGGGCACATCATGTCAAAGTGCATCAGAATTCTAGCAAAAGGTGGGGGGGGGTTACTGCAACAATAACCCACTTTTCTACAAGAGTAGAACATTGCAATCCACATACAGAGGAAAACTAGCACAGGAAACAATGCTTGTAATTGTGTTAATACATGGGGGAGCGAGCAATGAATAAGAAGTGAGGACAGATGAGAGAACATGGAATTCGTAGTGAAAAGCAAGTGAGCAAATTAAATACTAGGTATCTTTTCGTGCCACCTGGCCACTTTTATAGCAGCATGACAGGTAAAATCACCTAAAGAATGTATTTATTCCCCCTCGCACTACATATTTGAAAGAGTAAATGTAGGAAGAAAACACTTTAAATGTGTTCTATAGCTGCCCTAATAACCCCTGACAGGTAACTAAAGTAATAAAAGTCAGAAAGGCAATGTTAAAAAAGAATAGATATTTTCATTTTAAGATCTACTTAAGAAACATGTCCAGGCCATTGCAGAATGTTGAAAATGAAGAGATACCCAGTATGTTTCTCTCAGAAAGGTGGGAACAATACCTGGTGTTTGTAATGAATATGAAGTGAGTGAAGTGTGGGACAGGGACAACCTGGAGAGTGTTGGGTAAGGTTGTTGTAAGGTTCAATCATTTGGCCAAAGCAAGAGTGACATGAGCCAGAACCGATCTCTGTATCTACAGCTTCTGTCACTTTTCATGTTCCTCTCTGAGAAGGGTGCTTGAAGCGGGGGCTGGGCAGGGAAGCTTTAGAATGTTGGCACAGAATACTGACACAGGGCATTCTTCTCTCAGAATGTCCATGCCAGCCTCTGCCCTGGTGGCAGAAGAGGTCAAAAGTTCAATTCAGCTGATAGAGATACCACTCAAAGTGTGTGCCCTCTTTCAGCCAGACTGCTGGATAAACTGCATATTACTTTTTGGCAATAACTGGGGCCTCCTAACAAGCAAAATACTTCTACAGTCTTCAACTAGTTCAGCCGGGAAACAACCTTTACATAGCAGTCATTACAACGCACTACCTACACAGCGCAGTCATTACAACGCAGCTGCCCTTACATCACATACCAGCACAACGCATGCCAATACAACGCATGTCACTACAACGCATGCCATTACAATGAATATCATTACAATGCATGCCATTACAACGCATTATGAGGTAAGTAATGGGGATTTTTTTGTTTTAGGGTGGGTATGGGTTCTGGGGTAAATGGGGATAGTATTTTTATCCCTACACTATCCAACACTTACCCAACTGTTGCACTCACTCCAGTGGGAATAGAAATGTGTACCCCTACACTATCCCACACTTACCGTACTGTTGCACTCACTGGAGTGGGAATAGTAGTTTTTACCCCTACACTATCCAACACTTACACTACTCTTGCCCTAAAAGTATTGCGCGTTGTAATGGCATGCGTTGTAATGGTATGTGTTGTAATGGAATGCGTTGTAAATGTAGTTTCTAAAAATGCGTTGTGATGGCATGCGTTGTAAAATCATGCATTGTAATGAATGCTGCGATGTAAAAACCGCGTTGTAAAGGCATGCGTTGTAATTGTTTGCGTTGTAACATCATATATTCAGTTCAGCCTCATTCAGACATGTCAACATTTTAAAAGTAGATATTTTGAAAACAAATTAGGGGGAATGTATTTTGCTAATTGAAATACAATAAAGAAGTAGCAATTTCAGGTCAGAATTCTGCAGTCTTCAACTAGTTCAGCCGGGAAACAACCTTTACATAGCAGTCATTACAACGCACTACCTTCACAACGCAGTCATTACAACGCAGCTGCCCTTACATCACATACCATTAAAACGCATGCCATTACAACGCATGTCACTACAACGCATGCCATTACAATGAATATCATTACAACGTATGCCATTACAATGCATTATAAGGTAAGTAATGGGGATTTTTTTGTTTTAGGGTGGGTATGGGTTCTGGGGTACATGGGGATAGTATTTTTATCCCTACACTATCCAACACTTACCCCACTGTTGCACTCACTAGAGTGGGAATAGAAATGTGTACCCCTACACTGTCCAACACTTACCCTACTGTTGCACTCACTAGAGTGGGAATAGAAATGTGTACCCCTACACTATCCAACACTTACCCTACTGTTGCACTCACTGGAGTGGGAAAAGTAATTTTTATCCCTACGCTATCCAACACTTACACTACTCTTGCCCTAAAAGTATTGCGCGTTGTAATGGCATGCGTTGTAATGGTATGCGTTGTAATGGAATGCATTGTAAATGTAGTTTCTAAAAATGCGTTGTGATGGCATGCGTTGTAAAATCATGCATTGTAATGGATGCTGCGATGTAAAAACCGCGTTGTAAAGGCATGCGTTGTAATTGTTTGCGTTGTAACATCATATATTCAGTTCAGCCTCATTCAGACATGTCAACATTTTAAAAGTAGATATTTCGAAAGCAAATTAGGGGGAATGTATTTTGCCAATTGAAATACATTAAAGAAGAAGTAATTTCAGGTCAGAATTCTACAGTCTTCAACTAGTTCAGCCAGGAAACAACCTTTACATAGCAGTCATTACAACGCACTACCTTCACAACGCAGTCATTACAACGCAGCTGCCCTTACATCACATACCATTACAACGCATGCCATTACAATGCATGTCACTACAACGCATGCCATTACAACGCATTATAGGGTAAGTAATGGGGATTTTTTAGTTTTAGGGTGGGTATGGGTTCTGGGGTACATGAAGATAGTATTTGTATCCCTACACTATCCAACACTATCCAACTTACCCTACAGTTGCACTCACTGGAGTGGGAATAGAAATTTTTACCCCTACATTATCCAACACTTACCCTACTGTTGCACTCACTAGAGTGGGAATAGACATTTTTACCCCTACACTATCCAACACTTACCCTACTGTTGCACTCACTGGAGTGGGAATAGCAATTTTTACCCCTACGCTATCCAACACTTACACTACTATTGCCCTAAAAGTATTGCGTGTTGTAATGGCATGCGTTGTAAAGGTATGCGTTGTAATGGAATGCATTGTAAATGTAGTTTCTAAAAATGCGTTGTGATGGCATGCGTTGTAAAATCATGCATTGTAATGGATGCTGCGATGTAAAAACCGCGTTGTAAAGGCACGCGTTGTAATTGTTTGCGTTGTAACATCATATATTCAGTTCAGCCGCATTCAGTCATGTCAACATTTTAAAAGTAGATATTGTGAAAGCAAATTAGGGGGAATGTATTTTGCCAATTGAAATACATTAAAGAAGAAGCAATTTCAGGTCAGAATTCTACAGTCTTCAACTAGTTCAGCCGGGAAACAACCTTTACATAGCAGTCATTACAACGCACTACCTTCACAACGCAGTCATTACAACGCAGCTGCCCTTACATCACATACCATTACAACGCATGCTATTACAATGCATGTCACTACAACGCATGCCATTACAATGAATATCATTACAACGCATGCCATTACAACGCATTATAAGGTAAGTAATGGGGATTTTTTTGTATTAGGGTGGGTATGGGTTCTGGGGTACATGGGGATAGTATTTTAAAACCCTACACTATCCAACACTATCCAACTTACCCTACTGTTGCACTCACTGGAGTGGGAATAGAAATTTTTACCCCTACACTATCCAACACTTACCCTACTGTTGCACTCACTGGAGTGGGAATAGCAATTTTTAAACCTACGCTACTCAACACTTACACTACTCTTGCCCTAAAAGTATTGCGTGTTGTAATGGCATGCGTTGTAAAGCTATGCGTTGTAATGGAATGCATTGTAAATGAATTTTCTAAAAATGCGTTGATGGCATGCGTTGTAAAATCATGCATTTTAATGATGCTGCGATGTAAAAACCGCGTTGTAAAGGCATGCATTGTAATTGTTTGCGTTGTAACATCATATATTCAGTTCAGCCTCATTCAGACATGTCAACATTTTAAAAGTAGATATTTTGAAAACAAATCAGGGGGAATGTATTTTGCCAATTGAAATACATTATAGAAGAAGCAATTTCAGGTCAGAAACAGAAAAAGCCATTTTGGATTAAACATTGGTAGTCTCAAGCTTGAATCCGGTATGTTGGCATGTATGCTCATTAAAGAGAGTTTCAGTGTACATATTTATAGGTGGGCACCTATTGTCACAAACGCCTTTTACCCTACTCCCCTGAATCATAATAAAACCAAAAGTGGACTCCCATTGTCTCAATACAGGGTAGACAAACAATAACTGTATGTTGTATGAAGTCATTTATTAAATAGGAAAGGCCAAGTAAAACAAAGCTGGCCAGGTGATCAATGAAACAGTGCAGTACAGTGAGAAAACCACAGTCCAATAAAGTGTATCTAATATAACCAAAGGAACACATTTTTCTGACTGGATTTGTAAATGAAAAGAATGTTTACAACTATACATTTAGTTTTTTGCCTGTGTGAGAACCACAAAAACTGCCTGCTATGCTGAGGATAAAAGGTGTGATGCCACAGCAATACCTAAAAGAATATGAATGAAAATTAATGTTTTTATGAAAATCGTGTTATGTATTTGATGGCAACAAACATATTGTTAAAAAAGCAAATGTTTAGTGAGGGAAATGTGAATCAGCTGTGCTATCTTTTGTGAAAGATAAAAGTGTGTTTTCACTGAAAACACTATTCTTTGTTTACGATTCTTTAGCCTAAAATAAAGAATTGAAGCTCACAACTGTTTGTAAATTTAGATATGGGTGAACTGAAGAACAACCTCCATTTTGTGTGAACTGAGACTTAATGCAGTTAGAGGCAGTCCAAGATGGCTGCCGTGCTGAGGGAAATCTCACTGAGGCCACACTATTTCTCTCACAGAGAACCAGCATAGGAAATAAATGTGCAAGGCAAATGAATGTAACAAGGGGGTGTGGATAGTAAACAATTTAGGAATGAATATTAAAGTGAACAATACCGGGTGTATGTAATGAATATGAAGTGAGTGAAGTGAGGGACAGGGATAACCTGGAGAGTGTTGGGTAAGGTTGTTGTAAGGTTCAATCATTTGGCCAAAGCAAGAGTGACATGAGCCAGAACCGATCTCTGTATCTAAAGCTTCTGCCACTTTTCATGTTCCTCTCTGAGAAGGGTGCTTGAAGCGGGGGCTGGGCAGGGAAGCTTTAGAATGTTGGCACAGAATACTGACACAGGGCATTCTTCTCTCAGAATGTTCATGCCAGCCTCTGCCCTGGTGGCAGAAGAGGTCAAAAGTTCAACTCAGCTGATAGAGATACCACTCAAAGTGTGTGCCCTCTTTCAGCCAGACTGCTGGATAAACTGCATATTACTTTTTGGCAATAACTGGGGCCTCCAAACAAGCAAAATACTTCTACAGTCTTCAACTAGTTCAGTCGGGAAACAACCTTTACATAGTAGTCATTACATTGCACTATCTACACAATGCAGTTATTACAACGCAGCTGCCCTTACATCACATACCATCACAACGCATGTCACTACAACGCATGCAATTACAATGAATATCATTACAACGCATTCCATTACAACGCATTATAAGGTAAGTAATGGGGATTTATTTGTTTTAGGGTGGGTATGGGTTCTGGGGTACATGGGGATAGTATTTTTATCCCAACACTATCCAACACTTACCCTACTGTTGCACTCACTGGAGTGGGAATAGAAATGTTTACCCCTACACTATCCAACACTTACCCTACTGTTGCACTCACTGGAGTGGGAATAGCAATTATTACCCCTACGCTATCCAACACTTACACTACTCTTGCCCTAAAAGTATTGTGTTTTGTAATGGCATGCGTTGTAAAGGTATGCGATGTAATGGAAAGTGTTGTAAATGTAGTTTCTAAAAATAGGTTGTGATGGCATGCGTTGTAAAACCATGCATTGTAATGGATGCTGCGATGTAAAAAACGCATTGTAAAGGCATGCGTTGTAATTGTTTGCGTTGTAACATCATATATTCAGTTCAGCCTCATTCAGACATGTCAACATTTTAAAAGAAGATATTTCGAAAGCAAATTAGGGGGAATGTATTTTGCCAATTGAAATACATTAAAGAAGAAACAATTTCAGGTCAGAATTCTACAGTCTTCAACTAGTTCAGCCGGGAAACAACCTTTACATAGCAGTCATTACAACGCACTACCTTCACAACGCAGTCATTACAACGCAGCTGCCCTTACATCACATACCATTAAAACGCATGCCATTACAACGCATGTCACTACAACGCATGCCATTACAATGAATATCATTACAACGCATGCCATTACAACGCATTATATGGTAAGTAGTGGGGATTTTTTAGTTTGAGGGTGGGTATGGGTTTTGGGGTTCATGGGGATAGTATTCTTATCCCTACACTATCTAATACTTACCCTCCTGTTGCACTCACTGGAGTGGGAATAGAAATGTATACCCCTACACTACCCAACACTTACCCTACTGTTGCACTCACTGGAGTGGGAATAGTAATTTTTACCCCTACGCTATCTAACACTTACCCTACTCTTGCCCTAAAAGTATTGTGCGTTGTAATGGCATGCGTTGTAATGGCATGCGTTGTAATGGTATGCGTTGTAAATTTAGTTTCCAAAAATGCGTTGTGAGGGCATGCGTTGTAAAATCATGCGTTGTAATGGATGCTGCGATGTAAAAGGCACGTTCTAAAGGAATGCATTGAAACTGTTTGCGTTGTAACATCATATATTCAGTTCAGCCTCATTCAGACATGTCAACATTTTAAAAGTAGATATTTTGAAAGCAAATTAGGGGGAATGTATTTTGCCAATTGAAATACATTAAAGAAGAAGTAATTTCAGGTCAGAATTCTACAGTCTTCAACTAGTTCAGCCGGGAAACAACCTTTACATAGCAGTCATTACAACGCACTACCTACACAACGCAGTCATTACAACGAAGCTGCCCTTACTATACATACCATTACAACGCATGCCATTACAACGCATGTCACTACAACGCATGCCATTACAATGAATATCATTACAACGCATGCCATTACAACGCATTATAAGGTAAGTAATGGGGATTTTTTTAGTTTTAGGGTGGGTATGGGTTCTGGGGTACATGAAGATAGTATTTTTATCCCTACACTATCCAACACTATCCAACTTACCCTACAGTTGCACTCACTGGAGTGGTAATAGAAATTTTTACCCCTACTCTATCCAACACTTACCCTACTGTTGCACTCACTAGAGTGGGAATAGACATTTTTACCCCTACACTATCCAACACTTACCCTACTGCTGCACTCACTGGAGTGGGTATAGCAATTTTTACCCCTACGCTATCCAACACTTACACTACTCTTGCCCTAAAAGTATTGCGTGTTGTAATGGCATGCGTTGTAAAGGTATGCGTTGTAATGGAATGCATTGTAAATGTAGTTTCTAAAAATGCGTTGTGATGGCATGCGTTGTAAAATCATGCATTGTAATGGATGCTGCGATGTAAAAACCGCGTTGTAAAGGCATGCATTGTAATTGTTTGCGTTATAACATCATATATTCAGTTCAGCCTCATTCAGACATGTCAACATTTTAAAAGCAGATATTGTGAAAGCAAATTAGGGGGAATGTATTTTGCCAATTGAAATACATTAAAGAAGAAGCAATTTCAGGTCAGAATTCTACAGTCTTCAACTAGTTCAGCCGGGAAACAACCTTTACATAGCAGTCATTACAACGCACTACCTTCACAACGCAGTCATTACAACGCAGCTGCCCTTACATCACATACCATTACAACGCATGCCATTACAATGCATGTCACTACAACGCATGCCATTACAATGAATATCATTACAACGCATGCCATTACAACGCATTATAAGGTAAGTAATGGGGATTTTTTTGTATTAGGGTGGGTATGGGTTCTGGGGTACATGGGGATAGTATTTTAAAACCCTACACTATCCAACACTATCCAACTTACCCTACTGTTGCACTCACTGGAGTGGGAATAGAAATTTTTACCCCTACACTATCCAACACTTACCCTACTGTTGCACTCACTGGAGTGGGAATAGCAATTTTTACCCCTACGCTATCCAACACTTACACTACTCTTGCCCTAAAAGTATTGCGTGTTGTAATGGCATGCGTTGTAAAGCTATGCGTTGTAATGGAATGCATTGTAAATGTATTTTCTAAAAATGCGTTGTGATGGCATGCGTTGTAAAATCATGCATTTTAATGATGCTGCGATGTAAAAACTGCGTTGTAAAGGCATGCGTTGTAATTGTTTGCGTTGTAACATCATATATTCAGTTCAGCCTCATTCAGACATGTCAACATTTTAAAAGTAGATATTTTGAAAACGAATTAGGGGGAATGTATTTTGCCAATTGAAATACATTAAAGAAGAAGCAATTTCAGGTCAGAATCAGAAAAAGCCATTTTGGATTAAACATTGGTAGTCTCAAGCTTGAATCCGGTATGTTGGCATGTATGCTCATTGAAGAGAGTTTCAGTGTACACATTTATAGGTGGGCACCTATTGTCACAAAAGCCTTTTACCCTACTCCCCTGAATCATAATAAAGCCAAAAGTGGACTCCCATTGTCTCAATACAGGGTAGACAAACAATAACTGTATGTTGTATGAAGTCATTTATTAAATAGGAAAGGCCAATTAAAACAAAGCTGGCCAGGTGATCAATGAAACAGTGCAGTACAGTGAGAAAACCACAGTCCAATAAAGTGTATCTAATATAACCAAAGGAACACATTTTTTCTGACTGGATTTGTAAACGAAAAGAATGTTTACAACTATACATTTAGTTTTTTGCCTGTGTGAGAACCACAAAAACTGCCTGCTATGCTGAGGATAAAAGGTGTGATGCCACAGCAATACCTAAAAGAATATGAATGAAAATTAATGTTTTTATGAAAATCGTGTTATGTATTTGATGGCAACAAACATATTGTTAAAAAAGCAAATGTTTAGTGAGGGAAATGTGAATCAGCTGTGCTATCTTTTGTGAAAGATAAAAGTGTGTTTTCACTGAAAACACTATTCTTTGTTTACTATTCTTTAGCCTAAAATTAATGAATTGAATCTCACAACTGTTTGTAAATTTAGATATGGGTGCACTGAAGAACAACTCCATTTTGTGTGAACTGAGACTTAATGCAGTCAGAGGCAGTCCAAGATGGCTGCCGTGCTGAGGGAAATCTCACTGAGGCCACTCTATTTCTCTCACAGAGAACCAGCATAGGAAATAAATGTGCAAGGCAAATGAATGTAACAAGGGATGTGGATAGTAAATCATTTAGGAATGAATAGAAAAGGGAACAATACCGGGTGTATGTAATGAATATGAAGTGAATGAAGTGAGGGACAGGGATAAACTGGAGAGCGTTAGGTAAGGTTGTTGTAAGGTTCAATCATTTGGCCAAAGCAAGAGTGACATGAGCCAGAACCGATCTCTGTATCTAAAGCTTCTGTCACTTTTCATGTTCCTCTCTGAGAAGGGTGCTTGAAGCGGGGGCTGGGCAGGGAAGCTTTAGAATGTTGGCACAGAATACTGACACAGGGCATTCTTCTCTCAGAATGTCCATGCCAGCCTCTGCCCTGGTGGCAGAAGAGGTCAAAAGTTCAACTCAGCTGATAGAGATACCACTCAAAGTGTGTGCCCTCTTTCAGCCAGACTGCTGGATAAACTGAATATTACTTTTTGGCAATAACTGGGCCCTCCTAACAAGCAAAATACTTCTACAGTCTTCAACTAGTTCAGCCGGGAAACAACCTTTACATAGCAGTCATTACATTGCACTAACTACACAACGCAGTCATTACAACGCAGCTGCCCTTACATCAAATATCATTACAACGCATGCCATTACAACGCATGTCACTACAACGCATGCCATTACAATGAATATCATTACAACGCATGCCATTACAACGCATTATAAGGTAAGTAATGGGGATTTTTTTGTTTTAGGGTGGGTATGGGTTCTGGGGTACATGGGGATAGTATTTTTATCCCTACACTATCCAACACTTACCCCATTGTTGCACTCACTAGAGTGGGAATAGAAATGTGTACCCCTACACTATCCAACACTTACCCTACTGTTGCACTCACTGGAGTGGGAATAGTAATTTTTACCCCTACGCTATCCAACACTTACACTACTCTTGCCCTAAAAGTATTGCGCGTTGTAATGGCATGCGTTGTAATGGTATGCGTTGTAATGGAATGCATTGTAAATGTAGTTTCTAAAAATGTGTTGTGATGGCATGTGTTGTAAAATCATGCATTGTAATGGATGCTGCGATGTAAAAACCACGTTGTAAAGGCATGCGTTGTAATTGTTTGCGTTGTAACATCATATATTCAGTTCAGCCTCATTCAGACATGTCAACATTTTAAAAGTAGATATTTTGAAAGCAAATTAGGGGGAATGTATTTTGCCAATTGAAATATATTAAAGAAGAAGCAATTTCAGGTCAGACTTCTACAGTCTTCAACTAGTTCAGCCGGGAAACAACCTTTACATAGCAGTCATTACAACGCACTACCTTCACAGCGCAGTCATTACAACGCAGCTGCCCTTACAGCACATACCATTACAACGCATGCCATTACAACGCATGTCACTACAACGCATGCCATTACAATGAATATCATTACAACGCATGCCATTACAACGCATTATAAGGTAAGTAATGGGGATTTTTTTTTTTAGGGTGGGTATGGGTTCTGGGGTACATGGGAATAGTATTTTTATCCCTACACTATCCTACACTATCCAACTTACCCTACAGTTGCACTTACTGGAGTGGGAATATAAATGTTTAGCCCTACACTATCCAACACTTACCCTACTGTTGCCCTCACTGGAGTGGGAACAGACATTTTTACACCTACACTATCCAACACTTACCCTACTGTTGCACTCACTGGAGTGGGAATAGCAATTTTTACCCCTACGCTATCCAACACTTACGCTACTCTTGTCCTAAAAGTATTGCGTGTTGTAATGGTATGCGTTGTAAAGGTATGCGTTGTAATGGAATGCATTGTAAATGTAGTTTCTAAAAATGCGTTGTGATGGCATGTTTTGTAAAATCATGCATGGTAATAGATGCTGCGATGTAAAAAACCTTGTTGTAAAGGCATGCATTGTAATTGTTTGCGTTGTAACATCATATATTCAGTTCAGCCTGATTCAGTCATGTCAACATTTTAAAAGTAGATATTGTGAAAGCAAATTAGGGGGAATGTATTTTGCCAATTGAAATACATTAAAGAAGAAGCAATTTCAGGTCAGAATTCTACAGTCTTCAACTAGTTCAGCCGGGAAACAACCTTTACATAGCAGTCATTACAACGCACTACCTTCACAACGCAGTCATTACAACGCAGCTGCGCTTACAACACATACCATTATAACGCATGCCATTACAACGTATGTCACTACAACGCATGCCATTACAATGAATATCATTACAACGCATGCCATTACAACGCATTATAAGGTAAGTCGTGGGGATTTTTTAGTTTTAGGGTGGGTATGGGTTTTGGGGTTCATGGAGATAGTATTCTTATCCCTACACTATCCAATACTTACCCTCCTGTTGCACTCACTGGAGTGGGAATAGAAATGTATACCCCTACACTACCCAAAACTTACCCTACTGTTGCACTCACTGGAGTGGGAATAGTAATTTTTACCCCTACGCTATCTAACACTTACCCTACTCTTGCCCTAAAAGTATTGTGCGTTGTAAAGGCATGCATTGTAATGGTATGCGTTGTAATGGAATGCGTTGTAAATTTAGTTTCTAAAAATGCGTTGTCAGGGCATGCGTTGTAAAATCATGCGTTGTAATGGATGCTGCGATGTAAAAGGCACGTTCTAAAGGCATGCGTTGTAACTGTTTGCGTTGTAACATCAGATATTTGGTTCAGCCTCATTCAGACATGTCAACATTTTAAAAGTAGATATTTTGGAAACAAATTAGGGGGAATGCATTTTGCCAATTGATAAAAATTAAAGAAGAAGCAATGTCAGGTCGGAAACAGATAAAGCCATTTTGGCTTAAACATTAGTAGTCTCAAGCTTGAACCAGGTATGTTGGCATGTAGGCTCATTGAAGAGAGTTTAAGTGTTCGCATTTATAGGACGGCACCTATCATCACAAAAGCCTTTTACCCTACTCCCCTGAACCACAATAAAGCCAAAAGTGGACTCCCATTGTCTCAATACAGGGTAGGCAAACAAAAGCTGTATCTTGTATGAAGTCATTTATTAAATAGGAAAGGCCAAGTAAAACAAATCTGGCTAGGTGATCAATGCAACATTGCAGAACAGTGAGAAAACCACAGTCCAATAATTTGTATCTAATATAACCAAAGGAACACGTTTTTTCTGACTGGATTTGTAAATGAAAAGCATGTTTACAACCATACATTTTGCTTTTTTGCCTGTGTGAGAACCACAAAAACTGTCTGCTATGCTGAGGATAAAAGGTGTGATGCCACAGCAATACCTAAAAGAACATGAATGAAAATTAATGTTTTTATGAAAAGCATGTTATGTATTTGATGGCAACAAACATATTGTTAAAAAAGCAAATGTTTAGTGAGGGAAATGTGAATCAGCTGTGCTATCATTTGTGAAAGATAAAAGTGTGTTTTCACTGAAAACACTATTCTTTGTTTACGATTCTTTAGCCTAAAATTAAAGAATTGAAGCTCACAACTGTTTGTAAATTTGGAAATGGGTGCATTAAAGAACAACCTCCATTTTGTGTGAACTGAGACTTAATGCAGTCAGAGGCAGTCCAAGATGGCCGCCGTGTTGAGGGAAATCTTACTGAGGCCACTCTCTTTCTCTCACAGAGAACCAGCATAGGAAATAAATGTGCAAGGCAAATGAATGCAACAAGGGGTGTGGATAGTAAATCATTTAGGAATGAATAGAAAAGGGAACAATACCGGGTGTATGTAATGAATATGACGTGAGTGAAGTGAGGGACAGGGATAACCTGGAGAGTGTTGGGTAAGGTTGTTGTAAGGTTCAATCATTTGGCCAAAGCAAGAGTGACATGAGCCAGAACCGATCTCTGTATCTAAAGCTTCTGCCACTTTTCATGTTCCTCTCTGAGAAGGGTGCTTGTGATGGAGCGAGATAGAAAACAAAATTTTGTTTAAACTCGCGAAGTCACATTTCCATAACATGAATAAAAATATTAATGATTTGTGATATGTTGTGCTAATACAACATAGATTAAACTTTACACGTGGGGGGACTAACATGTGTGCTCATAAACGTGCATAATTGTTGCATCTTTTTGTTCGTGCAAAATAATAAAATAATTTATTGTTTTCGTTTTTGTCATTACTAACTGCTGCAAACTTAAAAGAAGCATGTGCTTGTTTTGCTTTTCCTTGTCTGTGTGATGTCATTTCTACTATTCTAGGTGCATATGGGTCTCATGGAATAACGGAGACTGGTAGATATAAACGCTGCTTTATTTGTTTGCAATGGCTAGGTAACATTTTGATTAATCGGGTGGGTTAAATAATTAGTAAAACTTGGGGTGGATACAAAATCTACATTAATTCTTACATTAATACTTTTCTTGTGTTTGTTTTATATTAGAAATCATAAGTTGCCTGCTTTTGGGCCTAGTCACTTGAGCCGCAGAAAAGAGCTGACATGTAATTCTGCAGAAAGTCACGAGACGCCCATTCTGAAATAAATTATTCGTCAAAAGCTGCGTTCACAAAGCAAAAACTAATGTGCTGTCATCATTCTGTCGGACATGGCCAAGGTCGAAAGTGAACATTTTGTCAGTCCTTAACTTGGCATCCGCGGAAGTATAATGAAAGTCAATGGACGCTGCGAGAATGACTTTATACATTTGTTGCAATATGAGGAAGCTTCTGGCTTCACGTGGAAGGAACAATGGTCTCTATGAAATATGATTTAGTGGAACTTTTTGAAAACTGGGTGACATGTCACTTGTCACTCTCAGCCAATGGGACGTCGAAGATTTCTGAAAACTTTCCTTTGCGTAGTTTAGTTAGCATAGAAAGGTATAAAAAGTCATGCCCTTAGGGATGGGCTGGCTGCTGCTTTCTGACTTTCCGATGAGGGTGATGTGCTGTTGGACTTTGCGTGGAGCACGTAAGAATCCTCAAAGAACTTTACTTTAATTTCTATCTATTTAGCTCAGTTAGGGAATTAGATTTTAGAAATGCTAAACTATAAATATTCACTTTGATTTTGATTCACTTGCTTAAATTGTATTTTTCTCATATTTCTTTACAATCATGCTTGCTTTATTGCAAATAAAATTCATTTATAAAACTATCAACTTATATACCATAATTTAGTAAATAAAATCTTACTTTTGACAAACAAGCTGGTCTTGGTTATTCAGAAGTGTAGGTTACTATTAGCTAGATCACGTCGCCAATGGTGGTCGTTTAAATGGTCAAATTTTATTCTAATGACAATATTCTTTCTGCAGATGTATAAATATGTATATAGTTTGTAGATAAAGTGTATATAGATTTAATCCGACCACCTGATTCAGTAAGCCCAAAATATGTCAGGTTTATAAATGGGTCCATATTTAGTATAGTATTTTGTTTATAGGTTATGAAGTTGGGTAGCGTTGTTTATGATATATTTTCTATAGGCCGCTGGATCAATTCTCTGGTAGCAGAGGATGGTTGCTAAGGGTAACCAAGGTAATATGTTGGTTGCTAAGGGTTACTAAAGTGTTATGGTATGGAAATAGGATCGATGTTTTAACACATGTTAAGTTCGTTTTTTCGTGCTATCTGTAAACTATACCGGTATAGATTGTGTGGCGAGAAATTAGTCACGCAAGCCATCTGTTCTGTTTGTAGTGATATCGCCGAGTATCACAAGAGGTATCGCCGTGTACCATAGTGTTGTCGCCGAGCAGCACAGTTTTAGGGCTAGGTGTGAATCTTGTATAGTGAGGGTTTTCTAAGAAATTAGAGCAGCATGAGAATAGGGACAAAGCGCCTTCCATAAAACTCACTGTGATAAGAGTATTAGTTATATCCGAGCTTGAGTGAAGGGTAAATTAACGTCGGTATATGATTATCTATAAACAGGTTAGAGTCCTGTACGGGTACATGTTTCATATCTATAAACAGGTGAGAGCCCTGTACGGATAACGTCGTTGTTTTGCTAACGGTGCATGATTTCTATAAACAGGTGAGAGTCCTGTACGGATTTCATGTGTGTTTGAAATTAGGGAAATTTCAGTGTGAAAGTGCGAGTTTGAATTGTATTTTATGTTCAAGTGAAACTCTTAGAACTTTCACTTCGCGGTGGGTTCAGAGCAAAGCGAGTTCATAATTATACGTGTTAGAAGGGTGGGGTAAGGTTACTCTACTGACAATTGAATATTATCCTTAGTGTGAATAGCGCCGTCTATTCCGAAGTGTGGATACTTGAATGTATGTAAACTATCCTAAATAGTGAAACGAACAGATGTTGTCTTTATAGTCATTGTTAAGAATTAATTTACACTGAAAAGTGTTCTTAAAATGGCGCTGTGAAAAGATTTTGTGAAGGAGGGGTAAGCGCCAGGAGTGAGAAACGAGAAACCGCAGCTGCTGTGTACGTCACAGAACCGCGCTGGGATTGGGTGACCTACGTCACAAGCTATATTCTGATTGGCTCTTGAGTCTCTGACGACCTGTGAGCTGATTGGTCCTTCGGAAAAACTCTAAATTTATTGGTTGAGCAGAAAAGTGACGTAGCTCAATTGTCATTGGCTTGTTGGTGTGTTTCGCGCACGGATTGGTTATTTTGCGGAACATCCCGGAAATATTTTACGAACGATTTTGTGAATTAGATTTAACTCTTAAAAATGAGTTATCATTTTAAACATGTTGAGAAAAAGTCAACATTATTTCAGAAGTTCAAGAATTTATTTTCACCTGACAAGAAAATCGAAACGCGAGGTGGTAAACTACTTCATAAGTATAAAACACCTGCAGCGTACATGGAAGGTGAATATGGATATCATACTGTCTTATGGTTTGACAGTTGGAAACGCTATACTAAAAATGACGGTGTTTTAACTTGGCCTGATGAAGGTTCATTTAATGTAAGAGTCTTAAGAAACTTACGAGAGAAAATGAATGCTCTTGTTCCAAAACCGAGACCAACTCAATTTGAAGCTTTAGTTGAGTGGGAAGACGAGATGTATCAGTTACAAAGAGAAGCTAGTGGAATTAAAAGACCTTCTAAAAATCCATCTTGGAAAAGAGAAACTCATGAAGATAGATTGAGAATGTGGAGACAGGGAAACATCAGTGAAGGATTGTATTTAATTCATGAAATGGTAATGGGTACTCCTACAGGGAAATCTATGGAAAGTGAATCTGAGGATGCAGTTATGGAAGAAATATATACAACTGCTAGAAAGAATCAGCCTAATCAGCCTTTGAGACCTCCTAGATCATGGTCTACTCCGGTGGTTTCTACTGAAACTTCACCGAGTGCACCTCCAATTAGTGAAGCTCCTAAACTTTATCCAAATAATTGTGAAATCAATGAAACTCCTAGAAGACCAGAATTCGAGAATGCTCGAAATGAAGGTAGACATTTTACAATGACTCCAAGAGCAAGGGAACCTCCAAAAGATTATACTAGAGAGGCAAGAAATGTTGAAGATGTTGATTATAATGAATATTTAAGATCTAAAGAAGAATTAATAAAAAGAATGACAAAAGGCATGGAAGCTGTGACAGTTCCAGTAACAATTGGTCCTGTTCAGCCTATATTTGACCAAAGGGAAACAAACAAAACTGGATTAACTATTCCTTTAAATACAGAAATTCAAAAGGCTGCTGAAAAATTTTATTCAGATTTATCTGAAATAAACACTTCTAAATCAAGAATGCCTGATTTAACCTTTAATGAGGATTTATCTCCAAAAACACCAATGGGTGCTATATCAGATATAGGGAGTCCTGAAGTCAGGGTAACCACACCAAAACTAGATGTGGCCAAATTAAAAGCGAATATCGAAGAATTAATAATTGGAACAATTGGTCCAGATAGTTTAAATTACTATCGGGATGATGAACTACTGTTCATTTGCAAAAGCATTCAGTGGAAAACGAAAAATAAATATGATCAACTAGAGGATCTAGCAGCAGAACTTGAAATCGATGTGAGTAAACAAAAGAATTTTGCAAAGCATTACAGATTAGACTTTTCAGAAAGTGACATTGAGAGTTTGAACTCAATGGGAAGAATAGTTCATATTAAAGATTTGATTGTCTATATCAAAAAGCTAGGAGAACTGAATAAATGGAGAGTAAAATGGACGAAAAAGAAGGAAGATGAAAGATTGGATAAATTGTCAAAACAATTTCCAATGAGAGAAATTGCAGGTGGAGGATATGTTCATGTCCCTTGGTCGAGACAGGACATTCTGTTATTCACAAATGACTTTCCAAAATTGAGGGAAAAACCAGTTGAGTGGTACAGGCAAGTTGATAGATTCATCAAAGTGTCAAAGGTTCTGTGGATTGATTTAGATGGATTTTTTGACATTGTCGTTCCATCTGATCTTTGGACAGAATGCAAAATATCGATTAGTTGGCCAAAAGCAGAACCTGAGCGAATTAAAGAAACAGGTGCTCCAAATCCACTTGTAATGGATTTTTATGAGAAAGTAATTGTTTGGATGAAAAACAAAATTCCACCCAAAGAAGTCGATTGGGTTAAAATAGAAAGAACAGAACAGGAAACAAAAGAATCAGTTCATTCTTTTTATGAAAGACTACTGTTAATTTTTAAACAATACAGTGGTTATGAAAAATTAGATGAAAAAGACATGAGTCATTTTGTCTATAGATTTGTTTATGGACTAAAACCTGAAATTGGAGAAATGATCAGAACTAGTATTGTCGGATGGCAATCACTATCTGTAGATGATATTCTAAGAAAAGCAAAGTATTGTAGCGATGAAATAGAAGTAAAACAGAAAAAGCTGAAGGAGAAAGCCATGTGGGCTCAGGTAAAGGTGGCTGAGCAACAGATTGCCAGCATGGGTAATAAGAACACTAATTTTGTTCAAACTGGAAATACAAACCAGATACAAGGAAAGTTTAAAGGTAATAATTTCCCAAAGAAATTTAGCCCAAAGATTGAGGAGCTGAAGCAAAGATTACCTTGTTTTAATTGTGGCGAAATTGGACATTGGAGGGACGAGTGTCCTCATCCTCCTAAAAACTTAAAGAATCCCTTATTGAATTCACAGATGCAGAATGGTGTTGACCTGCAGCGACAGCTACAGATACAACAGGGGTTAAACGAATTTAATATCCAACGACAGTTACAGCAACAGCAACAACAACAGGTGAATAATCGTCAAGACCAATTGCCACAACCACCTTTTCCGAATTGTGGGGGAGTTCAAAAATATAATCCTAATGTGGGATTTCAGGGAAGTGAACAGGTAATAAAACCACAAAAACAGCAAAAGCAGCAAAGGGTTCAAATGCAAAATGCTTCACAACAATTTTTATTAGCAGAAAGTCAAGACAGCGATTCTGATGATTATTGTTGACGGTGCCCGAGAGAGGAGGAAGAGTGTGTTGTTGGAGCCACTCTTGAGGTTGACCAGTCTGGTCCTTTTGTAAATGGGAAAGTTAATGATGTAGACATCACTTTTCTAGTGGACACTGGTGCTACCCGTTCTACTGTTAGATCAGTGGAAATTGAAAACCTACCTCTCTCTGGGGATACCATCCAAGTTGTTGGAGTAAGTAATCAACAAATTAAAACTGACTTAACTGATCCAGTACCAGTTGAAATTGGAAATTACAGAGACAAACACAGATTTGTGGTTTGTAATAGTAGTCCAGTAAATCTATTGGGCAGAGACATCCTATGTAAAATGAATTGTAGAATATATTGTTCTCCTGATGGAGTTGAGTTACAAACAATGGAGGAAGATGGTTTATACAGAATGACAATGATGATGATAGAAGCAGAAGAAACAAAATTGTTTCCTGCATTTGAAGAAAAAGATCTACCTGAAGAACTCAAAGAAACAGTGAAATCTGAAATATGGGATTTTACTGGAAATGAGATGGGTCTGATGAAAAACGTAGATCCAGTAAAAATTACATTGAAACAGGGAATAGAATTTCCAAACACTCCACAATATAAAATGAAAACAGAAACAATTGAAGGTATTACACCTATAATTGAAAAATTAATCAAGCAAGGTGTATTAAAGGAAATGAAGAGTAGCTCTTGTAATTCACCAATTATGGGAGTTAAAAAGTCTAACGGAACATTTAGAATCGTACAAGATTTGAGAAAGGTTAATCAAATTGTTGTTCCATGTTGTCCTATGGTCCCAAATCCAGCAGTAATTCTATTTCAGATTCCACATGATGCTGAATGGTATACAGTCATCGACCTTTGCAATGCATTCTTTACTGTTCCCTTACATCCAGACAGTTATGAAATATTTGCTTTCAGATTCCAAGGTAAGACCCTCGGATGGTCAAGAATCCCTCAGGGCTATACAGAAAGTCCTTCAATCTTTAACGAACTGTTATAAAGATCATTAGAAGACCTAGACTTACCTGGTAGGTCTACACTAGTGCAGTATATTGATGATTTGTTAATAGCTGCAAAGACAAGAGAAAATTGTGTAACAGACACAATAATTCTGTTAAATCGCCTTGCAGAAGAAGGACATAAAGTGTCCCCAGCGAAACTACAGTTTTGCAAACAAGAAGTAAAATATCTTGGTCACAGAATTGCAAAGGGAAAAAGACAAGTAACAATAGAGAGAATAAAAATGATTCAAGCAATGTTACCACCAAGAACACAAAGACAAGTCAGAATGTTCTTGGGAATGGTAGGTTACTGTCGACAATGGATAAGTGGATTTTCAGTAATTGCAAAACCACTACAAAGACTGACAAAGTCAGATGTAAAAGATCCAATTATTCTCAATGATGCTGAGATGGAATCTTTTGAGAACCTGAAAAAGAGCTTATGCCAAGCTCCTGCTTTAGGTATGCCAAATTATGAGAAGGATTTTGAACTGTATTGCAGTGAGAGAGAAGGATGTGCATTATCTGTGTTAATTCAGAGACATGGAAATTTAAAGAAACCTATTGCATACTTCTCTGCAGTTCTTGATCCAATTGCAAAAGCATTACCAGGTTGTTTGAAAGCAGTTGCAGCTACAAGTATCAGCCTTGAACAAAGTGAAGGAATCATTATGGGATTTCCTGTGAAAGTTTTTGTGCCTCATTCAGTTGAAATATTACTGACAAGAGGTAAGACTCAACATTTAACAAGTAGCAGATTGACAAAGTATGAGAAAATCATACTGGGAGCAGATAATGTTTCGATTTCAAGATGTCTGAATCTGAATCCTTCTACATTACTGCCTGATTCTGAAATCGTTGATGACATTGAAACAGAACATGAATGTTTAGATGTCATGGAATTTTGCACTAAACCAAGAAAAGACATCAAAGACAGACCTTTGTCTGAATCGGATTTTGTCTACTTTGTAGATGGCTCATGCTTAAGATCCGAAGGAGGTGTCTTGAAAGCTTCATACTCAGTTTGTACAGTCGTAGATGTTGAAGAAGCATCATGTCTTGAAGGAGTTCGTTCAGCACAAGTGGCTGAATTGATTGCTTTAATTCGTGCATGTGAAATATCAAAGGATATAAGAGTTACCATCATTACTGATAGTCAGTATGGGTACGGAGTTGTGCATGATTATGGACAACTCTGGTCACAGAGAGGATACATGACATCAACAGGATCACCAATTAAAAATGCAGTTTTCATAAGGAGATTAATTGAAGCAATACAATTGCCAAAAGAAATTGCCATTGTTAAATGTGCAGCGCACACTAGAGGAACTGATTATATTTCCAAAGGAAATGCCTTCGCAGATGAAACAGCTAAATACTGCGCAAGGAAAAATTATTCATACAATCGGGAGAGGAGTAAAGAAACTGATTCAAATTCATTAATGCTAACAACTGTTGTAGAAACATGGCATGAGATTAGAAATTTACAAGATGAAGCAGAAGATGAAGAAAAAGACTTATGGTTAAGATCAGATTGTAGACCACGTGAAGAAGATGGAGTGTGGGTTTACAAAGATGGCAGAGTAGTCTTACCAAATTGTTTGATTGCTGATATGGCCAGATTATATCATGGTCCAGCACATCTAGGAAGAGATTCTATGGTCAGACTTTTCAGAGAAACATGGTTCAATACCAAATTTAGAACTATTGCTGAATCTTTTTGTCAAAGGTGTTTGTCATGCCAACAAATGAATCCAAACAGAAAATCAGTGGTGGGGACAGGAATAATTGGTCGAGAAGGTGGTCCCTTTACCAGGTTACAAATGGATTTCATTGAAATGCCCTTACACAATTGTTTGAAATATGTGCTTGTAATTGTGTGCTTATTTTCAAGATGGGTAGAGGCTTTTCCTACACGACATTGTGATTCAATTACAGTAGCAAAACTAATGCTCAGAGAAATCATCCCAAGGTACGGTTTTCCAGTCACTATTGAGAGTGATGGAGGAAGCCATTTTGATAACAAACTGATGAAGTTAATTTGTGAAGCTTTGAGCATTGAGCAGAAAATACACTGTGCATACAGACCAGAGGCATCAGGAGTAGTTGAACAAATAAATGGAACAATCAAAAACAGAATTGGAAAAATGTGTCTTGAAACAGGTATAAAGTGGACTGATGCTCTTCCACTTGTTTTGATGTCATTAAGAAGTACACCAGATAAAAAGACAGGTTTGAGTCCTCATGAAATATTAATGGGAAGAGTTATGAGGCAAGCTTTTGTACCTGTAGGTAAACTGTTGAGCATAAATGACAGTGCAATTTTGGATTACTGTAAAAGGTTATCTGATATGGTAACTTCTGTGTCTAATCAGGTGGGAACTGAAGCTCAATCAAATGAAAAAGTTTTGACTCATGATCTGAGACCTGGCGATTGGGTCAGAACGAAAGTGCATCGGAGAAGGAATTGTCTAGCTCCTAGATGGCAGAAACCTAGGCAGATAATTTTGATCACTACTAATGCTGTAAAGTGCAGAGGATTGAAACGTTGGATACATCCTAGTCATACTATTCCAGTACCAACTCCTGAGAGTTCTGATGTTGAAAGTGATACCACAGAAGATTCTGATTCTGAAGCAGAAGGCAAAACAGAAGGTGAAGTAATTCCAGATTCTGAAGATCGACAAGAAAGTCGACATCTGGAAACTGTGCCAGTGAATGGAAATCTGACAAGAAAAGACTTGGAAATAATTGAAATAGATTCTGAAGGTGAAGAGAATCTGTTAAAAGGAAAGATAACTGAAGATTCGGTTATCTCTATTGAAGACAAAGAAGCTGAACAAAAAGAAGTCTCAGACCAGGAGAGTATCGAAAGGCAGAGAACAAACTCTGAAGTAAGGAACAAAAATCCGAAATCTGGGAAGTTGGAGGTAATTGAGGAAGAGGAGGAGAACGAATTACCAAGTACCAGTGATGGAAGACAAAGTGAAGTTCCTGAAGGAGTGAAATTGCCGAATAGAGAAGTTCCTGAGTCAATTGAAATTTCAGACTACGAAACTGAAGAAAGTGACGTGGAAGGTGAAAGTGAAAACGGAAAGAAAAGGACTTGGAAGTCAGAATCAAATAATTCTGAACCAAAGAAGAAGTACGTGAGAAAAGCAGACTACTGGCCAGGTGGAAGATTGAGAGTCAGATTGATCAAAAAGCCAAAAGAACAAGTTGAAGAAATAAGTAGTCAAAAGAGTCCTGGAAAAGAAGTTGGAGTTGGAAGAAAAATTGAAGTGATATCGAGAAAAGGGAAGAGAATAATAAGACCAAACCAAAAATACAAGTCTCCTGAGTGGACTTACTTAGTAATTCCACCTGTTATTGACATATATGATAGTAGTGAAGAAGAAAACGAAATCCAAGAAATTAGTGACAATGATTGAAGTACAGAAATATTAAATTGGCAAAAGGCTGAAGAAAAATTGTTAGTTGACACAAGGTCGAAGAAAAACTGTTTAGTTGAAGAAAACTTATGTATGACATAAGGTCGAAGAAATCTTGTTTAGGGTTATAAAAGAAAAATATATTTTAAAAGGGGGGTGTATATAAATTTTAAAATTTATTTTTATTTTTGAGGCTAAAACTAACCAAAAATGCCTTATGTTAAGGAGAGCACTTCAAAGTGTTCTGTTTTTAAAAGATGCTGTAAGATGACTCTGGTATGTCTGCTCATTTTAGTTCTGCTCTGGTTGGTTCTAGCTGTGATTATCCCTTTAGAAATGAATAGAGAATTACACAAAGTTAACATAACAAGCAAAGCTCTGGTTAGCCAAACTAAACATAGTGCGTCTGCAAAAGTTATTGATCATCAGCCTAACATTCATCAAGATAAATCAATAGGTGATTTTTCAAGTAATACATTCACAAAGCTATTGAGTGAATATGTTAAGGTAATGGATGCAAAAGACTGCTATATCTGTGTTAAGTTACCTGCTTCTGTTTCTGAGGGAGTAACATATAATATGCTTCCTCTCACTTATGCTGTAACATGTAGTGTATTAACTAGTTTATTTTATCAAACTGGACGTTTAGAATATTACTATTCAAATTATGATGAAATTTTTGCTAATATTAAGATTGATAATGCTTTAAATAAGCATAAGAAAGCAAAACAAATGAGAGAATTTTTCCTTGTTACTAATGAACTCACTTATGAGTATGCTTACAAGAATAATCTAACATGTAAATTAAGTGCTGAAGGAAAGAAATTTTTGAACATGGTTGAAGAGAGAAGAGCAATTTATAAGAGAAATGAATTAGTCAAGCAGACTAAGTCAGCCTTCTGGCAAAAAGAGGATGAGAGATTAAATGGCAAAATGCTTGAAAATATTGCAATTCACATAGACAAACCAGTTAGTGGAAAACTTTGCATTAGAAGAGATAATACACTTTTTGATAATTACTTTGTAGGTGCAAGTAACTGTGAAGATACTTATCAGATTATGGGAGGTTGGGGATTTAAAGGTGGAAAAGATCCTATCTTTCCTGGGATTTATTTTGTTTGTGGTGACAAAGCCTACTACAACCTTCCAGACCATTGGTATGGAACTTGTTATGTGGGAATTGTTTTTCCTAAAGTGTTTCATGTTGACAGAGATTCAGAAGGATTGTTTAAAATTCATAATTATGTAAATAGAGCTAAAAGAGAAACTTTTACTGAAGTTCTGGGAGATATTTTTCAAGCTGTAATACCTTTTGTTGGTATAACCCTAAATGCAGGGAGAATCAGAAAATTGTCCACTATAGTTGATAGATTATCAACTGACACAGCTGATGGGTTTCAATTAGTGAATGTTGAAGTTATTGCAATTAGATCTATGGTAATTCAAGACCGTCTTGCTTTAGACATACTCCTAGCAAAAGAGGGAGGAGTCTGTGGCATTTTACATGTTCAACATTGCTGTACATATATACCTGATGAAAGTAAGAATATTGAAATGTATATTAAGAATATTACACAAATGCATTCAGAGATAATTCCTTTAGAAGAAGAAGATTTTACAGGAAAACTTTCAAAAAGGTTTCAAGCAATTAAAAACTGGTTTCATAATATCGGAAGTTCAATTCTTGGCAAGATTCTGGCACCTTTGATTATAATAGTATTCATTTTTATTTTGACCAAATTAGGTTGTTTGTTACATAAAAGAAAGAAACAGTTGAAAGAAAAGAAAAGAATCTATAAACTCAGAAAAGAAGAAGAAAGGGAGATCGAATTACAGGAGTTACATAGAGAGCGTCATGTTAATTGCAAAGATTATGCAGAAACAGACTTTTAGGTTTACTGATACAAATGAATTTGAATCGATTTCTTAAAAATTTAATTTACCAAAATTTTGAGTGCTGGTGTGGTGATTTGTTAATCACCAGATGAGGGAGTTGATGGAGCGAGATAGAAAACAAAATTTTGTTTAAACTCGCGAAGTCACATTTCCATAACATGAATAAAAATATTAATGATTTGTGATATGTTGTGCTAATACAACATAGATTAAACTTTACACGTGGGGGGACTAACATGTGTGCTCATAAACGTGCATAATTGTTGCATCTTTTTGTTCGTGCAAAATAATAAAATAATTTATTGTTTTCGTTTTTGTCATTACTAACTGCTGCAAACTTAAAAGAAGCATGTGCTTGTTTTGCTTTTCCTTGTCTGTGTGATGTCATTTCTACTATTCTAGGTGCATATGGGTCTCATGGAATAACGGAGACTGGTAGATATAAACGCTGCTTTATTTGTTTGCAATGGCTAGGTAACATTTTGATTAATCGGGTGGGTTAAATAATTAGTAAAACTTGGGGTGGATACAAAATCTACATTAATTCTTACATTAATACTTTTCTTGTGTTTGTTTTATATTAGAAATCATAAGTTGCCTGCTTTTGGGCCTAGTCACTTGAGCCGCAGAAAAGAGCTGACATGTAATTCTGCAGAAAGTCACGAGACGCCCATTCTGAAATAAATTATTCGTCAAAAGCTGCGTTCACAAAGCAAAAACTAATGTGCTGTCATCATTCTGTCGGACATGGCCAAGGTCGAAAGTGAACATTTTGTCAGTCCTTAACTTGGCATCCGCGGAAGTATAATGAAAGTCAATGGACGCTGCGAGAATGACTTTATACATTTGTTGCAATATGAGGAAGCTTCTGGCTTCACGTGGAAGGAACAATGGTCTCTATGAAATATGATTTAGTGGAACTTTTTGAAAACTGGGTGACATGTCACTTGTCACTCTCAGCCAATGGGACGTCGAAGATTTCTGAAAACTTTCCTTTGCGTAGTTTAGTTAGCATAGAAAGGTATAAAAAGTCATGCCCTTAGGGATGGGCTGGCTGCTGCTTTCTGACTTTCCGATGAGGGTGATGTGCTGTTGGACTTTGCGTGGAGCACGTAAGAATCCTCAAAGAACTTTACTTTAATTTCTATCTATTTAGCTCAGTTAGGGAATTAGATTTTAGAAATGCTAAACTATAAATATTCACTTTGATTTTGATTCACTTGCTTAAATTGTATTTTTCTCATATTTCTTTACAATCATGCTTGCTTTATTGCAAATAAAATTCATTTATAAAACTATCAACTTATATACCATAATTTAGTAAATAAAATCTTACTTTTGACAAACAAGCTGGTCTTGGTTATTCAGAAGTGTAGGTTACTATTAGCTAGATCACGTCGCCAATGGTGGTCGTTTAAATGGTCAAATTTTATTCTAATGACAATATTCTTTCTGCAGATGTATAAATATGTATATAGTTTGTAGATAAAGTGTATATAGATTTAATCCGACCACCTGATTCAGTAGGCCCAAAATATGTCAGGTTTATAAATGGGTCCATATTTAGTATAGTATTTTGTTTATAGGTTATGAAGTTGGGTAGCGTTGTTTATGATATATTTTCTATAGGCCGCTGGATCACTTGAAGCGGGGGCTGGGCAGGGAAGCTTTAGAATGTTGGCACAGAATACTGACACAGGGCATTCTTCTTTCAGAATGTTCATGCCAGCCTCTGTCCTGGTGGCAGAAGAGGTCAAAAGTTCAACTCAGCTGATAGAGATACCACTCAAAGTGTGTGCCCTCTTTCAGCCAGACTGCTGGATAAACTGCATATTACTTTTTGGCAATAACTGGGCCCTCCTAACAAGCAAAATACTTCTACAGTCTTCAACTAGTTCAGCCGGGAAACAACCTTTACATAGCAGTCATTACATTGCACTACCTACACAACGCAGTCATTACAACGCAGCTGCCCTTACATCACATACCATTACAACGCATGCCATTACAACGCATGTCACTACAACGCATGCCATTACAATGAATATCATTACAACGCATGTCATTACAACGCATTATAAGGTAAGTAATGGGGATTTTTTTGTTTTAGGGTGGGTATGGGTTCTGGGGTACATGGGGATAGTATTTTTATCCCTACACTATCCAACACTTACCCCACTGTTGCACTCAGTAGAGTGGGAATAGAAATGTGTACCCCTACACTATCCAACACTTACCCTACTGTTGCACTCACTAGAGTGGAAATAGAAATGTGTACCCCTACACTATCCAACACTTACCCTACTGTTGCACTCACTGGAGTGGGAATAGTAATTTTTACCCCTACGCTATCCAACACTTACACTACTCTTGCCCTAAAAGTATTGTGCGTTGTAATGGCATGCGTTGTAATGGTATGCGTTGTAATGGAATGCGTTGTAAATGTAGTTTCTAAAAATGCGTTGTGATGGCATGTGTTGTAAAATCATGCATTGTAATGGATGCTGCGATGTAAAAACCACGTTGTAAAGGCATGCGTTGTAATTGTTTGCGTTGTAACATCATATATTCAGTTCAGCCTCATTCAGACATGTCAACATTTTAAAAGTAGATATTTTGAAAGCAAATTAGGGGGAATGTATTTTGCCAATTGAAATACATTAAAGAAGAAGCAATTTCAGGTCAGAATTCTACAGTCTTCAACTAGTTCAGCCGGGAAACAACCTTTACATAGCAGTCATTACAACGCACTACCTTCACAGCGCAGTCATTACAACGCAGCTGCCGTAACATCACATACCATTACAACGCATGCCATTACAACGCATGTCACTACAACGCATGCCATTACAATGAATATCATTACAACGCATGCCATTACAACGCATTATAAGGTAAGTAATGGGGATTTTTTTGTTTTAGGGTGGGTATGGGTTCTGGGGTACATGGGGATAGTATTTTTATCCCTACACTATCCTACACTATCCAACTTACCCTACAGTTGCACTTACTGGAGTGGGAATATACATTTTTAGCCCTACACTATCCAACACTTACCCTACTGTTGCACTCACTGGAGTGGGAATAGACATTTTTACACCTACACTATCCAACACTTACCCTACTGTTGCACTCACTGGAGTGGGAATAGCAATTTTTACCCCTACGCTATCCAACACTTACGCTACTCTTGCCCTAAAAGTATTGCGTGTTGTAATGGCATGCGTTGTAAAGGTATGCGTTGTAATGGAATCCATTGTAAATGTAGTTTCTAAAAATGCGTTGTGATGGCATGTTTTGTAAAATCATGCATTGTAATGGATGCTGCGATGTAAAAACCGCATTGTAAAGGCATGCGTTGTAATTGTTTGCGTTGTAACATTATATATTCAGTTCAGCCTCATTCAGTCATGTCAACATTTTAAAAGTAGATATTGTGAAAGCAAATTAGCGGGAATGTATTTTGCCAATTGAAATACATTAAAGAAGAAGCAATTTCAGGTCAGAATTCTACAGTCTTCAACTAGTTCAGCCGGGAAACAACCTCTACATAGCAGTCATTACAACGCACTACCTTCACAACGCAGTCATTACAACGCAGCTGCCCTTACATCACATACCATTACAACGCATGCAATTACAATGCATGTCACTACAACGCATGCCATTACAATGAATATCATTACAACGCATGCCATTACAACGCATTATAAGGTAAGTAATGGGGATTTTTTTGTTTTAGGGTGGGTATGGGTTCTGGGGTACATGGGGCTAGTATTTTAAAACCCTACACTATCCAACACTATCCAACTTACCCTACTGTTGCACTCACTGGAGTGGGAATATAAATTTTTACCCCTACACTATCCACCACTTACCCTACTGTTGCACTCACTGGAGTGGGAATAATAATTTTTACCCCTACGCTATCTAACACTTACACTACTCTTGCCCTAAAAGTATTGTGCATTGTAATGGTATGCGTTGTAATGGAATGCGTTGCAAATGTAGTTTCTAAAAATGCGTTGTGATGGCATGTGTTGTAAAATCATGCATTGTAATGGATGCTGCGATGTAAAAACCACGTTGTAAAGGCATGCGTTGTAATTGTTTGCGTTGTAACATCATATATTCAGTTCAGCCTCATTCAGACATGTCAACATTTTAAAAGTAGATATTTTGAAAGCAAATTAGGGGGAATGTATTTTCCCAATTGAAATACATTAAAGAAGAAGCAATTTCAGGTCAGAATTCTACAGTCTTCAACTAGTTCAGCCGGGAAACAACCTTTACATATCAGTCATTACAACGCACTACCTTCACAGCGCAGTCATTACAACGCAGCTGCCGTAACATCACATACCATTACAACGCATGCCATTACAACGCATGTCACTACAACGCATGCCATTACAATGAATATCATTATAACGCATTCCATTACAACGCATTATAAGGTAAGTAATGGGGATTTTTTTGTTTTAGGGTGGGTATGGGTTCTGGGGTACATGGGGATAGTATTTTTATCCCTACACTATCCTACACTATCCAACTTACCCTACAGTTGCATTTACTGGAGTGGGAATATACATTTTTAGCCCTACACTATCCAACACTTACCCTACTGTTGCACTCACTGGAGTGGGAATAGACATTTTTACACCTACACTATCCAACACTTACCCTACTGTTGCACTCACTGGAGTGGGAATAGCAATTTTTACCCCTACGCTATCCAACACTTACGCTACTCTTGCCCTAAAAGTATTGCGTGTTGTAATGGCATGCGTTGTAAAGGTATGCGTTGTAATGGAATCCATTGTAAATGTAGTTTCTAAAAATGCGTTGTGATGGCATGTTTTGTAAAATCATGCATTGTAATGGATGCTGCGATGTAAAAACCGCGTTGTAAAGGCATGCGTTGTAATTGTTTGCGTTGTAACATTATATATTCAGTTCAGCCTCATTCAGTCATGTCAACATTTTAAAAGTAGATATTGTGAAAGCAAATTAGGGGGAATGTATTTTGCCAATTGAAATACATTAAAGAAGAAGCAATTTCAGGTCAGAATTCTACAGTCTTCAACTAGTTCAGCCGGGAAACAACCTCTACATAGCAGTCATTACAACGCACTACCTTCACAACGCAGTCATTACAACGCAGCTGCCCTTACATCACATACCATTACAACGCATGCAATTACAATGCATGTCACTACAACGCATGCCATTACAATGAATATCATTACAACGCATGCCATTACAACGCATTATAAGGTAAGTAATGGGGATTTTTTTGTTTTAGGGTGGGTATGGGTTCTGGGGTACATGGGGCTAGTATTTTAAAACCCTACACTATCCAACACTATCCAACTTACCCTACTGTTGCACTCACTGGAGTGGGAATATACATTTTTACCCCTACACTATCCACCACTTACCCTACTGTTGCACTCACTGGAGTGGGAATAATAATTTTTACCCCTACGCTATCTAACACTTACACTACTCTTGCCCTAAAAGTATTGTGCATTGTAATGGTATGCGTTGTAATGGAATGCGTTGCAAATGTAGTTTCTAAAAATGCGTTGTGATGGCATGCGTTGTAAAATCATGTGTTGTAATGGATGCTGCGATGTAAAAGCCACGTTGTAAAGGCATGCGTTGTAACTGTTTGCGTTGTAACATCATATATTCGGTTCAGCCTCATTCAGACATGTCAACATTTTAAAAGTAGATATTTTGGAAACAAACTAGGGGGAATGTATTTTGCCAATTGATATACATTAAAGAAGGAGCAATTTCAGGTCGGAAACAGATAAAGACATTTAGGCTTAAACATTGGTAGTCTCAAGCTTGAACCAGGTATGTTGGCATGTATGCTCATTGAAGAGAGTTTAAGTGTTCGCATTTATAGGATGGCACCTCTCGTCACAAAATCCTTTTACCCTACTCCCCTGAACCACAATAAAGCCAAAAGTGGACTCCCATTGTCTCAATACAGGGTAGGCAAACAAAAGCTGTATCTTGTATGAAGTCATTTATTAAATAGGAAAGGCCAAGAACAACAAATCTGGCCAGGTGATCAATGCAACAGTGCAGAACAGTGAGAAAACCACAGTCCAATAATTTGTATCTAATATAACCAAAGGAACACGTTTTTTCTGACTGGATGTGTAAATGAAAAGCATGTTTACAACTATACATTTTGGTTTTCGCCTGTGTGAGAACCACAATAACTGCCTCCTATGCTGAGGATAAAAGGTGTGATGCCACAGCAATACCTAAAAGAATATGAATGAAAATTAATGTTTTTATGAAAATCATGTTATGTATTTGATGGCAACAAAAACATTGTTAAAAAAGCAAATGTTTAGTGAGGGAAATGTGAATCAGCTGTGCTATCATTTGTGAAAGATGAAAGTGTGTTTTCACTGAAAACACTAACCTTTGTTTACGATTCTTTAGCTAAAATTAAAGAATTGAAGCTCACAGCTGTTTGTATATGGGTGCACTGAAGACCAACCTCCATTTTGTGTGAACTGAGACTTAATGCAGTCAGAGGCAGTCCAAGATGGCCGCCGTGCTGAGGGAAATCTCACTGAGGCCACTCTCTTTCTCTCACAGAGAACCAGCATAGGAAATAAATGGGCAAGGCAAATGAATGCAACAAGGGGGTGTGAATAGTAAACCATTTAGGAATGAATAGAAAAGGGAACAAAAAGAGGCTTAATAGAAGGATGGGCAGTTAATAGGTGAGATTATCAAAAGGAGAGGATGAGAGAATTGATAAATATGTAAGCAAATGGACAACAACTGAGTCAGTATGATGCAATATGAAACTTGGCAATTAAGAGAAATATATCCAGACACCAAACTGAGCAAAAAAGGCCATGGAATAGAATCAGTACCTGACACAACACTTTTAAATGTGCTGCATATGAAGAACATTGCACCACTATGTGCAGTGCAGACCTTAACGGGTAGATGACTACAACTGAGACAAAGAAAGGGCATGAACAAAACAATAAAATGTGTGCATTGCCAGACAATGACTAAATGGTACAACAGAAAACATTCAAAATTGAAACAAAGTGAAGAGATTTCCATGGAGATGTCCAGTCTAAACCTGAAACAAGAATGACAACAAAATGAACAGTTTCTGTAAGTCTTAATGCCAGGGACCAGTGAAGAGACCAGACTTTTAGGGGTTAAGACACCAACTTTGCTTTTATCTACCACCGTTACTCAAGGAAAACACTTCTAAGAAGGGGAACACATGTGACAGTGGCATTCACAACTCAAAATTAGCACGAGCACAGACACCAATGGCCACAACTGTAAATAGGATTATGGATCTGGTAAACAACATATTATTTAGCAACAATAGTGTATCACTGACAACTTTGCTTTGGAAAGCTGCTGTAAGGAAATTGCCTTAGCCTGTCTTGCATCTACACTGACCTGCAGCAACAACATTCCCTTAACCCAACTACTTATTACAATATCCAGGGAAAATCCTTTTGGGGTTGTAAACGTGCAAGGTACACTCGCACACAAGTCAACTGGTATTTTACATTTCTCATTATGAGTGGTTAAGTTGGTGTTAATGGTGTGCCTGCTTGTGCCTGAAGCTTATGCTGAATAGACATGAGCTGTCTTGCACAAGGTGGGAATCCACAGTGACACTTGGAGTTCATTTACCAAAAAGTAGAGCTTATCTGTGTGATAGAGACAATAATCAATATTTGTCTATGTATTGATAATCATTACTGAACAGTGCATAACAGGGGCCTAGTTAGACCCTCTTGTATGACCTGTAACGGGATGCTTTGCTAGGTCACGATATTGGCTTCAATGCACTGCCTTTAGATCTACTCCTGCAGCAACTATGATTGAAGGACAACTAGACTGATGCCAGCTTGTAGAGGCCAACCAGTTGTGCCTATGTTACATGTAGTCAGCGGCAAACTGAGTTCTAAAGTTGTATTTGGGTATCTGGCTCTGTATGGTTATACAAAGTGCCTCTCTAACTCTGTCTTCTGAGTCACTGTGATTTTAGACAAGCCCATTGTAAGCGTGAGCACGATGTTCATGGGTCAGATCAAGCCAAGGAATCACAAGCATGAGTGTAGCTGTATCACAAGGTGGACAAGAGCCACCTCAACCCGATTGTGAAGCTTGAAGGAGGACGTCTGAAGCAGGGCCCCTAGCTCAGAAGGGGAAATCCTCACAGATCCACGGGGTAGGAGGGGATAATGTGTAATGCTGCTTACTGCTTACAGGCTCTGTTAAAAAATCAAGCCTTGACCCTTCAGACCTGGGAAACTATCGCCCTATCTTGTTGCTCCCTGGAGTTAGTAAAATTACTGAAAAATATATATTTTTAATTTAATACTATGAAAAAAAGGTACAGTGTGGGGACCAGCAAGGTCCAAGTGACTTGCCACAAGAAGAAAAGTCAGAGTAGGCCCATTCAAACAGGGGAGCCCACTGGAATGAAAGAAGACCCTCAAGAGGACCCGCAGGCTGGGAGGCACTGGAGTCGTAAGAGGACCTCAAGCAGCTCACCAAAGATGCAGGCCCACGGTGCAAGAGATGCGGTGAGGACAAAGATCTTAGTCACAGCCGATGCTTGTGGTTGATGACTACTTGGAGCCTGAAGATCTCTGAGGAAGAGAGATAACAAGCCTTTGCAACGACAAGTCAACCCGGTGCACAGGGGTTTGGTTCCTGCAGTTCCGACGAGGGATACTGGCCTCAAACTCGTGGAGAAGACAGGGCAGGCCTCAAGGGAGTTGTAGAACCACCACCTGTGTTGCTGAGCCTTCTGGAGTCCTTGGGAGCCCAGGAGCAGCAGACCGGTTAGATTAGTTGTGGTGCTTGCAGATGCAGGGAAGTGACTCTTTCACTTCAAGGGATAATCCTTCAGGTGTATTGGATGTCCACAGGCCTTGGAAGGTTCCTGTATGGAGCACAGGCACAGACGTTACAGTGGATGAGCAGGACAACGAGACCAGCAGCAGCAGAAGTCTTCCCAGCTGCAGTCTCGATGTCCAGAGCAAACGCCCATAGAAGTACAGAGTGCCCAGACGGTTAAAGATGAAGTGGTGTCTGATCTGAATCTTGTCCCACAATGAATCTAGGGGCCCACCCATAGGTAAGCCCTTACGTACCCTAAGGAAAGGGTTGGGACGATTCAGGGGTCCCTCCCATAGGAGGGGCTGCACAATGGGGAAGATACTCCCATATCCTTTGTCCAGTTTATCGCCAGAGTGGCAGCCAACGGCTCCCTGAACTGGTTTGAAGTGGACTATGCAAAGAGGGCACCAAGTGTGCCCTTCAAATAGTCTTAGTGGCACTGGCAAGCGCCCCTACCCTGTCCCAATATACTAAGCCCTGTCTGGGAGGAGGTCACACCTCCCTGTGACAAGATATCTATTGTTCTGCCTTCCCCTGCTCGAGCTTGGCTCAGCAGCATGAGGGCAGAAACATGTCTCTGGCCGGCAGCAGCCCTAGCATGCTGTCCGGTTCTGAAAGACTGGTACAGGGAGCACTGAGGGCCTCCCGGAGGAGATTCACAGTACATGGAGTCATATCTCTCACACAAACAGTGTGGGGGTATGATTCCAACATGTTTGATACCAAACACAGCATGGTTTGTTCTGGATAATTTGGAGATGGTCATTGTGTAATGACGCATGGCCACTCTATATATAATAATGGCTGATGTACTTACAACTCGGGTGAATGGACTCAAAAGGTTGTAGGGGTGTCCTGCACATGCAGGGGTACCCTCACACTTAGAACCAAGCACCCTGCCTTCGGGATTGAAAGGCATGCCTAAGGGGGTGACTTATATGTTTCAAGTGCAGTGACCTCAGATATAGAGAAACACAGGCTGCAATGGCAGGTCTACAGTCACACTTTGAGTGTTCTCTCATGAGTGGCATAATACATGATTCAGCCCATGGGAGGCCCCTAGTGTGCCTATGCCTTGGGTACCTCAGTGCCATATATTTGGGACTTACAAGTGTACACCAGTAGCCAATCTGGGATGTACCCAAGTCCTCACCATATCCAATTCAGGGGAAAAAATCACAGAGACTGGGGTCTTGATTAGCAGATCCCAGTCAGACTTGGCAGAAACAGCATAACACCAAGCGAAAAGTGGGGGTAAGCATAAACCCAGATCCTACTTTCCTACAAGTATGAGTGGGAATAGCTGTGAATGAGTAAGAAGTTAGCAAAAGATGATATTATATGGAAGAAATAAGTGAGACAGAGGTGTGTGCTGTATGTGTGAAGAGCAAATACATTATCTGTGACTTTTGAGTGACTAAGGACTGATTCATGTGGCTTTGAGTATTAAGTAAGGATAAGTATAGATTGTCACTGTGGAGTGAGCTAATGGATATGTGAGTGACAGAATTACCAACAAGCGCAATGTTATCAGTTTCCTAACGACACTTGAGTTGTTCTATACAATACCATTTTGATTTATAGTTCTGGTCCTATATATATCATAATTTGGGAAAGCAACAGCAAGGGTAGTAGAATCCAAACTCCTGGTAGGTAAAAAGGCAGGACTAGCCAGAAAAGAATGGCGATGTGGAGCTAATTGACAACTCTGGTGCAATGTGTGCATGTTAAAGGAGTGAGTAAGGAGAAATGAAACGAGTGAGTATTTATTGAAGCTTAAGAGATGGAGTTTATGTTAGTAAGCAGAGAAACTTGCGAGTATGTCAATACATGAGTAGACAAGCAAGGAATAAGAAATGAGAGCAGACAAGTGAACAGTGAGCTTATAGTGAAAAGCAAATGAGTGGGTGAATGACGTGGGCATGGGTTGGTGTATTGAACAAGGGGTGAGCTTGTATATAGTGCTTATATGAGGCACTACTCCCTTACTTCCGGGGAAGGGCAGAGCCAGCACAGAGCCACACGGTTCCACATAGCAGCCTGCAGGTGCACTGCTGAAAACATTTCTGGATGCAGTCTGGTGCTTTCAAAAGGGAGGAATCTACACTTGGAAGTATCCACATTTTTATTTTGTACTTCTTAACTCTCTCCTTGGTCATCATATCTGCCTCATAGGCCAGCCCCTCTCTCCATTAGGAAAAGGTTGATAAGGGTGCACATTATCCTCAGGGAAGGACCTCTAATTCTTACAAAAGTGTATTTCCCAAGCTTAGAACTCTCTGCACACAGTAAAGGATATATTCAATGGTAAAATACTTCTGCATCTTATATCAAGCACTATCTCTTTCTATGGTTTCCTGCCCCTTGCATCAGAAACCAGCACCTACTTTCTCTACCCTACAAAAAGGTAAACTCTGCCTTTCATATTAAGATCTGCCCGTATAGGTTCCCTGTTAAGAGATCTCATCCCAGATTAAGCCCCTATTCATGTCACATCAGGATCTCACTGTGTGTTAGAGGTTTCTTTCCATTATTCTAGGTTCCGCCTTCAAGTTTGGTGGCCTATATATTAAGATCAGCTTCCAGGTTAGAGTTATCTGACTCACGTATCGTGATCTATTCTGATCTCCCTGTAGCACCTGTAGTCCTTGGTTCTGGTCCTCTCCCTATTATTTCAGGTTCTTTCTCAGGTTATAGCTCTCACTACCATTTATGTTATATACACTCTACTCCTAGGTGATGACTCTATGCATCTGGCATGAGTGTCTGACCTAAGGTTAGGTGTTTCCAGGAAACCCCAATATTCTCTACAGATTGGGGTTTTCTGTCCTTCATATTAGGATCAGCTAGTAGATGTTAGAGATCTCTGACTTTATATTAGAATCTGACTTTGTGCCCTTGGTCTTTACATCAAAATCTGCCTGCAGATTAGGGCTCTCTGGCCCTTATACAGGGTTATTTTACTACACTAGGGCAATCGGTTCTTAAACGAGATTTTGCCCTCAAGTTATGCCTTTCAATAAAGGTTTACATAAATAACCTTATGATTAATGTTATAGTGGTAACCTCAACCTCTATTGCTGCAGAATAAGATGTGAAATACTGAAGGATGTGGTAGGAATCGGATACTAATATCTATAATCTAATGCACACACATGTAATCTCATTTGTGAGATGAAAAGTGTACAGCCCTATTCAAACCAAGGCCATTTGAATTATGTGAGTCAGAAGCTCCAGCGTCTTCTGCATAGTTATGGATTCAAAGCATTTGTACATAATCCATTATCTGGTGCATGTTTGCAGATTTTAACAAAAAATAATAGTGTGGAAACGCGTGCTTCTGCACATTGAAATGCAAGTTGCAAAGACTGGTCACCATTCAGTTGCTAACTGCTGATTCTAAGTATTAAATTGGTAGTTCTGAGATGAAAACGTCGGTAAGACACTTTTAAAATGTATTAAAAATTACAAAAGTCAAAATAAAATTGCCTTACAATGTGCCATACTATGCCACATAATTTGTATCTTCTTGCCACATAATTTAGCCAACCATGCCAGATAATTTGGCCCCTCCCTGCCACAGAATTTCAGTGCCCTGATGAAAAACATACCAGAGGTTGACAAATTACTCATTTTAGGCACTTTGTACTTTAATGGTCTTGATTATTCCTTTCATTATAGTTTTACTGCAAAGTTTAAATAATGACATCCAAATTATCTTTCTGTAAAGGGAGGTTTAGGTTCTATATATCATTTGACTGTGGGCTAAGGAATGGGTTATGTCAGTGACAGCTAAACAGTACTACCTAATGAGCATCAACACAGAATGTTCCATCTGCTGTGATTGGCTGAGGAACACAGCCAAGTCCTAGCGACAGAGCTCTGACAAACGCACAGAAGAGCACCATCCAAGCGACGGTGATCAATGCTGAGGTAAGAGTGCTCCCAGATTTCTAGCATGAAAGAGGAACAGGAAAGAAATACACAATTTAAATAAAACACACTTCTGACAAATTATGACTGATCTATTTTATGGTAGACATTTACTTATGCGCTTTGAGTTTTAGTTTACAAGTGTATTTTCACATGAATAAAAAGATAAGCCCACTAGCGGCAAAAATATGTTTTGTAAAAGCAGGTCAAGAACTTGGCAGCCCAGAGAATCTGGAATGATTCCTAAATTATTTCATTATTATTAACTTATTTTAAAAAGGTTGAGGCTTGTCGGGTTTGCATGGCATAATATGGAGGACTTTTGTAAAGTAACCTGCACAAAAGATGCAACCAGAGATTGCAATACAATTTACCTATCATATGTTTGAATCAAAATATCACTGCTTTGTAGTCACTTTGAGAAGAAATACTGCATGTCACTTTAGTTTGAGACATCTGCACCCATGGCTGAATTGTAACTTCCAAAATATTTGACTACTTTTAAAATGAATTACACTCGAGTTCTGCAACATGGTCCCTGCAACCATAAACTGCAACCATCAACTTGCACCTTGAAATCATGCTATGAGTGTGCCTCAACAGCTGTGCTGCAGTCTCTAAATTCCAGCACTTGCAATACAAATCAACACAACTGCTTCCTCAAAACTTAAAGCACAGGCTAGAATAACTACTGAAACCTGCACTCAAATCTGTACCCACAGCAAAATTCACAATCCTGCACTCTGTATCAAAAGCTAGGTATTCTTCAAACATATATATAAAGATTTCTATCTTTGAGGACAAATAAATAAAAAATGAAACATGCACTCACTGTACAATGGAGCTTAAATCCAGGTTGTGCCTCAACAGCAGTGCTGCAGTCTCTACATTCCTGCACTTGCAATACAAATCAATACAACTGTTTCCTCAAAACTTAAAGCACATGCTAGATTCACTTCTGAAACCTGCACTCAAATCTGAACCCACAGCAAAATTCACTATCCTGCACTCTGCATCAAAAACTCAGCTAGGTGTTCTAGGTGTTTTTTGACCTGAGTCTCCTGAGGCGGAAAGCCGGGAGTGAAACCTTGCTAAATCTGTGACATTGATTTTAAAAACTGTGATAACTTTGTATTTTAATCGCGTTGCGCACTCCCCCCCCAGCACTGACCTCATATCCCCCTAGACAGTCGATTTCAACACTGTCAGGACAGGATTCCACTCGCACGCCGCCATCACCGGCCGCGAGGAGCCACGGACACGCCCACCTCTCGTGGCCACGCCCACCCCTCACCAAGCAGATAAAAGCGCGCCCTGAATGATAGAGCCGCATTTGACCTGAGTCTCCTGAGGCGGAAAGCCGGGAGTGAAACCTTGCTAAATCTGTGACATTGATTTTAAAAACTGTGATAACTTTGTATTTTAATCGCGTTGCGCACTCCCCCCCAGCACTGACCTCATATCCCCCTAGACAGTCGATTTCAACACTGTCAGGACAGGATTCCACTCGCACGCCGCCATCACCGGCCGCGAGGAGCCACGGACACGCCCACCTCTCGTGGCCACGCCCACCCCTCCAACGCTCATTCTCCTTCCATAAATTATGTGTCAGTTCAGGCAGCGCAGAGGACGGGCGCAGCGGGCGCGCCGTCAGCGCGCCGAAGGCGCGCCAAAGGCAAGCCCGTCTGGGCCCGGACGGGCCCAGACGGACCCAGGCCCAGAGACTCTGTCGGATGTCCCTCATGACCGCGTGGTGTATACTGGAGACATGCTCCGCGCACTTCAACCTAAGAAAATCCTGGCCTGCTACCATACGCACACTGAAGGTAAACCCTTCTCTAATTGTATGCGCTGCAATCCGACTCCCTTGGGCTCAGCAAAACCCGGACTGAAGATGGGACTTCTCAACTGCCGCTCCCTTCCCAAACATGCGCTCGAAACATACCTGTTAATCCAAGATCATGATTTCGATCTGCTGTTTTTAACGGAAACGTGGCTATCAGACAATTCCGACTCGGACATCGTCACGGCCCTTCCCCCAGGGTACCTCTGTCAAGCCTTACACAGACCCAAAGGGAGGGGAGGGGGGGGGTGGCCATAATCTTCAGGGAACAATTCACCTGTAGAACTTCCAACGCCCATATCGAGGATTGCGAAAGCTGTCAATTCTCCATCCAAATCTCCCCAGCTCACTCCCTGTCAGGGCTATTGATCTACCGCCCCCCAGGTGCCCCTGGGAACTTCCTCAATGCCGTTACTGAATCTGCTTCACAATTAGCATCTTCTGCCTCCAACTTTCTTATTCTAGGCGACCTGAACCTTCATTTCATGGACCCTACTGACCGGATAGCCTCCGACCTCCTCCAAGACCTATTGTCACTCAATATCCGACTGGTCAATAATGAGCCTACCCATGAGAAGGGACACCTACTGGATCCCATCATTACTAATGTGGCAACCATCACCACCAGGCCACCCTTGACCCTTCCATGGACGGACCATTCTCTGGTCCCTATCTCCTGGGAAACACCCACCATGATCCCTCAAACTACTAAAATTCAGGTCACCGATAGACGGTGGAAGAAACTCATACCCGGGGAGTGGGCCACTGCCCTCGCAGACTCCATCCCTGAGCTATCCACCGATCCTGCCACGGCCGATAAGCAGTTCAATGAGTGGATCACCTCCTCTCTTGATACACTCCTCCCCAAAACTGCCTCCTTTAAACATCCCAAAAGAGTATCGTCCGCTTCATGGTACACTCCAGAGCTTAAAGCTCTGCGCCAAGAGTGCAAGAGAACGGAACGCTCTTGGAGAAAAAACAAATCGGAAACAAACAAAGATGCTTATTCTATTTCTCTCTCAATGTATAAAACTACGATTCGAAAAACTAAAAGTGCTTTCTTCCAGGAAAGAATAGAGAAAGTGGTATGCTCAAGTAAGGAATCCTACGCCATCCTAAAAGAACTTCTGAAAACCCCAGAACCTGGACCGAGACACCCCACAGACCCCAAAGCCGATCAGGAAAAATGCCAACAACTGGCCAATTTCTTTCATGAAAAAATTCAAAACAATTTTGATTCAATTCCCACCGCGAATCCGTGCGAGGAAAACGATCTCCCGCACTCCCTAACACCCAGTTGTCTCTCCTCTTGGGGTAAAGTTACGATCGAAGAAGTAGGAAACACGTTAAAATCCATAAAAAGCGGATCCCCCAGGGACCCCGCCCCACTTCGGATCCTCAAGGAGGTAGCTCCCACGATTATTCCCCCCCTGACTCATCTGATCAACGCCTCATTCCAACAGGGAGTCGTACCCCCGAGCTGGATGACGGCAGTCGTGAAAGCTCTATTAAAGAAACCTTCCCTCGACCCTGAAAATTTTGCTAATTACAGGCCCCTCTCCCTACTCCCAGGAATCAGCAAGATTGCTGAAAAACTGGTTAATAAAAAACTCTCCCAGTTCCTGGAGGTCAACAACAAGCTAAAAAGTTCCCAGACGGGCTTTCGCCCGGGGCAGGGCACTGACATCGCCCTCCTGGCAGCGGTAGAGGAGGCCAGAGCACTATTGGACGGAGGAGGATCAGTGGCAGTGATCCTCCTCGACCTAAGCGCGGCCTTTGATACCGTCAACCACCAACTTCTCATTAAAAGACTCAAGAGAGTTGGTGTGGAAGGCTTGGCCCTATCCTGGCTCTCATCCTTTCTGGCCCAACGGAACTATCAGATCTGGGAGAAGAACGCCCGCTCCTCCGAAACTCCCCTCCAATGTGGTGTGCCTCAGGGCTCCTCCCTGAGCCCCACATTATTTAATATCTACATGTCCACATTGGAGGAGGTCATCACCCCGTTCGGAGTGAGCGTCGTCAGCTATGCTGTCGACACACAACTAGTGGTGTCACTATCTCACCCCAGACAACAATCAGCAGATTTATTTAACTGCCTTACGCAGGTCCACTGCTGGATGAACAGCTCAGCCTTAAAATTAAACGGGACAAAAACCGAGGTTCTGCTCCTTGGCCCGAAAGGACTTACACTCTCCCCGAACATCTGGCCAGCCTGTCTGGGCCCCCCCCTGACCCAAAAGAAGAAGTAAAAAGCCTTGGTGTGTGGCTCGACACAGACCTCTCGTTCACTGTACAGGCAAAGAAAGTAGCCGGGACCTGCTTCGGGCTCCTGAAATCGCTGAGGAAAGTCCTGCCCCTCTTGCCCTCCAACTCCCAAAAATTGCTAATTCAAGGCCTAATACTCTCAAAGCTTGATTACAGCAATGTGATCTACCTGGGCGCCCCCGAAGCGACGCTCAACAAGCTTCAGAGAATCCAGAACACTGCGGCTCGGATTCTCACAAATACCCCTGCCAGAGCCTCGGCTAAACCTGCCCTAAAACTCCTCCACTGGCTTCCGATAAGGGAGCGGGTCAAATTCAAGGCCCTGTGCCTAGCCCACAAACTGCTACAAAATCAAGGCCCCCTTGTTCTCAGGAAATTCATCATACCCTATAAATCCACAAGACCCCTCCGCTCGGACACGGAAAACTTCATCACTATCCCCAGATTCAAGAAAGCCCGCTCAGGAGGAAGACGTTTTTCAGTCCATACTGCACGTCTCTGGAACTCACTCCCCCGCGACCTGCGACTTGAACTACAATACCTTCGCTTCAGGAAGCGGCTCAAGACTCACCTCTTTCCCCAATGAATCATGCTCGCCCATAACCCTGATCGTCTGCCCCCTTCCCCCTTCGTTTCTCCCCTGTCCACCGAACTTAGGAGATAGGGTCTGCTAGCGCTGGGATACCTCATGGTGACTACGCGCTCTATAAAATATAAATATTAATAATAAATAATAAATAAATAAAGATTTCTATCTTTGAGGACAAATACATAAAAATGAAACATGCACTCACTGTACAATGGAGCTGTAACAACTGTAGAATCTCTCACAAGTCAGTACAACAACTGAATGTCTTCTGCTTCTGGAAAATTCTACAACATCAGTAAATACAGAAAGGACTACCAAATGGCTCCCATTGCTGGACAAAAGGGGCGGCCATCTGTGGTAAATAAATAATTAAATACCTGTTCTATTTTTGACTAGATATACAATAACAGATAGCTCAATAAATAAGAGTCAAGATTCGAGGTATCTTGAGTTTGCAGGTTTTAATACAGCATAAAGGACAGCAACAGGACAACCTGCACGGGAATAGGATGGCAGGGCCCGGCAGCTGCCGGGGCAGGATCTGGGAATGGCTAGCAAACTTTAATAACAGTGCACAATATTTATAGTTAAACAATTGCATTACAGTTAATACAGTAGGCGTAGCAGTGGGCGGAGTTCGTAGTAGTCGCGAAAGATAAGGCAGAAAGTAGGTGTAACAAGAGGCGTGTACATAGACATGTGATGTAAATGTAACAGAATATGTCATAAATGGGGCGGAAACATGGAGGGGGCTACCTAAGGAGCCGGGACCTCTGACCTAGTGGTGCGCGCAAGCTGGCAATGACGTGTTACTAGGAAGAACCGGGGGGCTATGACTTCTGCACTAGAAGAAGAGACTAAAGTCTGGAGAGTCAGAGCGACATGTACCTAAACACTATCTAGTATCTGATGTTTAGAGAACATGTTGATAGAATCCAAATGTTATCAGGGTAAAGGCTAACAGACTCTAAGACTGGGGCATGCATTATTCTACATGTAGTGCGTGCTGAGGAATATTAAATGACCATTAATACAGTATTTCTCTTACATGGAGACGTAAAGGCTAGACCATGACGGAAACTATTGATGCGATGCAGTAGCTTAGGAATGCAGAGAAGGAGGGCTGGACTGATAACTGGAAACATAACATACTCTTGGCAGACTAAGAGGCAGGGCCAGGCCGAGCCGGGCACTGCGAGGCAGGAAGTAAGTGAAGGGTCAGGGATACAGGTGGGGGCTGTATCGCTCCTCAGCGAGGGTTCAGGAGACAGGAGCTGAATCTGGTGTCCGGGCCCTTTTGAGGCCTAGAAACGGGGACTTTTACTGAATTAACGTGCACACTGTGAAACGTGGCAACATAGCTTTACATAGGCCTAATACTCATAGCTTTCACGAGAACTGGAAACTGGCTTACTAAAGTTGGACACAACTATAATTGCGTCTTTAATCGATCAAAAGGGAATACATATGCATATTAATCATGCACATATAACATAAGATGGGGAACACGTAGGCACATATAACATGTCAAAATTTACTTTTCCACATTCCCTCCTTGTGCCCTACGTTTCCATCAGGAAACATCAATATTCATGATACCATCTATTATTTCATATAGCATCATTTGCTCGTCTCGAATTGTCTTGGAACGGGACTTAGGACTAGGAATACAAGAGGTAGCGCAAATGCCGCAAATCGCAGGGCCACATTGTATACAGAGGCAGCAACTGAATATGATTGTTACTGCAATACCTAGAAATGACAATACTTTCCATCCCCAGGCAGATATGATACTCCAGAACCAACCGGACCATGTCCAGGTGCCTGGATTCTGGTGTAACTGATGGGCAATTTTATGGAGTCTGGTTATAGCTGAATAAACAGACGGCGCGTTATTAGGAATGAAAATGCAGCAACTAGATCCGATGACTCTACATGCTCCTCCTCTATCGGCCAGTATGACGTCAAGAACGAGACGATTTTGGAGCACGACAAATCTCATAGCAGATTGCTCTTCGGTTAAGTTACCTAGAGCAGAAGTAGTCTCATTCACTACTGCTTCAAGGGTTCTGGTTAGTCTACGTATTAACTTACTATTCTGGATTGGTCCTATAAAGAAGAAGAAACCTTTATTGAAATCTTGATATTGTTCTAGAGTAGTTTCAGTTTGATCGACAATCGGGGACTCAATCTCCCTTCTATGTCTGATGTGTACTAGATGTGTGTTTCTATGATAATCAGATGGGGCTAGGAAAACTGGTGGCAGTAGGAAGGCAATGTAACATGTTCCATCCCAATCGAGGGGCAGACGAACATAGGCGGTCTGACCACAAACAAAATAAGAATGACGTGATGCTTTGAAATTAGATTTCCCACTGTCACTATACTCGACAGTAGTAGTACAATCACTATGTCCTACATGTGCGGAACCATTATTTCGGACACATAATTCGCCTTTGACTGGTAGTACTGAAATAGCAGGTAAGTCTGGAGTAGTATCAGACTGAACGTTCAGGACCATAAAATTCGAAGAATAATTACCTAAATTATAAACTTCATTTTCTAGATCTAACCCTGTTCTATGGGGGAGACCTTGCTTGTCTGGAAAACATGTACTGTTCAGAAGGGACATATCATTTGAGGATGACGTTAACATGGACCATGCTCCACACGAACCATTATGTGAAAATGGATAAGGAAAGAGTGGCAGAACTCCCTTCGGTGTCTGGAAAGGGGGGAGTCGACCACACACCCAACAATTAGTGGCATTGCTGGTCTGGTGTGAATAGTGTAACATTCTGATAAATGTATTATTGCGCATAGCAAGACGATAGGATAGCTCGTGAGGAGGCAGATCACTAAATGTGTGCTCTACTGTAGCATTAGAAAACGTATTTACATGAGAAATTGGAAAACATAAATGCAATGCATAACTTGTGCAGGTAACCATCAAACTCAAAAATAGAAGAAAACATAGAATAACGATACATCTGATAGAGTTTTGACTAACTCTCTCACTATGGGGGTCTATCTCATACATGTCAGAAACCTGTCTAACCGTTTCACCCGAGGGGGACTTAGACAATTAAACTGGCTGACTTATTTTACTAGACCGGAGTTTACTTTTATACTCCTGCTGCGGAGTTTCCTCTAACAGGGGAGGCTTGGAATCAAAGTTTGTAGTGGGACAGTCCTTGAGAATAGGGCAGTCTTTAGGATTTTGGCAGTCCTTAAAAATGGAACAGTCCAATGTTTTTATACGACATCCATGGAATTTCTTGACTTGTGACAGGTGCACCCAGCCCTTGCGGCCTTCCAGCTTCACGGCCGTGCGGGTGGTCAGAAGGACAAGTTGAGGTTGTTTCCAGCGGGGCTCCAGCGGGCTTGAACGATCAAAGTTCCTCACAAGTACAAGACATCCTGGAACGATTTCATGCGGTTTCACCTCGGCATTGTCTGGAAATGCAGCGGCAACCTGTGAACGACAAGAGTGTAGGGCAGACATCAAGGAAGCTAGGTAATCTGTCAGCATATTACTGGAAACATCTGTAATACTTCGGGGTCTAGGTGTACCCCACATGTTTGGGGGGCGGCCGAATACGACCTCATAAGGGGACAGACCTGATCTGGAATGTGCGACCATGCGCATATAGAATAGAGCGACTGGCAGAGCTACTAGCCAGTCTACACCTTTCTCTTTACAGACTTTGGCGATGCGGATTTTTAGGGTCTGATTATGTCTCTCTACAAGACCTGCTGCTTCAGGATGGCGCACACAATGAAACTTCCACTGGTACCCTAACAGAAGGGAAACATGCTTCATTAACTCAGATGAGAATGGCTGGCCGTTGTCTGAATACACGACCCTAGGAAGTCCATAACGAGGGAAAAATTCACGAACCAGCTGCTTGGCAGTGGTCGCGGCTGTGTAATCTGGGACTGGATATGCCTCTGTCCACCTGGACAAAGCGCATACAACTACAAGGACATACTTGAAACCTCGACATCGCTCCATCTGAATATAATCCATCTGGAGGACTTCAAAAGGGTGGTCAGGAGGCTGGAATCCACCTTGTTCCACCAGGACACTTTTACCTGGATTGAACTGGCAACATATCATACAGGTACGGACTTTCTGCTTGGCTGCAGCTCGTAAGTGTTTGTTAAACCAAAGGTTCTGGATACTGTCTAACATAGCTTTTTCTCCTAAATGTGCAGGACTATGTGCGGTATTAATAATGACTTGAACCATTGAGTCGGGGAGAAACCATGTGGCTTTTCCCTTCGTCAACCATCCCTGATCTGTCTGGACCCCTCCTTGTTCGGACCATTTCTTGATTTCATCAGGAGTAGCATGTAACTGGATATCTATGACATCTTGAGTGGGGTCCTTAACTGTCATACATGTAATCGGATCTGGAGTGGATGTCTGTGTCGTGTTAACTGGAATGTCTGGTGTCTGAGCTGTGAGCTTGGCTGTTCGATCTGCTAGATCGTTACCTTGGGAAATAATGTCAGTGACTTTCGTATGTGCTTTGCACTTCATAATAGCGATAGCTGTCGGTAAATGTACTACATCTAACAGAGCTTGAATGAGGAGACCATGCTGAATCTTGGTTCCATGAGAAGTCATAAAACCCCTTTCTTGCCAGAGCACTCCAAAGTCGTGTACGACTCCGAATGCATAACGTGAATCTGTGTAAATATTAACTTTCAGGTTCTTGGCACGTATGCAGGCTTGGGTCAGAGCGACTAGCTCTGCTGCTTGAGCGGACAGAGTGTCAATACGGTGTGTCTCTATAACTTCAGTGTCAGTAGTCACTGCATACGCGGCTACTAGTTCTCCTGTACTTGTTCTCATACATGAACCATCCAGATAAAGTGTCAGGTCGGGATCAGGTAGTGGAATATCTGTCAGGTCTTGTCTTGGCTTTGTCATGGTGTTAACAACTTCCACACAGTCATGTGTGGCAGGATTTGAGGTAACTGACGGTAACAGTGTAGCTGGATTTAGAACGTTGCAGCGTCTGATTTCTATGTGTGGCTGGAACAGTGTCAATTCATAACCTGTTAAACGTGCAATTGTCAAGTGCTGGGTCTGTGTTCGGTTTAAAAGAACTTCCACGGAGTGTGGAACTTGTACTGTCAGGGAGTGTCCTAACACTATGGAATCACTTTGTCTGATAGCTAGTGCTGTGGCTGCAACTGACTTGAGGCACGCAGGCAGAGCCTGGGCTACAGGATCTAGTGTGCTCGAAAAATAAGCACAAGGCTTGTATTGTCCTGCTTGATCTTGTGTGAGAACAGATAATGCTGTACCTTCACGTTCTGTGACAAAAAGTGTAAAAGACTTACTGTAGTTCGGTGTTGCTAGAACAGGAGCTTGGCATAAGGCTTTCTTTAATTCATTAAAAGCAAGTGTATGTTCAGATGTCCAAGGGAGGACAGTCGATACGGCTGCCTCCTGTGTCGTTAACTGTATCAGTGGCTTGGCTAGGAATGCATACTGAGGAATCCATTGTCTGCAATAGGAAGTGAGGCCGATAAAAGCTCGTACCTCCTTCTGGGTCTTGGGCTGAGGAAGACTCGCTATTAACTGGATACGGTCAGGTGTCAACTGCCTACCCCTCTTGGACAGTAAGTGGCCTAAATAGATCACTTGCTGGACACAGAATTGAAGCTTCGAAGGGGACACCTTGTGCCCCATCTCGGCTAGGAAATACAGAACTGTAAGCGACGCACGCTCGCAGTCACGTTCAGAATGGGCTGTGATCAGTAGATCATCGACATACTGGAGCAGGGCAGTTTCAGTTGGCATGTGAATATTGTCTAGTTGTCTTTTAAGTGCTTGACTGTAAATACTAGGACTTTCTGTGAAACCTTGAGGAGCTCGTGTGAATTTATAGCTCCTTCCATTTAAACAGAATCCGAAAAGGAACTGGCTGTCTGGATGAATGGGGACACTGAAAAATGCGTTCTTGAGGTCTATGACAGTGAAAAATGTGGCCTCAGAATCAATGGCTGTCAATAGGGATGAGATATCTGGAACAACTGGGTACTGGGGAATGATACATTTATTAAGTTCTCGAAGGTCAATCACTAATCGATATACTGGAGGTGCATTTGGATCAGTACGTTTCATGACTGGAATAATAGGAGAATTACATACATTGGAGTCAGTTTCTACAACCACTCCTTGAGCAATGAGCTCGTCAATAATTTTGGATAAGGCTGCTACAGCCTCAGGTGGCAGTCTGTACTGTCTGATTCGTGGTAACACTACACCTGGTTTGAGAGTCACACGATGGGGTGTGATTTGCATAAAACCAACATCAGTTGGACCTTGTGCCCATAGATGCTGGGGAACATTCAGTAATCTTGGATCAAAATCACGTAATACATAGTGACCCTTAAAGTCACGTAAAAACAAACGTATTCCTTCTGGGGAGCAGCAAATAACTGCACCTAATTCTTTCAGTGTCTTAATGCCTAACAAATTTTCTGGACATGACTTCGTAAGTAATAAATCAGTAGTTCGGGACAATGGGCCTACTTCTAGAGTAACTGGTTTTGATATCTCGTTTACAATAGGCTTTCCTGAAAATCCAAGGGAAACATTTCTAGAGCCTGAGAGCGGAGCCCCTGGAACCTCGTCATGACTGATAGTAGTCCTACTTGCCCCTGTATCAATCAGAAACTTTCTGTCTTTCCCTAATACTTGACTGTGAACATAGGGACCTTCTTGATCTACAGGTATCTCGATGAGAGGCAAGCCTACCTCCCTCTCTAGGCTGTTTCATGAATACGGCTGGTACTCTGGATACTCGGACTGGGCATACTGGTACATCTGCTGTGTAACATGCTGTGTTGCAGCTATAGGCTGCGGTACTGTAACTGTCTGTGGTGCATTCTGTGGTGGCTGAGAAGTCTGTGAAACCTGTTCTTGTCTAGGCGGACGTGGTCTTTCTTTAGTCTTACCGGTAGCTATGTTGTGTTTCAGAACTGCACACTCGTTTATAAAATGACCTGGCTGTTTACAATAATTGCAGGTCCCTTTAACAGGAACTGCAGGATGACTGGCTTGATTCGTACCCCTCTTCTGACTGTCTTGAGGAACAGATTGTGCAACTAATACTTTCATTTTCGTGTCTTTCATACGTTTCCTTTCATGATCTTGCTCTTCTCTGATTCTATTCTGGTGATACTGGAGCATCTGAAGCATTTGTGACGGGGTATTAGCTTGCCAGGTACTTTCGACTTTCAAAACTCGTTTTTTAACTTGTGGACTTGAATTCTCGACTAGTTTGGTAACAAAAAGATGAGGGTATGACTCGCTACTCGTCTTCAAACCACTGTTAATACTAAAACATTTCTCGAATCTAGAATAAAAATCACTAGTATCTTCGTCTAGTTTCTGTTTACAGGCTGAGATTGCATCCCAGTCTTCCTTTTTCGTGGCTAGTAATCTTGGCAAAACTTGTATTAACAGTTGAGGTAATTCTTTACATTTGTCTCCTAGACCGGTACCTGGTACACGTGTATTTTCTTCAGCTTCTAGAATTGCCCAATCTATCTTTTTCTCTCCCACCTCCCATTCTTTTTCCTTGAGTTTTTCATATATGCCCGCAGGCAACAGGACTTTTAACATTTTAATGATATCTGGATACGTGTATTCTCCCATACGGAGCATGTCTTTTAATTCACGGTGGAACCCTGCTGGATCTTTGTCATGACAGGGAATTAACTTTTTCATCTCCAAGAGTTCCATCTTCGTAATCGGGGTGTAAACAAATACTCGTTGCATTTCACCACCCTGTGTCCTAACTGGGTGTACTTCTCGTAATGGATGCTGTCTGTCTATGTAAAACGGTTTACTTTCTGGGGGTGAGACGTGAACAAAATGCGGATTCAGAAACGTTCTATATTTGTGGCGCTGTTCTAGAATGATACTAATTAAATCGGTATCTAGACCTTTCCATCTATACTGGAGTAACTCGTTCAGAACATCATGTAACGGACCTGGATCAGAATGTTGACCCTCATACAGTGTAATGAGGTGTTGGATCATATACATACCCACCAGTCGCTGCTCGGCTGGGGGCAGTTTCAGAAACATTTGTGCCACTATTTCATCTGGAAAAGTGGTAGAATCAGTAGCCCATCGGACTGCTGATCGGGCTAGTTCTTGTTCATGCATGGTACTAAGTTCACTATAACCGATTCGTGATTTCAGAATGTGATCGGTAGCTTGAAATACTTGCTCTAGAGAACCTTGTTCTGGTGCTGGAAGAGGAACTGTTTTCTGGTAGTCTAGACGTGAATGTCGGTCGGAAAGTCTAGTTCTACCTACATACGCTATTCTGGAAGGATTCTCGTCGTCTACCTCTTCGGTAGGAGAGTCGTCTTCTTTCTCGCTTACTTGCGCTGCTTTGCGTTTCTCGTGAAACCTTATTATTTCCTTACGAATTTTCTTGTACATACTCTCTATACTACTGAGTGTCCTGTGTTTACCCTCGGCTATATTATCACTCCACCTTGTCAGAACTTTCATTTCGGTCGGATCTTTAGTCGGACAATCTTGTTCCCTTATTAAACAATTAATCAGAAACTTTAATAGCATGAGCTGGATCTCAGCTTTCCTTTGAGACATGGCTTCGCCAATACTTTCTGGGTCTGTTCCTGTACGAATGAAACAATATATTCTGTCTAGATCTTCTTTCATATTTGGTAGGGTGTCCAAATACTCGGTCACCCGTCTTACACGCAATGAATATATAACCATACTATCATCGCCTGGGACTGGATCATAACGGCATTCGGTGAGAGCTCGCCTGATATCTGCAACGGACTGATGTTTGGGCGTACGCTGTAACGCACGTTCATGTAACTCGGCTAATATTACACGTTTCTGTGGCGGAGGGATACCAGGAGGACCTCCTCCCGCGGCCCCTAAACTGGAATCGTCGACTGATACTCTTCGTGCTGGTAGAGTGATCGATGTAGCGGGTACTTGTAAGGTAGGCTGGACCGGGGGTACCGCAACAGGTGCTGTACCAGGTGCCCCGGTGACTGGAAGAGCAGGAATTACATTATTTACAGGAGCTGGCGGAACAGGATTTGCATATTCTGGGACTGTGTCGTCCAAGTAGGACGAGAGAAAAATATCAGCTGCGGTCGGTTTGTGACGTAGCTTGGTCGGAACTAATGGTGGCGGGAAATTACTGGATGCCTCCGGGGTTGCTTTTGGCAAGCCCTCGGCAAGAAGAGGGTACATACCCTTAATAAGGGCATTCCTCTGCCTGTCTGACTGTTCGGTTTTAACTCGTTCACCTATTTCGATTAATTCCCTTTCTTGGGCTCTTTCTGAGGATTCTCTACTTAATTCTGACTTTCTGATTTCTTTTTCGGTTTTTTTATGAGATTCTTTGCGCCATAACTCGATGGCATCTTTCTGTGACTGTCTGGCTTTCTTTTTCCATAATGCTTCTTCTACTCGCATGATGCACTCGGCATCCCATGTGCCTGATACAGGCCATCTATATTTCTCTTCTAGATCTTTAGTATACTCGACCCATAAGTCTAGATATAATATGGCACTTATGCCATGCTTATGATACATAAAATGACCTGGACTGTCCCTAGGCGGGACAGGAACTGCTTCCTCGAGCAGACCTTTCTTAGTTCTTAACTGACGTAATTTGGAGAACAGAGGCATGACGTAAACTGGGATCTGGACACAATACAATACACAATGAACACAATAATGACTGAGGAAACAACTCATTCATACCACGACATTGAAAACACATTGAAACGACATTTAAAATAACAGTTCGGACAGAAACATTACCTGGAATACTTGAAAACAGAAACACATGAATTTCTCGAGACTAGAACTTACTAGAATTACTAGATGCACTGCTGAAACAGTACGAAACATACCGGTCTCATAAAGAGACACGTCAGGACCCGCATCCACCTAGGTGGACACTTCGTGTTGGATTTGCGTACCCAAACCCACGGACCAGAGACAAATTAATTGACCCTGTCTAGATACTACCCCAGCAACGGTACTCACCGGGCAGCAAGAACGGAAGGCCTCGGACTGGACTGGACTGCTACGACGACGGACTACGAACTTCGGACTTCAGTTACGGGTGGGCCTCCGGATACCTCGGACCTTGGACTCTCGGCTTGGGCTCTGGTCGGGACTCGCCGCGTTCCTCCACCGCCTCGTCTGGATGCTGGACCGCAACCTCCGTCTCCTCCGTGGGCCTGAGGGATACTTGAAGCAGAAATATCTGCCACTGCGCAGGATGGTTCCGTCACGACTGCAGAGGATCAGGGGGCTTGCGTGGCTTCTCCGGCGCGTGGGGAAAGGGCAAGTCCCTATTCGGGCGCCATTATGTGGTAAATAAATAATTAAATACCTGTTCTATTTTTGACTAGATATACAATAACAGATAGCTCAATAAATAAGAGTCAAGATTCGAGGTATCTTGAGTTTGCAGGTTTTAATACAGCATAAAGGACAGCAACAGGACAACCTGCACGGGAATAGGATGGCAGGGCCCGGCAGCTGCCGGGGCAGGATCTGGGAATGGCTAGCAAACTTTAATAACAGTGCACAATATTTATAGTTAAACAATTGCATTACAGTTAATACAGTAGGCGTAGCAGTGGGCGGAGTTCGTAGTAGTCGCGAAAGATAAGGCAGAAAGTAGGTGTAACAAGAGGCGTGTACATAGACATGTGATGTAAATGTAACAGAATATGTCATAAATGGGGCGGAAACATGGAGGGGGCTACCTAAGGAGCCGGGACCTCTGACCTAGTGGTGCGCGCAAGCTGGCAATTACGTGTTACTAGGAAGAACCGGGGGGCTATGACTTCTGCGCTAGAAGAAGAGCCTAAAGTCTGGAGAGTCAGAGCGACATGTACCTAAACACTATCTAGTATCTGATGTTTAGAGAACATGTTGATAGAATCCAAATGTTATCAGGGTAAAGGCTAACAGACTCTAAGACTGGGGCATGCATTATTCTACATGTAGTGCGTGCTGAGGAATATTAAATGACCATTAATACAGTATTTCTCTTACATGGAGACGTAAAGGCTAGACCATGACGGAAACTATTGATGCGATGCAGTAGCTTAGGAATGCAGAGAAGGAGGGCTGGACTGATAACTGGAAACATAACATACTCTTGGCAGACTAAGAGGCAGGGCCAGGCCGAGCCGGGCACTGCGAGGCAGGAAGTAAGTGAAGGGTCAGGGATACAGGTGGGGGCTGTATCGCTCCTCAGCGAGGGTTCAGGAGACAGGAGCTGAATCTGGTGTCCGGGCCCTTTTGAGGCCTAGAAACGGGGACTTTTACTGAATTAACGTGCACACTGTGAAACGTGGCAACATAGCTTTACATAGGCCTAATACTCGTAGCTTTCACGAGAACTGGAAACTGGCATACTAAAGTTGGACACAACTATAATTGCGTCTTTAATCGATCAAAAGGGAATACATATGCATATTAATCATGCACATATAACATAAGATGGGGAACACGTAGGCACATATAACATGTCAAAATTTACTTTTCCACACATCTTGAAATCAAGCACTAGATGTTTCCAAAAACCTAATGTGACAGCAGAATAATATTTTGCTTTTGAATTTTCAGTCCCAATCCGTAAACGGTAAAGTGTTTTAACATAACATACGTAAGGCTACACGTTTATAGCTTTTTTTTTACAGCTAATGTTGTATTGCTTCTCTTAAAAAGGGGCAAAAGCATAATGAATCTTTGTTTTTTAGAGCACACCTACACACAAGATGGCTTAAAAGTGTGTATCTGCTTGGACTGGAAGTGTTTTATGTAGCCAAAAAGCAGTGAGGTACCGCCTGTGCAAGTGGCTAAGCTAAACTATTTTAAATGTGGCATTCATCTGAAATGAAATGAAATGAAAATGCGTTTTGTAAAGCGTGAATAGCTGCCCGGAGGCGTCCAAGCGCTGTGACTAAAAAGGTGTTCTTACAGTTGGGCGGATGACACAGAGGTTGAAAGGGACCTATTTATTGAACAAAAAAGTTTTCAAGTGTTTCCTGAAGGAAGTTAGATCTGGATTGGACCTTAAGTGGAGGGGTAAAGTGTTCCACAGCCTGGCAACATTCAGGGTGAAAGAACGGCCTCCCAATCTGGTCCGTTTAACCTTGGGCACGACAGCAAGAAACGCGTTGGCGGAACGTAGCTGTCTGCTGGGGAGGTAGGGGGTGATTAAAGGACGATTAATTGCTGGACCAGTTTCCCAGAATGACTGATGGGCAATACAGAGGGACTTGAAACTAATCCTGTCCCTGACAGGGAGCCAGTGCAGTGTTATTAGTCCAGGTTTGGCGGAGAGCCTACGGGGAATTTGAAGTAGGGTGCGGGCCGCACAGTTTTGAATAACTTGCAGTTTCCGCAGTGTGAAGTCAGGAGCTCCAAGATAGAGTGCATTTCCAAAATCCAGCCTAGAATGGATCAATCCCTGTACGACAGTTTGTTTGGCCTTGAATGGTAGCAGGGGGAGAATCCTCCTTAACATTCTGAGAAGGCCAAAACAGGTGGCAGATAGCTTGACAGCCTGATATTCTAACGTTAGGGACCTATCCAGCCAGATGCCCAGGCTCTTAATGGCATTCTTGGGGGCTGGAGGGGGACCCAGACAGGCTGGCCAAATCGAGCCCACCGAGGATGGGGCCAAGCGGCCCAGCAGCATGGCCTCTGTCTTGTCCCCATTAAGTTTGAGACAAGACAGGGTCATCCAGCTGTTTACTTCGCTTAGGCAGCCCGCCAGATCTACCGTGGCCGCAGAGCCCTCTGTCCGAGTCAGAGAGACCACCAGCTGGGTACCGTCCGCATAGGTAACGATCTTAATACCATATGGACGGACGATCCCAGCCAGCGGCCTCATATAAACATTAAACAACGTTGGGCTAAGCGAGGAGCCCTGCGGGACTCCACAGCCCAGAGGTCTGCTAGTGGAGGTGGTATTTCCCTCAAAGACCTGAACAGTTCTATCACTCAGGAATGACCTGAGCCACACCAACCCTCCTCCCTGAATCCAGATGTCATAGAGACGCTGCAATAAGATTTCATGATTTACAGTGTCAAAACGGCACTCAGATCGAGGAGAATGACTGCCACCGATCCCCCCATGATCTAAGATACCTCTAGTTTCCTCCAGAACTGCCAGCAAGGCAGATTCCGTCCCATGTTTGGGGCGGAAACCCATTTGTGAAGGGTCAAGCAACTGATTATTTTCTAGAAAATTAGTCACAAGACTGTTGATGTATTTCTCCAATATCTTGCTGACCCAAGGGAGCAGGGAAATGGGACAGTAATTACTGAAGTTATTAATGTCCATGTTGGGTTTCTTCACGAGTGCCCTCATCCTAGCCTTTTTCCATGCTGGTGGGACCGTGTTAGTGGAGATTGAGGCATTAAGTACCTCCAACATGACAGGAAGGATAGTGTGGCCAACGGCCTTTAAAGAGCTCGGAGGAGCAGGATCACAGGTGGAGCCTGATTTAACCTGCGCCATTAAAGTGGCCAGTAGGTCCGAGTGTAGCAAAGGGAACTCAGCCAGCACAGATGACAAGTTGCCTATTGTATCCTGCTTAGAATACCCCAAGATGTCTACTGAAGCGTTTGGAATGGTGGTTGAAAAGGATGAGTAGATGAGATCCACTTTGTTATAAAAAAAAGTCCGCTAGATCATTACAGCGAGCTTGTAAGTCTTCACTATTTACGGGGAGCTAGGGAAGTTTAGTGAGACTTTTTACAATCAGATAGATCTCCTTAGAGTTGAAGCTGGCTTCGGAAATCTTTTGTGTATAGTACAGGGCTTGTGCTTTCTTTATTTCCTTCTTGTAGTCCCTGATGGATTTTCTGTACAAGGTTTTATCTGGGTCAGTATAACCCAGGCGCCATTTCCTCTCTAACCTTTGGCACTTGCGTTTAATATCCCTGAACTCCTCAGAATACCAGGGGGCCGAGGTCCTAGATCTCTTTACCAAGGTTTTCTTAACTGGGAGTATGATATTCAGCGATTTGGTTATCCAGTTGTTGAATTCATCATTAGCTACTACGGGATCTACGTTAATAGATGGTGTTGTGGCTTGTAGCTCATCGGCCCACTTATCTAAAGTTCGGACCAGTTTTGTGCGTCCCGTAATCCTGGCATCAGAGCAGGGGGTTTATGAGTGTTCCAAAATCGAGGGACTAGCCAGTGGTCAGTCCACGGGAGCGCAGGGAACCTGCTTTGCATGTTTGCCCCATTTTTGATCAGTAATATAATAAGGTCCCAGAAGAAAAATATTGCTCTTTTATTTATGTTGCCAGATTCTAGTATGGCATGGAGCTGATAATTAAATATGATTTTCTGTTAATTTGTTAGCTTGGCAACACTGAGAGTGCGCTGGTAATAATTTAGGAATAGATAGCTCTAAAATTCTTTTGAAGTGTTTTCTTCATATATTTGTTTTTTGATATGTACAGTGAATTGGGAAAAATATCTGTTTTGTTGATTTTCTCATTATTCTCAACAACCTCAGCATAAAAAAAAGGCAGCTACATCAGTAATATGCTCCGAAGATGGAAACTGCATTTGTGCTTCCTTAAGTCTAGTATTTATTTTCCCAGTACTTTATAAGTAGGATGTCCTGGATTTGCCAGAACAGTCCCGATTTCTGCCCCATGTCACAGCAGATTTTAGTAAATTTAGCACATGCCCCAAATCGGGTCAACTGAAAATAAGGGAGTGAAGTTTTCACGCCATGCTTATCAGAAAGCAATTCAATTAACGCACATGGTACTGGATTTAAAAGTTGCATTTAATTTATTCCCTTAGGGGGACATGCATCAAGCCTGGCCGATTTGCAGAATTGGCCCGTTTGCGAATGGAAAAAGGCCTTTTCCAATGCAGGTACCTTTTGTCATTTGCTATTTTGGTAATCAGATTTATCTAAATTGCGAATGCATTTAGGGAATCGCAACTTGCGATTCCGTAATGCCAAGGCGTTTATGCCTTTCCTAAATACGAACTGTGCAATTAGGAAACGCTAATTACTATCAACTTCAAGTTGATGGCAATTTGTGCATGCTTCGAAAAATGCACAAAAATGCATTGTTCGAAGCATGCCATGTAGCGCACTTTGCTTCATATGCGCACACTTACTTTTTTTGGGGGGGTGCTTCAGGGGGGCCTTAGGCCCCCGACACCCTTGGATTTCCATTTGCAATTTACGATTACCAATTTGGTAATTGCAGTTTGCAAATGCATTACCATTCATTCCTATGGGCCTGCAGGCCCATAGGAAAGAAAGGAGTCACATTAGCTAATAGCGATTCGCAACTTCCGAATCGCTATTAGCCAATGTTAAGGAATCACACATTTGATTCCAATTCCTACATGCATAGGCATTTGCACATGACCAGCATTAGGAGGACCAGGACAAAGGAGACCAGGAATATCACTATGGAGCCCAGGAGGAGCAGGCCCAGGAAGTCTCACACCAAGGCAAAGAAAACCAGATGACCAGGGGAATCAGAACAAAGAGGACATGAAAATCCGAGATCAGAAAAGCACAAAAGGTAATGAAAATAATGTTCTGTCTAATCACTTTTGCCCACAATGCCATCCCAGTTTGGACCCAGCCATTTGCAACCCAAGACCGGTTTCACCATGTTTGGGGCTCTTCAGTCATCTTTAGCTTGACTCCAGTGCGCCATGAGAGAGGGCCCATGACTGAGCATACATATAGCCACTTGGACCATTACAACAAACTCACAAAAGGTGATGAGAGGATGCTTGCAATATATCTAACCACTGGCAATTGTTCTGGATAGCTTTCCAACCCATTGTTCTTTTGCCCACCATGCCACCTGCAAATCAATCTTGACCCTGATTCAATAGGAACAGCACAATAGGTACTTATTGCTTCCTTACCTTTTCTAGTTATACACCCCAGAGAAGGTGTACAACATTTTTCGGCAACTATCACTAGTGAAAGAGTAGGTGATCCTGCCTATAATGACTGAAGCTGTAATGTTACCTTAAATGTGCAAGATTTTAAAACCCAAGGGCAAGTTTGCACTGGCATGATATGATGATGCTTTCCTGCCTGCAAGATTGCTTATGGTGTCTGGTTTGCCAAATGACCATGGCCTATATTCTGAGTTGCCTAATTTCTGCTGTGCCATGATAAAAAAAAGCTTACTGAGTATTGCAGTCAGCCTATTTTATTGATGTTGTCATTGCACCAGTGTGAGACTCATATTGTAGGTTTCCTGGAATCTGCTGACCAGGACAAGGGATATAAAAACAGCATACCATTTCAGAGTTCAAAGTAATGTCCTTTAATCCTGACGCGTTTCAGAGCACTATGGCTCCTTCATCAGAGGAAAATGGTGTTCAACAGCTTAAACGGCTTGAAAGTATTTATGCACATGCACTCATTTCATGGCTCACAGGTGTGCGGTTCTCCCGGCATGCTGGTACTTGTAGTCACTGATAGCAAGTCACGTATTTTCAATAGGCACCGTTGACAAACACCATCTGTTCAAAACATAACACTCATACCCATGTGGGCCTCCGGGCCGGAATGCTGCTTCTAATCAAGTCCTGTCCACTGTACCCTATTGCAAACACAAAACTTTTCATGTCAAAGGCCCCGCTCCTGCTGTGTCATCTTCCCTGCGGAAGGGCATACGTGACATACATATGCATTGCCCGCATGTGTGGGGGGTGCCGGGCGTGTAAGCGTCCGTAGAATACTGCTATGATACGATTTAATTTTTAAATGTGGATGTCTAACACGTTTCCATATGTACACGTTCGTGGTCTTTGGACCGTGATTTACAAGTTGTGTGGATATCTAGGTGTGTAAATACATGTGCGTGTCTATGTACAAATACCAGATTACTTCGCGTCTCTACGTGTGCTAGTTCCCGGGGCAGTGTTCATGCACGGTGTCTGTTTTAACATACGGACGCAGTTTGTACCCGTGTGCATACATTCACACAGTTCTGTACAAAGCTCTTCTGCACCTAAACAGAAGTAGGGAGCGCTATCCAATGTGACAGCAGCGTACATGCGGGCAGGGCACACTGTGCATGGATAGGTTTGTGTCTGTCTGTCAGTGCGTCTACTTTGTGTGCCTGCACAGAGAGTGCTGCGCTGCTGCTGTGGGTCCCTGCGAAGGGCGCCTGCGGTTCATTTGTAGTTTTGTAAGTGCAGCGACAATTTCAGAGCGAGGAAGGCTAAAAAGCTGGCAAGTGTTGAATACCCCGTGCACACAACTCCTCAAAGTGTCTGCCTTCTCTGATGCGCAGTTTACCTCACCCGGGCACCCAGACATTAGAGGCCGAGTAGGCACAGAGATCTCAGAGGTCTGGGCAGGCAGAGCGCAAGCAGATGAGCAGGGTGGCTGAAGCAGGCAGCAGAGAGGGCAGATGAAGGAGCAGGCAGAGTGCTGAGCAGGCAGGGAGCCCACGCGGAAGAGTAGGGTTGATGGATCAGGCAGCAGGGAGGACAGAAGCCTGAACAGGCAGAGTCCAATTTCATGGTTTTGTTTATTTTTTATAAAAACACCCTGTATGAACGTTGTAACATCATACTTTGTCAATTAGCCAGGATATAGAGTCATGCAGGGATGTTTATAGTATGAGCTGGGGTTTCGTTTCCTGGTATATAGGAATTTCACTGCAAATAGTTTTTGTCCTAAGAGGTAGGAGGTTTCTCAATTTATGATTAAGCCAGTGGTAAGCACATTTCAAGGGAGAATTTCTAAGCAAGAAAAACTGGTTGATGATATTAATGAATCTTATATTGCCTAGTGGCCCCAAGAAGCATGGACTGCCATTACCAATGATGGATGGTGTGTCTGTCATTACCAATAATGGGTAGTCTGTTTACCATTACCAATGGTTGATAGCGTGTCTTCCATTGTCACTGTTTGATAGTGTGTCTGCCATTGCCAGCGGTTGGTAGTGTGTCTGCCATTATCGTTGGTTGATAGTGTGTCTGCCATTACCATTAGTTGACAGCGTGTCTGCCATTACCTTTGGTTGATAGAGTGTTTGCCATTACCGTTGGTTGACAGCGTGTCTGCCATTACCGTTGGGTGACAGCGTGTCTGCCATTACCTTTGGTTGATAGCGTGTCTGCCATTACCGTTGGTTGACAGCATGTCTGCCATTACCGTTGGTTGACAGCGTGTCTGCCATTACCGTTGGTTGACAGAGTGTCTGCCATTACCGTTGGTTGACAGCGTGTCTGCCATTACCGTTGGTTGACAGCGTGTCTGCCATTACCGTAGGTTGACAGCGTGTCTGCCATTACCTTTGGTTGACAGAGTGTCTGCCATTACCGTTGGTTGACAGCGTGTCTGCCATTACCTTTGGTTGACAGAGTGTCTGCCATCACTGTTGGTTGACAGCGTGTCTGCCATTAACGTTGGTTGACAACGTGTCTGCCATTACCTTTGGTTGACAGCGTGTCTGCATTACCGTTGGTTGACAGCGTGTCTGCATTACCGTTGGTTGACAGCGTGTCTGCCATTACCTTTGGTTGACAGAGTGTCTGCCATTACCGTTGGTTGACAGCGTGTCTGCCATTACCGTTGGTTGACAGCGTGTCTGCCATTATCTTTGGTTAACAGCGTGTCTGCCATTACCTTTGGTCGACAGCATGTCTGCCATTACCGTTGGTTGACAGCGTGTCTGTCATTACCTTTGGTTGACAGAGTGTCTGCCATTATCGTTGGTTGACAGCGTGTCTGCCATTACCGTTGGTTGACAATGTGTCTGCCACTACCTTTGGTTGACAGCATGTCTGCCATTACCTTTGGTTGACAGCGTGTCTGCCAGTACCTTTGGTTGATAGAGTGTCTGCCATTTCCGTTGGTTGACAGCGTGTCTGCCATTACCATTGGTTGACAGCGTGTCTGCCATTACCGTTGGTTGACAGCGTGTCTGCCATTACCTTTGGTTGATAGCATGTCTGCCATTACCGTTGGTTGATAGCGTGTCTGCCATTTCCAACAGTGGGCAGTGTGCCTGCTATAAGCAATGATTTCCAGTGTGTCTGCTGACTGTGTGGTGGAAGTCTGTTTAGCACAATAGCGTTGGTTAACAGCTTGTCTGCCATTACCTTTGGTTGACAGCATGCCTGCCATTACCGTTGGTTGACAGAGTGTCTGCCATTACCGTTGGTTGACAGTGTGTCTGCCATTACCGTTGGTTGACAGCGTGTCTGCCATTACCGTTGGTTGACAGCGTGTCTGCCATTACCGTTGGTTGACAGCATGTCTGCCACTACCTTTGGTTGACAGCGTGTCTGCCATTACCTTTGGTCGATAGCGTGTCTGCCATTACCTTTGGTTGACAGTGTGTCTGCCATTACCCTTGGTTGACAGAGTGTCTGCCATTACCGTTGGTTGACAGCGTGTTTGCCATTACCGTTGGTTGACAGCGTGTCTGCCATTACCGTTGGTTGACAGTGTGTCTGCCATTACCTTTGGTCGATAGCGTGTCTGCCATTACCATTGGTTGATAGCGTGTCTGCCATTTCCAACAGTGGGCAGTGTGCCTGCTATAAGCAATGATTTCTAGTGTGTCTGCTGACAGTATGGTGGAAGTCTATTTACCACAGTAGCAGGGAGACCCCGATTCCTAGGGTTGGAGCTGGGCCTGAAGACGAAGTTGCTGTCTGGAAGATTTCCAGCGACTGTCATGTTTGAGATTTCCGCTGGAAGGGAAGGTGTTTGATGATGCTGTCATGGGAAGCTCATTTGGATAAAGTGTTTTTTTTTGTGAAAATCTTTTTATTGATTATTAGAAAACAACCATAAACGTGGTACACATGTTGTCATATACATACAGCTATTTCAATGTGTCATAAACATACATTTAGTGTTTGTCTTGCAAATCAATTATTTCCTGTTACATTGTTCAACATTGTTATATCAGAGCAAACCAGTCAGATAAATTACACACCCATTACAAAAGAAATGAAACAATAGAAACCCAGGGACTAGAACAGGTCATATTGAGGAAAGGGTAGGTGGGCAAGGGGGCACCTCCACCACAACCCAACAGGTCAACCACTAGTGAGGCAGCTAGCACCCAAACCCTCCCTCAGGTCTAGTCCAGCTGGTGTAACCAACTCCTGATAGTCCACATTGACATTTAATAGTTCCTGCTCTCGAACAGGCTTACTCCGCCCCGGAAGGACTACTCGGAGAGTGGGACAATAGATAACATTGCAGTGGTACCCAAATATCGCGGGGGCCTTGATGTAGGTGGCAGAAGTTCCGCATAGATCGTCTGCTGTTCCTGACAATATATTAGATCATGAAGCCACAGCTTAAACTTGGGTGCTCTCCCTCTTCCCCAGTGGCATGCCACTCCCCTTTTAGCTTGAAGCAACGCCAAGGCCACAAATTTACGATGTTCCGCCCTTAGCCGCTCCACTTACCCCCAATAAAGCCATCAGTGGGGACATGTCAATCCGGGCATTAATCATAGTGGACAGAGCCTGAAAAATCTGCGCCGAATACTTATATATCTCCGGACAGCCTCATGCCAAGTGCAGGAAGTCAGCGCCTTCAACATGACACCTATCACACGAGTTGGTATCCCTCAATTTGTATCTATACATTCTGGCTGGGCTGCCTATGAGGCAAAGAACATCTTTCAAAATGCTGTGCATCGCTCATAAAACTTTGCATAATACTGGTCCTTACATCCTGCGGAACAGAATCAAGCTCTATGCCCCAGTTCGGAACTTACGTTCACAAGCCACAGCTAAAGCAGTCACCACACGAATAAAATTATCCAGGATGGGTGGACGTGCCTTTTCGCACCTTGCCGCTAAGTGTTGGAATGACTTGCCTATCGTTACCTCACTTTCAGAAAAAAACTAAAAACTGCATTATTCCCTAAATAGAATGATAGTAGTCCCTGGAAATTTGCTTATGGTTTACTGTTCAATTTTACCGCCGTGATATCCTTGTTGGATGAGTGTCGCGCTTTAGAAGTACATATAACAATAACAATAACAATAACAATAATACAGTCTTTGTAGGAATTTATAGTGGATAATCCTAAACCTACTGCTAGCTGAAATTCGCTCAGTCTGCAGCTAGCAGAATTCCCACTGTTTATCCGTCAGAGTTATACCCAGTTCGAGGTCCCACCTTTCCCTTGCCTTTGCAGGTTGCTCAATCTTCTGTGTGTGTACTGCTTTGTATAGTATTGACACCAGCCGTTTAGCCTTCTCGTTCCGAAGTGTCAGCTGTAGCGGTGTAAAAGTCGGTGGCTCTGAAGGGAAATCAGGAGTAATAGAGCGAATTCCCTGCCGCTGGCGAATGTATAGGAAGGTTTCTAGGGGTGTCTGTGTTATATTCTGGAACACGTGTGCCACTGTGCGGACTAACCCCTCTTGATACATTTCCCCCCTGTTGTGTATCCTAGTGCGATCTTTAAACTTGTGGAAAAGTGTCTCCTGAAGAAGAGGCATGGCGGGATGATATACCAGCGGTAACAATGGCGAGTAAAGCATAGCATCCAACATCTTACTCACATGTGCCCAGGCCACCACCGTGCAACTCACTGTGGTCGGCGTCTTATCCCGCGTGGGGGTCGGAATGTACACCGCCGCCTCAATGGGGACGGGAAGAGTGAGCCAATGCTCCGCCGCCACCTGGGCCATATAACGTGGTTGATGCACCCAAAAATGGGCATAATGCGCATGTGCGCTGTAATAGTTTAATTCAAAATTAGGTAAACCAAATCCACCCTGAGAATAGGGCCTCGTCAATACATCCCACCGTAATCTTGCGGTTTTACCCCCCCCCACACTAATCGCGTCAGTTCTGACCGCAACTGTTTAAAAAAGAATGACCCCGGGTGAAAGGGTATATTAAGAAACATATACAATAGTTGAAATAATATAACCATCTTTACCAAAGACACACGCCCGCCATGGAGAGAGGAGGGTAATCCATTTTGATATATTATCCGCAATTCGAACCATAGCGGTCCCGTAATTAAGACGCATCAATTCATCTCTATCCCTCGTCACACGGATGCCTAAATATTTCAGTTCATCCTCGCACCATGCCATCGGATAGTCCAAGGGAAAGCGACTCATTGCATCAGTAAGGGGAAAGATACTGGACTTACCCCAGTTTATCTGGACCCCTGAAAGCAATCCAAACACTATAAATTCTCGAAGGATAAAATTTAAGTTCTGTTGGGGGTTTCGTATGTAGAGTGTAATGTCGTCCGCATAGAGGGAAACCAATATCTGCCTCATGTTGCATTGCAATGCTCTGTCACGGTGGTGCTGACGCAATTTAGCCACCAGTGGTTCCACCGCGATCGCGAACAACAGGGGAGACGGGGCAACCCTGCCTCGTACCTCTCGTTATTGAATAACCCTCAGAAGTTTTGCCATTAATCACTATTCTAGCTGTAGGTGAGCAATACAACAAACGTATCCAGGAAAGGAAAAGGGTGGGAATCCCATTCGGGTCATCACACCAAATAAATAGTCCCACTCAATGGAGTCTAAAGCCTTTGTGGCATCCAGGAAACTGCTGCCAAAGGTAACTCCGAAGAAACGTTATTCAATATTGTGAATAGGGTCCGCAAGTTATGGGATGTTGCATGCCCGGGCACAAATCCCGACTGGTCAGGCAGTATTAAATGTTCCATGAGTAGACTGAGACGATTAGCTATGAGCTTAGCTAATATTTTAACATCACAATTGAGCAGTGACAGGGGCCTATACGAATCACAGTGGTGCGGTGTTTTCCCTGGTTTTAATAGGGAGACGATGATCGCCTCTCTCATGGAAGGGGGAAGACGCCCTACCTCCAGTGCATCCTCATAGACCTCACACAGTATAGGTTTTATAAAACTCGACTGGGATACCATCCGACCCCGTGGGCTTACCCAACTGCTTATGCATGATGGCTTCCCTGACCTCGTCAAGCTCGAACCGGGCACACACAAATGTCCGCTGTGTATCGTTCAACCACCCCAGCGATATATCGTCCAAATATGCATCTAGGTTCAATTTTCCCATCCTAGTGGTTGTATGCAATGCCGTGTAGTGCTCAGTGAAGGCATTAACTATGGTCACAGTGTACATATATACAATGCCGTCCAACCCTTCCAATTCTAGGATTACATTAGAGCCTCATGACCTCCGAATTGTCTCTGCCAGTGCCTTCGCAGGCCTCTCCCCCTCGCCATAGCGGCGGGCCCTCCAATACTTCCCTCAAAATCTCGCCTCTCTGCGAGCCTCATACATGTAGGCTGTGAGTTTCGATCTAAACTGAGATTGTGTTATGCCATCCGGCCTAGTAACTAATCTGCTCTCCAATGACTTAAGCTCCGTCTCAAGTGTACGTAACGTGTTCAAAATATCTTTAAGCATCCCAGCACCCTTTGCTATGCAAAAGCCTTGTAACGGCACTTTGAAAGCTTCCCAGATAATTTCTACGCTATCTACCGAATCCTTATTACGTATGAAAAAATCTTTGATCTCCACTCTGAGCTCCTCCTGAAACACAGTGTCTAGTAGTATGGTAGGTTGCAACCTCCAGCTGCTTCTGGGAGGACCATAATCTGTGGAGGACAATATAAGCCATACCGGTGCATGATCCGAGTAAGTCCTGGCTAAGTGTTACACAGCCCGACACTCAAGAAAATATAGTCCAGTCTCGGCCATGTCGCCGCCTGCGCAGTAAAGTGGGTACCCTCTAGGTCGTTAGGGTGCAAGTGTCTCCACGCATCTATCAGATTGTGGTCCGTGAGTGTGGAATGCAGCATGGCACAGGCTTTTGTGTAATGATGGGGAGCTGGTTGGGACCTATCAATATCCAGACTCCGCGCAATGTTAAAGTCACCTCCCCACACAATATGGTTGGACCCAATGTCCACAATCTATGCCCATAGTTCTGTAAAGTAGTGGGGGCCGTCCACATTAGGACCATAACAGCAGGCCAGGGTAACAGAATCAGACCCCAACCTCCCCCAAGTCAGGCAATATCTCCCCTGGGCAACCCACGTGGCTCCTGCTAGTGTGAACGGAGTGCCCCTCTTAACCAGAATCGCCACACCTCTCGCATAGGAAGAGAAAGAAGAAAAGATCCTGTGTGCCGCCCATTTACAAGCAAATGTGATGTTACGTCTTGGGTTGAAGTGTGTCTCCTGCAGCATTGCTACGTATACCTGGTGTCTGTCAAGATAGGATAGTATTTGGCGTCTCTTACGCGGGTCACGCAGCCCCCGTACGTTCCATGTAATTATGTTTAGTTTAGTGCTATCAATGAGGGTCATGAGCTAGGCCTTGTACATCTCTACAGTGCTCCATCGGATAGCATTGCCGCTGTTCCAGATCAACCACCTTTAGTCGCTCAACAACTGCGGCTCCAGTACAACAAGGACATTTCAAAGTAATATTAATCTTTGTGTACGACCATACAGTAAATCCCTTAGATGTGCTTATTGACAACCACATGTACCAAATAACCCCCTCGAACAAACCCCCCACAGACCTACGTCTAATCAACAAGAACTGCAAATTCCCTCCCCCCACACACTGAAGCAACCCAATCTTGCCAGAATCCCACGTCCACCCTCCCACCCTGCCTCCAAATTGGAACCCCACTTCCGTTACCCTCCCCTCATAGTTCAAAACTTGTACTTCCATGGGGTAATACCCATAGGGGGACCTTCTAGACAGCTACGCAGTCTCCTCGCTCCCCTTAAGTTCTCCTCCGACGGCGCTGCCGGCCCTATCATGAGGAGGGGGAGCATGCCTTGAACCACAAAAACATGTAAACAATTGAGCCATACTGGAAGGATCTCACCTCGCATCAGCTAGATTGTCCGACCCAGCCTACCAATCCGTAATAGTTCTCTTGGATGTGTGCAGATTACTTTGCTGGGGTCAGTCATTCCAGATCCTCATTTTCATTCATGTCACCATTCCGCTGCGAGGCCTCCAGTCACACTCCACCCCGGTTTGCTCGTTTCAATGTTCAGAGGAAGTCTTCGACTTGCTGGGGAGACGTGAAGAATCGCTGCTTCCCTTGGTGCGTCACTCTGAGTTTTGCTGGGTAGAGGAGTGCGTAATCAATTTGCTCCGATCGCAACTTCCGCTTGACTTCCACAAGCACTGCGGCGCTCTTCTTGCACGATAGGTGTGAAGTCTGGATATATGGAAAAGGTGTTACCATCATATGTCAACTTCTGCTTGTTTCTCGCAGCTCTGAGGGCTACATCCCGGTCTCTATACTTAAGTAATCGTGCAATTATAGGTCGTGGGGGGCTTCCCGGCACCGGATGTGGACCGAGGGTTCTGTGTGCCCTTTCCACTATGAACTGCGAGGAAAAGGCGTCTTTGCCTATGGACTCCAGCAGTAGTTTTTCTATATAGTCCTCCATTCTACCAGTATTTGTCGATTCTGGTATGCCTATGACGCGTATGTTGTTGCGCCAACTGCGCGCTTCCAAGTCCTCGTTTTTTGTGGCTATGACGGGTAGCAGTTTATCTATTCTCGTAAGTTGCACTCTATGGGTTGCAGTGATGTCATCTGATTCTGATATGTGTCCTACCGCCTCCTTAATGCAGTCTTCGTGGCCATCTAGCTTATGTGCAATGGCATCCATCCTAGAGGACATCCGGTCCACCTTGTCCACCACTGTTGCAAATCCTTGCCGCATCTCTTGTAGTATATTGGCCATGTCCAAGGCCTGTGAATTGGCTCCCCCTCCAGCGCACTCAGCCAAGTCCTGCTCCTGGTCGTCAGCAGTAGATTTGCTTCCCTTTTTGCAGCTTCGAAATTTAGTTTTGGTTGAAGAGTGTCGGGCTTCCCCATATTTAAGCAGGAGTGCGACGCCTTCTGCGTATGTATCAGGAGTAATCAAGGCAACCACCAGTCTAGGGTGAAGTGTGAGGGCCAGCCCGAGTCACCACGTGGCCCTTTCGTCGTCAGCAGCTGATCCTGCCCCGTACTCTTGTCGCGTCAGCTTGCTCTGTCCAGTGCTTCTCAGCTGCTCTGACCTCACTGGGTCAGCTACTTGCCCAAGACTGTGTCCCGCTGAAGCATCACCTCATAATCGCCAGCTGCCTTCTCCACCAATGTATGGCGATTCACGGAGCTACTTGAGCCCCTTCCAAAGCCCTGTAGGGCACAACGGCAGCAGGTTGCTAAGTCCGTAAAACCGCAGCAGCGTGCGACATCCAGCACCCACAATATGGTGGGGGGAGTACAAGTGGCGGCCCAGCAGTCACAGTCCCCGTCAAACCACCGCCCAATGCTCTGCCGCTCCAAGGGGGTTTATCGCGCCTGTCGCAGGTCGCTTCAGGTGCTCCGCACCGGCCAGTAAGGGTCTCACTCCTCTTGCACTCTCGTCTCAGCCGGCTATCCACGCACTGCCACTGCCCATCTCCCCTCTCGCCACGGGCATCACACAGACTGTTCCATACCGTAACCGAGGCGTGTAGGGGAAGAACACTGCTCAGTATCTTCGCGAAGCCTGTCTCCACACCTCAGAACGGCTCTCCTGCCAAAGGCGCTTTCCCCGCAGCCGCCGTGGGATGTCCGGCCTCCTCAGTATATTTATTATCCTGCCCCGGTGTTCACTAGATCTTCACAGTGGGGGGGGGGACACGCGCCAATCCTCCACCGCTGCGCAATGTGGGCTCCCCACAAATTCAGCTACACAGTCCTCGCCGCCTCCGTCAGTATGTCCGCATCCATCAATCACATCGCAACACCATTATGGCTCTCAGCGAAGTCTCTCGGGCAGTGGCCTCATGGAAATCTGCGCCACCACCCCCAGCAGTACTATCTCCATAAATGCCTCCTTGGCGTCATGTTGCACGGGCAGTCCGCCTCTGCGCCGTGACTCGGTCGTTAGCGATAACACTAACTCACTGTGTTGTTGCCGGACGCGCGGCCTGGTTGCCTCGTGGTAATCCCCGACCTTTCCCAGCCACTGCAGCCGAGTCACAGCTCCATGCAGGTCAGGCGGGCGGCGCGGCTCAGATTTCAGGAGCCCGCTGCTCTGGTTGTCCGCCGCCGATCCTTCCGCACTTCACTCCACTTGTAGCCGCAGGGTAGCGCCACCGATCTCTCAACAATTTAGCCCAATTAGCGCCCAATTGTTCAGGATAAGTGGAGGATATCAGTTCCAGGAAGCAGGAGCCTCACATCAGTGTGGCCATGCTGCTTGCGCGCTCTCTAGCGCCCCCCTCATTGGGGTAAAGTGTGGATTTTTTTGTTAGGGCTCATTTGACCTTTGCTAAGAAAATGTAAGTGATGTCCAAGATGGTTGTTGTGGCCTCAGGATGCATTAATGGTGTATTTTCTACTGAGGCCATTGTCAATGGTGATTAACATCTGAAGGATGAAAGGCTTAGATGGCCATGCTGGGATTCCAGGTCGATCTGCTGATTCCAGCTATCAGCAGTGAGGGCTTAACTTATTTCCCTTTTTTTAAAATCATTGTTATCTGTATCCTCTGCTTTGACTTAAAGAGCACGCTTTAGTGCCCTGACTTCAGAATCCGTTAGAGTCTTTGAACTACCAGCCACCAAGAACCCTTTTTGTATGCGTGTAGTTGACTTAGAAACCTGTGAAGGTGGGCAAAAAATAGTCACTACGAAACACTATTGTCAGGAAAGCACGGCCAACAGGGTGGCTACTGATGTGGCGCTTTCTGTACTGGATGGATGCAGTTGCTGCTTGTTCCAGCAGTCTCTCTCATCTCACCTGGTGGTACCACACGTCCTCCTCATATTTTGAAAGCCCTTGTGTAGCAAACACACCATGGACCATCTGTTTCTATTGGACAGAAACCATTGAGTGGTGATGCGCTAGCACCTTTTTGGTTGGTACTATCACTTCGTCTGCTTTATCTTCCTTGCAGTTTTCACAGTCATTAGGCTGGTGGACAGCCGGAAAACTGTCACTTTTGAAAAGTTCAATATTATGGAAATGTTCATGTGTATGTTTGTTTAATTTCCAGCTGTTGTTTGGGATTGGTCTGTGTGGAATCCTTGTACACGCATTAGTCTGGTCCTCCTATGACTACTGCCTCCATAGTGTATGATCTTCAGCCTGTTTTTGGTTTCCGCGCCATTGTTCAATTAGGTAGACTAGTATTCTTGGAACATCCCATATTCACGAGAACATCAGAATACATCGGCTCTGCATGCAGCCATTGGACCTCGATGGAGCGAGTCGATGAGACGAGGTCCATGTGCCATCACGGGCTCAGCCTAGACTTGTCCAATTGAGATCCATGGTTCAGTGCGCAAACTGGGCTTTTGGCTTCTTCTCACATATTGACCCCACCAGTTGATCCAACTCACAGTAGGGCTGTGGTTCTCATGCACTGGATGATCGTCCTCCTCCAAGCCTCACAGACGCATTGCCTTTAATCCCACCTGTCTGCTCGCCATTTCACTACTGAAGCGTGAAGGAGAGCGCTGTCTAGATATGTGAATTTTACCTGTCTCCAGAAAAAAATTGATTTAGCAATTTTACCACTCTCTCCTTTTCTCATGAAGGCAGAATGTTCCAGGAGAGTTGCGGTCACTTCAGCAGGGTCTCTTATCTGGCAGTCGAGTGCTCGTAAAATTCCTTTGGCACATGATTGCAAAGTCCCTATCTCTATCTTCACGTCACTGGCTCAGATCTGGCAGGAGTCATCACTTTGCACGGGCCAATTTTCTTCTTCTTACTTTCATTTTTATGTTGAGCCTGCAGCAGCGCACATGCCCTGCACTGGCGAGACTTTTAGTAAGGGGCTTTGAAAAGCTCACCAGAGGCTCGTGCGTGTGTGGCCTATTGCTTGCCGTTACCCACACATGCGCCATATGTTTTGAATTATCATGCCCAGACACAGGTGCGATAATTCAAAACATATGGTCTGGTGCTCGCTCTTGTGCGCGCGCCACTCACTCCATCATCATTAAGCGCATGGCTCGCGGGCACTCTTATAGCGCGCGCACATGGGCTGCGCGCCACTGCTCCTGCTAGTTTATAAGAATAAAGAGTGACCCGTTCAGTTTCTATGTGGTTGAACCGAAGTCTGTGCTCTTTACATGCTGTTTTAATTTAGCATCTCCTAACCTTCATGCTTCCGTCCTCCTCAATCATTTTCTGTCCACTCGCCATGTTGGGAGAGATGGCTCCATTTCATTTTTACCTCTGCCACTGCGACCTTCACATATGTTTTGGAATTTTTTAATGAAGCAGCCTAAATATGCAAAGGGAACCCATGGTAATTAATTAATGTCTAAATAAAATAGTTTCCCTCGAATACAGCAGTCTTCAAGCACAACAAATCCATGTTCTATACTCGAACAATGGTGAAAGCTGCAGCGCTGGAAGACTTAATGGCCTGCTTTTCTTGTACGATTTAAGTGCAGAACTTTTCGTTTACATTTTGAGGATGGTATGGTGAGTGACTAGAATGCCTTGCCAAAACACCTGCATAGACACTGCTCATAAATGGATAAACATATTCAAGCAACAGTCTCCTCAAGTGTCCCTTCTGTCGCTCTTCTCCATTGAGGAGCAGAACATGTGGTGCATTTGGACCAGTCAACGCATGTGCTGTGTTTACTTACTTATTGCCTTTTTTAGAAACTTCTGAATGTGGGTTGAATGGGAGTATTTTTCTGTTTTTTCACTTATTTGTCCTACAGACACCACCCCAGACATTAGCTCAGAAATCTGAATAGCAAGTGTAGCATTTGGGATTTTCCTTTTTAAATATTCAGGTTTTTTTTAATCATATATTAAGGATGCATGCAAGGGCAAAAATAAAAAAGAAATAGCTCACCTAGCACATGTCAAACATAACTTTTGTTACAAGTCCACTATTCACAGATTAAAAGGGTACGATGGGGAGAGGTACATGCATCATAAGAACAAGCCTTCCTCTGCCATTTCTGATGTGAGATTCATCACCTTCATACTCTTCAGGCGCCAGACTGGATAATCTCTCTCTCTCTTTCTCTCTCTCTCTTTCTCTCTCTCTCTAAATCTCTCTAAATCACTCTCTCTTTAAATCTATTTTTCTCACTCTCTCTAAATCTCTGTCTCTCTCTCTCTCTCTCTAAATCTCTCTCTAAATCAATCTCTAAATCTCTCTCTCTCTCTCTCTCTCTGAACCTCTGTAAAACTCTCTCTCTAAATCTATCTCTCTCTCTAAATCTCTCCCTAAATCTCTCTTGCTCTAAATCTCTATCTCTCTCTCTCTCTCTCTCTCTCTCTCTCTCTCTCTAAATCTCTCTCTCTCTCTAAATCTCTTGTTCACTATAAATCTCTATCCCTAAATCTCTCTCTAAATCTCTCTCTCTCTATCTATCTCTCTCTCTCTATATATATATATATATCTCTCTCTCTAAAGCTCTCGCTCTCTAAATCGCTCTCTCTCTCTCCCCCCCCCCCTCAGCTCCCCCCTCTTCTCAATCTTTCCTCCCCCTGTCGGCATTTTCTCGCTTTCAAACTCATCCAGAATCTTACATTATTTTCCAACTAGCACTTTGAAACCCGCAAGTCCTCTCCCAATCTCTCTCTCTCTCTCTAAATCTCTCAATCTTTCTCAATCTCTCTCTCTAAATCTCTCTCTCTAAATCTCTCTCTAAATCTCTTGCTCTCTCTCTCTAAATTGCTCTCTAAATCTCTCTCTCTAAATCTCTCTAAATCTCTTGCTCTCTCTCTAAATATCTCACTCTCTAAATGTCTCACTCTCTAAATCTCTCTCTCTCTAAATCTCTCTCTCTCTAAATCTCTCTCCAGACTCTCCTTGGGCTACAGAAGTTTATGTTCAGTTTTGGCATAGAATGAATAGCCACATGTGTAATGAGTGTACAGTGGGGGTTTAGCTTCCCTTGGCATAGCCATTAGATCTCGCCTTTGGGACCTTATAAGTGTTTAGTTATCCAGCACAATATCCTTGGTGCAACAACATCAACTGTTGCATGGCTAAACACTTATAAGGTCCCAAAGACGAGACCTATTGGCTATGCCAATGCTTGTTTTCGCTTAGTTACAGCATTAATATGTGGGGAAAATGCATAAGGACAATTTTCTCCCTGCATCTAGGCCTCCTCAAAATCATTGCATATCCGGACTCTGCTTCTGTCTGAGTTTTTTGATTCTTGATTAAAATGTTTACTGAGACTTGGAATTAGCCTGATTTGTAATTGAAAGTAAAAGTTTGCAGGTCGAGCACTTTGGTGATAGAGATGAATTTGGAAAGAAAGATTTCAACTTGAAACACTCCCCTCACTGTTTATTGCACCATTTACTGCTACCTGGCTCACTGTCATCAGTACTTAGTCCAGTTGATGATGATACACATAACTATTACAAATGGGTGATGGATGTGTAATGAGTGCAAAGTGATATCTGATACCCTAGGGCAAGTTTGCATTGAATGATATGATGATGCTTTCCTGCCTGCAAGATTGCTTATGGTATCTGGTTTGCCAAATAGCTATGGGTTATATATAAGCTGAGTTGCTTATTTTCTGCTGTGACATGATAAAAAACACCTTACTGAGGATTGCAGTCAGCCTATTTTATTGATGTTGTCATTGCACCATTGTGAGACTCATATTGTAAGTTTCCTGGACTCTGCTGACCAGGACAAAAGATATATATATTTGCAGTTTATGTCCCAAACATACAGGTAGCATACAATACTGGACTACCCCCGTACAAGTTATCACCAGATCCACTGGGGGGGGGGGGGTGTTTGCTGGGGGTTATATTGCTTATGGTTTGGAATAATGGCTACACCTCAAATGTCAGCCTATTACAACATGGAGGTCTACTGTATGTCCATGGACTGAATGTCTATGTGGTGTGTGAGCCAGAGTCTCAGGTGCCACTTCTCAGCCACTTCTTACACTAATCATTGTCATAGACATCCTTCCTACTGTCTTCTGTGCTCCTCATCTATAAACTGTTATAATTCTGACAGCTCTCTTCTACCTCTGACAGATCATCCCAGTCTCTGACAGAACATCCCAGATCTATCCTCAATTCTAAGCACTTTCAGATCAGGTCAAGCTCTAGTACTTTCCTCTCTTTCTACAGCTGCGCAGAGGTGAGCACCGCTATAGTAAGGAGATGAAAGAATGTGAGCACTGGCCGGACAGAATTCATCCTTGGAACTGAATAGCAAAACAGTGAAACCACTGAGACGTTTCCACATCACATTGTTGTGTGCAGAATCGAGCCTGTGCTTTTAATTTTCACATTTTTTGTTTTTGACACACCAAAACGTTTGGCAGGTGCTTTCCAGTGAGAAAATAGCACTTGAATTGAAATTCTGAAGCGTGTACACCTTCAGCTATCTCACTGTAGGAGGGACATTCCCAGTCCCAATTTTGAGAAGTTGAAATGACTATTTATAATACATATCTTTTTTTATGGTTGGCCCTATGTTAGTACTTTTCATAAAAAACACACATCATTGGAGTCTTCAAAACCCCTTCTTCTTCAGAGCCTATGTCACACAAAAAAATCCCCCTTTTTAAACTCTGGCTGTTAGGATTTATAATGTTTAGAGCTGGGTTTCCAGCTATAAAAATGTTTGGTTTTTTTTGCAAAAGTGATAAATTAAAATACACTTTCTGAAGGTTAGAAGGATATATTCAAACTCTCCTAGACTTCTACTGACAGTATGGGAACCTGCAACATCACACACACTTTAAGACTTCTATTGATATTATGAGGACCAGGAAGACACACCCCTGATCTGATTGGTTGCTTTCTGTCCTTAGCAACTGCACTGTCTGTGTGTGTAGAGAGAGAATATTTTTGTGTGTATAGGAGGGCATTCATCACACACACTGTCTGAAAAATAGGAATTATGAAGCCCTCTCCAAAATTTCACTCAGACAGCTGAGAGAGATCCCCTCAGTATGTAAGCACTGTAAACGTTATGAGGACCGGCTTTCCGGTCCTCATAGCGCACTGGTCCTCATAGCGTTGGTGTGCAAACATGTTCTGGTCCTCATAAATATAGATATATATATATATATATATATATATATATACACACACACACACACACACACACACACACACACACACACACACACACACACACACACACACACACACACGCACACACACACACACACACACACACACACACACACACACACACACACCCCCCCCCTTCATCAGTGTGCCCACTCCTCACCATGCAGAACATCAGCCATCATGAGGGGTAGGCTCACACTTCCATCATCTCCAGCCCTATGACTCGATCGCCCCCCTGAGGCGGAAAGCCGGGAGACATACTGTATGCTTTTGTAATTTTACCTGTCAAATACTCTGTTTATTTTGATTTTCGCCGGATTTTAATTGTGTTCACTTGCAGTATCTTGCACCCAGCTCACCCCACAGACACCCTTCCCCCAGCCGCGATAGGCACTGAGGTTGAAGGAGACTGAGGCGCTGAATCAGAATAGCGGCCATCTTGGGGCAGTAAACGCACAGCGCTCTAGGCGACAGTATAAAGGCAGACGGGCATGCCTCCGCGCAGCGGACGCGATCAGCGGGCACCCCTCCGTCGCGCCGAAGTCAAGCCCGTCTGCGCCCGTCCGCGCTGAGGACGGGCCAGGGGCCTGTCACGCTGCTCAGGTAATTTCCACTAATCAATTATCCAGAGACCTTATAGTGTCACTGAATAAGCAGCCCAATTGTCGTCATCAGGCGCTTAATGTAGACACCTGGTTAGGTCCGGTTAGCTGTTATGGCTGTATACAGACACTTGAACCCCATCAAAAATCCAAGAGAAAAGGGGAACCCAAAACGATATTTGGAGGACTTATAAATGCTAGATCTATGTGCAAAAATGCACTTCATGTGCATGACCTAATAGTAGAGAGGGAGCTGGATTGTCTGTTCATTACCGAGACATGGTTAAAAGAATGGTCAAATCCGGATATTGTACACGCTCTTCCCCCAGGGTTCTCAATCCAGAGGTTGGATAGACCAGTACAGCGTGGTGGAGGCTTGGCAATTATTCACCGAGACTCTTTATCATGCAAGATCACGGAGTTAGCGGATATTAAACCCTTCCACGCTCATGACGAGCTGAGCTCGTCATGAGTTGTGCCGCTCGCACGCTCATGACGAGCTCAGCTCGTCATGTAACGCGGTATTTTTAAAAAGTCAGCGCACAGCGGGAAAACCGCTAGCGCTGATGCGGTTAAAGGAGCTGAAAGTATCCATTTCTGTCTCCAGCTCCATGACTCCTTTACCTTCGCGGGTGCCTTAGTCTACCGCCCACCGGGTCAGCAAACTCATTTGTTTGGAAAGCCTTAGGGAAGTGCTGAGTAATCTGACACTCAAATTCTCTAACTTTACACTTTCGGGAGACCTGAAAACATTACTGATCCGAATGTAATTTGTTTTAGAGAAATAATGAATGTATTAGGACTAACTCTGAAAACTGTAGACTCTACACACAGAGCGGGCCACACGCTGGATTGTATTTGTTCCAACTTAGAATCGATTAAAGTAGAGATCCCCCTGACACAAACCTGGTCAGACCATACATTTATTGCATTCAGTATCTTAGTGGACAGTAGGGGGATAATAAAGAAAGAGGTACAAAGCTGTGGGAGGATCACACCACGTTGGGGTAAAATTATAGGTCACCCTGACTTTTTGAGATGGGCGAAGGAGGGCAAACCCACTCTGACGGGAAACACCACCACAGACAATCAGCAATTTGGGGAATGAGTCAGCGAGATAGGGAACCGGATGAAACCCTTAGGCTCAGACTCTAGCCTCCGTTCTAAGAAGAAATTGGCACCCTGGTTCTCGATAACCCTAAAAGAAACTTTAGGCGAAGTTAGAATACTAGAACGCAGATGGCGCCGTAACTACCATAGCAAAGAGCATGAGGTGTACAAGATGGCCAGGAGGCACTATCATGCTCTTATGAAAAGCGCAAAGGCCAATTTCTACACAGTGGCTATCGAATCCACAAAAAATAAGCAGAGTGAAATCTTTAGAATTGTCAACAGTTTTAGAAACCCGAAATTCCTGACTCAGGAAATCCCACCATCCCAGACTCTCTGTGACTCCATAGTCAATTATTTTGAACAAAAAATACACAATCTTACTAAGGATTTTCCCCCTTATGAGCCAGTGGTTTCATATGAAAATACCGAGGCCGATACAAACACGGATTGTCTGAAGGCCTTTTCTCCAATTACTATGGAAGATACCCGCCATGCTATATGTAACTGTAAATGTAAATGTAGTTGAGCTTATATAGCGCACAGCTACCCGCAGTGGGTGTCCCGGCGCTTGCTTAGGGAACCCTTCCTGGTATTCCCCTGTGAGATAGCAGGGTATCCACAAGGTGAAAGTCAGGCATCCCGCCGCGAGGGGCCGTTGTGGAGATTAAGCAAGCTATTGCCCAGAGTCGCAGAGTGTGAACCCGTGAGTCAAGGAGGCACCGGGGCGAGAATTATCGAGTCCGTGGAATTTTTAGCCCAAGACCCGCCGAGGCGGGGAATTGAACCCTGGTCCAGGACCGATCTCAGCTTCCGGGTCTGCTGCCTCTAACCCCTGTGCCACACTTCTCCACAATATCTTTAATGAAGTCAGGATCTCCTTTTGACCCTTGTCCCCCGGTCTTATTAAAAGCCATGATAAAGGAGGTAACCCCCGTGATAAATTCTATTATTAATTCATCACTCCTCTCAGCTGAGATCCCAGCCCAATGGAAACTCGCAGCCATAAAACCACTCCAGAAGAAGACCTTACAGGATCCCACGACCCTGTCCAATTTGCGCCCTATTTCACTTCTCCCTGCACTCTGTAAACTAGCGGAAACTTTTGTAAACAGGCAGCTTACTGCTTTCTTAGAAGGGAATAATATATTTCATCCTAATCAAGCGGGTTTTAGAACCTAGCACTCCACAGAGTCTGCCCTTCTGTTTACAACTGAAACTATACGTGTTGCCATGGATCAGGGCAAGAAGGCTGTCCTGATTCTTTTAGACCTCTCCGCAGCCTTTGATACGGTGACCCTTGCCATTCTTTTAGATCGCCTGGCTAGCACTGGCGTAGTGGGAACCGTATTAGAGTGGCTTAGGAATTTTCTGACGGATAGGTGTCAAGTAATGACCTTAGGGCATTTCTGCTCAGGGGAAAAAGTATTGAAGACAGGGGTTCCCCAGGGCTCAAGTCTGAGCCCTACGCTTTTTAATCTCTATATGGTCCCCCGATCAAGTTAATCTCTTCCTTTGACATCAGCACTATTGCGTATACTGACGACACGCAGCTGGTTCTAGTCCTTGATAAGGACATGGCGAACGCAGAACAAAACCTGCAAAATTGTCTAGCAGCAACATTCACATGGATGGAGAACAACTACTTGAAGTGTAATTCCGCTAAAACGCAAATTTTGCCTTTTGGTCTTAACAATCCATTCTCTCCTCAGGAATGGTAGCCAGAGAATACAGAAGCACCCCCGAGCACTATTAGTACAGTACGAAATTTAGGGATCAAATTTGACCACACCCTTTCATTTAAACAGCAAGTGGGGGCAGTAGCCGGCTCATGTTTTAACATCCTAAAGGGACTACGGAAATCCTTCGATCTTCTTCCCCTGGAAGCCAGGCGCACGGTGGCAGTGGCATTAATTACATCAAGGCTGGACTACTGTAACAGCTTGTATGCAGGGGTAAATAAAGCGGCCCTTCATAGGCTTCAGATGGTCCAGCACGCCGCGGCCCGCCTGGTACTTAGATGGCCTAGAAAGTCTTCTGCCTCGGCAGCACTGGATGCCCTTCATTGGCTCCCCATCCACAAACGTATTCTGTTTAAAGTACTAATCATTACCTATAGGGCCTTTCATATGCAGGGTCCGATAGATCTTCGAAAAAGCTTCACACGATATCACTCCTCCCGCAATCTCAGCTCCGCCACAACCAACCTGCTTATTGTTCCCAAATTTAGACTCTCTGCAAAGGGAGGTAAATCCCTGGCAGTGCTGGGTGCCAGGGCGTGGAATAAACTGACTTGCCCCCGAACCATGTTTCAGGATATCTCTCAAGACTTGGATATATAGTCTTTCGGGCCCCATATGTAAAGCATTAGTGTAACTCCCTCCCCTTTCTGGACAGTATGACTGCGAACCATCTTTCGGCCGGTCAGAGTCAAAGCGCGAAGATGCTCCTTGGAGTGATAGTGCGCTATATAAATGTTATATCATATCATATCATAGTACACCTAAATGGTTGGGTAATGATATCATGTGACTCAATGATACCCCACCTTCAGAAGTAAAATTCCCTTTGATATATTTGTCTAATCTTCCCACCCTATGAAGGTGTCTAAAATACAGATGAAAAGGTGAGTTACAACACGTTTTGTAGCAACTTGTCAACCATATTCTTACTGAGTTAGCCTTACAAGATCTGTGGCACTTCATCTGGACATGGGGTTCTACCTAGTCTACCTTTCCCTGTGTGGTGCCTAGTTAGGTGTACGTTTGTATGTATAGTGAATTCAACTGAATAATGCTTTATAATCTAGAGCTCCCATATGTGACAGCACCATCAAGTAAAGTAATACAATCATGTCAGTATTGTCAATGACCCAGTATCTTAATACAAATTGCACACTCAGTATGTTGTATCCACTGTGTTCTAGTATGTAAGGCACAAATACTACTCATTCTCCAGGCTAGTGTCTATAGTGCCCCAGATTGTAGCAGTATCAAAATACACAGATCCCTAACCTCGGACTTGTGGCCCCCAACATTTTCTTCGGACTTTCCGTGCAGCATTTTCATGTTCCACCTGCCCTCGACTTTTAAAACATGCACGTTATGGGAAGCATCACAATGTCAAAGAACCACCTGTCCTGCTTCCTGTCACCAGGCAGATTAAAGGCAAAGGATGCCTTAGGCAAAATCAGCGAAGGGCCTGGGTTCGGATGGGCTGTGGTGCAGAAGCTGACCTTGAGGTTGTTAAAGTTTTAACTAACCTTTGGTGCAACATTAATTAATTTTACAAGTAAATCTTCCAGTTTATTAACCTTTTAATATTCTTTGTAATCGAAAAACACATCTGCACTTACACTGCCGTGTTGTTAGGAAACTGCCACAGTAGAATTTGTACCAGTGAATAAAAGCAGACATACAAATCTGTGGATAAGTTCATAAGGGCCCGTGCACAAAAGCTTCCATTTTACAAGTTCACAGTTAAACTTGACAATTTTTTAGATGGTGACTTTTAACATACTTTGCACGTAGACGATAACCTACTTAAAAAGTGTTCTGATTGCTACTCAGATTTTTTCTTAAGGATTTTATCAGGACACTATACGTTCTGCTCAAGGTTAAAGTGCACTGAGCACACTACCGTTGTATATTTTTTTTGGGCCGTTTAGAGACCCCTCTGAATAGGAAAGCCAAATAAAGGACCTCAGACACAGTGCAAACTGACCCGGTTATGATTATATACACTGCTTCTGAGCTTTGACTTGTCAGAGGAGCACTTCCATGGATTATCCTGAACATTCGCCTGTGTTTGAGTGTCAGCCCTGCTGACTTCCATCACTATCCTGTAAAGGACGGCAGCCTGTTCTACACCACACTGGCTTCCAGATACATCACACATACATGTAAATGGGGTGTTAAACTGCTCCAAGAGATCTGGCAGAATGCAGTTATTACTATGCTCTCTATAGTATAGTTAGGGTTATCATTATGATATATATTCATATAATCACTGCAATGTTATAATGGTTGAATTATTCACCTTCTTCACTCTTAGACCTGTAATCCTTGGCTTGGTTTACGCAGACTTTTTGCCTTCTGATGTCAGTTTTGCTGGCTTTATGCTTCTGGGCACTTTAGTACTGGGCAGCAGTGGTAAAGTGCATGTGCTCTGTACTCAACGCAAGGTAACATTGGCTTATTCACAATTGGCATTTTAAATTTAGTTGGAAGTCCCTAGTAAAGTGCACTACATGTCCCGACTGCGGGGCTCAACACAGACGCATCTACCAGACTGCGTGGATCCGAACAAACGCATCAAGTCTTTGGCGTTGACGCTTGCTTCATGTAAGGTACTTTTGCAGCGGTCCCTGCGTCGTTCCTGTAGCCAGCCTGCCCTCCATCACGGTCAGCCTGAACTTTGGATTTACCCCTGTTCAGCCCGACCACAAGTAACCTCGAAGTGCCGTTGCCTTTTAAGCACTATATTGCAGTTTATTCTTTAAAACTTCATATCTCATGTTCTGCTTATTGAATGTTTGTCATTTTGGTCTTCTTTTACTCCGATAAATATTCTCTTTTTTCCTAAATTGATATATTATTTTAGCCAACAATATCAAGAGACTTTCTATAATTCTAGTAATGTTTTTAAATATTTTCCCTTCTCTTTGCTTCACTTAGTCTGCCTTTTAAAAGCACTGGTTCGGTTTTCTCCACGGTTTCCCTTCTCGGCTCATTTATCCTTTTTGATAAAGTTTTACATGTTTTCCCTTTTAGTTAGTAATCAGAAATGCAGATTGTCCTGGGGAGTTAGACTGGCTAAACCTTAACAGAGAGTTAATACAAATTAGGATGTAAATTTGTAAGTCTCTTTGTATAGAATGTGGCGGATTGCACATCTCTCTTTTGTGTCCCTTTTCAGCTTTTGTGCCTCTTTGCATCTTTCGCAATTCTAATAGGGCCCTCTTTTCAGCCTTTTATCATCCTTTGCCCTCCCTATTATGTGGCCTTTTCTGGTGGTATTGGAACTCTTGACTCCTTTGCTTCTCTTGTAGATATTAATCAGAAACACAGGGTGTACGTTGTATGCTTCCCTAGATAATATGGCCACCAAGAAGAAGTAGAAAATATATTGATGCGTATGAGAAATAGGCCGACCGGAAACAGATCATCCGGAACTAGTCACACATGACACATGAAAACATTTAAATGCCGAATTTGTGGCATTTAATACCTTTCGCCAAATCCTTTTGAGTTACGTGAGGCTGTGCTAAGACGGACAGGAGTTGAGGAGAATGCCGCTTAGAGTGATAACGGGTAGTAGATTTAATAACTTAGTGTGGGGATAGACGTAGAAAGTATAGAACTATCCAGGGAGGTAACGTGAGAAGGAGGAAAAGTCATTGTAACATGGAGTTCTAGTCCGCAAATAGTGCTAACTTTTGATGGGGAGAGGAGTAGAGATGCTTGTCAGTATATTATCGCCTATAATCCTAGGTAGACACTGCGGTAGAGTCCTTGTTCCCCTTATATTTGAATCGACAGTCCGTAAACGGAGTAAGGCGACAATAAAATGTAGCCATGTACGATTATGAGGCGGACTGATTGCATGCCAGGAAACAAAATGTGAAGCCTCATAATGGGTTTGAAAATCCTTAGAAGATATTGTTACTAATTTTTAACAATCTTGAGGGTCTAAGATTTAAGTGAGACTCTGCATTATTACTGGAGTATGAATGGGTAAAGAGATCGCTAAACCTATTGTGCATGCAATAACCACACGAGCGGTTGATCATACGAATAGTTAATAAGTATGTAGAGTAACTTGAGGTCCATGTGCTGAGATGTACAGATTAAACGAGCAAAGGTATATGTCTAAATTCACAGATAAACACCCCAGGATAATTGAATAATCCTGAAGGACTAAGAAGGGTGGTTTGAGTCTACCTGATACCATATACCATAAAGTAAATCCCCTACTATCAAGTGAGGAAGAAAACATGTGGTGACTGGTGAGCTTTTTATAATTAAATAACACTCTAAAGTCCACATTGGGAGAAAGTGTATCCTAATTGGTCCCTTTTGTCAACATTAGGCGATTAAATTATATTAATAACAGCATAAAAGGAATCATGCCCGCTGCTAACACTATCAGAGAGTGAAAAGTCCCACACTTGACTTATATATATATATATATATATATATATATATATATATATATATATATATATATATATTCTTCCCTTCCAGAAACAAAGAAGGGTGTTAAGCAGATTGCAGCTTCCCTAGATTCTTCGTAGGGATTTCGCAGAACATTTTTAAGGTATGCATAGGTAATGGCTAGATGCATTTAGACTTTAACTTAAGAGTGAAAGTGGCAGAATGAATTACAGTGATCAATATTATTAAAATGAATACGATCACCATTGATTAAACAAATATGGCCATGAATGAAAGGGTATGAATAAACGAGTACTGAGAGAACCGCCAGGGGTGACGGGGAAAGCAGGACTACAAACAGCAGTTATGGGCATTTGGACATGACAATGTAAATAAAGCGGGAGAACTCATAATGTGTTGCAATATATGTGATTATGTATTAGTGACTATGTATTTTAAATTTTTATTCACAGATTGTGTGTTTTTAAAACTGTCCTGAGGAAGGTGGTGCATAAAAAGCAGGATCCACCGAAACGCGTCGACATATAAGAAAAATCCTTTTGAGTTGTTGTATTGGACATGTATATACGAATGTGTTTTTAAAACAGCAATTGTGATATATCATTGTAGGACTGTGCAAGCTAGATAAATCATGTATTAATTGTTTTTATGTATAAAGGATAATATTTATATATGTTTTTAATAAAGTAGAATGTAAACGCGATTAATATTGTCAGGTTAAATCTTGTATGTGAACGGTGCCTCTGTGGTTCTACTTTAAAGAGGCGAGTAGTAAATTTTCAGCGTGAATGCGATTATTATTGAGCATTTACACACTCAGTACACACAAGGTCGGATGGCTGGGTGATAGTTGCGCTGAGTTGTGACAAGAATCTATATATACAATATGGCAAGCTCAAAGGATAAGGTGATGGCCATCCACCAGCAACCAAACCGGTAATGAAAAATCAGTACCATGTATAATACAAAACCAAGATATATCCTGAGCTAAGAGCAACACATAAAGTTTGTCAAATCAATCATAAGTCAGGTAGTCTTCATCTCTTCATTTATTCAAATCTAGATCTTCTCAAAACAGTCTAGCCGCCAACACATGTTTCGTCTATAGTGGTATCGACCACAGACTTCTTCAGGGCTAGAATATTATAATACATACAGTCAGACATAGTGGTAACATAGTCTTAAAGAACATAACTAATTACAAAAATCAAATATACCAAATAAACCAAAGTGACTAAAACAAAAATAAACATCTGAAAGTGGCTGAACACTCAAATATTAAAAACATGAATTTCAGCGACAGATAATTACAAACACCTAAGACCAAAAGATGTCGTGCCACCTAGAGGGCAGTGTTCAATGCTAAGGAACAAGCGTGAAAGACGCACAGATTTCATACCAAGGCATGTGTCACCATCACCTATCATCCATCCAAGCATGTGATAGAGAAATAAAGAGTGATCAGGATAAAGACAAATTCACCAGCTTTGTGAGAGAAAGGTTAAGGCAGAAATCAGACAAGCAAAAACGCAACTGTGAGCGAAACATAGTCCTAAGAAAACTCACCTATAGCTAGGCTACCAATTAATTGTCTTCAAGAAGAAAATATCGACAAGCTAATAGTACGTCTCATAAGGATCTGTACTAGAATCAACAGAGACATTATATATGAAAATGAATGGCCAGAAAAGTAAAAGAAGAGTGTTCATCAAGAAATAAATAAACACAACTCACTATAAAGTATGAGGGTTCCTGGTTGAATATATCAAAAATTCTTAAAAGGACTCCAACGTCATGGAAGTACCCCAATTCACCTAATAAATGTGGGCAGAAGTAGAAAGAAACCGTCCAGGAACTGACGTAGGCATAACTATCAAAGTTATAAAATCATCTCAAAGTAACGTAAAAAAAAAGCTTTATTGCTAGTTCATCATCGGTGTAACTGTAGCAACAATAGTGACCTCGAAGTCCAATTGTCATATCCTTCTTATCCAACATGTTGAGTCATTATATAAAAATCACAAATTCGACTAATCGTATATTAAATAGCACATACACAATCCGTGCTTTACGTAGTCTCCAAAATTAACTTTCCGACAAATAAAGATTCCAAGCCTATAAAGTTACAAACCCAAACAATAAAATCACATCACCGAAAAGTCCGAACTCACCTAGGACCGAGTATAGTTCGGCATGAAAGGCAGAAGTCGGCGTGTAGCACAGGCGCCATGTTGGTGAAACACCTAAGTACTGAGTTTCCACAAGTCAACAAAGAAGAGGGACAAAGCGTCCAGAGTGCACCACAATTACAAACACACTCAGTAATACGCCATCTTGAACAAGCCAAGAAGGCTCATTTGTCAATAGGAAAGAGTGAGGAACACGTACCTATTGTTACATTCGCAATCAATATTAGCTATTTATCATGATCAAAGTTAAATAAAAAAATAAATAAAAAATAACATACGAATAAAGCAAAAATATTTAAACATTATTTTTAAATGGGAAACCTATCACAGTTCCCCAAAACAATTCAAAAAAGTGTGGTGGGATAACATGACCCCTCACGTGCGCACCACCAGACGAGCTCACTGGTTGGTACTCACCAGTTGTGCCCACTTTTCTCATCATTGGTAGTCATCTTGTCTCGGAAAATAAATATGGTGTCCAAATCAAAAGAAAATAAACTGAGTGCTGTGAAGTGAAACGATCACATCCCACGATGCGACCATGCGTGATTAAAATCGAAAAAAATTCACTTTATAAAGCGGTTGCTTGATTGATGTGTGACATCATTATCATCAAAATAAGGATGGCTATACATTCTATTCTATTCCGCAAAATAAAATGGTGCGTCTTGATTATGTTTTTTTGTCCGACCAATTGGTCGGATCTGCAAAGATTGAAGTCACTGATCACAATCCTATAATTGTTACTCTTGCAAGGGATCGCCCTATCAGTTCAGTTCATAAGCTTTATTCGATTATTCAATAAACAATCATAAAAGCACATAGAATCAAAAAAGTCACATTAAAATTGTTACAAGGTAAAAGAATTACAATAAATTACAAAAATTGGGACAACTCGAATGGATGCAATGCCCTGGGCCTAGCAGCGACTAATTATACAAAAGGCAATGTTAAGATTCCAGACTTTTTCTAATGGACACTGATTTTAAAATAAAGGTTGCAGTAAAAAAACAGATATCCGGGGTAGCAAGTGCAAAAAGTAATCTCAAGGCAGTAGCAATTGTAGACAGAGTATTTCTTAAAAAGAGGTTTGAGATAACAGATACGGAGGTGCATATACAGTGGACAAATTCGCATAAAGTGCAACGTGCTTTGTTTGGTGGTACCATCACACGGGCATGGTGTTGAAGTATAGATTTTCATCTTTGGGAATGCCACCAGGTTATGAACAATGCCTAATCTCAACCTTGTAAGAACGAACTGGTGAGACTGTTTAGTAATTACTTTTAAATACTTAGACATGCCAAAACTTTCCTCCTTGTTGGAAAAATAAAAAACATGAGTTATAAAATGGCTGCATTGTTCTTTACGCCTGTTAGATTTGTTCAAAACACCTTTGACCACCTGTTTAGGTATATTAATGGCACATAAGGGGTCACTATGAACGTCCAAGTTAAAAATTTCCTTATAGTAAGTTAAAACATAGTTTAACCAGGGGATCTGGCGGGCTTTGTCCAGGCGAAGACAGTCTTGAATTATTCGCCTGGTAAATCCAGTTTCGTCCTTAGCCCAGATAGACCTCCATGCCATGAGGGGTCTTAATCCTGTTAGGTCAGTCAAGTATTCCAGCCCCACCTCTTTATGGATCAGTTCAGTGGATGCCGAGGGAGGGAGACAGAGGAGTCTCTTAAGGAATAGATTTTCGGCTACTTGCAGGTCACCTTGGTTCCAATGTCCCCACACTCCTGATCCATAAAGGGCAATTGAAGCACATCTGTGCCGGTAGACATTCAACATATCAGGGATGCGACGACTGCCTAATGTAGAAGCGAAGCGAAAAACTCCTGAGGACCCCTTGCCCATCTTGGCCTTAACATTGAGTAGCTCCGGGGCCCACGGCCCACTGTTACTAAAAGTTATGCCTAGATAACAAAATTTGTCCACAACCTCGATTCGATGTTCCTTGAACTGAAATGATTTAAGATGATTCACCTTTTTCCCACAAGCCATGATAAAAGTCTTGGAGTTATAGATTTTTAATTTCCTCCCCTGAATAAAATCATAAAAGTGATTCATAAGTTTTTGAAGACCTATTGGAGTTCTCGAAAGTAGGACAGTATCGTCTGCATAAAGCAGTACCGGAATTGGTTGACCCTTAACTTGAGGAGCGTCAGCTTGGACCCTCTTCAAGTCGGACTCCATAGAATTTATAAAAAGGGAGAAAAGTAGCGGGGCCAAGACACAACCTTGCCTAATGCCAGATTTAACCGTGATCTTCTTCGTGCGTTCCCCCGCTTGCCCAAAGCGGATCTGGGCTGACAGCTTATTGTAAAGTCTAGCTAAAAAATAGATTATTGCTGCCGGGGCTCCCATTTCGAGTAAGGTGGACCACAAAAGAGTATGGTCCACCAGATAAAAAGCACTGGAAAGGTCTGCAAAGCAGAGAAATAAAGAGCCCTGTTTAGCCTTAGAGTATTTCCCTATAATAAGATCTAAATTAATACACTGCTCGATTGTGCCGAGACCCTTCCGGAAACCATATTGGGAGTCTGCAAGGATATCATTGGCTTCGACACCAATCCTCCAATCGTAACAGAATGACCCTGCTCATAATTTTTAACGAGGAATCCAGAAGGGAGATAGGGCGGTAGTTCTTGGCCTCTCCTCTATCTCCCTTCTTATAAATCGGCAAAATTATGGATTCACTCCAGGTAGAGGGAGTACTATCGTTAACGGAGGCATTAAACACCTGGGTCAGGAGGGGGCTCCATAGTGCCAGATCGGTTTTATTCAGGTCGACCGGAACTCCGTTCGGTCCTGGGGCCTTCCCCCCCCTTGCTGTTACGGATGGCATTATCTACTTCTTGTAGTGTAATCCCCAGGGGTTGTTTAAGTCCTGTAATATCAGCACTAATACTAGCCTGATACTCCCTAGCTGGATCAAAGATTCCTGTAAAATATTGGACCCAGCTATCCTCACTAACCTGGGCAGTTAAAACTGGAAATTCCTCCTTTTGGAGGAATGGGCTGTTGACAGTACTCCAGAATAACTTACTGTCACACAGCTCCGCCGCTTGAGTCAAGTTGTCCCAGGCTTGCTCCCTAAGCTCCTGTTTTCTACGAGTCAACTGATGTTTATAGGTCGCCCTAAGAAGTGTAACGGCATCCCTATCTCTAGGGTAGCTTGACAATGCCCTCTTTAGTTCTTGTAACGAATTCGTGCAGGCTCTGTCGAACCATCCTAAAGCTGCCCTCTTGGATATACCCTTAGTAATAGTGAGGGACCTTTTAATTTTATCGGCGAGTTTCTCAACATCGGCAATAATGCACCAGGGGGCAGCATCAACATCAAGACAGCGGAGAAATTCTTCAGAGCCTGCTCCCACTATTTTCCGGAGCAGTTTATCAGAATTGTCCCCACACCATTTAATCCGAATACCATTTTGCCTGCAAGGGGTAATCTCATCAACAATCCTGCGCTTAAAACTAAACATAGTCCCCCAGATGGAGGTCGACATAGTAATGGCATTGTGATCACTTTTACCAAAATCAACAATGATGGGGACCGTACAGAGCGGGGCAATATGCACCGATAACAACAGATGATCAATGACGGAGGCTAAATTCCTCCCAACAAAAGTCGGTGCAATATTACCCTCTTTATCCGCAGCAGGTTGGTGGATTAACAAATCAAGATTTAACAAAAGGGTATTAAGGGAGTCGCCATAAGGAGTGTGGGTAAAATGGGCCCGGTTCTCCCCGTTATCGCCGTCAAACCCACATACATTTGTAAAAGAGTTGGGGCAAATCCGGATATTAAAATCCCCTCCCCAGATAATATCACAAGGCTTATGGGTTTCTCTACAAATTTTTTTAACAGCTATCTCGAGTTCATCTACAACACAGGTACTCGTGGAATCAAACATATTGTTGTAGTGATTGATTAACAAAGCATCACTGCCCCCTCTTTGTTCCAACCTGAGAATTTGTGAATGAGATCCCACAGTAGAATGGGATCTCACACGTACTGGAAAGTTCACAGACAATAAAATTACAAGGCCACCTTTTGCCCTACCCATATTGGACTCTTGTGCTAGACAATTGTAGGTCACAAAGCCGTCAAAATGGATGTCTGTCGTAGACCAGGTCTCCTGTAAACAGAGGATGTCAAACTTGGAGATGGATTCCCTCCAGCCCAGAGACGACACCCTCTGTCGCCAACCGGCGATATTCCAGCTCGCAATTTTGAAACCAGGAGGGCAAGAGACAGGCACTGCGAACCCAGGGTCACTTGGGAGCACTAAGGTTGTTAGCGGCTCCTCTGATATAACCAAAGAGATTAATGGGTGGGAGGCATCAGCTAGATCTGTTTCCAGGGATAGCTCCAGGGGTTTAATGGTAATAGGAGAAGGTGACTTCATAGGGGCTACAGCCATTGGCAAGCACTCTACGGGGGACATTTCATTTATCTCAGCCTCTCCAGCCAATAAACCATTACCAGTGTCAGGGAGGGAGAATCTTGAATCATGGGCTGGGGATAGTCAGTCAACTCCGTCTAGACCATCTAGACAGCTGAACCGATTAAAATCACAAAAGGGGGCATACTGAGGCAACATGACCGGACTTACATCGTATCTTCTTTGTCTACCCCCCCGCTCAACTCTGGTCCAGTCGTCTGCCTCTACCATGGTTCATATGATTAGATGGAAAGAAAAAGGACACTGGGAGGGTCTGAATGGTGGAGTCAAAGGACCTATTAAAACCTGCACAGATATGCAAAACGGTTCTAGGGTCTCTGAAACTGACCGTTATACAGTCTCCATTTAGGGTCTTAGCAGTTTTACCCAACCATGGCACCCTCCTTACCATGATGATTTCGTTGTGGAGGTGGGCCGGAAGCGGTCTATTCCAGTTGAACCACCCAACAACTTTGCTTTTTAGGGAATTAAAGGTTTCGGCTTCTCCGGCTTTCAACGTAGGAGCTCCTGCTAAGACTACCATAAAACGGTTTGCTTCGGGTGGAAGGTCTGGCAAACGTGGTCTAGGGGCTCTAAGTTCTTTGGCCCGGGAATCTATTTGACCTTCGACCGCTAACCCAATTGCGTTAGCATTAATTGGTTGCAGCCCAGATATTTGTTGCGTGGGAACATTGTAATTAACCTGGATGGAGTCCTGGGGGCCTACTGGGGGGCAGGTTAGAGTTAGGGCCTCTTTAACTGGTAAGGGACCAGGGATAGTAAGGGTAGTTGGTAAGGTGCTCGGGTTACTGAGCTTGTCGGAATTAGCCAATATAGCAGCTGTGACTTTCTCTATATTTGTCAATCTGAGTTCTATCCGCTCTATTTTGGCCTCTAGGGGGAATAGAATAGATTTAAATAGGGCACCCAATCTTTCAAATAATATATCATTGCTAATCAAGGGTTGGGTTGGACTAATTGGAGGGGGGATGGTGTCATGTTGTAACTTCGCTGATTTAGACTTTCTACCAGCTTTCTTATTATAGGTCCTCTTGCGTTTTGCGGTAGCCCCTTCTTTAACCCCCTGTGACAGAGTATTATTAATAGTAACATCAAGTTCAGGAGAAATGGGTACATTATTATCAAGGACTAAGTTAATTTCGGGAAGTATTTCATTAACCGAAATGTCTATGTCCAAAGAAGCCTGTATGTCAACTTCAGATATGGAGGCTTGGCCGACCACATCGCTGGTAACGGTTCGACGGTCCTTTCAGGGGTTTTAGCGTTAGCTATTGTTCCCAGGGAAGATCTCCTGAAAGCCGACAGTTCTTTGGACAGACGTTTTTCAATGTCTATGATTGTATTAGCTCTAGTAAGAAATTTTTCCATACCTCCAACTGTGGAACCTCCGGCTAGCGAGGTCTTGCTCCTCGTTTCACGTCCAGCCATGAGAGGCCGGTAAGGCTGGCAGGGGTGGGGGACAACAAATACAAGAGGGGGGGCCCGGTCCGGTCACGAACGGGCACAAACGGGCCCGCCCTTGGCCCGGGCTCAGTCCAGCGCGCGTCCCGCGGTGCGCGATGGGTAATTTGTTATATACAGAATAGGAGGCGGGGCACGGCCGGGAAGAGGCACCAGCTGTGTGTGTTGGGCTGAAAGCTGGTCCTCGCAGTCCCGGTCTCCCGTTCTCACTCCTCCCAGGTGCTCAAGTCCGTAAACTGCACAGGCTTCCTATGGCCCTCGTGGTCCAGGCAAAAGGTGCTCCGAGCAGCAGCGTTCAGCCAAGGAAATCTCCAAAGTCCAGTTTCCAGCTAGCGAGCATCGCCCTATCAATCATATCATGGACTTTCGAAAGGAAACTGCTCTTAGAGGAGCAGTACCAGGAGCAGATGACTGCCTGGATTGCAGAATTTTTTAATATCAATAGGGGCACAGCTCCTGATTGTATTATTTGGGACACATTCAAAGCTGCCTTGCGTGGAGAAACTAAAAGATTTGCATTTTACAGATTAGAATCTAGATTAGAAGCACTTCGACAAACAGAACTTGATCTAAGCACTAATATCTGGTTGGGACAAGATGTCGCTAGTAGCCAGAAAATGGTCGCAATTGCAAAGTCTAATCTTCTAGAACCACTCTATAAAGCTCTTGCAGTTAAATATACACAATTTCGAACCCTAATGTATGAGTTTGGGAAGAACTCAGGCAAGGTCTTAGCAAAAAGACTTCAGCAAAAGGCCATGGCCAATCGGATTGTCCGAGTTATGGACCAGTTTGGTACAGTTCAGGAAACTCCTAGTGGTGTCTTGAATGCCTTTGTGCATTTTTATTCGAGTTTATACACAGAAGACCCTACTATTATTTTGCAACAACAAATTAGCATGGATCAATTTTTTCATCCTTTGGATACTCTGAAGGTCACAGCAGAGCAAAATGAAGCCTTGTCTGCACCTATCAGCTGGGAGGAGGTTGAAACTGCCATAAAATCTCTTTCTAATGGCAAGGCAGCTGGCCCTGACCTTATTCATTTAGGCCCAGATGTAGGTAAAATAGATTTACCGATTTTAAATTACCGAATCATGCCGATTCGGTAATTAAAAATCGGTAAATCTAAGGGGTTGAGATGTAGGAACATCCAGATGTTCCTGCTACCGAATCGGTAAAAATCGGTATTTACCGATTCGGTAAATACCGACCGGTAATGGCCCATTCATTCCTATGGGCTTTAAAGCCCATAGGAATGAATGGGCCATTACCGGTCGGTATTTACCGAATCGGTAAATACCGATTGACACAAGGGTGCAGGGGGTGTCACTTTGACACCCTCTAGCACCCCCAAAAAAGATTCGGGGGCCATGTGGCAGGCATACCTGCCCTAAGGGCAGGTCTGCCTGTCATATGGCACAGGTGTGCATGCACACATGTGCATGCACACCGGAATCGGTTTTTTACCATGAAGTTGGATTTCATGGTAAAATACCGATTCTGTAAGGCTTGTGGGACTCAGAAGAGTCCCACCTACATATCAATAATACCGAATAGGTATAAATACCGATTCGGTATTTTATAGATTCGGTAAATTTACCGATCGGTAAATTTACCGAATCTGTAAAATAATGTGTCCCTACATACCGATTACTGAATACCGGTCGGAAACGGCCGAAAATACCGATTTTCGGCCGTTACCGACCGACCTACATCGGGCCCTTAGAGTTTTATAAGACCTTCTCAACAGTATTCAAGCAAGAAATGCTAGATGTTTTTAGGTCGGCACCAGTTGGGATTGTGCCCGATTCTTGGCGACGGACGATAATCGTCCTTTTCAAGAAAAAAGGCAAGGATGAGCTGAACCCTGCATCGTACCGGCCAATAGCACTTATTAACACCGATAGTAAAATTTACTCTTGGATTTTAGCTTTTAGGTTAGCTCAAATTATTGTTCCTTTGGTCTCGCACCGCCAACACGGGTTTATTCCCGGCAGAGACACAACTGATCATATCAGGCGTGTCATTGCTTTGCTTGATTGGGCTAAGGCCACTAGTTCTCCTCTTGGGGTGATCCTGTTGGACGCCGAAAAGGCGTTCGACAGGGTCTCCTGGGGATACCTGTGGGGTGTGTTACGTTGGAAGGGATTTTCTCTGAATTTTATTCAGGCCCTCCAAGCCCTATATCTAGCTCCATCTGCCACAATCCGTATTTCAGGGATGGAGTCAGAGTATTTTTCCATCAGTAGGGGAACTAGACAAGGCTGTCCCTGTTCTCCCCTTCTTTTCGCCTTGTTTATCGATCCCTTCCATTTGTCCTGTCAGGGTTCAGGGAGTTGAGTATAAGGCATTGGCATATGTCGACGATATTGTAGTACTAACTGATAATACGGCTGTATCGTTTACTGCATTAGAGACTCTTGCGGGGCGATTCGGCACTATCTCTGGCTATGAGCTAAACGTCGCAAAGACGCAAATCGTACAATCAATATCTATGCCCCTTTCACAGGTTTCTATAGTTCCAGAGGCTACATATATAGGTGTTCAAATCTCGGCTAATGTAGATCGGATCCCTGATTTGAATTACTCCCCCATAATTGCTTCACTTCACACTAAGTTAGAGAGATTGGATCATCTACATCTCTCTTTATTTGCTCGTTGTAATACCTTAAAGATGTTTGTCCTCCCGAAATTCTTATACCTTTTTAGATCCATTCCACTCTTAATTCCTAAGGCAACATTAACAAGAGCAGAAAGGATATGCCAGCGATTCTTATGGGGTTATCGTAAACCAAGAAGGGCGGCAAAATGGACTTGTCTACCTCGCAAGCGTGGCGGTTGGACAGTTCCGAATTTGCTATATTATTACTGGACTGCTTTGCTACAACATTTTGGCGTCCCTCTGTTGGGAGACTCAGTTGAGATTCCCCTGCATATGTCTCCTTCAATATATGCAATATTGCTCGGCGATGCTACCAAAGGAGTTTAACCCGGATTCTCGAACCAAGCTATTTAAAAAAAACTAAATTTAAGGTCTGTTGGGCCCTATTCTCGGTGTGGCAAAAAAATGGCCGCCATTTTCTTATTTCTAAGTTTAATTATTACACTCCATTTAATGCTCCAGGATTATTACCTCCAATATTTCAAGAGGGTGTGATCATTAAATGGAGCTCTGCTGGTTTGAAGGAAATTGGGGATTTGGCCCAGCTAGGTCAGATGGCTTCATTCTCTTATTTGAAAGAGAAGTTTCATTTACAATCTAATCATTTTTTAAAATATTTACAGCTTAGAAGTTTCCTCGACAAGAATCTCCCAAGAAATCCTAATATGTTTGATAAGATCATTATTGTTGAATTAATACAAAGAAAATTTAGATTAGGGGCTCTGTACCAGTGTCTTCTCTCTCAACTCCCAGATGATTTAGAGGCTCAGAACAGTAAGTGGGCGGGTACATTTGGGGTCTCATCTGTAGATCTAAAACTTTCATTGGAATTAGCCAGGTCTGTTTTGGTCTCAGGTACGCTCCGTACTCAAAGCTATATGTCAATGTTTAATCTCTACCATACTCCTGCCAAATTAGCTAGCTGGGGGGCTGCCAGAGGTGCCAAAGGATCTTCGTGTGCTAGATGTAAACTTTTCTCTGCAGATTCTGTTCACATGTTTTATGCATGCCCTGAGTTACGTTCTTTTATAAATGAAATTAAAGCCTTTATTAATCAGTTAATTGAAACCCCTGTTAAGATCTCAACGGAGTTAATAATAATCGGCTACGAACATTTAATGGCCTCTGAACGAACAAGATATATTCATGCTTTTCTGTTTATTGCAATGGCCATGATCAGACTCTGTATCACGTCACAGTGGCTTAGTGCTGAACCGCCCATTTTCTGTCATTGGAAGGCTAGGATGCTTGCATGGCATAAATTGGAGACGTCGGTCCAGGTGTTGAGAGGGAGTAGAAGGCGTTTGATTGCCTCTAAGAACTGGGCACCATTTGAGCGTTGGCTTTCTAACTAAAATGTATTTCACTGTATTGTATAATTTTCTGGTGTATAATTTTATGTCTAATGGTCTCCTGCCACCATGTGTCCTTCAAAGGAAAAATAAAAATAAAGTTAAAAAAAAATAATAATAAAGCGGTTGCTTGTTATGCATACCGTTTACTGCGCCAACATGTTTCATTGCCACACCAATTTTGGGGCAAATTCTTCAGGGCAAACCAATTTGCCAAGGCACCAGTATTGGACACACAATACACCGTTTTCAGAGACTGCCAAATGTAAAAACAAAAGGAGGACACACCCCATTATTCTCACACATCTCCTTTTGGATCCAGAAACCTTAGAATATGCTTGTCTAAGGTTTATATTTACCCTCTAAAAGCCACTGTTCCACGTACCAGCTTGATCTTTTGAGGTCACACAAAAGGTCCTCAAACCAATCAATTACAGTTTACTTTGTCTTCCGAGCTTAATTAAATTCCACGCTCTTGGAGAGAAACATTACTTCCACATAAAGTAAAACAGGATGTGCAGCAACTGAAATAGTTATGAAACAAAATCAATTTATTCCAATTCATAAATTGTAAATTCCGCAAAAAAGTTTGAACAGGTTGCTCCAAAGGGAACATGCAAAGCAAAGAAGGTGCTCAAAGGTTGGTGGGTGGGTGTGAAGATGATCCTAGAGTGTAGATAAAGGAAAATTAGGAAAGTTCAAAAGTTTGATTGATTCAATGTATCAATCTTAATATCCTGGCCCAACAGTATTTTACATGGTCTATTGATTCTTTACAATCACAGATTGTTTTTAAGGCATGTAAATGAGGGGGGGTGATGGACAGGTCCAGGTATGTGGTTATATATTCGTCCACCGCTGCCATGTACCTGGAACAATCAGAGGAGCTAAGTGATAAACTCAGACAGAGAAATTATCCCCCAAAAATAATCAGACAGGCTAAGAAAAGGGGGTTGAATACTCCTCGCAGTGTACTGTTGGAGAAAAACGAAAGATATAAAGATGAGTGTGTCCCAGTGGTGATGGATTTCGACCCCTTAGCAACACTGATTAGACAATCAATACGGAAGCACTGGTCACTAATGTCAACCAGTGATTTTAAGATGCCCCTGCCAAGGTTTGCCTTCAAAAGGTTGAGTAATCTTAAGGACAAACTTGTCTACACCTGGACAAGACTCGCACAGATATTGAATGATAACACTGTCCCACATGGACATTACCCTTGTGGGTCGTGTTCGGTCTGTGACCTCACAAAGAAAACTCTGGCAAAGAATGTTTTCCGACACTGTTCAGTAATTGCAACACCATGAACGTGGTCTACAGTTTGACATGCCAATTCGGTCTCCACTAGATAGGGCTTACCAACAAAAAAATTAAGATCAGGATACAGGAACATTTGAGTACGATAAGGACAGGAAAACTAACAACCAAATTAGTGCAACACTGTTATGAGCAGAAACACGCCTTCACCTGGGTGGTATTAGAAAAGGTAGTGGGAAACCCACAGAATATTGATGGAATTTTGGCCTCAAAAGAAGCCCGCTGGATTTTTCAGGTGAAAAGTGATCTGATCGGGCTCAATGATTTTATAGAATGGAATAAGGTCAGATAATAAGAACTTTGGAGTTCTATTTCTTTGGTGTCCTTGAGTGTAGGTTGCTATATTGCGTAGACCATACACTAAATCACTGATATTGAATATTATGCATATTATGGCTGTGGCGAAGGGATTCTGTCATTAGACCCTTTGAATATTACCACTATAAGAACCAATGGCATATTGTTCAAAATAAGAAGGAGTTGCAAGACACTGTAATTCTAAGTTGTCTTACACCCTTGTAGGATTATACGTGAATATAGGTTTCAGATGTATATATACATTGACTACCTTTGAAAATAACAGTGATGTGTCTATGGACAAGTTTTTCTGACAAGTTTTTCTGAGAATAATGTCCTATCTCGTGAATAATGTGTAGTATTCATGTGTATCTACACCACTTGACAGATCGTTGAATGGTTGTTAAAAACAATTTTCACGTGAGTTTTTATGAGCAGAGATACAATTTGTTTGCAACTCCTTTGAAAAATCGATTTTCCTCATAAAGGCTCTCGCAATATTTCGACATTTAATGTTGAAAAAAGAGGAATATCGGAGGTCTAGAACCCTTTCAAAGATGTCGCTTCCTCCGGGTTTTCTCTCAACATCACCGGACTGCCTCCGAGAAGTTTATATTCGAGGCATTTGGCCGGGAGAGATGACCGGAGGATTAAACGCGCTCCGGGAGGCCCCAGGGGGTAAGGAGTAAGGGGGCGGCAACAAGAGGCTAGAAACCACTGATAAGTGGGGTCACGACACCATCTGTTGCATTGCGTGGCTTTTATAAACAATTCTTTGAAAAAAGCAATGAGGAGAGTTTAATATGCGAGGCACCATTTGATATTGTGTAGTGGTGACACGCTTGAGGTATACCTTTGCTTTTTAATGTAAAGACGAGTGTTACATCAAGACAGTTGATAGGTAAAACGGTGCCTGCCTTGAAAAGTAATAATAAGAAAGACAGGCTCAGTTTGACAATCACCATCTGGCTACGGATGCACAATTGTAATGGCAGTGCATGGGGGTGTATGACAAACACAGATTCGATGGGGGTACCATTGCCAACCTGTGTGGTTAAAAAGGGCCTTTGTACAATGAGAATTACTGGGGCCCCAAAGAAAAATGGCAAAAAAGTTGTCCTGAACACCAAAATCTCGTTTTTAAACAATGTATGTATTGTCTCATAGATTGACATTATAGCTGAATGTGCAAGCCACCGAGAGGGCTCACAGATGGAGCCTCTTGTGTGACCTCAACAGATCAAGCTGGTATGTGGAACAGTGGCTTTTTGAGTGTAAATATAAACCTTAAGACAATCATATTATAAGGTCTCTGGACCCAAAAGGAGTTGTGAGAATAATGGGGTGTGTCCTCCTTTTGTTTTTACAATTGGCAGTCTCTGAAAACGGTGTAGTGTGTGTCCAATACTGGTGCCTTGGCGAATTGGTTGCCCTGAAGAATTTGCCCCAAAATTGATGTGGCAATGAAACATGTTGGCGCAGTAAACAGTATGCATGACAGGCAACCGCTTTTAATTTGAAAAAAGGCACATCTGAATAATAAAGTTGGTTCTGAATAAAATGCATATTTTTAAATTTTAATCACGCATGGTCGCATCGTGGGATGTGATCGTTTAATTTCACAGTACTCAGTTTATTTTCTTTTGATTTGGACACCATATTTATTTTCTGAGACAAGATGACTACCAATGATGAGAAAAGTGGGCACAACTGGTGAGTACCAACCAGTGAGCTCGTTTGGTGGTGCGCACGTGAGAGGTCATCTTGTCTCTCCACACTTTTTTGAAATCTTTTGGAATCTTTTTTGTACTGCTTACAATTTCCTTTGTATAGTGATAGAAATATTAAAAGATGTGGTGACTACCATGTGTAAAAATGGTTTTAGCTTTAAGTGAAGGCAAAAAAACGGTTGGTGATTACCTCATTATGGAAAAGAGAGGAATATATGTGGCATTTACAGGTTATGAATCCTTACCTCCGTTTGAATTTGTTTAGCTTAAAAAGAGGTGCCTTATAAACCAGGTCTTTAATGGTTTGTTGAGTGGAGGGTGACCTGATGTTTTTTTCCCTCTAAAGCTCCTATTTGTATGCTTGTGGAGGAATTCACCATTTGCTGCACCATCTTCAATGTCAGAACCTCCTGCATGGAGCAACTCACGTTGAAGCTGAAAATCACAGCCAGTTTACCCTGTGGGGCATCCTGGTCTTCAGACCTCCAGAACCCTACCCCAGCAATGTCATGGACTTCATGGTCCACTGATCATAGACTCCTGTGCGCCTTCGTCCTCCTCAGAGATGTTTCACTTAGAGGACATTATGGACCCTTGACTTATTCGCCCTCCTCAACAGCCTTGGAAACCTCAGACTCACCCAACACTTAGCGGACCCCACCCACACTGCCGGACATATTGTGGACCCTGTTTTCACCACAGGCAACTATATCACAATCAACAAACCTGACCATCATCTAGACTAAACACGCCTTCCTCAGTTTCAGCATCAACATACTGCACCACAGAAGAGCACCCACAACAGGCCCGGCCTGCTACTGCGGAAAGAACATAGTTTAACAGAAAATGGTTCTGTGGACAATCCGTCAAAGATTTTTAATATATATTTGCACAATCACAATAATTGAAGGCAAGGAGATGTTGGAAAGAGAAAAGGCATATAGCACGAATTTGGTATGAAAATACGTTGCTTTATATAATGTAACCACATTATTTTAAATTCAGTGCATGGTGTCCCAAGTGATTGTGAAACCTATATTTCAAGGTTGTGACTCATTGTGACATAAAAGCAAGGTTGCAGGCATGCCTCTTGAGCTTATGTCCTGGTAGCTCACACAGGAGGTCAGCTAACTGACTCTGGAAGCCACTAATATTATCCTAGGATGAAGGCAAACAACTCCAATCTTCCTTCTCTGCACCCTAGTGCCAGCCTTTGTGTGGGAGGGATCCCTCTCCTACCCCCACAAATGATTCTGGAAAGTTCTTTCCTTTCCCCTGTCAAGGCTCCATATTGTCTGGGTTGACAAAAGGCTGGGAAGGCCAGGTTATAGATCTTTGGGTGTGCAGGAGATACACAGTCCTTTGAAATTTAAATGGGGCAGGCTACAGCACCACCCAGTAATCCTGCCAAGATGGCACATCCTGTCCACCCCTAAGCCGCTTTGTGTTACTGTTACTGTATGGAAGTAATACACAAACGCCAACAGTAGAGCCATTCTCAGTCATGTGAAGAGACTGACAGAAGGTACAAATAGTTAGGACAGGAAAATGGCAAATTTCAAACAGTAAGACAAAGAACGTAGTATATGCAATCATTTATCCCTGCCAGAAAATCTATAATGGAAAAACTAACCAAGAGATCAGGTTGCGAATTCTACAACATCGCTCACGAATCCGGACTAAGGTCCAAAATGCACCTATGGTCGGTCATTTCATACAAGACAACCACACAGAGAAAGAGTTCAAATTGACTGTACTATGTGCTATAAAGCAAACCCCCAGAGGAGGCGATGTTGAGGGTCAATTATTGCAGAAGGAAGCCTTCTTGATTTTGAAATTTAATAGTGCTAACACAGGCTTGAACGAAATGTCAGAAATGTCAAGAACATACACGGATCATCTGCCATAATTCCATGAGGTGACATTTTAAGCCAATGAAAGGTGATTCTTCAAGCACCAGGTGCATTAGCAAGATTTATGAACAACAGCACCAAGAGTTGCCAGTGAAGACTGGGGTAAACAAGCATAAAGCCTCTGGTAACCATCGATATGAAATACGGTCCATACGACTAATAATGAACCACAAGATCCAGGTTCCACCATGATGGTTCAGGAGCACACCCTTCCGAAACCGGAAGTTACAAACATATGAGGCAGATTTGGACGTCGCTGTAAACACCCGACCGACTGAAGTCGCTCATAGTGAACGAAGAGCTGAAACTGCCACACGTACTTAGAGTAAGTCAGGGAAACCGCTAAGCAATTATTCTCGAAGTTGCGAGCAGAGACAGTTGTAACAGTAAGGTTCTGTTACAGATATTTGAAGATGAATGCCTGAATCTATTTGGCAAGTCCCGCTGAGCTGAAGTTGCAACATGTACTTAGAGTAAGTGAGCGTAACTGCACAGTAATTATTCTTGAAGCAACGAGCGGACACAACTGTAACAGTTAGGTTCTGTTACACATATTTGAAGATGAACGCCTGAATGTATTTGCCAAGTCCCTCCGAGGTGATCTCACACGATGCTGCCTTTTAAGACATTCACAATGCATACATAAATAAGTCCATTGACTGTGTTGCCCAACAATATTATGTATGACCTTGCCTAAAGCAATAACAAGGAAATTGGTTGTGTTTCAGACCAGACGGTCGGCATCACAAGCGATTTGGCACTTCCCTAAAAGGAATAAGATGAAATGAAACAGGACGTACTGCAAACCTGAGGCTGGCAGGTTAGACTTTTTGCGATAGGCATACAAGTAAGTCAGTTGACTTAGTTACTTAAAAATCTCATGTAGGACCCGTCTTTGAACCAATATAAGTTGCTAATGGAATCGTTTGAGTTTCAGACCTGACGGTCTGCAACACAAGCGAGTCAGCACTTACAAAAAGAAAAGACTAATGAAAGCAGGTAGTTTGTTAAAATCTGAGAGTAATGAGGTTACACCTAGAAAAGGGCGGGGAATGTTTTGGAAAACCTCCTCGTTGTTTCGTTCTTTTAGATGTTCCCCAGTCCTAGCCCTGAAGATAATCCCAGAGATTGTACTGGGATTTGAAACGCGTCGGCACACATTACCAAAGGGCAAAAGATGTGCTAAAAATAGAGAGAGACTCACAAGATATTATGTTTGAATATGTAAACCTGTGGGCCAAATTTCACTCCCTTTGGCTAGCAACCCTTGAATGTTATTGGCATTTGTTATATTAACTCAGAGTTGGGTTACTTTGTGAAAACTGACTGGTTGAATTTAAAAAATTGTTTTTGTTATTCATGTATTATTGTCATGTCAAACTTTGTTTTTGATTGTCTATTTTTTTTGTCTGATTTTGTTATATGTACCAATTTAAGTACGAGGCGTTATCTCGATCCGTCTTTGAATTAAGTGTCTGAGCATTCCACAAAATTGTGTAAAGAAATTACATAATAAATTATGTGAATCAAGACATTCAGCAGTTTGGTTTCATAATGCTAATGTGAAACAGCATTCAGAATTGACAGCTACATCATATTTATTTCATGTATATTATGGATCCAGTCTAGCTGTGTGATTCAGGGACAACCTCTTTGTGTATAAAGAAAGTTCTAAAAGTGGCATTTTCACAACTGCGAGTTAAAACTTTACAGTGAAAGAGAATTTTAAATGTCAATTAATTGGGTGTAAACAATATATTTCTAACTGCTCCCAATCTAAAGTTATAACTTATTAATTTTAATAGGTAACTCAATGGGAGAGTTGGGCCTTACAGCAGGGGAAATGACTTTAGGAGTTTTTCACTGCCAGACAAACCTCAGCACTTTGCCCTATGAGCCTTTAGGGCCCACATTAGGGATGACCTGTATTAAAAAGGAAGGTTTAGGCCTGGCAAAAGGCTTATTTTGCCAGGTCAAAATGCCATTTTAAAACTGCACTACTGACTACAGTGCCAGGCCGGAGGCATGTTTTAAAAGGCTACTTCACTGAGTGGCAAAGTTTGTTCGGCCTACTAGCAGCATTTCATTTACATGCCCTAGGTACACATAGTACCATTTACTAGGGACTTAGAAGTATAAAGTGTGTCAATTAAGTGTTGTCCAATTTTGCCATGTTTGAAGCAGAGACTACAAAAACGTTAGCACTGGTTAAGTGTACAGAGTCCTAATGCCAATAAAAACGAGAAAAATAGGAGTGAAGACTGTGTGCAAACCTACATACATCCATCAATCTACTGACTAATATATATTCTCTAAACCAAGTTAGCATTATAAAATGATATATATCCTACTGGCGTTTGCTTGCTGTAGTTATAGGTAGGACCACGTTTCCATGGGTGGGCGGAGCTTGCCTGGTCTCAACATGGCCACATTGTGAGAGGGCTCCGATGAGCCGTCTAACTATCCGTTAAAAATCCTGCATCTGTTAGAAATTTAATCCAACACCAAGGGACGACAAAGCACTGTGAGAGAGCTATCTAACAAGCCCAACACACTCGCTCACCAGCACAGAGTAGAAGAGGTAAGTGAGTCTGTGAGACGGAGCCGGACTGAGGCCTAAAAGGGGGCATACACAGTAAGTGCAGCGATGTGTTGTAGGCTTCTGCAGCGCCGGAGGCCGCACCACACAACACAGATTTGAGACAGTGCAAGCTGCGGTGGCCCAGGTTACAAGTCCGCACGCTAACGCGGCGGATCATCATATTGACAGGCTGCGAGGCAAAGTGGGCCTATAGCTCTGAGAGGGATCAGTGAAATACCCGCAGTGAAAGTGTAGACGGAGACTGTGGCGGGCGAGAAGACGGAGCATACCTGCGCAACAGCAATGTCCAGAGACCAGCGATAACGTAGAGGCAGGGCGGAGGCTGCTTCAGGTTGCCGCGCTGCGTCTAATAGAGAGTTTCAGAGCTGCGCCGACCTGGAGTGAGATACCGGAGCCAGCTCTGTAGGTAGAGATGTCACACTGCAGATCGGTAGGAGAGGATTAAGAGCGTCCCTCTGTTGCGGATTAATTGGCTTCCGAGTCCGACATTGCTGAGCTTGAGAACAGCATCGAGTGGCACATCGTACAGATAAGGGTTAACTGTGACACACTCAGGAGCAGACACGGCTTGGGCTGGATCGTACCGAGGGTCATACAAACTGCACCACCGAGTGAGGATTTGTGGCACAGAGAAACCAGCGTAAGCCGCTAGGTGCAGAGCAATAAGAACACTGAAAGGTGCAGAGAGGTATGCAAGTCCCCAGGCGCGTGAACTAAAGTGTTAAAACAGCAGTTACAAGATTGTGAAGCACGGAAGGCCTGCATAACGCATTGGCAAAGCACGCACAGAGGAACTCCTGGAGGAAGTGCAGGGAAGCTGCTTCGGACACACTGCACTTACACCATAAGGTACCATGGGAAGGCAACTATGCAGGGTTGCTGACTGAACTGGGTGGCAATATACTGAAAGTTCGAAGTTCTGTCGATTGGGGTGAGTGAGAGAGCATACAGGAAGGGAGTGGTGCGCAGAGAGAGAGAGTGCTATCGAATAATTAAACACTTGGAGGATAGTTATCATAGGGAAAGTAGACACAACGCAACCCAAGATAAACTGAGTAACGTAAGACGGAAGGGAAAGAGGTGGAAGGAGAACAAGATGCAGATCCATCCAAAGAGGGAGATGAGAGCAGTGAAGGAGATGTAAGGCAGATGTTTGCAAAGCTCCATATATGGCAAAATGGACTCGCTGGCATACAGAATGGATTGTGTGACTTAAAAATTGGATAAGCACGCCGAAAGATTGAATATGACAGAGAGAAGGGTGATGGAGATAGAAGAAACACAAACAGAAACAGACACCTCGCAAAAACAAATGGCGAAGCTCCTGAATGTTCTGCAAGACAGAGGATTTGGAGGCGAGATTGAGGAGAAGCAACCTTCGCATTATTGCACTCCCGGAATCCACCCAAATGGGCAATATGGAGATCTACGCAAAGAAATTGCTGGTATCCCCGTTGAAAAGACAGTTCAGGGAGCACCAACTGGATTATGCTATGTTATACCCTGCAAGTCAATATACAAGGCAAATCTAGAATTTTTCCTGACCCCAAAGTATTGCAAAAAGGACTCAAAGAACACATTAAAGTGTAGTGTAGTTCCTATCTTCCCAATAGGCTCTGCGCATTGGAATAATACCTACAGCAGTAAAGGCCTAGGCCAGACGTTAACTAGGTCTACTACTGTCGATACTAGACTTAAGTTTTGGGTTTGCCAGCGTAGCTCAGAGTTCGCTAGAAACTTTCTCGAATGTTCAGGAAAGAATTAACTCCCCTGATTAGACAAGAAGGGATTTAGTTTCTGACAACCATAGAACATTACAACTTTGCTCTCCCCTAATCAAGAGTCAATCTCGAGAGTCGTGTGAGCACAAGGCAATTATTTTACTCAGTCAGTACGTGCATTCTTAGTCTCATCAGATTGTAGAGAAAAGGAAGAGACAGGCGTGTTCAATAAAAAGGTGTTATTTATTGATCAGTCTCTTTTCTCGTACAAGAGAAATGGATCGATATTATTGCAATACTTATAGTTAAGTAAAGTGCATACATTAAAAGCAATAGTATAAAATAATACTGTAAAAACATTGATATGGTTTCTGAGCCATATGATGTTTAAAATGATTAAAATATATTTACATACACATATACATTTGACTAAACGTACTCAACTGGTGTTTCTAAATACGCCTACCCCGTGTACCTGACCTAAGTCTAATGCGTGGGCGGGAATAGAAAGTTACAGTTTAAGTTAAGTTTGTTTTTGCCAAGTGAATAACTAAAGAATTCTCTGTGAGGGGTTATTCAGTTCTGTACCTGGAATTTAGGATGAATGAGGAATGGTATCTCTTTCTCTACTCTCGATATTCCAGGCTGCCTGCGAGGGCTGCCCAGAAGCGCCGGTGCTGGGTCTCTCGGCTTGAGATAGCAGCGCGTCTCTCAGCGCGTCAGGAAGGCGGGGCTGCTGCCAGCTGGGTCTGCTTCTGCTCTCGGCTTCGGCAAGTATGGCTGCTCCGTCTCGTCACCACGCGTGTGTTTGCATAGGGCAAGATCGGCAATATTTATACCTTAAAGGTGCCGAGATTGACGTAAGGATGGACATAGATACGTCAATAAAGATGTCATACGACTTGCTCGTTAGCACATTCTTTTACTGAAGTTCTCTGTGAAATCAAAACAATGGCCGCACGGATTTTCCAGGTTGTCATAGGTTTGATTTGTTATGAGAACGTCGTATGCCTTATCAGGGGCTGGAGGAATGTCGCTTGTCTAATTAGATCTCAAGCGTTATGACCTAATCAGATAACACGTTCCTGTGCCGTAGTGTGACTGCGTCAGATAACGGTATCTGCATCATGGGGGCTTTTCTTGCCTCATGGGCTGACTGTTAGTTAACTTGATAGTTAGTTTAACCAGAATAGGGTCAGGAATAGGGGGATCGATTCAGAACCTATAGGAATACATGACACCCACTCCACGCTAACTATGGTCATATTTACTAATCTATGCATAGTATAACATAGTACAACATACTATAGAGTATAGTGTATACCTCACCACCCCAAAATACATAAATGCATTTTGAAATTTTCAAATATACTGAAAAATTGCAGTCATATATATTGTATGCACTTAAGCTATGAATTAAACGCTAAAGTGAACACGCATTGGTATGCATTATTGCTTATTTGGTATATGAGAAATACACATGAAATGGCTCTTAACATAGCTATACAGAAAGGAAGTGCGAGACCATTTCATCACATAATAAAATATTCGTGAACATCCCAGCGGGCAACTAAAGTTTATAAAGTATCTAAAAATAGAAATCTTAGTTCTCTAGGAATAGTTTCTTACTTTAAGCAGAAGATAAGTGTCCCGAAAATTTTGTAAAAAATAATTTGGGGCTGCTAAAAAATTGTTGTCCGTGAACTGGTGGGAAAAATTGTTCATGTGACTTTATTTTTAAAGTTGAAGGCCGAATTCAGGGAACGCCGTGTGCGAGCTTGCTCAAAAGTCTCTATTTCTGTTCTGGAGAGAACATCATATCATTAAGGCTTTCGAAAAAACTGTCAACAGCTTCATGGGAAAGTTCCACTAAGTCGGAAATAGGTGTAACCATGCATTCGTGCGCATGATTGTCTCCATTGACATTCTGATTCGCATTGCTGACAGAAGGTCGTACCTGATCAATGCTGCTTTCATCTCGAACTTCACTACTCTTCAATCGTAGTGGTGAAGATTCCACGAATGCCGTCATCAGGATTGGCAGCCTTTGAGGGCAGCACAAAGCGTGAACCTTGGTAGGAACCAACAATGTATCTGCATCCACTGGCGCATCCGATTGTAGCGTCAGACAGGTGTCTAACACGCATTCTTCTCCGCATAGCAGACATCTCAATACAGGTAAAACACATCTTTGCCACATTGGTCGAAATGATAGAAACCAAGTCATGTTCAGGTCTCTAAGCCCGGATAGTCCCAGGATTTTTGATATCCGGTCCCGGTATCCAATGGCTAGGATTGTATCTTCCATTGTCGCGAGAGTTTGATCTGTGACATGGGTTGCCATAACGAAAAATAAGGACTAAAAATAGGATTCCTGCAATTAGTCCCAGGATCAGGGGAAGTCCGCCAAAAATCGAATGGACGAAATCTGGAAAAATACCCAGTATGGCTTTGAATGGTGTTAATGCCATCGAAAATACTGTCTTAAATACTTTTGAGACCCCAGTGGTATCAGAAATATTTAAGATTTCGCTCAGGATTTCCGCGAAATGTACGGGGGAATTAGTCGATAATAATGTATGTATCTCTGCAGTCGTCCTTGCGACTTGTAGATCATACGTTTCTTTTGATGACGTGAGCCTTGTAGGCGTCTGAAGAAGCACTGTTTTCATTCTGCTTAAAGTATCTATTCGAATAGAAGTAATTTTCAAACTGGGCCATGCCCTTGCCTCCCTGTCTGGAAAGGAGCTGGGGAACAAAGAACGTCCACAGCACTTGACCTTCGCAGTCGTAGTGACTAGATAAGGAGTCCCGGGCATAAGACTACAACATTTGCGGTCTACAATAAGAATGTAACTCCCATTATAGAGTCTATGAAAGAATGGTTCTATTTCAGTTGCAGGTGCGCCTTGCTGGTGACATGAAAGGTTGTATGAATTCCCTTCACAGGCTCCATGCAAACTAATTCCGTTACACAGAAGCGTGCCGCTTAGTGACATAGCACAATTGTTGCCACTAAGAAACACTTTCTGTCCTTTATTACTGACACATGCATGTGAATAGGGCAGGTTCCAAGTTGTTTTAAGGTACCCCTTTCCCAATTTCTCGTACATGCCAGCCTGTATATATTTTTGGCAGTATTGAAACCTGAAGGTTGAGATTGGAATATTTATGATTCCGTGGATTATCCATTCACTGACAGGTCGTTCTGACATTGTCATTGGTAATCTTTCTAGTTTTTCAATGCTCAAGATTGTATAATCAGCACCCTTTTGCGCCATACCGATTTGTCTATCAGTAAGGATAAAGATTTGGAATAGTGACGTTGTGTTGATTAAACGCCAAGGCACATAGCCTGAACGCAGATTTTGTAACGTCCAGCCAAGCTGTACAATAGAACGCAATTGTGACTGACCATGTTGTAATAACAGTAAGTCTTGCGATAATATATCGATTGCTGAAGACACAATGCTGTCCAAAGAAAAAATTCTGGAGGACAGAGTCATTAACCCATTGTCCACTACAGAAAGTGATTTTTCCAAATTAATACGGTCAATTTCCCGTATTCTCTCTGCTGTCTCAATTTGAGTAACCTTCCAGGCCTCATTGTATGCTGCATATACAGAGGCTGCTATGAAACGCTTTTGACGCTGTTTGCGTGGTCCCAGTATGAAATCACGCAAGTCAGCACCATCAGTAAGTAAAGTTAGGTGTTGCTTAATTTCAGGCAGTGTGGAAGTTTGTAGCCACTGAAGGCATAATTTGCCCACACTGTAGGATGTTATTATCCCTGGGTGATGTCTTTGGGGATATCTAGGGTCTGGCCTGGTCATTTTGAAACCCTGTGTTTTATTCAGGAATCTATCTTGACAGTTATTTGTATCTGTGGGCCAGATCAACCATTGTTTCCAATCAGGATGTGTTCTGTTTTGGTTTAATATATGGTTTACGTCTATCTCTTCATCTGTTACAGAGTTATTGCTAAACATTATTGGCTTTGGAATAGACGGTTTATTTAAATCTTTGATTTTGGCTAAGCCAAGACAGGTGGTTTGTTGAACAGTGTCATTTAAAAATATCATTTGTTCTGGGATCATGCAGGCTCTAAACAAAGCTTCTAAACCCTGTACTTGCCAATCTTTTGTACCCCAAACACTTTTCAAATCAACATTTTTGTCCCAATAATCAAATCCAAAAGTATTCATTTTTTCGAAGAATGAATCTGAATATATCAATTTTGTGTTGGTTATCATGGTTTTCATCCCTGTCTTGTTTGACATTTTAAAATAAAATGTTTCAGCATTACTTGTGTTAAAACCTGAAAAATATGAATATTTGTCGTAAAAGGTTCTTGAGCTCCCTTTTGGAGGTGTAGCACAATGTTCCCATTGATTATAATTTAAAACATTTCTAGGTTGTGCAGATTTATGTAAAAAATGGTTACCATAGTGGTTATAGCAATACATACTATCATAATTTGTAGAACCTTGCAAATAATCATGTTTTGTAAATTTAGCAGACATTACTAAGTCAGACATCATGTTATTAATACTTTCAAAGTCCCAATCATCAGCAAATGAGTTTGGTTTTGCAAAGTCACTCAAGGAGATCTTGATTTGGTGTGGATATTTCAGGATCTCGACCGGACCATAAATTTCATAGTCAGTGTTGTCCCAGGCTACCCCACCAGGTATCGGATTGGCTGTGAAGTTGGCTGAAGAAAGTTCTCTTTTCTCGACGTGTGAAGATGTGTGTGGTTTGAGGACCAAGTTGATGTTCTGACTTGCTGTGTCCATTTTAGCATATTTTCCCTCAATGAAGCGTCCCAAAGTAAATACCATGATGAGCCAAAGTATGAGGATAAATGCACCAAAACCCACCCAAAATTCAATCCATGGAGAAATCAGATATGTTTCTTTCAGTTGGTTCAAAAGTTCCTTAGCTTTGTCTTTAAAGGATTTTGATGATGGCTGTGTCTTTGATTCACTGAAGCCTTCAGAGGAATCATCGAAGTTGATGAAGTACCCGGATGCAGTTCTGTCAATTGTTCCAATTGCTTCAGGATTTTTGTTTCTTGCATTGTCACTTGGTACTTCATTGTAGATTGGTGTGTCTCTGCTAAATGTTTTTATTTGGGTTGTCAGAGGTCTGAGTTCTATTGCATTGTTGCATAGTCCTTGTTGTTCTTCTGTAGGCGTTTCGAATGTGATGAGCCTCTTCGTTAGGACCTCTGTACTGGTAGCAAACCTTGGTGTTCTGCTACTTATTGGGAGTCCACTTGGCCTACTGTTTGTTATCGGCCACATGTTGTGGTTTTACCAGGTCGATGGATACAACTCGGTTCTCCTTTTTACCAGCAAGTGGCGGTAGTACAACTGATCTTGTCCCATTGACAGACAAGACAGGAACTGCTTTTCTGTAAGAAGGCCCAAATTCCTTCTTTACCGCGATCTTCTCCCTGACTAGATCCCCGACTTTTGGAATCCAGACAGGTCTTGCTGGGACAGGTGGTGATTCTTCAGTGGTTGTTGGCTGTTGTTTCAACTGTATGTTGCTCAGGTCTTTTCTTGTTTTGTTTAAGTCCTGCAAAATAGCCAAACGGTCTTTGACATCAAAGCTTTTTTCTTTAACCACTGAAGTCTGACTGTCGAGGTCAGAGATAATTATTCTAGTTCCAAATAATAATTCGTACGGACTGAATCCCTTCAGAGAATTTCTTGGCAAGTTATTTAGACTACGTTGGACACTTATTAGATGTTTGACCCACCCAGCTCCCGAACCTAATATCCTTTCCATTATAGATTGCTTTCTGCCTTGGTTTTTTCTTTACACCATCCCGTACCCTCAGGAAGGAAGTGAGAAGATTCCCGCTGGACTGTGCTCATTCGGCCATGTTTCCCCCCAGGCTGGTGGGCTTGAGTGAAAACAATGGTCGAACGTAGCATGTTCTTAGCGTATATGCCATTTAGACTTGCAAATCTTTGTATAACAGTCCGGACGTCAGCCGAGTGCTGGTGATCTACATTATAAGTGGAAACTAGCCTGTATATGTTAATCGCAAGCCCTGCTTTTTATTGGTCATATTATCTGCCTTGATACGACGAGGTATTAAACTGTTTCTCTCCCCACTGCGATCTCTGTTGCAGTTTGGGCAGTTTTTTACAAACATGGTGTAATGCAGGCTCATGCCTGGCCACCAGTACCGTGATTGTAATTCTTCCAGAGAATCTTTCAGTTTGAGGTGTCTGAGACCCTCGCCCATGTGTGCGTCTGCGATTAACAAGCTTCTCCTGTCCATGTTTGGAATCACTCTATCCCCCACTCCAGGGATTCGAGCAAAAGGGACGGAGTTTGCATCGATTATGTATGTGTAATTGAGTGGATAGTTGATCGGTAACGCTGAGCAGTCGCCTTTTGATGATGTTTTCACTGCCAGCACTGTTTCACCGTCAATGTATTTTAATGTACGCTTTTTTCGATCTACGGGAGCCGGTTTAGTGGCTGCCGCTGCGGCTGTTTCAGCCAATGAATTCCCTACAACGTGAACGCCATCACGCTGATGACTCAGTGAGTGTGTCACGTGAGTCTTTGGTAGTTCTTTTTGTAAAAGAGCTATTTGTTCCCAGAGCAATTTCTGCTTTATTGGTGCATCTGTGTCATCTTTGTAACCGTTCTGAATCCATGTCTGCAAATCCTTGTTATATGCTTTGACGCAGTAATATGAATCTGACACTATAAGTGTCGGGAATTCGCGATCCGCATTATCCAGCGCCATTTTTAATGCTATTATTTCAGTTTGTAGTTCTGAATTAGTTTCTACTGAGTGTGATTTTGTTAATAGAGGTCTTAGTTTACCTCCGCGCCACACTTCTTTTGTAATCTCACATGTGGGGTTGTATGCATGTTCTCCCCAAACGGAGGGTTGAGCCTGTCCGTCTGTATAGATTACACAGGCGTAATGTCGTAGAGGCAGAATGTCGATTGGCAGAGGATACGTCTTTTCATATTTTAGATTTTTTAATTCTTCTAGTTCTTGATCAAAGTAGTAGTATACTTTGTCCGTTGTGATTGAATTCACCCATTGTATCCATTCCGGATTCAATGTTGTTGTTGGTAAATTACACGGTGTTGTTAGTGCCTCAAAGGCTGATTCTGCTGTTCTGACTGTGATATGTCTACCGTCAGCTATGTCTTTTTCTCTAGCTATTGCGGTTTGAACTGCACGAATGATTTTTTCTGTATTACTGAATTTCTGTTCAGCTTCTGTGTACAGGTGTGATTTGAATGCAATTGGTACCTTTTCTCCCTCATTAGAGGTTAGGTATGTGAATCCGCATCTCCCTGGGATGACTCGAATCACAAGATTGCGTGTGTTATCACGTGTTTCTAATTTTGTTTTAATTAGCATGTCTGTTTGTAAGGATCTCAAAATTTCTGTGTGTGTTTGAGTCCAATTGGATCGTTTAAAGTCTGGTTTAATTAGATCATAAAGGGGTTTGACCCTTTCTGCGTAATTTGCAATGTATGTTCTTCCGAAATTTAGGAAGCCTAGAATTGACTGTAGGTTTTTTAGTGTTTTAGGAGCTTGGATTACGGCACATTTCTCTAGGAAATTGTCAGCCAGGCTTTTGCCTTCACTTGATAATTCATATCCTAAGAATAGGACTGTCAGATGGGCAATTCTGGATTTTTTAAAGTTGAATTTGTAACCCTCTGCTGCGAACCCAAGTATTATGGTGTTCACTCTTTTCAAGTGAGTCTCCAAGTCATCATCTGTTAAGTAAATGTCATCGACATAAGATAATGCTTCATCATCATATAGTTGAAGTAATTCTGTTACTCTCGCTGAGAATACCCCCGGGCTGTTCTTGTACCCCTGGGCTAACCGACAGAATTGCTTTTGAGTGCCATTTACTGAGAATGCAGTTAAATATCTGCTCTCTGGTGCTATGTTTTGACAAAAGAATCCATTGGAGATGTCCAAGGTTGTTTTGTATTTTTTGCGCACTATGTTATTCATTAGTGCAGCACTGTGTGAGTTTTGCACTGCAAAGGTTTTGCAACATGTGTTAAGGTGTCGGTAATCCAAAACTAGACGATATGAATGGTCTGGTTTGGAGACCGGAAACAAAGGATTGTTCATTTGTGAGGTGCAAGTTTCAATCACCCCCTGGTATTCTAGCTGATCTAGTATTTCATTTACCTGTTTTTTAGCTTCTTGCTTAATTGGGTACTGCCTTTGTGCAGTAGGTTGTGATTTTAACTGGATTTTGTGAGGAGGAGAATCCTCATCCCATCCTACATGATTTTTATATAAAGCAGGTGCTAAGGCCACTGCCCACTTTCTAGCAAGTGTGTATTTTTTATGAATCGGGATTTGATTCGAGAAGGCAGGCATAATTACTTCTTCGCCATGAGGGCACTCCCTGACAAACTCTGGTGGCCAGTCTTTTTCAGCTAGAAGGATATCATAGCCCTTGGAGAGATTATCCCAAAATAGTCCCCTTATTTTCCTAGTCTTATCTCCCTCTATACGTAATGTCATCTCGTATATCTTGTGGGGTTTGCTAACTCTGGTGTCTGCAGTTTCCACTTGAAGATATTCATTCGTGTCCACTGTCTCCAGATGATTCATAAGGACTTTGCGAGCTATGCTCACCTCTGCTGCGCTGTCTAGCATTGTCTGAGCCCACTCTCCGTTTTTCAGTTGTGTCCTCAGTATTCTCGGCATTGTTAACTACCTTGATACTGGCTACCTTCTTTTTTGGAAATTGTAATTTCTTTTTTAGCTGAGCAGGTTCCTTGTCTTTGGACTTGGCGTGCTCTTCTCTTTGTTCTGATCGTCCTCTTCTTTCCGATTTCTGTGAGGAATTCTGAAAAGATTGAGAGGGACGTGTATCAATGTCTTGATATCTATCAGGTTTTTTAATATTATCCCTATTTCTAAGGTTATATCTATTCCCAGAGGGGTCACTCTGCGGTGACCTCTGTCTTCGGTTTGGAGATTTTTCTCTTCGCCTAGGAGACCTTCCTCTGGACTGGAATTTCTTTTCTTTAGGATTGGATTGTTTGTTTCCATCCCAGTTCTTTTTTGGTGAATTATTATTAAAAAATATTTTTTCTGGACTTTCAGTCAGTTGTGGTTTTACTGGTATTCCACCTAAACTATCTCTACCTAGTTCTTCATAGGATTTTTCTATGATTCTGGCAATTTCAGCTGGTTGGTCTGCTATATCTGTCTCTTTTAACCTCTGGCGGATCGCCACGTTTGCTGCTTCACCTTTTATATTGGCTAATAATATAGCCGAGACCTGCTTGAAGTCTTTCAGTAATTTCATACCAAGAGTTAAAGCTGGTTCTGGACCGTATTCATCTTGAATTTGTTTTAGCACATCTGGTATTACCGAAATGGATGGAACACCGTGCGTTTTTGTGTAGATTGAAGCAAAGACTGTACCCCAAGTGTCACAGTCTTCTATGTGTGGTGCGATTCCCATTGGGAGACATATAGTCAGAATCCTGTGTTTTTCTAGCGGGGTGGTGTCAGGAAACACCGCCTCTATTTGGGTGATTTTCTGTGCCAACCAGAATGGTATCTGTTCCCGTTTAGCCGGAACTTTACCTAGGCAGGATTGGATGTTCTGTGGTGTGATTTTATTTGTGTTCCCCTGGTGAGGGGTCAGCTGTGGAAGTTTAATCGCTGGCTGAATTGTTGAAGTCCGCATTACATACTGAACTAATTGTCTATGAATTTTTAGTAATTGTTTTAGCTGTATTAACAGCTCTCCTGTAGACATTCTTTCGATGTCTGGGTGTGGTGTGTATCCGGCTAAGACCGGCCACGTTGCTCCTGGTCTACCTAAAGGACCGAGCCTTGTAATGTGATTGTTATGTATTAGGGCGCCATCAAATAAGAGCAAATGCTCTTGGAATTTGAGTGGTACTTCCACCTCCTCGAAAGGAGTGTAAATGTCGGGTGGAACCTCTATTTTGTAATAGTGGAAGTACTTTGTTACAGCATTTGCTGCTGGAAAATGTATCCATGTATAGTATACCTCTGTCTGCCGATATTCGTGTGCCTCAATTACGAATATGACTGTGCCACCTCTAGGTGTCAGTCCATTTTCTATAAGTTTTAAGGTTATAGATTTTCTTTTGGCGACCGGGATGAGTATTATATCCCCGTCCGCATCTAGTGCTGCAGTATCAGCTGCTACTATTTCAGCTGCTAATCTAACTGCCTCTCTTTCTTCATCACTTTCTGACATTTTACTGTTAGAAAGGTTATTCTTTTTGTTTGCAGATCAGGTTTCTTATGGAACAAAGATTAGATGCACAATATTTTGGAACAGTGTATCCTTCAACGTTGACTAAACCAATAACCTTACATAGGAGTTCCCTCCTGCGAGGTTTTGGAGGATATCACCTTTCACCCACTCCAGACGTCTTTGGAGTATTTGGGAAAAGGGGTCTGAGTGAGAAAGCACGACTGAGTTACTCTAAATGTCTTACGTTAGTTTTATCGCCCTTTCCAAACGCGTTGGGCGCCATGTAGTGTAGTTCCTATCTTCCCAATAGGCTCTGCGCATTGGAATAATACCTACAGCAGTAAAGGCCTAGGCCAGACGTTAACTAGGTCTACTACTGTCGATACTAGACTTAAGTTTTGGGTTTGCCAGCGTAGCTCAGAGTTCGCTAGAAACTTTCTCGAATGTTCAGGAAAGAATTAACTCCCCTGATTAGACAAGAAGGGATTTAGTTTCTGACAACCATAGAACATGACAACTTTGCTCTCCCCTAATCAAGAGTCAATCTCGAGAGTCGTGTGAGCACAAGGCAATTATTTTACTCAGTCAGTACGTGCATTCTTAGTCTCATCAGATTGTAGAGAAAAGGAAGAGACGGGCGTGTTCAATAAAAAGGTGTTATTTATTGATCAGTCTCTTTTCTCGTACAAGAGAAATGGATCGATATTATTGCAATACTTATAGTTAAGTAAAGTGCATACATTAAAAGCAATAGTATAAAATAATACTGTAAAAACATTGATATGGTTTCTGAGCCATATGATGTTTAAAATGATTAAAATATATTTACATACACATATACATTTGACTAAACGTACTCAACTGGTGTTTCTAAATACGCCTACCCCGTGTACCTGACCTAAGTCTAATGCGTGGGCGGGAATAGAAAGTTACAGTTTAAGTTAAGTTTGTTTTTGCCAAGTGAATAACTAAAGAATTCTCTGTGAGGGGTTATTCAGTTCTGTACCTGGAATTTAGGATGAATGAGGAATGGTATCTCTTTCTCTGCTCTCGATATTCCAGGCTGCCTGCGAGGGCTGCCCAGAAGCGCCGGTGCTGGGTCTCTCGGCTTGAGATAGCAGCGCGTCTCTCAGCGCGTCAGGAAGGCGGGGCTGCTGCCAGCTGGGTCTGCTTCTGCTCTCGGCTTCGGCAAGTATGGCTGCTCCGTCTTGTCACCACGCGTGTGTTTGCATAGGGCAAGATCGGCAATATTTATACCTTAAAGGTGCCGAGATTGACGTAAGGATGGACATAGATACGTCAATAAAGATGTCATACGACTTGCTCGTTAGCACATTCTTTTACTGAAGTTCTCTGTGAAATCAAAACAATGGCCGCACGGATTTTCCAGGTTGTCATAGGTTTGATTTGTTATGAGAACGTCGTATGCCTTATCAGGGGCTGGAGGAATGTCGCATGTCTAATTAGATCTCAAGCGTTATGACCTAATCAGATAACACGTTCCTGTGCCGTAGTGTGACTGCGTCAGATAACGGTATCTGCATCATGGGGGCTTTTCTTGCCTCATGGGCTGACTGTTAGTTAACTTGATAGTTAGTTTAACCAGAATAGGGTCAGGAATAGGGGGATCGATTCAGAACCTATAGGAATACATGACAAAAGTAGGGAAATTAAATCCTAACGCAGAGTTGCAGCAGGAAGAGGAGCATGAAGATCTAGAATAGAAGGTGACAAGAACAGCCGGACAGATACCTAGCTAAACCCTGTGTTTGGCTTGTTACAGGTTCATAAGGATTGCGAAAATAGTAAGTCAGAATTGTATTGGTCCACCTACCTTGTTTAGCGGCAACTTGAGAGGCACAGCGGCTTCCCTTTTTTAACAGGCCTTATTTTAAACCCCACGCCAGCGCTCCCAGCAGCAGCAGCACCAGCAGCGCTCCCACCCCTCGCCGCACCCGCTTTGCGGGTGCCGCATCGACGGGAGCTGAGGACACAGAGACTGCGGGGCAATCATCCAGGCGGTAAGGCGGCTGTGGGCGCGAGGCGTCAGCGGGGCTGCGAGTGTGCGGGGACTTCATTTCCCAGAAGTCCCTGCAAGACCAAGGAAGAGCTTCCGGTCCGCTCTCCCTGCTGGCCCGCCCCCCCGCCCCCAACCACGAGATCCTTTAAGAGGCGACCCGCGCCTCCAACGTGTGGTCCACCTACCTTGTTTAGTGGCAACTTGAGAGGCACAGCGGCTTCCCTTTTTTAACAGGCCTTATTTTAAACCCCACGCCAGCGCTCCCAGCAGCAGCAGCACCAGCAGCGCTCCCACCCCTCGCCGCACCCGCTTCGCGGGTGCCGCATCGACGGGAGCTAAGTACACAGAGACTGCGGGGCAATCATCCAGGCGGTAAGGCGGCTGTGGGCGCGAGGCGTCAGCGGGGCTGCGAGTGTGCGGGGACTTCATTTCCCAGAAGTCCCTGCAAGACCAAGGAAGAGCTTCCGGTCCGCTCTCCCTGCTGGCCCGCCCCCCCGCCCCCAACCACGAGATCCTTTAAGAGGCGACCCGCGCCTCCAACGTGTGGTCCACCTACCTTGTTTAGTGGCAACTTGAGAGGCACAGCGGCTTCCCTTTTTTAACAGGCCTTATTTTAAACCCCACGCCAGCGCTCCCAGCAGCAGCAGCACCAGCAGCGCTCCCACCCCTCGCCGCACCCGCTTCGTGGGTGCCGCATCGACGGGAGCTGAGGACACAGAGACTGCGGGGCAATCATCCAGGCGGTAAGGCGGCTGTGGGCGCGAGGCGTCAGCGGGGCTGCGAGTGTGCGGGGACTTCATTTCCCAGAAGTCCCTGCAAGACCAAGGAAGAGCTTCCGGTCCGCTCTCCCTGCTGGCCCGCCCCCCCCGCCCCCAACCACGAGATCCTTTAAGAGGCGACCCGCGCCTCCAACGTGTGGTCCACCTACCTTGTTTAGCGGCAACTTGAGAGGCACAGCGGCTTCCCTTTTTTAACAGGCCTTATTTTAAACCCCACGCCAGCGCTCCCAGCAGCAGCAGCAGCACCAGCAGCGCTCCCACCCCTGGCCGCACCCGCTTCGCGGGTGCCGCATCGACGGGAGCTGAGGACACAGAGACTGCGGGGCAATCATCCAGGCGGTAAGGCGCCTGTGGGCGCGAGGCGTCAGCGGGGCTGCGAGTGTGCGGGGACTTCATTTCCCAGAAGTCCCTGCAAGACCAAGGAAGAGCTTCCGGTCCGCTCTCCCTGCTGGCCCGCCCCCCACGCCCCCTATATCATAATCTCCGCCTCCCGCAGCGCGGGACGCAGCCCGGGCGAAGACAGGGCAAAGACTGGGCCGTTTGAGGCCGTTCGAGGACATAGAGGACTGGCCTGGCCCACCCCCCTTGGTCCGTGTCATCTGACTTGTCCCTCTTTTAGCAGTAAGTACATTGCTGGTATCGAAATCCAAATACATCATGAATACACGGGGGAGTCGCAGTAAAACTGCAATGGGCCTGAGTAAGCCAAGCGGGACTTTGGATGATTTCCTTGTAAAGACTAATCTAGCAATTGATGCTGAAATTACCAAATTGCAGAATAGGGTGTCACTTGAGCTCGATGCAGCACGTAGGCTTTCACAGACCTTTGCCAATTCTAAAAAATCTTCCCTAGGGAAAATCGCGTCGGCTGTATCCCCACAACATGCTTCTTGCCCTCACCCACTGATAACTCACGCTGATGTTCACCCCGTTCCCCTACCTGTTTCCCTTCCGTTAGAGCCCGTACCCACTCCTTCCACTATATCCACTAAAACTTCTGAGGGAATAGCGCCCACTGGACCAGGAACGGCTACTATCCTGCCGGATAGTTTTAACCCCGCCAACTTTTTTGCCCCTGTTGCAAAATATAAAATCAAAGACGGTCCAATTTTACAAAAGAAAAACAGTGCAAGATCTGCCCATGCCCGTAAAAGATATGCCTATGCCCGCAAAAAAGCTAAAATTGCAAGGCTCCAGTTCTTTAATAGTAGGCGAACTCTACCAATCACGGGGGAGACCATACAAGCGTCCAACTTGGATAATAATCCAGATGGGGGGGCCAGCGAACATAGTGAGCTCAATGTGCTCCCTGACCTCACCCAAGGGCCTTCCCCCACCTATGTTGAGAGCCAAATGGAGGGAGGACAAACTGAGATAGGGAAGGGCAGTAATAAGGGGGATGACGATGAAGACTTTCTTAAGATAGTCTGGGCCACATTAAAACAATTATTGTCACCTCTGGAACTCAGACTTTCACGCATCGAGAACAACCTACTCGAGATGGATAGGACCCTAGTCTCCCTGGCCACCCTCAGCCTAAAACACCTGGAAACAAGTTACCCTGATACCGCTGAAGGTATTACCCAGGATGATGACGATGGTATTCATCCGGCCCCAGTATCTAATGTTAGTTCCCTTGCCCTTCAAACAATGCCCCCGGTTTTGCCCTTACCCTTATCCCCACCAAAACCGACCCCAATACCTAAACCCCGCTCTAAGTTAAATGTTCCCTCTCCACTAACATCAAAGCTCCCAATACCAGTGTTAAAACGCCCCGACAATCAGACCTCATCCAAACCTATTACTAACGCTGCCTTTAAGCCTAATAAGACTATCATCCCCCCTACTGAGCTTATAGCCAACCAGAACCATGGTCGCCAGAACTTTCGCGGGGGCTATATTGATCTCCCCCCTGACGCCGGCCCTTATGTTGCCATATTGGCTGGTGTACCACCACTCGATCCGCATTCTGTGGAGACTCATTGGTCCCTAAAGAATAAGGTGATTCACTGGCTCAACATAAACAGACAGCCTCCCAATCCTGGTAGGACAGGGGTTTTAATGGTTAGGAGAGTGCCATGGGTGGGTCGTACCCATAAATCCATCCCTGGAGACTGCATAGTGGTTTCATTTGCAGACCCCCACACAGCCCAACATATCATCAGATGGGATTCTCAGGATACTGACAATTCTATTGTCACCAGACCCCTAACCTTCTTCTATCCTCCAAAACAGATTGTTGAGCCATCTGGGGCCTGGTCATTAGTTCACAACCGTAGATGGAAAGGCTATGGGGACGGTTGGCAACCGATTAATAACTGGTGGGAAGGAGCACCCACTAGGAACAGGTTTGAGTGCCTCGACCAGGTGGATTGACTGGGAATTAGTGCCGCTCCAACTCAGACCAACGCCCAAAATCCCTTAACATAGAGTATTTCGAGCGAAAACCTAAGCCCCACACCTCAAGTCTCAAGCGATATGGGGATAGATTCAAAACCACCTAACCAGCACGCTCTCCCTGCACAGGCTAGAAGACAGGCAGACCTTACATACTCGCAAAAGCTGAAGGATACAATGGGGAATGGAGGGCATCAGTCACACCCACAGGAAACTGGAAAACCAATGCACTCTCTCCTCTCCTGGAACGTAGCAGGCCTAGGTAGTAAGATCACCCACAAACCTTGGTTGGAGATCGTGCAGAAGCATGACATTATATGCCTACAAGAGACATGGCTTATAGAGGAAGCACACATGCTGGGCTACCGAACCCTTCATTCACCAGCGGCGCCATCAGCCCAGGGGCGCAATAAGGGGGGCCTGTGCACATATATCTCGAACACAGGGGAGGTCAAAGTTTGTAATTTTAAATCTAATCAGTACTTTCAAATCACACTATTTAAATGGGGCACTTCGCAAAAGGTGATTCTTGTGAATTTTTACAATAACTTGCCAATTAACGAAGTGGAATCAAATTTGAACATCATGATTCATCACATTCATAAACTGAGAGATCAAGGTTCTGGGGATCACATAATACTGTGGGTGGGTGATTTTAATTGTACCGTCTGTCCGTCTTCTGAGTTAGGTTTGTGCGGCCTATCAGATCTAGGGGAGGACGGTCCCTTACACTTCTCCCATTCCATTGTGGGATCTTTCCTTAACAATGTTATATTCACCTTTGACCTCAAGTTTATCAACCAGGTATGCTCCCCCCCGGTTCCCTTTGCCCCAACGTTTAATGGAAGAGGCTGTGGATCTACAATTGACTTTGCCCTTATATCATCTACTCACCCCGATTTTGTAACCTTTTGGGAAACGGGGGAAGACCCTATGAGTGACCATTATCCCATTACTTTTGGGGTAAATCCTATGGATAGTAAGGAAAAGGAACCAAGTGGGTCCCCATATCCGTTCGAGATTACTCTAACTAAGACTAATGGGTATGTAATTAAATGGGAAAAAATAAATCCAGCATCCTTCTTTCAAAAACATATATGCTCTTGTTCCATGGACATATTTGCTTGTTTACAGGAAGATAATGACCCAGAGAGCATCATGGCTGCTTTCTCCAACATTCAGCGCCATATAAAAAACGCTCTGACCAGGAATTGCAAAGCCAATGGGAGCCACACCCGAGGGTGGTTTGACTCCAGATGCACCTCCACGCTGAAAAACTTAAAGAAAGTTCTGTCCGCTGATCCGAAAGATAGGGTTCAAATTCGCCAAGTGAGACATGACTACAAGTTGGCAATCAATCAACGGAGGGCGACCTTGAAGCAGGAGGCCTGGGAAGCTCTGGGGGAAGCAGTCAGGACCAAAGATAGCAACGCCTTCTGGAAAGTCATAAGATCCGTTTATAACTTAAAAGATAGGGATAACTCTGTAGAGGTGGCCATAACGGCTGAGCTCTGGGTAGAACATTATGGTAACCTCTACTCAAACAATACACAGGGTAATTCCCCGAAACCTTGGAAGGCGACCTCCCTTACAGACAGCATAAACCAGGATGACCAGCTCACCATTGTCTCAGCATCTCCCTATCCCATTGAACTAGTATTCACCACATTAGAAGTGGAAGATGCCCTCAGAGAAAGTCCATCAGGTAAAGCTCCGGGCCCGGATCAAACCCCAGTGGATGTCTATAAATCAGAACCAGACTTCTGGGTTCCCGTGTTAACCAACGTATTAAATATGGGAAATAAATGTGGCTTTATTTCCACTTGGTCGGATGCGATCGTAGTTCCCATATTTAAAAAAGGGAATAGGGACGACCCGGCTTGTTACCGCCCAATATCTTTATTGGACGGACTTATGAAAATAGCTGGGAGGATAGTCCTTAAGAGGATTCAACACTGGGAAGAGGAGAAGAAGGTTATCTCGGAGTGCCAATATGGGTTCCGGAAGGGTCTAGGGACATCGGAGCAATGTTTAAATTTGTCCCTTTTAGTCTCCAAATACACGCAGGCCAAAAAAGGGGACCTTTTTGTTACCTTTGTCGACCTCAGCTCCGCATTTGATTGTGTGGACCACGCGCTGCTTTGGTCGACACTGGAAGACATTGGGGTGGATCCAACCATCCTCACATTCATCAAAGAACTATATAGAGATGCGGGGGCCAGAGTAAGATTTGGGACCCAGGGGCAATGTTCACAGAAATTTGCCATAAACAGAGGGGTAAGGCAAGGCTGCATACTTGCGCCCTTGCTTTTCACATTGTACATAAACTCTATCGCTGAGAGCTTAATAACTCTGCCAAGCGATTTCCCGTCTGTTAATGGTAGGCCTGTACCCATCCTTTTATACGCCGATGACGCGGCTATCATGTCCAGGACTAAGGTAGGTCTGCAGAAGGCAGTAAATGAATTTTCATCTTACATGGGTAAAAGAAGTTTAAAGGTGAACATATCCAAAACCTTCTCCATGGCCTGCTCCCAAAAGAATAACAGACCAACATGTTCAATATACTTAGATCAGCAAAAGATTGCAATTACAGACTCTTTTTGCTATTTGGGCATTGTGTTTGACAGGTGGGGAAGGTGGAAACACGCAGTGTCAGCTAGGAAACTTGCCTTTTCTCGTGCCATAGGCGCTTTAAGAACCTTTGCAGCCAAAATTGGGGGCAAACCCACCCGAGAAATGCTACAGATCTATCAGGCAAAGTGTATAGCCACAGCCACATATGGTGCAGGTATCTGGGGTTTCGAGAATGTGTCCTCACTGCAAACATGTGAGAATATTTTTATTTGCTACTTACTAGGTGTGCCCAAAACTACGTCGACCTTTATGACTCACATCGAGGCCGGCGTTAAATACCTCAGCGATATCATAAAAATATCACCTTGTTTGCTTTGGCATAAGATCTGGACCACAGAAGAATGTAATTTGAACAGAAACCTTATTAAAGACTGCATGGCTTTGGACGAGGCCGCAAAAGTCAAATGGTTGCGACACGTCCAAATGATGTTTTCTAACATTGGACATCCTGAATTCTATGACGAACCAGAGTCCACACAAACCTTGACCAGATCTGCCCTTAAAAAATTATTATTCATACACTTAGAGAGCGTAAGATGGGACACTGAGAAACTCAAAGGTACTATCTTGAGCTATCAGCAAATTACTCCCTCCGAAGGCCTGCAACTCTACTTAGGGATCGAAAAAGCACCCTATGCTCGCATGCTTTTAACTAGGCTGCACCTAGGGATCTTCTTCCGCTTGGTCACCCTGCCAAAACAGAATGATTGGGCCTCATTGAAATTAATATGTCCTTGTGATGACCACTCAACACAGAGTAACATACACATTATGTTCTTTTGCAAACTGTATACCACCCCGAGGAAATTGTTCCTTTTACCCTTACTTAAACATTGGGGGATAAGAACATGTAAACCTGCATTTTCAAAACTATTGCATCTAGAAGATGTGGATGTTATCTTTGCTGTTTCTCGCTTCTTAATGGTAGTGATTAAACTTAGAAACACAATGAGCTAACCAACAAGTGCCAACACTAATTGACTAGGGTTAAACGAGGTCACTTGTTTATAGTACTGAAGTAGACTGTAACCCTCGGAGAAATGTTTTATCTATCTTTGAAACTTTGCACATGCCAACTTTCCGTCTACTTTGTTTGCATAAATTGTTTTTGCACGCTCTTATGATTTCTTGAAAACCCATTTTTGTAATTTTGATCATGTGAATATTCCTTTTAAATTGCCTGCATAAATTGTACTTGCACGCTTTTATGATTTCCTGAAAATCGAATAAAGCTTTTTTGATTTGATTTGATTTGATTTGTATTGGTTATGGCGGAAATACAGCAGGCCTATTTAGGTCCTCGGGGCTGATGGAAGCAGAAGTGGCTACACCAGCAATCAGCACTAGTAAATAGCACAGACGCGTACCTAGACTTTAATGATTATAATGTAATAACATGTTGGAACATAGTGAATGAAAAGGATGTTCTTTCTTTTTATGGCTTCTATTTTTCTTAGTAGCATTGATGGTAACCGGAACTTGTCACTTCGCTGAACTAGTACAGGCGAGCGGGCATCGTCCGCCCATGAGTGTTGAACACTGAAAGCAGAGTAGATGAAATAGTTCTATAAGTTGAGCTAGCGAAGCTCATTCATGTTGTTTTCACAATGTTGGGGTTTGGGGGGGGAGGGAGTGAGACAAGTCAAAAGACTATGCAAAATTGAGGTGGCATAGCGTGGGAGGGAGGTGTGTGGGGGGGTTTGTTTGGTTTGCAGCACAACATTAGATTGGAGAAATATGGAGAGGCAATGTGCAGTGTATGTAAAAGTGATGAAACAATTAGACAATGGACCAGAATCAGTGTTAACTTACCAAGTACTAGCAGGAATGGCACAGAGACGCAAGGATAATATAAAATTACTGACATGCAATGTACGTGGTCGAAATGACTTCAGGAAATTAGGGAAACTAATGTCATACGTAGCTAGACATAATGTAGGTATAGCGCTGCTCCAGGAAATACATTTACCTATCAATAGCAGCATGCACTCCAGAGTATTAGTTTGCGATATAAATTCCCTATAACATAACATGCTCACGAATGGGAAGATACAAGGTTCTTTTCATGCAGCAGGACTCACCACACATGCTAGGGGTGTACTAACATTGGCTGGATGGAAGTCAGGAATTCAGCTCGAAAAAATTGGACTCGGTACTGGAAGGTCGATTTGTGATGACTAGATGCAGAGGTCGAGGACTGGATATAGTAATTGTAAATGTCTATGGGCCAAACTATGATAACCCACAGTTTTATGAGACACTGTGGGAGAAACTAAGCAATTATAGCACACTGCCACTGCTCTAGGGAGGGGATATTAACTGCATAATGGACCCAGAGTAAGATCACTGAGGCGGCCCGTCGCACCGTCTTACAGCGGAGGCTAGAGACATCCACGAAGCGCTGCTGCGACTGGACTTGGTAGCTGTATGGCAGCTCTGTTTTCCCAACCAAGGCGGCTTCATGCATTATTCAGCCCCCATGACCAGGATTGGTAACTGGTTTGCCTCTATGACAATCAATACTTGGATCTGGGCTTGCGAAGTACACCCACATTCGTACTCGGACCACTCCCTTATAAGCCTGACCATAGAATGTCCCCAGAGGCAAACTGCTCCATTCACATGGAGATTTTAGCTATATTCACTACTTGACACCTCATTTAAGGCAGAAATTGCAGAGGCCATAGACGATTTCTTTGAATTAAACGTTGGCTCAGTAGAAAAGTTCTCGACCGTATGGGAAACTTTTAAGGTGTATATATGGGGGGTGACGATGGCTAAGCACTCGGGAGTGCTAAGACCAATTAGAGGCCTTCTGAGTACCCTAGAAGGCTGCCTGAAGGAGATAGAGCAACGGATATCAGAGGGGGAGGTCGCTTGTGAGGAACCGAGAACTACACTGAACGAATAGCATGAAGTGCTGATGACGAAGTGAAGCATATGGAGAAATATGCCACAGCACGGACCTATGGTGAGGGTGAGAGGCCAGGTGCGGTCCTGGCGTCACTACTAAAGAATAGGCAAGATTTGTCAGGAGTGAGGAAATAAACACATATAGGGGGGAAAAGTTGAGTGAGCCAACTGACGTAGCTAACCGATTCAGCCAGTACTACTCACAGTTATATAGCTTTAGAGTGCAAACTGGGGAAGAAGAAATACTTCAATATTTAGAATATATAAAGCTTCCATGGCTAGAAGACGCACACAGGGAGTATTTAATGAGACCCCTAGATACAGATGAGCTGCTAGCGGTGCTTAAAACGACGAGAGCAGGCAGTGCCCCAGGGCATAATGGACTGACAGTTACGTTTTACAAAACGTTTGCAGAGCAGCTTATTCTGCATCTGAAGATGCTCTTTGAAGAGATTAGTGAAGAGGGTCGGATGGCTCCGTCGATGAGAGAGGCATTGATAATTACGATTTTAAAACCGGGAAAACCACCGACAAATGCGCATCATACAAACCACTCTCGCTTGTTAATGTGGACACAAAACTGTTTACCAAGATACTGGCCAACCACATGGCCCCTTTGGAGCCGCTGTTGGTGAAGCCAGAACATGCAGGCTTTGTACCAGGAAGGAATCTGACCTGTAATTTAAGGATGGTATTCGCAGTCATACAAAATACTAGACTAGAAACTAAGGTGGTAGCTGTCTTTTTAGATATAGAGAAGGCATTTGATTCTGTGGAATGGGCCTTTATGAGTCGGGTGCTGTGCAGAATGGGCCTAGGGGAAATATTTTTGCAGCTAGTGGGAGTCTCCTATATAATAGACCTTCTGCCAGGATGAGAATTGCTGGCATAGGAACTAGAGGAACACGTCATGGATATCCTCTATCACCACTATTATATGCACTATTGGCAGAACCGCTGGCTTGCGCACTCCGGTAATACTATAACCATAGAGGTATTAGATTCCCTCGATATAATTTAATTATCTCTGCTTATGTAGGTGACACGCTATTGTATATAAGAGACCCGGAAACCAATATGTCACCAGTGCTTAGAGAAGTGGTAAGGTATGGGGAATTGTCTGGGCTAAAAGTCAACTGGTCCAAATCTACAATTTTTTCTGTGACCTTGATGGTTGATCCTATTGATCTTGATCACCCGTTTCAATGGACTTTAGATCCAGTGCGGTACTTGGGTGTTAAGTGGCACACTGACTTGGACATAGTATTTACAGAGAATTATGGGAAATTGGTGAGTAACCTTGAGGATGATATAGAGTGGTGGATAAGACTGGCCCTGTCTTTGATGGGACGCGTGTCTATCATGAAAATGGTAGTACTGCCAAGGGTTTTATTTCTTTTTGTGAATATCCCAATGGTATTACCTAGACACTTTTTCAAAAAAGTTAGAATGTTGATGATCAAACTGGCTTGGGCAGGGAAACAAGCAAGTCAAGAGGGACATGCTCACATTGCCCTTTTCGATGGGAGGCCTGGGAGCCCCAGATCTGTACCAATGTTACAGATTGGCGCAATTCTGGCAACACATGCCTGGATACACGACATACAAAGACTTCCCCACATGCAGATAGAGAAGATGGTAGCGGCCCCATCGCCCCTGCTGACTATGATATTTCAGGCCCCCACACATAGGACTGGAGTGCTAGACTCTGTGAATGCTACGAATCATGCGTGGCACTTCTTACTTAAACAGCAGGCCGGAGCAATATTATATTCGCCTATAACCCCGCTAGGATGGTGCAGTTGGCTGCAGGTCTGTAGGGAACCGGCAGTGGTAAATGCCCTAAGATCGGTTGGTATACATTAAATAGGAGACTTGTTTATAGACGGAAAAGCCCGGGTCGTCAGAGATTGAAGCACAAGGACATGTAGGCACACTGCTAGTGAGATATCACCATCATAGGGTACGACATGGGCTGAGAGAGCAGGTAGGGGATGAATTACTGGAGCCGCCGGAAGTAGCTGCCCTAACGTATGTGCTGCGCTCAGACTCCTCTGCTAAGATGATCTCAAAACTATACGATATCACAGTAGGATATCGGAAAAACTTTTAAACGAAAGCCAGATTGGAATGGCAGGGAGATCTGGGCATGCAAATAGATAATGACATATGGAAATATTGCTGTGAGAATACGAAGCGAATATCATTAAATGGGAGGCATAGATTAATTCAGTTTACATTTCTCAATAGAGTATATTATACCCAAAAACGGTTTCATCGTTATGGCTTAAGGGACACAGCGAGCTGTGGTAGATGTGGAAGGTCACCAACTGGATTTATGCACTTACCCTGGTTATGCCTAGGGATTGCAGAATACTGGGAACAAATATTTCGGAAAATAGGTGCAATAATCAATATGGAGTTGTCCCTTGATCCAATGCTAGCATTGTTAGGTTATTCGAAACAGCTACATAACGGGGTAAGATGACTGGTAGATATGGGGCTGCTGCTGGCGAAGTGCCGAGTGGCGATTAAATGGTCAAGAGGCCCGACTCCTAAAATGGCTAACTGGGAAAATGATCTGATGTACTGCAATACACAAACAGAGTTATATAGCAAATTGGTCCCCCCACAGAGTGGCCCTAAGAACTTCTAGAGTCTATATCATAGTTATGAGATGGGACAGAAGGCGGAAGCACCTACTCTAGATGATCCGCCTTGAAGGTGCAAACGTGGAACACATCTCAGGAGGCAAAGAGTGCTAGACAGTTAGTTACAAATACCAGGTTTAACACCAGAAGAGTATAGCACAGGTACTAGAAGATAGACTATTAAAATAGTGCAAACACATCTCGAGGTATAGCGAAGATGCAAACGGTTATATGTGTACTCCAAGTGGTAGTAAAGTTGAATAATGATTGTTATAAGATGGAGATGGGGAATAGAAGCTACATTGTTTAAAAGACAGTGCAGGTTTTTTCTTTTATAACTCTGAAACACTGCTGTTGATGTAGAAAGCTATGCTTCATAATTGTGCCTATGGTGTACATTGCTTCAATGACGATTTTATCATTTAAAATCAATAAAAATATAAATAAATAAAAAATAAAGGACCACGTTTCCATAGAAAAAGCAATTTTTAACTTGTCTATCTCTGGCGAGGGTTAATGATACTTCAGAAAATGTTCCCAAAAAGTGCCCGGTGATTCTTGTGGGGTATGGAAAGTTTCGGGGTGATTCGTCAAGCGGGGGCCAAGAATAAAAGGGGGGTGAGGAAAAAAAAAAGGGTTTTATCCATTTTAACTTCCATTGAGATTTTAGATACATGACTACAGCCTGAACTGCTGGATGGAATTACACCAATTTTGGCAGAAAGGTACGTCTTGTTCCACACAGAACCCTTTTTGATATTTGGTGTAAACCCGTTCAGTACTTTTTGACTCATTAAAAAAAAAAAAAACGAATTTATATAGATCGGGACGCAGATCCTCTGAGGGTCCGATAGTCCCCATGCTCAAATCTGATTGGCTACCAACACTTCAACCAGGATGTGTTGGAAGCCAATCAGGAAGTGTTGGCAGCCATCTTTGGACTCAGTTTCAGTCGAGTGCCACAAAAAATGTTTAAAAAAAGAAAATGGCGAAGGGTAGGAATACCCTCACCCCCTTAGCTCTGGTCATGAGGTCCCAGAGGGACCCCACTTAGGCATAAAAGCATTTTTTAAATTTGTTTTGCCATGGAGATGTGACAGAGCCGCGAATCTACAACAAAAATGTAAAACAAAAGCAAGATCAGGCTCCCATGTTTGTTTTTATTAGAGCCCCCAGGGGGGCCAGGTCTCATGGGCATTGTTAAGAAAAAGGAATGGGGTGCATGGGGGCCACCACCTGAGACTGTTGGATCCCTGGGGACCATCACCTCTCCGGGGCATTTTTTATGAAGAAGAAAGGGGGGAAGTGCACAGGGCACCCTTCCTCAGGCTCATAGGCCCTAGGTACCAACTCCTCCCAGGACAATCATACATTGTTCAGGTGGCCACGCGGACCGCCCCAGGAGCTGCCACCTCCCAGGGGGTAAATAACACAAAATGGAGGGGCCTGCAGACCCCACCACTGGGCACTAGAGTCCGCCACCTCCCCGGGGCCAAATATGTTTTTGAAAGAATGGGAGAGGGGCAGAGCAACCCTCCTTTCTGGGCCATAGAGGGCCCTGGCGACAACCACCTCCCCAGGGCTGGCCTTAAAAGTAAAGGAGGTGGGCCGTGAAGTTCTCCACCCCCCTAGGGCCTGCTCCTGCTATGTCCCAGGATGCCCACAACTGGGACATAGCATTTGAAGTGCTAACATGTGGTTATGTTTTGTAAAGCCCTTTATAAAGAGTCATCATTTCCATGAACTGTGTGTAGAAGCTGAATGAACTTCCCTGTGGTTCTTTTGACACTTCATTAATATCGAGCTGTGGTATTTTGAGATCAGTGTCCTCCACTAGTTTTGTTCTCACAAAGTAATGGAATATTGCTGCAAATTCACTAAATCTCACCTTTGCCCTTTGTCCACATATCCCATAGAGCCCTGTCCCGAACATCTCAATTTAGTTTGCTTAGTAGAAACTTTCGAATTTTTTCTGAATTCAAAGAAAGCCTTGTGCTGTGGGTCAGCCTGATGTTACACATTTCACCACCCCTTCAAGAATAAGATGCAAAGGAGACAGTGTCAGGTTCTTATGTCTCCAGCTGGGTGATAGCAGACTTGGCTGCTAACCCTGGCTTCCCCTCATGACCAACCATTTGATCTTCAAGAAATCATGTTATAACCATGGGTTTCTGTTTCTTCGGGTGCCAAAATCGGAAAGGCTGAAAAACAGACAGGCCGCCATTATTTAAACACAGTATAAAATAGTACTAGGAAGTTATACCTCACTACGGGTAGCGGGGAAGGATCCCCCAAAATTTTGAAAAACACCCATGTTATGTATTCTGATAGGCAGGGCATGAATAAAAATGGCATCCTGGCACCTGAGAAGACTTGAATGCAGTCTGATGTGATGACTCCATCCTTCAGGACTTTCTAAAAGATTGGGCAGGTTCCTAGTTTATGCTAATAGTCGATAACTCAATGGGTTAATGTTCGGTCTTTCATCACTGTGGCCTTGATAAAGTGATAACAATTGGTTCATGGAATAGAAACCTGGACGTGTGTGCAATAGGAGCCTCCTTCCTGTGTGAGGTGACCTTACGACATAAACAGCCTGTTTATTTTTTATGTGATGGAAGTCTGTCGGCTCAATTTGAGGAGGGCACAAAAGACCCAAGACAGTTTAATCAAGGTACTATGCCTCAGGTTCAACTCACACACACACACATAAACACAAGAGACACCTTGTTGCACATATTTCGGAAGCTCTGCTGTGAATCTTTGCATTATCCCACTGGGCTTATAGTTAGGTGGGTTATAGCCCTTGCTACAAAGATTTGAGTTTACCCTGCAGTTTGCGAGTTTCACCCTGAGAGGGCTTACCCAGCATTTCATGCTTTTGAGGTAGACCTCTTATGTGCCATCAAGTAGGGTAATAGTAGCATCAAGTGATAATTCAGTCTGTGGTATCCTCTATGTATGTAGATATTCTGATCGTCATCACTGTTATTGATTATGAAGGCTAGCGCAGGTACATAGGGAGTTACAACCCGTGTCACTATAATGAAAGCCGCTCTGCTTTCCAAAATGCAGCACTCTGACTCCTATTACCACCCTCAAGCAAAGGGTTATGGACCAGACAATTGCACCAGTGCCTTTACAGACAGCTCCATCATTTGGCACTATACAAGGTAGGCCATTCGCACACTGGATGCCAATACGTCCAAAGATCGCCTGATTTTTTAAGTTTTTTATTTGTGCTGCAGATTTGAGGATCTTCTGTGAATTCATAACTTTCTCTCTTCTCGTTCTCAAGCGGTTAACCTTGGTCCTTATCGATCAGCTGCAACAGAGTTGTCAAAGGGAGTACCACAGGGCTCTTGTTTAAGCCCAACTTTATTCAACATCTATGTGGCTCCCTTGGCCAATCTGTTGAGGAGCAGTGGGTTCATCCCCGTCTCCTATGCGGACGATACCCGACTATTTTTCCATTTAAAAAGTTCACTCCATCAGTACAGGCCACCTTCTCAATGGGAATGAGAAATATTTCTCAGTGGATGAGGAGTAACTTTCTTCAGTGCAATGTGGGGAAGACATAAGTCATGCTCTTCGGGTAAGCTCAACTATTATGGACCCCCGATTTGTGGCCCTCAGACTTGGGCACATTCCCTGCCCCAAAAACCTCTGTTAAAAACTTAGGTGTTCGCCTCGAGCAGACACTCAGTATGAAAGAGCATGCTGCTCAGACAGCCGCTCCTGCTTCCATGTGCTGGGTCTACTGCGTTGCATCCTTCCTTTGGTCCCCGACTCGTCTAGGAAGACGCTTACCCAGGCGCTTATCTTAAGTTGCCTGGATTATTGCAACAGTCTTCTGCTGTCTGCCAACGAGGCCGCTCTCGACAGACTACAGGTTGTCCAGAATACAGTGGCACGTCTGATTCTGAACGCACCACCAAGGACAGCCTCTCGGCCTCTGTTTCACCAGCTTCACTGGCTTCCGATACGGAAGCAAATACAGTTTAACATCTGCTGCACTATACATAAGGCCTTGTCTAGTTCTGGCCCCAGCTATCTTGCAGATATGTTTATCCCTTTATATACCACTGCGGTCTCTCTGCTCGGGTGCTAAGCATCTTCTCATAGTGCCCAGAATCAAACGAGCCAGACAAATTGGGAAGGTTCTTTCCCAGCTGGGCCCCTGTCTCTGGAACAAGCTCCCTGTGCAGCTAAGACAGTGTGTGAATCATCTCCACTTTAAGAAACAGCTCATGACCTTCCTTTTAACTTCTGATCTCTAGTAGATAGTCCCTTCTCACGCAGCCCGTCTCAAGTGCAGAGATACCCCTTCGGGGGTCGGTTCTGGTGCTTTATAAATAAATAAATAAATAAATAAATAAATAAATAGCAAAATAAATAATGTTTTTGGCCCCGGTGGGTTACCACAGGGATCCCACCACCAGGCCTAGGGGAACAGGGTATTCCTACCCAGACCCCGTCAGTTTTTCTTTTCTTTTCTTGGGACTCTGCTAAGTTTAAGACCCAAGATGGCTGTCAAAACGTCCTGGTTGAAGTGTTGGCAGTCAATCAGATCTCAGCATGATTTATTTCAGCTCCAAGGAGGATTTGAGCCCCATGACATCTAAATTTCTTTTTTTCTTAAATAACTCCAGGAATTACAACACATTCCCAAAAGGGCTCTTTCTGGACCAAGATCTAGCTTACTGCCAAATTTGGTGTAATTCAATTCAATGGTTTGGGCTGTGGGGAAAACAAGTTTTGGGTCCCCCTTTTTCCCCAGCCCCTGCATAATGAATTACTCCAAAAGTTTTCAAACAGCAGCTGAAGTGAGTAGCAAACTAGTTTTAACATTTTTGTACGATTCACCAAATACACCAAAGTTAATAGCAAAACAAAATACACTTTTCCTATGGAAACTAGGTGAAAACTATATCTGTCTACTGGCGACTACTATATATTACTATATATTTTTAGGACCTTTTTTCCACAGGATAATTGTTTTTTTTGATTTGCTTATATCTTCCATAATGTTTGACGAATCCTTACAAAACATTCCCCAAAAAAGTGTCATAGTGAGTCTTGTGCCTGGAAAATTTTGGGGTGATCTGCCTAGTGAGGGCTGAGAAAAATAAGAATTCCCCTGATACGTACCATAGGAGCTTTGAACATGGCTACAGCCCAAATTGCTAGTTGAAATTGCACCAAATTTGGCAGGAAGATAGATTTTGGTTCGTAGATCACACTTTCAGTTATCTGATGTAAATCTGTTAAGTAGTTGTTGTGAAATTTAAGGGGAAAAAAATAAGGATATCTGCGATCATGGCTAATTCGCAAATAATAATGTGCTCGCGCAGGGAAATGCAGAGCTCTGACAGGCTGTCAACACTTCAATCAGGAAGTGTTAGCAGCCATCATGAGGAGCAGGGTCAAGACTGAATTGCATATGACTGGGTACAAACTGGGGTGCTATAGTGAGCAAAAGAGTGATGGATTAAACCCATATCTCTTGACTGGGGTTAGGTGGTTGAAAAGTTTCAGCACTCTGTGCATCATATTGTTGTGTTTACTACGAATACCCTAACCCCTAGCCTAGCACCTAGGGTCTCAGAGGGACACTGGCAGGGCAAATTTTTTTTTAATCTATATTGGCCACAAATTCTAGAAATTCTCAAAGTCTCACAAAAAACAAACAAGCACTACCCGTTGGGGGATGAAGTCCTCTTGGATGCTGAGGGACCTTGGGGGGCCAAGAACCCCCTCTGTTACCACCAGCAAGTCCCACACAGCAACCCTGCTGAGACCTCGTCGGAGGCCCGTCCCCTTTCTCAACTGCTCTGCAAACGCACATCATGGCACACTACTATTCGGGGGATGACTTTCCCTTGGCTGCTGAGGGTCATTGGGGTCAATAACCCCTATTGTTACCACCAGTAAGTCCCACACAGCAGGACTGCTGAGACCTCATTGGAGGCCATGCCCCCTTTCTCAACCACACTGCAAATAGGCCTCCTGGTGCACTAATGGTTGAGGGATGAAGTCACTTTGGCTGCCGAGGGTCGTTGGGGACAAAAAACACCTAATGGTACCACCAGTAAGTCCCACACAGTGGGATTGCTGAGACCACGTTGGAGGCACATTCCCCCTTACTCAATCGCTCTAGAAAAAGTACCCCTTGGCATTTCTGGTTAGAGGATGAAGTCTCCTTGGCATTTGCAGAGTGGAGTTTACCACCCACTACTAAAATAAAGGTGAGAAATCGGCAGCAAGAAGCAATATAAAGGTGAGAAATGAGCAAAAAGACAAAATAAAGGTGAGAAATGAGCAGACAGAGGCAAACCAGACGCTAAAAACAAGCAGCATGAGTCAAAATAGAGTTCAGAAACAAGCATCAAGAAGCAGAATAAAGGTAAAGAGCAAGCAGAAAGAGCAAAATAGGTCAGAAACTAGCATCAAGAGGCAAAATAGAGGTCAGAAACAAGCAGCAAGAGGGAGAATAAAGGTCAGGAGGTAGCAAAAAGAGGCCAAATAACAGGCAGAATAATACAAAGAGGCAACATAGAGGGCAAGAGCGAGCAGAGAAGAAGCAGAAAAAAACGTTGAAAACCAGCAGAGGAGGTACAAAACTGAAGGTAGCATAGGGTAGCGGACTACGGGCAAGCAGGACAAGAAGACTGTCAAGGAGGAGTGGGCATTAGGACCTGCTCCAGTGTGCCCCCTATTTATTTATTATTTATCATGCACCATCTGACAGACCCACTCAGACACTCGTGCACCCACTCCCTCAGACACATCTATCCACTCACACTTTCAAAGACATTCATGCACAGACTTACAGACCCAGTCAGACTCTCTCGCAGGCCCACTCAAAACATTCATGCACCCACTCACAGACCCACTCACAGACCCACTCCGACACACACACACACACACACACACACACACACACACTCACACTCACACTCACACTCTCACAGAGCAACACAGTCACTCCAACACCCACTTAAAATGCCATGTTCACACCCATATAGTCACTCACGCACCCACTCATAGACCCGTACAGCCACTCACACACCCGCTTATCTATCCATACAGCCACTCACACACCCACTCTCAAAGGTTACAGGTTACATTTAGGAAATAAAATGTAAAAACCATTGAAATTCACTGAAAAAAACAAAGGTTACAAGGAAGTTATAGTTAGGAAATGGATTCTAAAAAGCTGTAGAAATTCACTGAAAAATAAACTACGCTTACAGAGACGTTGGAGTAAGGCATAGATTTCACTCAAACAAAATCAGGGAAATTCAGCAGTTATAGTTACCAGACCTAACTAGAACGTACACCCCCCAAAATGCACTGTTTATGAACTTATATATTACATCACTTATGACATGGTCATTGATATGGCTCATGACACCTCAAACGTATCCTGCAAACTTTTTTCCAGTAAATATATATATCTAACAAAGGTAATCTGTGGTATTTTCATGCAATAAAATGTCCATCTACAGGCATTAATATAGAAAATAACAATACGCCCTTAAATGTCTATTGATTTTATCATGTTTTTCACAATCATTGTGCCAAGCCAAATACGCTTATCATAACTTTTCATAATAGAAGTTAGACCTATTGCAACAGAAATGTTGTTTTCCTAGTTAACTAATCTGGCTTGTAGCTGTTATTAATGGTTTATCGTCATAAACAGCTGATGCCTCCTGTGATGATTATAGGTTTACCCACAAAGGCAACCGTCAGGCATGACTTTTTTCAATCAATCAATCAATCAATCATGCCATTTGTATAGCGCACTACTCACCCGGGAGGGTCTCAAGGCGCTTGGGGGGAGGGGTATGCTACTGCTCGAACAGCCAGGTCTTGAGTTGTTTCCTGAAGGCGAGATGGTCCTGGGTCAGCCGAAGGTGGATTTTTCAATGAACTGATGAAGCCTTTACCCTCTGCACTTTACCCTACATCAGACACACAGTCATAAAATCAGAAAAGTATTCAAAATTCCAGTTGGGTAAGGAAAATGCTGACTCTCCTTAAACTGCCTAACAAGGATTCTCACAGCGCAAACCTTCTATATCCACAGTTTGTCACACTGGGTGATCAACACCAAAATCATTGCCTACTACTGTAATCTGTGAGATTACATTTAAGAAAATACATTCTGTTGGTTTAATATAAAGTAATAACAGTCTACATTTAAATGCCTATCAACTTTGACTTGTTCCTTCCAAAGTAACGTACGTCAGGCCTGTAATGTTGTGGCTTATACAAGAAAAGCAGACTCCTTAATAGGTGGTACCACGTATATTTATTAATTATTGGAATCACACACAGAGCGCCGAGCGTGTTCACTTCACCCAGCTCCGGCACCCGAATGATCGCTCTCGGGAAGCGCGATCCAAAATGGCCGGCGTTCACACTACGTCATCACGTAGCGTGAACGACTAGAGCGGCATCTCTACATATCTCCCCCCTTTTTGTCCAAACAAGTAACACAGTCTGTGTGGGGGTTTAGAGCCCATCGCCCATTTCATAGTCCCGGAATCTGGAGGGTCTCACCACCAAACGCCCACCTCTGGTGCACCTTACCGGAGTGGATGTAGCTTCCTTCTCACCCTGGGATATGGACTCCGCCTCCTTATCTTTGTGGACTACCACTCTCCCCTTGTCCACTGGCTCTTCCTCTACTCGTCTTGAAATGTTTGCACGTGGAGTACCTCCACCTTCTGATTCCCATCCCATTTCTGTGCTGTCTCCTTCTCCTTCCTGTTTGTCTGTATCGTGTCCCCATGTGCCGTGGTCCATCATTTCGGGTTCCCGTGCCTCCGGGGCCCATTGCACTATTTTGTTACATCGAGCCATGCGATCCTGGGACCACACGTTCCCATCACTCAACCTAGCTGCTCGGCCAAGTACTTCTCTGACTTGGAGCGGCCTGCTGTATTTACTGTCCCCTTTTCGTTGAAGTGTGGCCAGTTTGACTCTCATCCATTCTCCTTCTTCCAACTGTGTGTCCTTTACATTCCTCCTCTTATGGTAGTGCTCCGAATATATTCTCTGGGCCCTCTCAAGGTTTGCTTGTACCACCGCCTTGTCCTTCCATGCCATATTGTCCTTTGTGAATGGATCTCTTCCTCTGAGGATCTGGAAGGGACTGTACCCCATTCCTGTGGGGGTGATGCGATATGCCCATAGCATATGTAGCACTTCCTTCTCCCAGTCCTTCCCCATCATGATGGCGGCTTGGATGGAGCCCATCAGGACTCTGTTGAACCATTCCACTTGTCCATTTCCTGCCGGGTGGTATATGGACGTGTGTTTTGAGCAGACTCCATTCCTTTCCATGAACTTTAGCCACTTGTCAGAAGTGAATTGCGGGCCGTTGTCACTTAATATACATTTGGGGATGCCTTCCCTGAGGAAAATGGTGGTAAGGAACTTTAGTATGGTATCCGTGTCCATCTCTTCATTTACATGTACCTCTGGCCACTTCGAGTATTTGTCCACTAGGACACATAGGTATTTCGGGGTCCCTTGATCATCCAGGATGGGTCCCAAAATGTCAATGGATAGTTCTTCCCATGGATTTCTCGGTGTCTCGAATTTTCCTATGGACGGCCTCAATGGAGTCATGGTCTTATCAGCTTGTTATTAAATGTACAAAGCCTCTGACACCATAGATTACACAGGTTATTTTTTGTTCAAGTCCTATTTATTGACTATGAACGCTATTTGTCTTAGCACATTATTTTAGGGTTCAAACAGGTACACATGGGGTGTGAACAACTCAGCTTAGAGTATCTCCTTATGACATAAAGTGCATTCACTATTTACAACAACATGTAAAAAACACAATTGCAAAATTACAATGACAGAAACGGTCCACAAAAAAAAGTGAATTAATGTGACAGCAAAATCTTATTTACAAATGGTATTTCAAGGTCCTACCATACATCTAAGAGAGATTATGTTATTGTCCCTGGGGAATATTATCAATTTGTCCCTCCAAGGTAAAAGTAAGTTGTCCTGTAGCTTGCCAGGGACAGTCATGTATTCAAAGTTATAAGATGCCTGATTGTGAGATACGTCTCTCACTATATGTCCCAAGTATTTAATTGGATCATATGGCTTGTGTCTCTCCTGGCACTTAAGTTGAGCCTACGCGTTTCGACCTGGATAGAAATCTTGACAGGATAGGAAATTTAAGGCAGGTCTTCATCAGGGCTCACAGTAGGTGTTGGGGATCATCATGTCACACCTGGGGGAGATTTATAAGGGGCATGTTTTAGTGATAGGATATTGGGCATAGGACCAATTACAGTGCTTGTGGGTGATATTTACAAATCAGTGTGAATGATAATTATTTGAGATCACGTACCCGAGTGTGGAAAAGTCTGTACTGGATTCGTTGAGTACTGATGAGTATCAGGAGGCGGGACTACTACAAACAACAACAGAACACCGGCGCCTTACGCACATACGGAGGCAGAAGCAGAAGACAATTTATAACATTCTCAGAAGATTCCTCCGCATCAACCAACTCAAGTGACGCCGACGCCTCCACCAGCAATAGAGACGACCAAGCCCGCCAATTTTACCAACAGGCACCTTTTTCCGACAGAGGCAGAGGCAGATCCCGTGGCCGCCCGAGAGGCAACAGGTGGTTCAACCGCCCCAACAACCAATACCAAGGGGAGATCACAACGAGGAGACGAGTTTACCGATGGTAGAACCGTACTCCAACGCAGTCTTCAACTTGTCTAACCACATTCTGTCAGATAACGAAAGAAGTGTGCTACAGAAAGGCCTAACATTCATTCCAACTGTCCGTCCAGATATCTGTCAAACTAAATTGGAACTGATCCAACTTTTTCGAAAAATGAGGCTTAAGATATTCTTCGAAAATCAATCAGACCTAACGACTAGAAACTATTCTGGACTGAAAAATCCTTCAACCTTTTTTCCTAATTCCAGTCAGATGCCTGTAGAATTACTGACGTTCGAAAAGAATGTGTTACGTGACCTAGACACGTTAGATAAGAGAATGAAGAAAAAATATACAAAATGGAACTTAACACTGGATGAAAAAATCGCCCTACAGGGACTCCAAGACAACAAAAGTCTCATTATTAAGCCGGCGGACAAAGGTGGGGGGATTGTTATCCTCCAACGAGAAATGTATGAAGCTGAAGTGCTGCGGCAACTAACAGACGAAAAATACTATAAAAAAACGAATGACAACTGGAATGAAAAACTGAAAGATCGCCTAGAAACGCTGGTCAATCAAGGTAGAAAAGAAGGATGGCTATCCAAAAAAGAGGGAGAATATCTAATAAATAAGAATCCACGCACGCCCTTGATGTATATTCTACCCAAAGTTCATAAGGACTCTATGAACCCTCCTGGCCGCCCGATTATATCGGGAGTGAACTCTATTCTGGAACGACCGGCTAAATACGTTGACACATTTTTAAAACCCCTTGTGGGTCAGACTGCAAGCTTCATTAAAGACACGATGGAAGCGATAAACTTTCTAGATGGTCAACCCTTTGATGAACCAATGGAATTTCTAGTCACCATGGACATCGTGAGTCTATATTCGAAAATTCCGCAAGAAGACGGCTTGGAAGCACTAGAATTTTTTCTGGAAAAGAGAGAAAGGCCACATAATGTCCCTACAGATTTCCTAATCAAATTAGCGGAAATTTGCCTGAAATTCAATTTCTTTAAATTCAACAACGTACAATTTCTCCAAACGATGGGGACGGCTATGGGATGTCCCTTTGCGCCGGAAATGGCTATAATGTATATGGCCCTATATGAAGCCACTTGGATCTACAATAACAATCCATACGAAGGACATATAAAAGTCTGGCGACGTTATATAGACGACGTCTTCATGCTGTGGCGAGGTGATGAAAGAACATTGAATGAATTTGCTGTCTGGCTCAATGACCGTAATCCCAACATCCAGTTCACGATGACATATAACAAAACACAAATACATTTCTTGGATTTAATGGTCAAGCATGAAGAAGGCAATATGTATACCACGCTATACACCAAAGAGACGGACCGCAACACTTTTTTACATTTCTCTAGTTTTCACCAACGCAACCTCCGTGAAAACTTACCATTCAGCCAATTCATGAGACTGCGCAGGAATTGCACGAAGAAGACTGACTACTTCCACCATGCCCAAGAGTTGCTATGTAAACTGATCGAAAGAGGTTATCCCAGGAAACTACTAAAGAGAAGCATGAAGAGAGCATGGTACATCCCGAGAGATACCCTTTTGAACCCCAAAGACAAAAACATGGAAGACACCCCAATGGTATGTGTGACAACCTTCTCAGGAGCAACCGCAGAAATCAAGAAAATAGTCACAAAAAATTGGAATACAGTACGGAGCCTAAAACCATTTGAAGGTCCACCCATTTTCGCACTCAAAAAGCACGAGAGTATAAGAAACAAATTGGTCAGAGCTGACACTACATTACCGAGGCAAGAAAGTTCAATCCAGTCACTTCTGCACCTTCTGCCAGTTAAAGGACACCATAAATGCGGCAATTGCATTTCCTGTAGTAGCACTGTAGAAGGAACAGTCTTTTCCTATGGCCTGAAACAAATGAAACACGAGGTATTTACAAACTGCAATACCTGCAACGTTATCTACTGCGCCATATGCCCCTGCGGGTTTGCGTACGTTGGAAAAACTAGCCAGCCCGTAAAAACAAGAATATCACAACACCGCTCGAGAATTCGATGCAGAAAGGAAAATGCACCCATGGTCGCCCATTGCATTGAAAAACAGCACGGACCAGATGACCTGAAATGGACTGTGGTGAAACAAGTGAAAGGGAAAAATGTGGCTGAGAATTTGTCCAAGCAAGAAGCCAAGACAATCATGTATCTTGATACAGTCAACCACGGACTCAATGAATTATCAGAAATATCCAACTTCATGTGAATCATAACATAAACCCCAGCGCGCTGCCAGAAGCTTTCGGCGAAGAATTAAGCGTCCTGATCGCCTAGCAACAAGCGCATGTGCCCATGACGCGATACGCCGTCCAATTAGCAGCGCTCAAACATCAAAGCAGGCGCACTAGCCAATGAGAGCTCCGCTCTCAACTGCGTCCAAGACGTAAGATTCCCAGCCTTCGGAACGCTGTGCAATCCCTCCACAGCGGCGGCGGAGAGAGAAGCAACACGCCAACGAGGAGACGCCGGGAATGTAACGACCCCCTGCTCCTCCACCTTGCGGAGAATACGTCCCGCAAACGACGACGCTGTGGCGCTATAAAGGAAATTTCCACATTTCCCCAGGTACGAGATGCACCGATGCCAGCGTAACATTAATTAACATCGGCAACTTGCCGCGCCCTCATATGCATCATGTAATAGGTTCCAAACGTAGATAAGCATCCAGGACCGAATTGATCCACATGAAGTTTTGAATTCATCTTCCTACTTCCCCCCACAGTAACTAAAGACCGCGGACACACAGCCATTCCGGCTAGTGAGTAACCCCGCCTCCTGATACTCATCAGTACTCAACGAATCCAGTACAGACTTTTCCACACTCGGGTACGTGATCTCAAATAATTATCATTCACACTGATTTGTAAATATCACCCACAAGCACTGTAATTGGTCCTATGCCCAATATCCTATCACTAAAACATGCCCCTTATAAATCTCCCCCAGGTGTGACATGATGATCCCCAACACCTACTGTGAGCCCTGATGAAGACCTGCCTTAAATTTCCTATCCTGTCAAGATTTCTATCCAGGTCGAAACGCGTAGGCTCAACTTAAGTGCCAGGAGAGACACAAGCCATATGATCCAATTAAATACTTGGGACATATAGTGAGAGACGTATCTCACAATCAGGCATCTTATAACTTTGAATACATGACTGTCCCTGGCAAGCTACAGGACAACTTACTTTTACCTTGGAGGGACAAATTGATAATATTCCCCAGGGACAATAACATAATCTCTCTTAGATGTATGGTAGGACCTTGAAATACCATTTGTAAATAAGATTTTGCTGTCACATTAATTCACTTTTTTTTGTGGACCGTTTCTGTCATTGTAATTTTGCAATTGTGTTTTTTACATGTTGTTGTAAATAGTGAATGCACTTTATGTCATAAGGAGATACTCTAAGCTGAGTTGTTCACACCCCATGTGTACCTGTTTGAACCCTAAAATAATGTGCTAAGACAAATAGCGTTCATAGTCAATAAATAGGACTTGAACAAAAAATAACCTGTGTAATCTATGGTGTCAGAGGCTTTGTACATTTAATAATATTGAACCAGATTCCTGCCTCTGATTACCTAAACAGAATCTACCCCCAGTGATTTTTGAAAAACTTATCAGCTTGTTGGCATTGGTTACACTCCCTTACATGTCGTTCCGTTTGCGTGTCCATGCCTGGCTACCAGTAACGTTGTTTGGTTCTCAATTTTGTCTTCCCGATTCCCAAGTGGCCTTCGTGTAGTATGGCCAATAGTCTAGGGACAAGTCCTTCTGGGGGTACCACCATGTCCCCTCGGTATATGAAGACTCCCTTATCGCCAAGTGAGAGCTCCTCCCTCACTTCAAAGTATTTTCTCATGTCCCCACTCAAATGTTTCTTTTCCGGCCATCCTCCTGTGATGTAGACCTTCACTTCTTGGAGGCTCTTATCCGCCAGATATGCTTCCTTCCATTCTTGGTTGCTGATTACCTTCTCTGGGTCCTCCATCAATGCCACCATTTCATCTTCTTCTTCCTTTTCTTCTTCCGCTACGTCCATTGCTGATGCCCTGCTCAAATAATCAGCGACTTTGTTCCTGCTGCCCTGGATGTACTCAACATCATATCGATATTCCAGCAATTTTAGAGTCATTTCGCTATTCTCGGGGTGGCACTCGCATGCCCACTGGACGTGAGGACTCGCACCAAAGGCTTGTGGTCTGTTCTTAGCCGAAATCTTGTGCCCCACAGGAACTGGCGAAATCTTCCCAAAGCCCAGACCACTGCCAGCATCTCCTTTTCAATAACACTGAACTTCTTCTCAGTGTCTGTTAGGGCCCTGGACGCAAAACTGAGGGTCTCCATCACTCCTCCCTCTCTGTCTTGCATGAGGACTGCGCCGAGTCCTTTGTCACTCGCGTCTGTTGTTACCACTGTCCTCCCTTGTGGGTCATACCCTCTGAGTGGTATGGCTTGAGTCACGTCCTTCTTGACGCCGTCAAACTCTCTCTGAGTTTCTTCTGACCATGCAAACGCCGTCTTTTCTCTTGTCAACATCCGCATGTGGTGGGTTTTGGATGCGAAATACTGTATGAATTTGCTATAATACTCGGCCATGCCGAGGAAAGACCTGACTTCCTCTTTGCTGGTAGGCGGCGGAGCATCACAAATTGCTTTAACATTCTCCTTCTTCGGCGTGACCCCTCGTTCTCCAATTTCGTGCCCTAGGTAGGTGACGGATGCCACACCTAAGTGGCATTTCTCCCACTCAGCTGTTAGCCCTTTTTCTTCAAGCACTCTCAGTACCTTGGTCAATTTTGCATCGTGGTCACGTTGATCGCTTCCCATGACCAAGATGTCGTCTTGGACCCCTTCCACGTCCTTGAAGAGACGGTGCATCAGCTTTTGGAATACCGCTGCTGCCGATGCTAGCCCAAACGGCATCCTGCAGAATTGGTAGCATCCGAAAGGGGTGATGAACGACGTCAACCTCCTGCTCTCTGGGTGTAATGCTATCTGGTGTACCATTTCTTTCCCTCTGTCTTCGCCAGCATTTCTTCGATGCGAGGCAACGGAAACTTCTCTACTACGATGTTTTTGTTTAGCTCGCGTAGGTGCATGCACAGCCGGACCTTGCCGTTTAGTTTCATCACCACCACCAGGGGGGCCAGCCACTCCGCACATGTGATGGGTTCAATGATGCCATTTCCTTCCAAGTCGCGCAGCTCCTGTTGCACCGCCTCCCTTACAGCTATCGGTACATTCCTGACTTTGTGTGAGACTGGTGTGGCATCTGTCTTGAGGATGATTTTGTGTGAAAACTTCTCCAATTTTCCCACTCTACCCCCGAATACCTTGGGAAAGTCTCTTTTCCACTTCTCCAGGTCTGGCCACTGTTCTGGTTCTGTTAGTAGTACCTGCACTGCTACACCAGGGTCCAGTTTGATGCCCAAATCTCCTTGGTCGATCCAGCCTAGAACCGATGGACCTTTCTCCATCACGTACAGTGTGCAGTCGGCGCTGCGTCCCCTGAACTAAAATGTTAAAGGTCGGTAGCCTGCTATGGGGATGCGGTTTCCCAGGTTTGTGACCGGTCTGATGTCTGGAGGTTCTAAATGTGGGCCTAGGCGGGGCAGGAATTTCTCTGTCCACACTGCCCTTCGTATCAACGTATACGGTGAGCCTGAGTCTGCTACGATACTTATCATCACGCCACCAATCAACATGTCCAGCACAGGTTTGTTCGATCTCCTAGTGCCCACGCTCAAAACTTGGTCCTCAATGCACAGTATTTCATCTTCTTCTGTTTGGTCTCTTCCTTCCCTGTCTTCCTGGTCCATGTCAACGAATTTTACCGCCTTGCGGGCCATCTTCTTCCGACAAACCTTTTCGTAATGTCCCATCACTCCACAGAACATGCACTTAGCCCGGAAGGCCGGGCACCTTTTGTCATTCGCCTCGTGGTTCCAGCTACCGCATCGGTAGCATGACGACTTACTCCCCTTTGACTGCCTTTTGCGGACTTGGCTTCCCTTGCCATTTGTTGGGTCCTTTGTAGTTGGAGCTTGAGTTTCTGCTCCCACCTTTCGGTTCTTCTTCCTCTATTCTGTTGACCATGGGCTTTGCCGCCATTTCCCTTTTCGCCGCATCAGCACATCTCTGTGCCAATTCTGCCTTCTTCACCATAGCAATCGCCTCTTTCAACGTGGTGTCGCCGCACGACCATAGTTTGTCCTGTACCGATTTCATTGTGGTATGCATCACTATTTGGAACTTGTTGAAGTAATCATGGAGTCCGCCAAATTGACACGTGGATACCAACTTCTTCAGTGCCGCTACATAATCGTCGATGGACTCACCCGGTTCTTGCTTCCGCTGTTGGAAATTGTATCGGTCTATGGACACACAGACCACCCGTCGGTAATGTTCATCGAGTTCTTCTAGGGCGTGTGCGTACACATCATCGTCACTCGATTGCTTCTGCTTGGGTACGAGATTTTTGAATACTCTTATCCCCTCCGGGCCCGAGTTATGTAGCAAAATTCTCCTTTTCCTGACGCTCGTGAAAGGTTCTTCATTCTCATCCTCCAGGACCTCAATGTAATTGGTGATGTATTCGTTCCAATCCTCCCACTTCATCAGGGGTTCTCCTGGCTTCGGTAAGAATGGAACTGGCGCCGTCGCCGAGGATGAGTGAACGCACATGGCTTCCCGCGTTTTGGGCGCAACGTTCTGGGTCTTGGGGCTGCCCGGTGCGCTATTCTCTTCGTCTCCGCCCGGTCGGGGCTGGGTCTCTTCCGTATCACCACTGTCTGTGGCCCCTGGATCCGCCAGCGCTACTGGCCAGCTGGGTGATCTAGCAGGATGAGACGCCCAAGACACCTAGATGCCCGTCTGGCACGTGGTCCGTTGCAGTAGTGCCCCTTTCGCCCCTGTTCGACTTCAAGTATGCGAACTCACCGGATACACCGCTTCTGCCGCGCTCTGTGTGCTCCCTGCATGCTCCCCTTCTTGTGAAGTAACACAGCCTGTTCATCGGCCTCTCTGGCCTGTGGGAGTGCCGTGGGGAGATGTCCAGGGTTCAAGTATTCCTTTTAAGTGGGTCCTCGTCTTGTTCCAGATCACCTCGTCGCCATTGTAATGTTGTGGCTTATACAAGAAAAGCAGACTCCTTAATAGGTGGTACCACGTATATTTATTAATTATTGGGATCACACACAGAGAGCCGAGCGTGTTCACTTCACACAGCTCCGGCACCCGAATGATCGCGCTCGGGAAGCGCGATCCAAAATGACCGCCGTTCACGCTACGTCATCACGTAGCGTGAACGACTAGAGCGGCATCTCTACAAGGCCTAGTACCTTTATCATAGCATTTCATGATAAACACATCAAGCCCTATAGCAATGATCATTAGCTTGCTGCAATAACCAACTCAGTTCTGCTGTGAGTATAAACTTTCACATTTCAAAAAAGGTAGAATGCACTCCGACATTTGATATTCAAGTTACGCTCAAGGCATGGAGTGTAACCTGAAGAATATCAAATGTCGGAGTGCATTCTACCTTGTTTGAAATGTATTTGTACCTTTTTCCAACCTCAGTTTACAGTAGTGGCTCCTGGAGGGAGTGCTGCCGGGCTGTGACGCAGTGTGTGGGAGGGGCATACCGAATTATGGCCTAACGGAGGTAAGTATACAAATAAATAAATAAAACGAATTTCATTGCACGCGCTGCATTGCATTTGGTGATGCAGCGCGCACAACGAAATTCGTTTTATTTATTTGTATACTTACCTCCGTTAGGCCATAATCCGGAGTTTACTACCCCCCCCACCCTGCCCCTCTCCAGTACCTGAAGCCGCTACTGTCAGTTTATTCTGCACTCATACCTGAAGTTGGAGTATATTATGTATCTTGTGGTTGAAAATTTTCAGAGACCTGGACATTTGACAGTGGGAGGTCCATATTAGGGTCATAATTTAATGCAGTTTGAATAATTGAAGTTTTTTTATCGCTGTGTGCCAATTTCTCAGCTACACCTGTTATCACTTATTTTGATTGTTTTTTATTTTTGGATGTTTAATTTTACAAAACATTGTAGCGTTTTGTTTTTTTATTTTTGGATGTTTAATTCTACAAAATATTGTAGCATTTTGTTTATAAAGAATTTATTTAAAATTTTTAGCACATTGGGGAATATTTATTCAGCAGTTTTTTTAATGTGTTTTGGTGTCTCTTTAGTCGTCGTTCTCGGGTGCACGACATTTTGGAGTATTTCTTCTTGTTTTCACGGGGCATAGGGTCACGTGATAACAATCTCTTGATTAATCTTACTCATATCCGACACACTTGTGGATGTTTTAATAGAGCACGCACATATGGTAAGGCAGAAATCCTTGTTTTACTACACTGGGGAAGGTACGTTGAATGCAGACGTTTTTCACACTTACATGTTGTGTTATTGTGTCGTGGTTACACTGTTCGTATGATTTGAGTATGTCTTTGCATGTTTTATTAGGGTTAATGTCATATTTATGTGTGTGAGAAGGCGCAGCACATTATTTGAACATTTGATTTTGTGAGGGTACTGGAGAGAGAGCACACGCTTAGAGCATGGAGCACATTGTTTTCATTTTTTTGCGCAAATGTGGTCACATATTTTGTTTTGATTTTGGTTAATGCTGACAACGCGTGGTGCTTACCAGTTGATTTATGTTTATTGTAGTTCCTCTGAGAAAGCGCAGTTCAGTGTCCGAAATGCATTGGCATTGACATCTCCACGTTGAATTATGAGGAAGCGTTCTTCTATGTGTCTAAGAGCAAAGCCACAGTGGCACTCCTTGAACATAAGTGAAGATTGCAGGAATACATTTTTGATTACTTTTGGAATAAAAAGTGGACGAGAAGTGAAAAACATGGTCTGAAAGTCATTGGATGGTTTCCACATACTTTTTGCTGTGCATCCTGGGTCGGGGAACCGTGCGAGGCTACAGCAGCATAAGTGAGTATAAACATTGCCACAAGCCAAAAAGTGGAACGCAAGCAGTCTTTGTAGTGGAAACACACAAATTCAGCAAAATCAAATCCTGTACTCTGGGGAACCACTATGTAGCCCTGAGCTCTCAAAGGCAAAACTCCACTTTGAAGTCTAAAGTTAATGGCTGCCCTTTTCCCATATGTGCTGCTGCCAGGGAAAAATAAACACTGTAAATTACCTGGTGATCTAAAACATTTATAAGTATTACACAATGTCTGTTGTGTGTGCCCCTGAAAGTTCAAGCTCGGGCACCTGGATAATTTAACAGCATAATCACCGCTGTGTGTCAGGCAAGACACTTTTAGGACAGAAGCACACAACGTTTGCCCAATCAAAAAATGTACCCATGGCTAGCAATGAGTGGGTGGAACCATTGTCTTTCTCCTAATAGTGCTTCATAAAGCCAATTTTTGATGAGATAATATCTGGGGACAACCATGTTGTCAAGTCAAATATTCTGTCCCTCTTTCTGATCCCCTGTGAGAATCGAAGGTCCAGATATATAAGACACCATCTTTCCTGGATGGAACGCCAGTCGTCAGGGAAAGTGAGGACTGTAGATCTGTTGCAACCACAGCATGGAGACAGCTCTCATCACAGCAACAGAGAACATCCATATGATCCTATACAGACCACTGTTCATGACTAACATTCAGGGACCTGCACTCCGATGGATCTGCTCATTTCTGACTGGAAGAACTCAGATAGTCAACCTATCGACCTAATCTTCAGAGGTATGGGAACTCATCTGCGGAGTATCCCAAGGCTCCTCACTCAGCCCTACCGTTTTTAACAGCTACATGACCTCGGTGACCCACGTAATTTGTGCCCACAACATCAACTTCTTGTCCTCCTCCAATGACAGACATCTTATACTGTCCCTCTCAGGCATATCCCCCAACATAAGTTGCAATTTTACTACCTGTATGCCCAAAGCAGCATAGTGAACAAAAAGCGTTTCCCCGGTGTAGTGCTAGAGGCACTCTTGTGGTTTGAGACCCTGTGATGACCTTTGACTACCATTATTTTAACTGACTTTAGTGTGTTATCCTACTCTGGATGTATGACGGTCCTGCATATGCCTTGCTTCTCTTCTTTCTTGTAATCTTGCTATCTTTCAGTGGGAGCTGTCACGGAGTAAGACAGCCTTGCCAAGAGCAGAGTGTGTGGGTTGTGTATTTGAAAGCGTGAAAGGGAGTGAGAGTGTGGAATTTACTCTTTGGTTTCGAAGTGCAGTGTTGTGGGCTGTGATGCACACATGTGCCCCCTGTTGTATGAGAATGATGAAGCTCTTACTATTCGCTTTGACATGTCCTCATGTCATCTTGTTTTCTGACTTTGCCTTGCTTCAGCTTTTCCGCGTGCACATGATGGAGCGAGATTACCAGCTTGGGTTATTTCTAAAAACACCATAATCACCTGGGCTCATAAACATTCATACAATAAGCTGGCAATCCTCCACTGAAGTTCTGGATTTAGTCTAACTTGTAATTATATATTTTACCTGTACACCTTCTTACCAAACTTAAACACCTTGGTGCTTAATTTCCTCTGGTCGCTAGATCAGATTGTTAGCATAATAGACATAAAATTACATTTACTCTTATTTCTTTGAATAACCACAAACTCGGGAACATTTTAAAACTTTTATCTAAGCAATATTTTGTGACGCAAATACCGATACATATCAATCACCAACTTTTCAAGGAGAAAAATAATGATCAGAGCAAAAATCTTTAAAGACTTAGTAAATTCTCCAGACATTGGTACCTGGGAAGTGTGAGAAAGGAAAATGGTACAAGGACATACCACACTGATTTATATTTACCTAGAATGGAGCGAGGACCAACCCCTGGCCAAGGGCTGGAAAAGAAAGTGCTCCCAACTAATCAGAAGCCAGCAGTTCAGTACAGGTCCAGGACAGGACAGGTAACCTTTTCTAAGTGCAACACCAGCGTTACACCCCTCTCTGGTGCTACTCTCTTTCCCCTTCTAAATGGATCGATTCTTCTTCATCGGCGATCTCCCGATTCTTCTTTCAGAGTGCTTGACCAACCCTCTGAGCTCTGTGGCATCCACGATCTTCTTCCGCAACGTTGGGTCAGTGACCGGTCTGTGACAAGTCGGACAATCTAACTGACTAAGCCTACCTTAGTTATACTAGTCTTAGTGTATGTACCACCCCCTTATGTTTCAAAATTTGTGTATTCTCTTCATTCGATTGGTCAGTGGGATGGGGAGAGGACATCACACCATACTAATATGAAGTCATCTTCTTTGGTTTAATTGCTCTAAGTTCCTGCCCTTAATTTTACTTTCCCATGCTTTAATCCTCCCAGCAGCATTCACATTATTTCTTGTACAATGTACACAATATTTGTTCAATTTTCTTCCTTTCTCCGGATCAAAAGGTAAAGCTCTCCGGCACATTGCATGCGAGACAGTTCTTGGCTCTGATTCAATGTCATCTTCACAGGAGTTTCATGATTTCAATGCGCATGTGTAGAATTCAGACAAGATGGAGATTTCAGTCACCCTTCAGGCCCAAATATAAATTAATAATAAAGTAAAAGAAGAACATTTTAGAATACGAAAATAAATGAATGCACCGTATACCACTTATTCCTACTCTAATCCCATTATTTTATTTTACCTATTGTATTAGCCATTTAGCAAGACATGCAAGGTTTAATTTAAGCATATGCATTAGCATGTGAGGTTCAAAGCGGACATTTTAAGTACTACTGCACAGCTGCAAAGAATTCCCACCAAAAGCAAAGGACGTCATACTATGCAGATGCAGTAGACACATGCGCATAAGGGTTCCTGCGTTTTCAGCAGCAATTTTAAGACACTCCGATTACTTGCTAGTAAAGCACATTTGAAAGCTTCCCCTGGATAAAGAAAATCTTGTGTGGTGCAATTATTAGTAATCACAAAACATGTTGGTTAACTTGTTACATGTTATTTCGAGAGGACTGAGTCCAAGCAAGTTTCTTACAAACGAAATCCTGCTCCATCAATCCCCTCTTTGATGGCATTCTATGCCATCACTAATTTCTGAACCAGATACCAACTTTAGCAGTTTCCCATTTCAATTTCTAGTATCACTTTAGTATTTGCCTTTTCCTTTTTCTTTTGAAAACCTTTCATTCTTTTGTAAATATCTTTTTTTATTTCTTCAAGTTGAATTTCATCATATTTTCTTTTCCTTCCCTTCTAATTCACTTCATACCATTTTCTATTTCTGCAGCATTTGCACCAAATCATTATTGGTAAAACTAATAGGGTTATTCCCATTATCGGCATCAGTATTCGACCTATAATACTTTCCCCAACATTAGAAAACCAACTACCTACACAAGAAATACTATCAGTTAATTTCTTCCATGCACTGTCAACTTCCAGTGGTTTCAATTCTTCATCCAAATTTGTGATATTTCTCACATATCTCCCAATTTCGATACTTTTGTCAGGTATGTAGGTGCAACAATGTTGCGCCTTCAACATTTTACAGACTCCGCCCTCTTTTGGCAATAATATGTCAAGAGCAAGTCGACTTTGCAAAACCATTGATCTTATCGCAACTAATTCGGTATTGATCAATAAGAATCCTCCAGCAGTGTCAGTTGATAAGCGATCCACCACTGTAGATAATTTACAAATTATTTGCGTATTCTGAATTACTCGCACTGAAGGTTTCCATGCACTAAATATATCTCCTACAATTTCAGAAAAACTAGCTCTTTTCTTTCGTGTTAGCCCATTGGTTTCTTCATTGCTTCCAGTGATTCTTTTTACATGATATAGCTTTGGTAATACTATTCGGAAATAGCAACACCCAGTCCAGTGATCAGACAGCTTAAATTAAGCTTTGTTTCCACAAACATAATAAACTCCAGGAAATACTGGATCAGTTCACCCTTTTAGTCCCCAACCCCCAATTATCGGAAAATTGTGTTCACATTCACTGGAACAAATGAATATATTGTTATACTCTGTTTTGAACCTAAGGAGACCGATTTTCCCTTTCTTTTCAAGATCCAGGGACAGAGCAGCATGAGTCTTGCCAGTTGCAATAACATCTTCCATTGCAGCACACTTTGGCATCTGAGGTTTCTGTTCAGTAGCCCTTTTATGGAAATCCTGTCTCCTTTTCTCTACTAAATTCAAAAATATATTTTCTTCTTCATGTAACCTGCATTTTAGATTATCTTTATGTGCTTCAGCTATATTTATTGTTTTCATTGTTAGAAAGTATTCACCCATGAATTGTGAATCTCTACTGCTAAGGACAGGGTTCAAATTTCTGCGCAAAGGAATTTCAGAAAAAATCACATCTATGTTAGAATAATAATATTGTAATTTTCCAGTTCTATAAAATAAACTAGCTAAAATACTCCATGAAATACCATATTCAGTGGTAAATGATGATATGTTACTCCTTCTGCTACTGATGTCGGTAATTTCATACACACATAACAATCACTAACTTCCATGGTTCCTACATAATGTACTAGTAAGTTAGCAAAAACATTTAAATCTGTGATGTAAATCGGTCTCATTAGGTGCTTTTAATCTTACTCTGTCTTGCTTAATGTTAGCTACCTTTCCATCTGTACTAGTGTCATTTTGTTTATTATCAGTCATTAGATAAGGAATGACTATTGTCAGTCCTAACCATACTATGAGCACTAAAAATAGGCTACATATCCATAATCTACAGCATCTCTTTATACAGTTTTGTTTCGGTTTTCCAGCAGCTCTGTTATCAGCCATATCAGACTAAGGAGATTTTTCCCCCCTCTTTGTAACTTTTATACAGGATATAAACTGTTACTTTATGTCTCAAGTGGGTCTCACTTCTTCATCAATTCGATCAGCATTCAATTCTTCATCACTGTCTCCACTTATTTCTAGATTCTCAAAGTCCTCAAGTATTACATATGTCCATTCAGGACCCTTGAACTTATTATTCAGTCTTTTTAAATGTGGACTTCTCCTTTGCGGCTTTTCTGTTGATGGCCCAGATTGACTTGTTACTTCATCTACTTGTTCTGGTTCTTCATTTATTGTCTTAAGACGATATTTCAGTCTCTTGATAATACTAGGCCAAGTATCACCTTTTCTGAGTCTTTTAGCTGGCACTGTGCTTTCAGTCTCTTTAAATGCTCTTTTGTTTTCTTTGATCTGTGGCACAACTTGATTACTTCTGTCTTCAGAATTCCTCTCTATCTGACTTAGTCCAGGGCTTATTACCTTTGCCGTTTCTGCATAAATTTGTTCTTCTACACTATTCTGACCCTGCTCAGGAGTTTGTTTACTTTGACTTTGTTCTCTTTCTTCTTCCTGAACTTGAATTTCTTTACCTAACTGGTCCTGCTCAGGTCTTATAATTTCTTGATTGTCTTCTGCCAGGGCATTTTCTCTAGTACCTATCTGTCCCTCCTCAGACTCACAAGTACTGCTTCTATTTTCTTCTGTCTGAGGGCATTGCTCTTTCCTTCTCTGGTCCTCCTCAGATTTGATGTTAACTGTATTTTCTGTAATCGGAGTGTGTTCTTCTATTTCTGTCTCCTCTTCACTATCACTCTGTCTTTCTAACCAGGTTTGACTTCTGGTTCTTACAGTGATTTCAGGTAAATCCTGGCTAGTGCTAGGTTGTTCTTGATCAGCTACTTCAGAATCTATTGCCTGTGATTCTTCAGCTGTACATCCGTCAGCTCTTGCAACCTCTTCAGCTTGTTGTGATTCTGTTTCATCAGGTGCTGGTACCCTCTTCGTGTGGCTGGCATGTATCCAATTAGGCAATCCTGCACATTTTACAGCTGTTGTTGTAACCAATATACCCTTCTGTGGCTTTCCCCACCTTGGTGCTAAGCACGATTCTCGAGTGTGCTCTTTCACTACTACCCAATCACCAGGATTCAGATTATGCACATGGTTCAGCTGCCTGGCAACAGCGTCTTTCCCAACCTGGTGAGAGATAGAACGCACTTGGTCAGCCAACTCTTTGCAATACTCCTGTACCAAATCATCAGATATATTCAACAGCTTGTGTCCTGGTATACATGCTTGCCTCATTGCCCTTCCCATGAGTATCTCATGGGGACTCAATCCTGTATTTTTGTCAGGAATGCTTCTGAGGCCCATCAGGACAAGAGGTAAAGCCTCAGGCCACTCCAGTGGGGTGGATGCACACACTTTTCCCAGTCTTGATTTGATTGTGTCATTCAATTGTTCTACCACTCCAGAAGCCTCTGTGTGGTATGCACAATGCAGCTTTTGTTCAATTTGAAATGCTTCACAAATTAATTGAATGATTTCATTATTAAAATTAGACCCTCAGTCTGTCTCAATAGTTACTGGAAAACCGAACCGAGGTATAAGTTCCCTTAACAGAAGTTTGGCCACAGTTAGACTGTCATATCTTCTGGTCGGGTATGCCTCCACCCACTTGGAAAATAAACAATGACAAGTACATATTTTAATCCTCAACAAGCAGGTAACTGAATGAAATCAATCTGGAGTCTTATAAATGGACCCTCAGCTTTCCCAATCTTTCCTGGACAAACTACAGTTTTTCTGCCTGGCTTAATTTGTTGACAAATTAAGCATCTCTGGCAAAGACTCTGCTACATTCCTGAACCTTGCGTTGAACCAATCTTGTCGGAAAAGGCTAATCATTGCATCTCTGCCTATGTGTGTGTTTCCATGATGCTTTCTAGCCATTGGTGCAAGCATACAGTCAGCTAACACAGGTCTCCCATCTAAAGGTCTCCCATCTGAGCAAATCCATACACCATCATCAGTTCTTCTCTGACAACCTATTTTCTCCCGTTCCTCTTTTTCTTTTGTTTCTGCTTCATTTTGTAACTCTCCCACTTCCTCCCATGTTCCTATGCCCCCAAGTAGCATAAGTTGGCAGCTGATTCAACATACATCAATTTTATTGTTTACTTGCTATTTTGTATTTAGCACAATGTTGGGCACCTTGGTCAGCATAACGATTACCAGCTGTCACTTTGTCATTTCCTGATTGGTGAGCAGCACACTTGACCACGGCCACTTCTTTTGGCAATTGAATTGCTTCAATTAATTATTTTACAACATTTCCATTTTTAATAGCGGTTCTTGAAGAAGTCATGAAATTCCTTTGCATCCAGAGCTGGCCAAAGTCATTCACAACCCCGTTACCATACTGACTGTCAGTGTAAATGGTTACTCTCCATTTTTTCCCAATTTTGCAAGATTTAATTAAAGCTACCAATTCGGCTACTTGTGCAGACTTGACTCCTGGTAAATAGGATGCTTCGACTATTCCAGCCAATGTGTATACAGCATAAGCAGCGCTCAACCCTCCTTCCTCATGGTGCATACAAGAGCCATCTACAAACAGTTCTTGTTCTGCCTTTTTCAAAGGTTCTTCCTGTATGTCTGGATGAGGTTTGGTACTTAACTCAGTAACATCAAGGCATTCATGTTCAACCTCATCTTTTACTTCTTCAAAAGGTGAATCAGGCAACAGAGTTGCAGGGTGTAACACAGTACATCTGACTAGCGTTACATTTTCTGCACCTAATATAACTTGCTCATACTTAGTCAGCCGACTAGGAGTAAGATATTGTGTTAGCATTAGCAAAATTACTACTGCATGTGGGACATACATCGTTACTGGGTGTCCCATTACAATGGATTCACTTTGTTCCAGACTCATACATGTTGCAGCTACAGCATGTAGGCACCCTGGTAATTCAGATGCCACTGGGTCCAAAGTGGCAGAAAAATATGATACAGGACATCGCATTAGGCCATGTGTCTGTGTTAGGACTGAGAGTGCACAAGTGTCTCTCACATCACAGAATAGTGCAAATTCTTTGGAATAATCTGGCATACCCAATGTAGGTGCTTCGCACAGACAGTTGCGTAATTTCAAAAAAGCTGTCATGCTTTCATCATCCCATTCTACTGGATCTCTCGCTCTTTTCTTCGTCAATTGTATCAATGGTTTGGCTAGTACTGCAAATCCCACAATCCAGTGCCTGCAATACCCTACAACTCCAAGAAACATCCTTATTTCTTTCTGGGTCTGTGGTAACTTCATATTTTTTATTATTTTGATTGTTTCTGAAGTTACTCTTCTAACTCCTCTTTCTGTTTGGTGTCCCAAATATTTGACCGAAGTTGTGCAAAATTGTAATTTTTCTGGAGACACCTTATGTCCACCTTTAGCCAGGTGATTCAATAATGCAATTGAATCAATGACACAATCATTTCGGGTTTTTGAGGCGACTAATAAGTTGTCAATGTACTGCAGCAAGACAGACTGTCTGAGCAACACCAGGGATTCAAGATAAAATCAAAGGACTTTCAGTGTACCCTTGCGCAACACGATTCCAAGCATAAACATGCTCGTCAAATTTGAACAAAAATAAAAACTGGCTATCAGGATGCAATTGGATGGAGAAAAAGGCATGGCATAACTCAATTACAGTGAACCATCCTGCGCTCCATGATATCTGATAAAGGATTACTGCTGGATTCGGTACTATTGGACAAAATGGTACAAAAATGTTATTATTTTCCTCAAATCTTGGACCACCCTATATTTTCCGTTAGGCTTCTTTATACCAATTATATGTGAATTACAGGGACTACTCATTATCTCTTTAAATATGCATAGCTCGACCAAACGTTCAATTTCTGCTGCAACACCAGCTTTTATTTCTGGGCTCATTTTGTACTGTAGGGTATTTGGGTAGACTGCATCTTCTTTTACAGTTACTTTTACTGGGTCTACAGTTGCCATTAATCCTACTTCTTTTCCGGTAAAATCCCACACATCAGGATTTATGGTATTTTGGACCTCTCCCAGTAGGTCATCTGGGGTCATCATTGTAAATATGTCATTCACTGCTGTTCCTAGTTTAGCTAACATGGTTTTGTATACTCCGTCTTCATCAGGAGTCTGTATTGCAACACCATCCTGAATGCAAAATATTGTGCAGTTCATTTTGCACAATAAATCCCTTCCTAATAAGTTTACAGGACTCGAGTCACAGACCACAAAAGTATGCATTTCTTTAAAATTGCCAATACATACCTCCATTGGTTCGGTAATTGGGGTGCTAATCAGTTTATTAGAAAAGCCCCCTACTAGGATCGCTTTTACCGAGAGGGGTAGGTTTGGAAGGTCTGCTGTTCTCACAGTAGAATGGGTAGCACCAGTGTTTAATAAGAAGGTGACGTCATTTCCCGTTACCTTACCTTCTATATATGGACCTGACTGCTCTACCGGCAAGGATGCGCCAAGTACGCATCCCCTCACTCTCAGGCATCGTCATTGAGGCTCTTCATCAAAAAATGTATCCTGCAAGAGAAAATGCGGTGTTACAGAATTTTTCTTACCACTTCCCTCCCGGAATCCAGTGTCCACACTGTACTTGGCTTGACTCACAAAATCTGGCATAGGGGCAGGTGGCAATTGATTCTGTACAAATATGAAGTAAACAAGGACCCCCTGAGAAGGATATGTTTCCTGGGTCAGGGCAAACACTGTGTGACAAATAAACAAACCCAGGCAAGACAAAATAAACTGGCAACATTCAATTAAAAGAAGGTAATGAGACACTAAAATAGCATAAAGATTCAATTTAATACATTTGATAAAAAAATCATGAAAGCATTCATTGATATAATCATAAAGATTTTTTTTTTAAATAGTAAAAGAATTACTTCAATAAATATACACAATATCTAATAATGATAATATTCCCAGTGGTGCCTAGAAGAGATTAATTTCGTCCGTCTACGCGTTTCGACACTATGAGAGCGTCTTCATCAGGACAGTATCTTCTTGTAACTACAAATAGATAAATAGTGTCAAAATAATGTCTATATATTTAGGCGATGCATAACATTCTATACTTTTTTCTTGAACATGTGAAGCCAGTGATCTGATAATTGATCATGATATACCACTTATGAGTATTAGCCTTACAATTTTTGAAACAGCATTGTACATTTGGAAAATGCATTTTGCGTTTAATTATACAACATACAATAAATCGAGAAAGAAAAATATTTGAAGAAAACAAGAGAAAGAGTGAAGTGGTGCAAGATGCTAAAGAATGCTAAACAATTTTTGAAACAGCAATGTACATTTGGAAAATGCATTTTACGTTTAATTATACATCGAACAATATATAAAAAAAAGATATTTTAAAAAAACAGGAGAAAGAGTGAAGTAGTGCAAGATGCTAAAGAATGGATACTGGTGCTACTATACAGGGACATCTGTCAGTGTGGGTATCTGCTATAGCGTTTCAGGGTTTATGTTTTAGTCTATTTACAAGCAGTATAATAGGTCATAGAGAACACTGATACATATTGGAGAAGAGAAAAGAAAAAGTAGTTAGCTCGTGCTGGGCAGACTATTTGTATACAACTGAAGATTCCATTAATTATCAGGGCTTACCTTAAGTTTCATTGAGAAAAAACAGACTAGATCCTCGGTCCAGCCAGAGATTATCAAAAGAGACCTCTATTTTTCTATGGAAACATTTAAAAGAAGGCAGGAGACTCAATTATGAGTATATTAATTTAAAGCAAATTAATGCATTTAATAGGAGGCCCTAGTTTAAATAGGGATATCTAAGCTCCACCTATGTGGGCAGTATGTTCACTCCTTTATTGCTCAATGCGGTACCGGTATTATCCACAGTGTGCCAGTTATAATAGTAAAACGTCATTAAATGCAGAAAGAGAATAATATATGAGAACCAAAGGTTTATTGCTAGGTCTAGATCTTGATAAAAACGTTATTAGCAATGATCATATGGTATAATATACCTGAGTTTTGGTAAAGTTTCCAAATATTCACTGGGTGGCAATGCTGAATCGTATTTATGTCGTGATGACGTTCGTTATTCTATAGTACGCCGGGGACAGTTGTCGAATGCTGGAAATGGATAACATCGAGTTAAATACTATTAACATCTATGTCACGGCGAAGGATTATGTCCTAACTAAAAACCGGATGGTAAAAGACAGAGCTTTCATATGTACCTAAAGATGCTACTCCGGGGGAGCCATGCTCCATAAAATGTGTCACGTGTTTTCAAGGAGCGTACAATGTTGTTAACTCGATGAAACCCAAGGCAGATGCCGAGTGTTCTAGGTAAGTAAAAAACAGCCAGTCAATGATTGAGAAATAGCATCATTAGGAATATACGTACTGAACAGGATATAATCATTAAATGTTACCTGAATAATTTCAGGCAAAAGAGAAACCAATTATATTGGCGTCTTGCCGATAATTGGAATCACAAATTCACTCATGGCGAATGAACCGGAGCAGGAGTCAAAAAAGTGCTGACTGTCTAAAATCAAATACATAGGAAGTGTTTAAAGGAACGCGATAAAAAAAGCATCTAAAAAATGCAGTTATGTCTGGTTCGCGAGAGTGAACTGTCTTCTTTTAGATCATATAGATAGCGGGAATGGCGTTTCGGTTCCGATTGAACCCGCACTCTGTCTCGTGGCTGTTAAGCAAAGGTCGAAAGAAATGCTGGCTGCCTAGAATGCAATATATGGAGGATTGTTAAAAAAAGACACGATAAGGAATACATCTAGGAGATAAGGTTTCCGAGTTTGCAACGCAACAGTTACCTGTTTTATGTGGGTCGCATTGATGGGGAGAATGGCGTCTGGTACCTTGTGGGAGAAAGCGAATTCGAGACAGAGTTCCCGATTCGTTTATATACCCTGTCTTACTATAGGTTGATTAATGCAATGGACCCGCCCTTTAAAGAGATATGGAGACAACTGCACCGAGTTCAAAGAAAAAAATATCAGGGGAATTAAAGACCAAGGGGAATGGTATTTACAAGAACTCTTTTTAAAAAAAGAGAAAGTTAACCATGGTTCGTTTGAAACGAATCAGGAGCGATGACATCTTGTAATATTCATTTGTCATCGTGTATATTATGAAGATAGATAGGGAGGGGGAGGAAAAAGGGAACTAGATGGCCTGTATATGATCCTACTGTCATGCCCTATTATATATTAGCGTTCTCCAAGGGCAATTCGTTGTTTAGCCCATGGGTATAAGTACCCAGAGAAAATATCCAAAATACTTCTTTTTTCTTGCGGATTTTGTCTCCGCCATTGTTGTTTGGAATGTGAATTTTCTCAAGTATACGCCATTTGATGTCTGTGGAGGAGTGTTTAAAAGCAGAAAAATGGCTAACTAGCAGGGCTGCATGTTTCATAGTTTTGATTGCGGACCTGTGTTCGGTCAAACGCGTTTTCATGGCTCGTGAGGTCTCCCCTACATAACCCAAATTGCAAGGGCATATAATCAAGTATACTATGTTGCGAGTATTGCAGGTCCATAGTTCCTTGGCCAAAATGTGGAATTCGTTAAACACAAATGATTCTCCAGTGAGAATATTGTCACATGATTGACATGAGCCACAGCGAGAGGTGCCTTTCACACTATTGGCTCCATCTATAGATTTCTGTATAAATGGAGGATTGTTGGTAGGTATAGAATAGCGTGATCACACTATTAGATCTTTCAAATTCTTGTTACGACGATGTGCAAACATGGGTTTAGCTAGTTTCTTTTGAGCCTGATCCACATTTAATAGATGCCACTTGGCATTGATTACTTGTCTGATAGTGGCATCTAGTGTGGAGTGTTTGGTTATACATACTAGCTTCGATTCTTGCTTCTCTTTTTGGGACTTAAGGAGTGCGTCTCGATCATAGAAACGTGCCCTTTTGTATGCTTCCCTCACAAGGCGATGGGGATAGCCTCGTTCAAGGAATTTTTTCTTCATGATGGTTGATTGGGTGTCATAGTCCTTCAGATTTGTGCAATTCCGTCTAACCCTGAGGAACGGGGAGAACGGAATGCTGTCCTTTTGGCTCCTCGGATGATAACTTTTAAAGTGGAGGAGGGTATTTCTGGCCGATGGTTTGGTGTATAAATCTACCTCTAATGCATTGGCATTGTGTCTAATGTAGATATCTAAAAATTCTACGTGTGATGTATTAGTGTGGGCAGTAAAGCGAAGGTTGATATCGGTAAGATTAAGCCAGGTTAGAAATTCTTTTAGAGTCTGTTCCCCATCGGTCCATACAAAAAATATGTCATCAATGTAGCGGTACCAATGGGAAACAGACTCAAAGAAAGGGGCAATTTCATTGTGAATGTATTTAGATTCAAAGCGTGCCATGTATATATTTGCTATTGACGGAGCCATGGCTGCCCCCATGCTCACGCCTTTTGTTTGTAAATACATATGTCCACCAAACTCGAAGACATTCTCTGTAAGGACTAATGTGAGACATTCCCGGATGAACAGTTTGGAGAAGGGTATATTATAGGTATCTATAAACCACATGGTTGCATCTGTGGCTACAAGTTGAGGGATGTTGCTATACAACGATTCAATGTCTAAGGTGACTAATATGTCTATATCTTGATTAAATGGGAGATGTTCCACTTTGGTGATTACATCCCCGGTATCCTTGATGTACGAAGGTGTTAGGGGAATATACGGTCTCAAGATGTTATCGAGATATTTCGAAATGGCTTCGGTGGGCGTGCCTATAGTGGAAACGATAGGTCGGTAGGGCGGGTCCTGCTGATTTTTATGAAACTATGAAACATGCAGCCCCGCTAGTTATAATACCTGCATCAAGGGCTCTAATTGTAGTTTTTTTAATGGTTTTGATAATCCTTTCTGTGGGATTTTTTGTAATCCTTTTGTAGAAGACGGGGTCATTGAGCAGTTTCAACATATTTGCTTCATAGTTCTTAGTGTCCATAAGGACTATGCCTCCTCCCTTAACATTACTTTTTATAATGATGGATTTGTTGTTCTTTAGTTTATTGAGGGATACATGTTCCTCTTTAGAAATATTGTATCTAGGCTTGAGAATGAACTGAAGAGCCTGTTGTAGTTTGTTTAAAACCACTTTTTCAAAGATGGCCATTTCAGGGCCAACCTGATCTAGTGCTAGAGTAAAAGTGGATGGTAGTGACACTATGTTCTCTACTCTATCATCTTGGTTTGTTTCTTCCATATTCATAAAAAATTTCTTCAATCTTATCTTTCCAAAAAACGAGTGTATGTCTTGGTACAATTCAAAAAGATCAACTTTAGAGTGTGGAACAAATGTCAGGCCTTTAGTAAGGAGAGACATATCAGCAGCTTGTAGGTTATACGTAGATAGATTGAAAATGGGTATTACATCCATTGTCTTTGATATTGTTTGCTGCGTGTCTCCAGTTAGTGATGAGGATCCTGGGGAAACTGATGGTTCTGTACAACCTGCTGTGGTTGCCTCAATAACACCTCATTCTGAGTCTGTGGATTTAAATTTTGAGTTTGGACATTATTATTCTATATAAGTTTACACTCGTTTTTCCAATGCCCCAATTTTCCGCACCGTGACAGGGTAACTTTTTCTTTGCCTCTTCTTTGCTCATTCGCCCTCTTGTTTTGCCCCCACTACCTTCACCTTGACCTTCCCCCTTTCCTTGATTATTTGCCTGATTACTTAGCTGAAGCTCTTGTGGCTCTGTAAGTCAAGCCCAGGTCATACCTGGGGATGTTAGGCTTGCCTGGATGGGTCAGTATGACCACACGGTCCATGGCTGCCCAGTAGGAGAGGCAAGAGAGCATGGAACAATTACCCAGGCAGCTGCCAAGAAGACGAAAGGCAATGGGTGCAGGAAACCATCCCCTGAAGTTCCCACAGTCAACGCGACTCTTGAGGAAGATGCCCCTTAGCCTACTAGGTAGGATATTGCCGCCTCTGGAGACTTTGCTGAGCTTGCTGGATGGCAACTCGAGTGGGCCTACCAGGGAGGAGTTCTGCATTGGGCAGAAAGAGTGTCCAACTCTAGAAGGCTTTAGGTGGCAAACTTAGGCCTAGGCAGCAGGTGATGTGTCTGGAGATCTCCTTATCTATTGGGAGAATGACCTATACAGTGAGCCGAAGGTTCCTAGCGCAGCCCATCTGCTAGTGATCCTCCAGTGCTACAGACCTTCCTACTGCAGTTGGCTAATAATATACCCCTGGCAGGACATCTGCGGCAGGATAAACCTGTGCCAAGCTTTTCCCCCACTTCTATTGGCCCCAGATGAAGGCAGCCCCAGATATGTTCTGTACGTCTTGTTGTACCTACCAAGCCAGTGGAAAAGTAGGGAAAAAGCTGAAAACTCCATTGTCTGTCATTGGCACTCCTTTTGAAAGGAGGGCATCAACATTGTTTGTCCCATGGACCCAAAGACAGCCTTAGGCAACAGGTTTATCCTGGCCTTGGTGGACCTCGCCATACGGTACCCAGAGGCCATCCCTCTGAGGTTGCAGACTGCACCTTTGGTGGCTGTGACCCTGATGAGGATTTTGTACCTGAGTGGGGTTCCCCAAGGAAGTAGTGTCTGACAGAGGGCCTGATTAAATCTTGGCAGTCGGGTTACTCTCTCTCAAAAGTGATGGTTATCCCGTCTGCTGAAATATAAATCCCCTAGGATATAATGGGATTTATATTTCGGTAGACAGGATATCCATCATTGTTGTGAGGGAGTAGCCCATCCGCCAAGATCTAAACCAGACCCAGAAGCACTAACTTCATGTTGGCATACAAGAAGTTCATGTGAGATGAGTGTGGTTTGACTTACAAGTTCTCCACACCCTATCGCCTTGAAACAGAAGGCTTGTTGAAAGGTTCAACAAGACCCTCATAGGCATGAATACGGGTATGCCTGAGCCGGTGAGGCGGAAGTGGGATATCATGTTGCCATGTCTGCTGTTAGCCTACAGGGAGGTGCCACAGAAGAGGGTTGGGTTTAACCTATTTAAACTCCTATATGGGCACCCTGTTAGGGGACCAATCAGCCTTGTGAGAGAGAGGAAGAACAAGCTCTTAGGAAACCCTCTCAGGATATAGTCAGCTACATGCAAGTACTCCTCACCAGATGCAACACTTCTGGAAAGATGTGAAAGATAATATTGAGGCCAGGCAAAAGGTAATGAAACTCTGGTACGACCAGAAGGCCACTCTGGTGGGGTTTCAGTCTGGCTGGAAGGTATGGGTCATGGACCCTGTAGGGCCCTCTGCTCTCTAAGACTGCTGGACAGGTCCCTGTGAGATGAAGGAGTGGAAGAGGGATGCCACCTACCTGTGGGATGTCCTCTAGAAAGTCTTGAAAGGTGCTCCACATAAACCACCCCAAACATACTTTGAGAGGTCTGAGGTCACCATGCTTTTGGTGACAGATGGCCAAGTGGAAGAGGAGAATGAACCTCTCCTTAACCTCTTGTGTTCCAAAGAGCACGAGGGGTCAGTATAAGATGTTAATCTCTCCCCCACTCAAACCCCATAACAGCAGAGTGACCATCGCCATTTGTTGGGGTACTTTTCTTCCCTCCCAACCCCGGGCTTACACATTTGTGTACCACAATATAGATACTGGAGAGAGTATACCCGTCAAAAGCAAAATGTACAGGCTGTCAGATAAGGTGAGTGCCAGTATCAAGGAGGCGGTCTCCAAGATGCTATTGTTAGGGGTGATGGGGCCCTCCAACAGTCCCTGGTCCGGCCCAGTGGTGCTCGTACCCAAGGCTGCCTCACTTGGCACCAACCTAGAACTTAGGTTCTGCTTGGACTACTGAGGACTCAACCCCATCACAAAGACTGATGCTTACTGTATCTACTAAGCTGATGAGTTCATAGGCTGGGCGCTGCCGAATTCCTTATTTTCTTTAGTCTTGCATCAGGGTACTGGTAGATTGCTCTGACTGAGGGGGCAAAAGATAGATCCGTATTCTTGACCCCAGAGGGCCACTTCCACTTTTAGAAAGTTTTCTTCTCCCAATCATTTGGTGCCTGCAGCCTGTTTCTTGAGTCACATGACAAGTTGTAGCTGGCAGATGCTCTTTGTATATTGCTCCCTGACAGTGAGACAATGGAGCATAGATGTAGGCAGGATGGGCCATCTTTGACTTGATGAGGAGGAGGGGCTCTCACCTACGACACATTCACATTGCATAGGCTCTGCCTGAGCACACACACAAGGTGTTTGGCACTAGTCTATTGTGATTCCAGACATGCTGGTGCCAGGGCAGGTAGAGGGGTAATTCCAAACACCATTAGGGGTGGAAACCTACAGAATGTTCTCCTACTTCAAAGTGAGCACCAGGTATAAATAATGGATCCTCCAACCCAGCTCTTCAGTGCCCCTCTGGACCCGTTTAAAACTCAGAAGGACTGCAGTGCTGCTCTGCCAGAAGGACTGCTACTCTGCTACCCTGCTGCTTAAGTAAGAAAGACTGGACCTGCTCCTTGATCCTAGGAGTATGAGAGTGACTCTAAGGGCTAGTTGGCTGGCCTGCTAATGAGAGGCTCAGGGGCAGAAAAGGCTCCATCCATCCTGAACCCAAAGCTGGATTCTACTTGCTGTGAGTCTTGCCCTTCAAATGGTGCCACCCCAGTTCGAGATCCTTGAAGTGAGCCTGAAGGTGCTTAACAGCCCAGCTGTGGTCCTGTGAGCAGAACAGATGCACCACGATGCATCTCCTCACAGTTTTACTTTGGAACCGCAGCTGCACACTGCATCCCTCACACAGGTCTTCGCATTGCAGCCTGTCAGAACCACTGACGTGCGGCACATCATCGATGCAGACCTTTGCCTTGTAAGCCCCCTATTGATTACATCGTGACAACGACTCCGTATTTTGCATTTCAGCTTTGTAGCTCCTCTGAACAACTACTGTGCAACGCATCCTCGAAGTGGGATCTCACAACACTCCACAACCAGGATTTAAGGTACTTTGTTCAGCGGGCCCAACCTGCTCCTTGTAATTTGCCCGCACTCCAAAACGGTCAGCCTGGACTTGTGAGATTGTCATAGTCTGGAATGACCAGATAAACACAGTTGACAATGTATGCTTTTAAGCACAATTTTCACTCAAAAATGTATACTTGCATGTCCCCGGTCCTACTGATTGTATTTTTGTTGTTTTGGTATCAAATAATTTATTACATTTTATACAGTTTTCTAATTTGGGGTGGGATTTTTCTTGTGTTCTATTTTCACTTTATTACTGTTCGAAGTGCTGGATAAATGCACATTGCCTCTAAGTTAAGCCTGCCTGCTCTTTGGGCAAGCCATCAGAGAGTTGAGCTCAGGTTGTTTTGGGGTTTGTTTGTGACTTCACCCTGACAGAAGTTGTGGCTGCTGCTTTAGTAGGGTTTCACTCCCCTGAACCAGTAACCCAATTTTCCAACAGTAGAACAAACTGAAAATGCCCAAAAGGGATCATATCACTGGGGCTAACACTGTCACATAGACCAGCTGCTTCAAGAAGGGGACTGAGGCCGATGGAGGGGTGAACACGTGAGAGGACGCCTGATTGTCCCAGAACATTTATATTTTAGGGAGGGTGTGCAACAGTGAAATGTTAGGAGACCGTTCTAAAATGTTGAAGGTGTGAGGGTTGTATAATTGTGTGAAATGGGTCACTAGTTTCACAAGTAATCTTCAAACTGGTGATCCAAAATAAAATTCCAAGACCCCATTCTAGTATGTACATGGAAGAAAACAACAGATAAACACCAAAAATGCTTTCTCTGCCCCTCTCACCAATAGTTTCAGGAAACATTTGAAAACCGAACAATTCATCCTTGCTTATTGAACTCAAAACCTATCAGGGGACACGATCGGAAAGGGACACCAAGAGGTAAGTCTGTTATCTTTTTCTCTTTCCTCCATATGTGGGTTAGTGTGTTACTGTAACATTCATCTTTTGTTTTTGTACATTGCGCACACTGAAATGATGTATTTAAAGGTGCTCTCATGTGATGATGAAGGAAAAGAGGCACTGTGACAGAAAATAATTGCATTAGATCACACAGTGTGGGCAAGTGGAAGCTGGGAAAGTTTCCTTGTTTCACATTGTTCAGTTTGGCAACTATATGGTTATCTCTCCCATTTTAGATGGAAACTTAAGGCTTTTTTGTATCATTCTTTGAGGTGCTAAATCAGTGCATTATGTTTAAATACCTTTGGGGTTTGCATGTTTCGCAATGATTGGTGGTGGTACTGTTTGGGGTGAGTGATATTTTACTGCAGAAGTTTAAATGAAAACCAGAGCACTCACCCTAGTTCAGTGTATTGAGACAATTTACAACTCGCAGCTAAGATTTTCCCATTGTAATCCAATCTTGAATTACTTCATCCACTCACCCATCCAACTATTCATTCATCCAATGTGCCATGTCTCCAATGTCCAACAAATCCATTCAACGACTGGACAAGGTTGTATAATGATAAATATGCTGTAAAACTCAGCATATTTCCAATTTTTCCCCAAAAATCATTGGTTAGGAAAACTGCTCCCAAATCCCCCTTGCAGTAGCATTGCCATAACTGCTATATTTCTCTCCACAGATCAGGTCCATCCACCGGCAATCTCCGGCTTATTAATTGACCCCCGTTCTCCAAGTACCCCGAGTCCTTCACAGGACCTTCTCCACCTTGATCCCTTGGCCCTTGCCACGCTGACCTATTCAGGTCCCCAGCACCTTGACCGCTTCGGTAAGCCCCTTGTATTTGATCTCATCACGCCCACCCTGTCTCTCACACCCCGCCTTGCCACAACTGCTAATTCTCTCCACAGACCCGGTCCATCCGCCGGCAATCTCCGGTTCTTCATAATTGACCCCCGTTCTCCAGGTACCCCGAGTCCTTCACAGGACCTTCTCCACCTTGATCCATTGGCCTTACCACGCTGTCCTATTCCGGTCCCCAGCACTGTGACCGCCCTTGCTTGCTCGCAAGGTATGTTACCAAGTTATTGAGTAGGCGTCCTGTTTATCCCCTGGCTCGTAGCTGTCAACCCCTCACACGTACAGCTTCCACTTGGCAATGCTGTACGCCCCTACCATCCGCCTCCTGCTCCATGGCAGGTTCACTCAACATTCCGCTCAGCCCTGAATCCCTGGCCTCCTCACCGCCGACCACAATTGTCACTTACCTGTTCTGACTGAGTGACACCTTAACACAGATTCACTCACGTCTGGAAGGTCTTCACCTTAAGCATGGTCTGTAATCAGAATGACAATACTATGCAGGTCTTTTAATCCTTTACTTTTAACAATTATTCCTTTCTTTTGCCTTTTTCTTCAATTTTCCTACAAGCTTGCATTACCAAAGACTCAGGCAATGTAACCTTAGTCCTGATGATGATCCTTTATTTTTGTACAGGATCGAAACGCCGTTGACTGTTAATGTAGTTAAACACCAGTCTTTCCATTGTGTCACTAATTTGTGTTTACTACATGGGGATAGCCAGACTATTCTCAAATACTTTAAGCAAGCGTCCCCTTGCTTTAAAATTGCCTTTTTATTTTTCTTTGGTTTTTCCTTTAAGTGGTATATGTATTGGATACAGGACTGTATCCCACTGTATAAGTGTTCTCCTCATTCCTTTTGATTTTCTTACATTGATTAAATTAGTGTCCGGCTGGATACTTCTTGGCTTATAGAACACACTGTTGTCTATAATTTATTAATTGCTTCTTTAGTATCTAATTAAGTTAAGTACCCTTGTTGCCTTAATACTGTCACCCCTGGTCCTTGACTACCTAGAGGGTTCCCTTGTTTCTTTAAAACTCTAATTTCAATAGTAGCCTACAGGCTTAGTTGGCTGCTTTCAGAGAAAGATGGGCTGCCATGACCCAACCATGTCCCCATGATCCCTTTCCAGTTGTGACCTCCTGAAGAGTGGAGTTGCTTTGAACATTTTTGTCTGGGCTGCTTTCAATTTTTAGTCCAGGCCCGGGCTTCACAGTCGAAATGCTAATTCGCAATGCAGTCTCACTTTGTTCGAGTTTGAGTCACTTAGTGAAGCAATTGACTTGTCACTTAACTTTCAAGACTTTCTTCATGGAATGTGCAAAGTAGACTTATTGGTACTTATCAGAACTTGTCGAATTTGTATTGAGTCCATAGTCTAAAAAAAAATGTCCTCTGTAAGATGATGTGTGGTCTGCCAGATAAGCTAGCTACCTGTAGCTGTTACCTGCTCATGCTTGACCATTGTAGGAGGAATAATTTTGGGCACAAACAGACACGTCTATTCGGGAAACGGTATTTACAATGTTTGATGCCTTACTGCGCAATTATTACCGCAATTGCTTTTGACACATAAATGCCTTTACCATGCATATACTTGCCAAAGGCAGTCAGCGCTTTAGATTCAGAGCGGATGGGCGGGGAGAATGTAAGGAACAGGAAGGATTGAGATGTGGCTTGGTGAGTAGGGCTGGGGGCTGAGTTTTAGGGCTCAGGGCGGGGGGGTCGGGTAATTTTTAGGGCTGGGGGCCTGTTTATGTGGTCACGGCGGGGGGCTTGTGTAGTTTGTAGGGCTGGTGTCGAGTTTGTTTTTCAGACAGAGGGTTGATTTTGGGGCTCAGGGCAAGGGATTGCGGTAGTTTGTAGGGTTGGGGGCTGGTTTTAGGCAGGTTGGGGGGCTGGGGGTTGTTTTCAGGGCTAGGGCCCGGAGGTTTAGGGCTCAGGGCGGGGGGCTGGGCTGTAATCTTTACCACGCAATGCCTTTTACCAATCATGCCTTGACATCTAAATTAGTTGTAAAGCATGCGTGGTAAAGGCAGGCGAAGTAAAGAAACGGTTGTGGTAAAGACCGCGTTGTTAGGGCATGCGATATAATCGCAGGCGTAGTTCCCTCAATTAGCTCTTACTCTGAATGAAATTGTAAAAAGGCTGGTTTCAGAACATTCACCTTTAAAATCTCAGATTTCCCTTTATATTTGTTGTTAGGTGAGAATCCTAAATTCTTTAACAACTAAATTCACAAACTATAACCGAATACCTCAGCACAGTAAACTGTGATGAATTTACCCAGTAAAAAGAGATAAATACACTAATAGGCTGAAACGTTTTTTTAAAAACAATTCACACAATATACTTAGCTGTCAAGGAGAAGCAAACAAAAGAGGAAAATGGCTGGTGGGTTGAGATTTTTATAGACTCTAGTGACATTCTGATTCTGGAATTTTAAATGTGGTTATAGTTTTCTTTTAAGTGCTGCAATAGAGTGGCAATACAAGAGATAATGCATAATGCTAGCCTTCTGCCTTGACAAGAAACCCTGCTTGATTATTCCCTGGTCCAGCAAACGCAAATACATGGCTGAGGAAGAATTGAAAAATTGAAGTCTTTTCTCCAGTGGACTTGTGGATGTCATCCCTCAAGGAGGAATAGAGAATCTAGAATGGACAAAGAGAGCACACATGCCTCTTCTAGATCTTGCTGACCTTGGTTTACTGCACACCAGGAAGTTTATCTCACACGTTAACAGTTTATGTTCCTCGAAAGTCCTTCAGATTGAAATCCAACCTCGGAAGGAAGTTGATGACCACTGTGTCTTTAGAGAATTAACTTTTCATGGATCGGCAGGGTTCCGTGTCCTCCTCGCTTCCATGTGGGCATTGAGGGTCCAGAACTCCTGTGAGATTAATCTGTTAATACCAGATTCATATTATTTTCTCTTTAATCCGACCTCGGTTTATTTTTTAAGCTGTAGATCAGAGTTGCACCATCTACTGAGTTATGTGTACCTAATGGATTTTAAGTATGTATATAGTTTTCAGAAATCAAACAAATCTGGGTGCTTGGAGGAGGTAGCGAGGCTAACCTCACAAGGCTCACTCACTATACTAGTTGACCTCTAGTATTGCAAACCTTAGTAGATATATACTTAACAGGAAGCGCCCCTTCACATATTTCTAGAACAATTTATATTATATAGCATTACCCGAGACAGAAAATATTTCAGCAATCCACGTTCATCAATTTAGCTATTGGTGATAAATAGCGTTTTATTTCAGTAAAGATTGATTGTTTCTATATTTCAATTGTTAGTATCTTCTTTGAGGTCAGCTGTGTTGCAGCAATACGGATTAATTAATAACAATCAGATATTTGTCGGTGGAAGGGCTGGAGCAAAAAAATGGTTCTTGTGTGAAGCTAGTAGAATGAAAGTAGAAAAACAGCATACAATGTATATGACAGAACCACAAAGAAGATTGTTGAATTCAGGGCTCTAGGCTCATGGCGGCCCTGGGCAGGCAGCGTAGGTAGGAACCCAGAGGAACTCAGGTGGGAGGCCAGTGAAGAGGGGGGGTCAGGGTGTTTGGAAGTGGAACAGAGCCGGAGGCCGCCAAATCCATGCCAGGGGCCGCCACGCAAATATGTATCCATCCTCAGAGGATTATTATATTAAAGATATATATTGGCGTGGCGGCCCCTGGGGTTTGGCAGTCCTGTGCAGGTTCACAGCTTGCACATGCCTAAGGCCGCCCCTGTTGAATTACTAACTTGCATTCACCCGGCCCCGCATGGGATGGACGCAGGAACTGGCTTCCGGATAGGCCCTGTGGCCTACCTGGTGCTAGTGCGGGTTACTGTCTCATGCAGAGCATGACCTGCGCCATTTGCACCACTCGTTTTGGCACCATTTCTGACCTTCGGCCAGATTCTGCGGTCAACCCACACAGCACAGGGACTTCAGTTAACAGCAAGTCGCCTGTATTCAGTTTAGTTTTTTGTTTTTTATTTTATTTTGTTTGAACAGAGTGGAAACTCTCCCACCACAAAAATAACCAGAAACATTTCAATCATGATTAATATAGCTGCTACAAGTCAGAAAGTTGTGATACAATAATACATACTACATACATTGCCTACACCAAATGTAAACATTCCTTTAAAAAAAAAGGACAGCTTAAGACATAATTAAATTCAGGAGATCTAAAAAAGCGAAATCTCATGCCTAAGGGTTCCCAAAAATTCATATACAGACTAGTGTTGAAAAATATTCATTACTAATGTTCCATGCGAATACAATAAAGTGCATAGACCGAATTTTTACCAAAGACACGCAATTTCGATTAAAAAAAAAGAAAAGCTTTTCCTATGCTTTCCTACATCAACTATGATTATCATCAATTAGGAATCTGGAACGAACTGAAAGCATGTTATAAAGCATGTGATCAGGAGAGCAAGAGTTCTATTATCGCTAAATAAAGGGATAAAAAACTACAACATGGACAGTTTAAAAGCATGATAGATGCAGGAAATCCAAGAGGTAGAAATTCATCACTAAGGTGCCTTTAAAATATAATAAAGTGCGTGTAAAGTTGAGTAATATACATTACAATTATTCCTTGCAGATATTATAAAGTGCTTAAGCAGAACCGAATAGTGACCAGATGCTACTATCCATCATGGTCATATTACATACTAAAATTGTAATCATTTCAGCAAAAAACTGCGGTAAGCTGACAATATTTACGATCAGACTGAATTTGATGGACCACTCGGGCCAATGACATATCAAATAAGTAGTATAACCCTGGCCTTAAAGGTGTAACCCAAAATTCACTTTGAGGGGATCAAAACTATTGTAAACCACAGAGCCCTATGCTGCCAAGAGGCATTAAATCGTTTAAAACCTCCAACCCTCTTAGCTAGGCTTCCTCAAATTGCTTCATCCTGATCATTTTATTCAGCCATTCTTGATACACAGGAACCCTGCAGGTTCGCCATATTTGCAAAATCAGAGAGCGGGCTATGATAAAGAGAATTGACAAGAACCTCTGTCCTGATTTTGGTAAATTCAAAGATTGCAATAAAAATAATGTTTCTAAGAGGGTCAAAGGGAATATATTTAACGACCTGACATCTCACTCCCCTACTATAATCATATCAAAATACAAAACAGAGATGACCGGTCCACTGTGTATACTTCTGTAGTAGTGACTAAGAACCAACAGGATTCATGTACAGAAAAAATGAGTTACATCTGGCTGAGAAATTCCCATCAGCCCACCCTTCTGGCGGAATCTCATCAGTTGGGATTTGTGAATCAATCCAAACACCGCCCAAACCATCAATTGACGGTGCGGATGTGGATATCAGAAAAAAACTCTAGCCAGAATGTTGCTCAGAAGGAGATGCTAATGGCGTGCAGTGAAGTGCTCTAGTGAAGTGATTGTCCAAGTGTCAAAGTTAAAACCACGCCTGGTAGTCTAAATTTATAACTACACTGTGGCGCTGTGCAGAACGGTCAACATGTTTCAGCCAAATGGAAAATCTATCCGGCTTTCTTCAGGACCTCAGTGATGGTAGGCTACTGCAGCATATAGAAAATCTAATGTGGTGATAATGTGCAAATAAAGAATAAATAATATACTTTACAATACTTATATCTACCAGGAACTTGGAGCCCCAATGTATACTGGAAGAAGTAAGTTGTCTTTCTCCTGTTGGAAAAACATACACAAACAAGCACATATTTACATGTATATCCACATAGTTACAAAGAAACTGTACAGGCAACACAGCTGCGTAAGTATGTTATACTCCGCTTTTAATTGAGCATAGTGGCTCTAGGAAGGAATTCCCTCTCCGTAATACTCACCCAGCTTTTTGTGGGAGAAGACCTCACCTCACCCGGCAACCGCTCGGGAATATCAGGCCCCGCTCTAGTGTGTAAGAAAATTTTTAGGGCATAATTAACAAGCACTGTCTTATATGCCCAAGCAAATTGCTTTACATCTAAACCCTAACCATCTGTTGTGGACGCTATCCCTTCATCCCATGGTCTAACCTCCCCAGGTGTCAGCAGAGGAAACAAAAGGACTCATGCTCCTAGTGAATACCAAAAAAGTTGAATGGCATTTTCATTAAAATGAACACAAGAGCTAGATACTGTTTCCTTTCCTCCCACACCCATGTTTGAATAAGTAATTGGGAGGAGACAATATCACTAAGTTATAAATCATGCTTCTGCATGGTCAGAAACTACACCTGCCTTGCTTCAATAGAGTGTCAGTAGACGAAAAAGCGAGAGTCTTACCTGTCCGTCGGTACCTCTCTCTGTCATCCGAGAGGAAGTGGAGGTACCGACTGGACTTCCCCTTTACGTTTTATAGTGGGGCTAATTGGTTAATTGCCTCTGTTTGCCTGCCCAAAACCGAGCCCTCCTTCGCTTTTACAGGAGCCATGTCACTCTGCGCATGAGTGTAGCCGGCTTGGGCTCTAACTAATGACCAACGCATGCGTGAAAGAACGCCAATCTTAACAAGCATTCCACGAAGTAAAGAACGCTACCCTCTAGCGCATGCGCAATGGTTCACACCGCCCGCGTCACAGAATGAGTAGCACAGAATGTGCAAAAAAACGCTAATCTTAACAGGCATGCCCGAAGCGGAGAACGCTGACTTCTGGCGCATGCACAGTACAGTAACTGACGTCGCCCAGCGTCACAGAATGAGAAATGTGCTCGATGTACCCTCGTTTTAAGAGCGTTGTCTTCGCGATCAAACGGGCATGTATAGTCTTGTATCTTAACAGACCCCATATTCTCAACCCGAGTTGCAACCCTACATGTTGGCTGGCTGCTAAAAGAGAAGGGGGATCTCAGTTCTCAAGCAGTAACCGCGAATGTCCAGACGGAGAGAAACTGCTCTCCCGTCTGAACACTCACGGATGTTGATATAACCCTCAATTCACAGGCAATGTTTGGTAATTCAAAGAGAATGTTGCTGTGACAAAAACAGGGAAGGTAAGTTGGACCATCTCCCTTGTCGCAAAATTCCACTCCACCTTTCAAGTAAGATTTTAATGATCATGAAACCAATGGGACAATGTGGATGTTTTGTCTGCTAGAGTGACACCCACGGGATGGTGTCATTCAATCCTCTACTGTCACTTTGGAGTCTGAAAATGCATTTTTGCTCCTTTATTAATAGAAACCATGAGTTGTCACTAATATGTGGTGGAATATATCGATGTTCAAGGATCATCCACTTCAGATCTTCTGCCTGATGTTTCATAGACAGAAAGTGATTCGTCAAGCAGGTAGACTGTTTGTGACACCGAATGGTGCTTTTATGTCCGCTTATTCGAACCTTCATTTTGCGTGTAGTATGGCCAATGTACCTTAGTGAACATGGACAGGTTATCATATATATGACACCTTCCGTGTTGCAATTAGTGTGTTTTTTAAGGAACCACGGTTTCCCTGTGCCAAAATCCACTTTGTCAGCTTTGTAAGTCTGGGGGCTTGCATTACAAGAACCGCAGGGAAAGTGACCACGTACTGAGGGAAGATTCCAGGGTGTATTGGATGTTTCTGTCACTTGTGCTCTAGGTCTAGTGTGGACCAGACTGTCACGTAGGCTCCGGGCTCTCTTAAAGGAAAACAGAGGTGGCAAAATATTAGTTTGGGCTACATTCAGAATGTTCCAATGTTTACGTACTGTCTTCTGGCTCCTGTTGGAAAGAACACTGAATGTGCTGACAAAAGTCAGCCTCTCCAAGGGCGCCTTTTCAGGTCTCTTGTCCAGAAGAGCCTCTTGATTATTGTTAGAAGCTCGTTTCCAAGCTTTTCTCACTAGATAATGAGGGTACTGCCGCTCCTGTAGTTGTTTGGAAAGTACTCTGGCATGTTTCTCAAAAAGTGGTGTGGATGAACAGTTTCTACGGACCCGTAGGAACTGTCCCACTGGGAGATTTTCACGTAAAGCTCGGGGTTGGTGGCTGTTGAAAACCAGCAGCGAGTTCCTAGACATAGGTTTTTTGTAGAGTTCACTTTCAAGCTTCCCTTCTTTGGGGAAGATAAGAATGTCCTGAAATGGCAGTTGTTCCCAGCTGAACTCGACAGTGAATTTAAGGAACTGGTTCTGATTGTTAAGCCATTCATGAAATGATTTGTCCTCTGATGGTGTACCTCGCCAAACCAGAAGAATATCATCTATGTATCTCTTCCATAGCACCACCTGATGGAAGTAGGGGTTGCTATGGTTGAGAACATGCTGTTGTTCAAACAAGTGAACATACAGGTTGGCGAGGCTGGGGGCAAAAATACTCCCCATAGATGCCCCTGAGGTTTGGAGATAAATTTGATCTTCAAATTTGAAGTAATTCTCCATCATTGCCAGTCTGGCACACTCCATAATGAAATTAACTGGAGTTATGCTCTTCAAGTCACGTGTGGCTAAGAGTGATCTAATAGCCTCCAGAGTCTCTTCCTGCGGTATGCAGGTATACAGGGACTCAACGTCGAAACTGACCAGGAGGTCAGTTGCGATGTTGAATTCCACCTCCGGTAACAGTCTGAGTACATCAGCCGTATCTTGCAAATACGTGGGCATCTCTTTGACGAGAGGCCTCAGAAAAAATCCATGAATGTGGACAGAGGTTCAAGTAAGGAGCCGATCCCTGAAATGATCGGGCGTCCTGGGGGGGGGCCTGGTGGGTTTGTGAATTTTCGGTAAACAGTAAAAACCGGGCATGACCGGATTATTTGGTACCAAAAACTTAGCCTCTTGAGGTGTAATCCACCCTTCCGCACTCCCCTCATCCACTAGGATCTTAATCTCTGTTAGGAGTCGCGGAGTGGGGTCACTAGCTAGTCGTTGATAGGAGTTGGTGTTATCCAATTGTCTTTGGCACTCTTGACGGTAGGTAACCATGTCCATAATGACAGTGACAGGGAATTCCTTCCTGTAATAGAGCCACTATGTTCAATTGAAAGTGGAGTATAAAATACTTATGCAGCTGTGTTGTCTGTTCAGTTTCTTTGTAACTATGTGGATATACATGTAAATATGTGCTTGTTTGTGCATGTTTTTCCAACAGGAGAAAGACAACTTACTTCTTCCTTTATACATTGGGGCTCCAAGTTCCTGGTAGATATAAGTATTGTAAAGTATATTATTTATTCTTTATTTGCACATTATCACCACATTAGATTTTCTATATGCTGCAGTAGCCTACCATCACTGAGGTCCTGAAGAAAGCTGGATAGATTTTCCATTTGGCTGAAACATGTTGACCGTTCTGCACAGCGCCACAGTGTAGGTATAAATTTAGACTACCAGGCGTGGTTTTAACTTTGACACTTGGACAATCCTTAATAAACATATTTTTTGTCCAAGTAGTTAATTTTAATTATCACTTCACTAGAGCACTGCACTGCACGCCATTAGCATCACCTTCTGAGTAACATTCTGGCTAGAGTTTGTTTCTGATATCCACATCCGCACCGTCAATTGATGGTTTGGGTGGTGTTTGTATTGATTCACAAATCCCACATGATGAGATTCTGCCAGAAGGGTGGGCTGATGGGAATTTCTCAGCCAGATGTAACTCATTTTTTCTTTACATGAATCCTGTTGGTTCTTAGTCACTAGTACAGAAGTATACACAGTGGACCGGTCATCTGTTTTGTATTTTGAAATTCAAAGATTGCCCATTTAAAAAAAAGAACAAATAGTGCAAAGGCAGGATCTAAATCAATTGTTACCTCTATAGCCAAACTTAAAACAAAAGACAACTCGAGGCAAAAGGGCATTTACATAGGGCAGGAATAAAACATGTGTAGCCAGCTCCCTTCACCCTGGTGCTTACAACTAAAGCAGCAATTCTCAAGTGCCGGGTACCTTATATTTTTAATGCTGATGGAATGTAATAGGCCACCCAGCGAGACATAAATGACATCCTGTTAAAGTTTGCCACTCTCAACGACTTGTGGCCTAAAAGCGAAATGGTCTGCCAATCTCCCTCTGGGAAATGATAATGTGTTTGCTGGATTTTATCTAAAATATTCTTAATAAAATGTGGTTGTAGCTCTAGATTCCGTATTAGCTGGTACCAATTCCCTATCCCGACAATCCTCAACCTAAAAAAAGTTCGAAATACAGTGTGCCTATAAAGACTGGGATTAAAATGTTGATCCCTGCAAAAATGTAACTTCTAATGATAGTCCAGGAAAATTTGCGGCCCAAATTCGCTACACTGAGCAGAAATCTCGATCCAAGTCATCCATCTACCCTGAAGAAGAAAATGGCCCAAATCTCTGAACCTGGAATGACCCCAAAGGCTAACTACAGCCACGGAGATTAAGGCCAGATGCCCTAACTCCTGAAGTGTGAGAAACACCCAGCCAGAAAAAAAACTTTATTAAGACGATGTATATTGACTCTTAAGCCTGTAACTTGTACATTTGACACTTGAATCTAGTAAGACCTTTTTTGGGGGAAATTTCAGATCCTTAATAAAAACTGGTAATTGAGTGCCAGCATCCTGCATCATTCTATAGAGAAGAAAGGAGTCCATTGTTCCGCTGCCATCCAAGACCCTTGCACACAGATCCAAAGGTGCCCCCTGATAGAAACTTTGAAAATGGGGAGAGGCCAACCCACCTTGTAAAGTATCCAGCTGGAGAGGTGAATATTTAACCCTAGCTACTTGTTTTTCCAAATGAACCACCTAAAAATCACATCCAAGTCTGCAAAATAGTTACTATTAACTTTAATGGAGACGTTAGAAAAGAGGAAGAACAAGAGCGGAAGAACAGACACCTTAATATTAGCCACTCTGCCAACCAAGGACAGGGGGGACAAAGTCCAACTATCGAGCAGCCCCTTTATTTTATAAAACATTGGGAGATAGTTTAACTGTGAAAAAGCTTGCAATAATCTTGGGTGACATATATCCCTAAATTGCAAATCATTACCTGACCTCGGGCTTGTGGACCCAAAAGGGCTGGAAGAGCCTCGACAGGAGGATTAAAAAGCAGGACTTCTTTTTTTTTTATTGATCTTATAACCCCTGATGTACTTAAACCGATCAAATTCCTATAAAACCTGCTGGATATTGCCCTTTTCTGGTTTCAAATAAAGAATAACATCATTTGCAAACATTTTTAGCTTGGTCATGCCCAAAAGAGGAGCATCTATAGCTTGGGATGACCTTATCATAACCACGAGAGGCTCTATGAAAAATATAAATAAAATAGGCAAAAGGGGGCACCCCTGACGGGTCCCCATATTTGTAAACAACAATAAGGGAGTTACACCTAGAGGATATACCCAATACTCAGTGGAGGCGGGTCTGTGTGTTAACCACAATCCAAATGAAGGACTTCCTTTGTCCTTTAGAAGACCCCTCACTCACCAACCTAGTTGGTGACATGCTTCATCATCGGGGTCCCACCCGGATAGCCGAATGCCATCCAGGTGTGCTGCGACACCTGATTACAGTGGAGCGGGATTTAATTTTTATGTGTAAAAAAGAGGGAACTAAGTGATATTAAAAATATTCGGTACTGCCCACTTACGTGATTTATTCTGGGGTGTAACGAATAATATTAAAAACAATAAGGCACCTGTTGCCCAATTAGGAAGGCTGTCGGTGAAAAAAACTATAATACAGGGTGTGTGATTAAAAAGGTCTACATGTTTCTACCTATGTGTAAATTTAACAGGTTTTCGTCAGGACCATGGAATACATAAGGGACGGTGTACGCACGCTAAGGCGCACCCTATCCTCGTATGTAACAAAAGGAGAGACTAAAAATGAATCTCCAAAGGGCTGTTTTCTTCTTTGATTTTTAGAAAAATCCTGTGGAAAAAATGAGGGAAAAAGGGTTGTGGATAACGAACTAACATATATATAACACACATATAATACACGATAAGTGATTTGTGATGTACATCATCGTTCATCAAAAATTTGATGTGAGGGACATGTGAGGTAAGTCCCAGTACCGCGGCAACCAGCGAGTTAAATACCACGTGGTAGCGCACCCAATGTATCATGGATACAGAGATTGCTTAGTGTTATAAAACACTTCTGGGCGAAATCGTGGGTGTTGTGTCTCAGTGGCTGAGATAGCGAAGTCGTTGTGGTGGTGAAAAACGACATCGCGTGATTAAAACAGCATTCAATCAATACGTAAACAATGTGTGATTTAAAAACCCCAATCTGGACGTGCCACACCGACCACATAATAACATAAGAGCGAAAGTGCTCGGTATACGGAGCATGCACATAAGTGGTGTGGGTAGAGGAAGACGGAACGTCTTACTGGGAGCGTTACTACTCAATGCTCCATGAGCGAACTCGGGACTGGCACTTTCCTCGTTACGATCTGGCAAGAAAGTAACACACAGAATTTGAGGATATGTCAACATGAAAGAACCCACAATTTATGGGTTCCCCCTGAGTGGGACAGTCTTACTTGTAAAAGGAAGGGAGGGCGCCGTTTGCACCTAACCGTCTCCGCGAGTGCTCCGTGGGTTACTGAGCGGAGCCGCCGATGCGGTAGATGAAAGGGAAGCTTCCGGGTTGGGCGCGGTCAGCTCCAAAGCGTCATCGGTGTCTTAGCCAATGGGGAGGCTGGGGTGTGGGGGTGTGTGGAGAAATTACATGTGACTATGGGTGGCCAATCAGAGCGGGAGCGTTCGTGGGCAGGTTGTGTATTATACACTATTTTATCGTATTAGATCGAGTGCGACTCGAAATTCAGTTACAGGAGGCTAATCAGAGCGGGAGCGTTCGTGGGCCAGCTGTGCATTTTACAGTATTTAATCGAGTGCGACTCGAAATCCAGCTAGCGGGTCAGTTGGCAATTACAAGTACTTCAAAGAATATGTTAACTGGATAGCATGATTATATTACACCATTATAATGTACAAGGGCCAGTGGGGGTCATACATGTACAGGAAACAGGATAATTAATAGTGGAATCCCATAGTTATGCGCGAGGGAACTAATTCTGTATTGAATTCCAAGGAATATTATCGTTCAGGCCGGTCTTGTGTGTGGCCAGTCTGTAGACCCAACGTTGTTCCTTTTCGAAGAGGTTGGACTCTTTCTCAACTTGTTCTATGACAGTCCATTTTATATCATCCGGGCCATGTTTCATAGACAAAAAATGTTCTGTGAGTTTTGTCATTGTTTTCTGACAACGGATCGTACTCCGGTGTTCACATATGCGTAGCTTGATCCCCCTGCTGGTCATGCCAACATACCGTAACTTGCAGGGACAGGTGATTAAGTACACCACATGGGAGCTATTACAATTGGTATGCGATCTGATAGTCCAGATTTTGCCTTCCTCCAGATTCAATGTCTTAGTGTTCTCTGTGAGAGGACAGACACTGCAATTCCCACATTTGTAGTGTCCCATGACCTTGGGTAAGCCCCATGCGTTAAGTACTGTAGGGTTTTCTTCAGTTTTTTTCTTCTTTGGTCTGGTGTTGACTACATTGTCACGTATGCTCCTTGCTCTTTTGTAGGAAAATAAGGGTTTGTCCCATTTCAAATTGCTTGTGTTTATTATTTTCCAATGTTTGTTTATGGATTTGGACACTAGGTTTGATGCGGTACAAAAAGTGGTTACGCAAGTCAGTGGCGTTCCAGCTTGTTCTTTAATATTATCCTCTAATAGTGCTTCTCGTGGCTGGTTCCTTGCACGTTGCTGGGATTTCTTGAGGATAGTGTCTGGGTAATCCCTTGCTTGGAGTTTAGTGGTTAAATCACCTGCTTGTTTACGGTAATCACTGAGTTTGCTACAATTCCTTCTAATTCTTAAATATTGACCGTAAGGGAGGTTCTCTTTCAGGGGTCTCGGGTGGAAACTCTCGAATTTCAGGAGGTTGTTCTTAGCAGTAGGTTTAAAATGGGTCTTGGTTTCCAAATGCCCTCCCTCTTTGGTGATCGTTAGATCCAGGAAGGTCAGAGTCGTGGGATCCTTAGTATGTGTGAATTTCAGATTGTTGTCCAGAGTATTGATCCACTGCAGGAATGCCAGGAGTGTTTCTTCTGGTCCTTGCCATATAGTCAGGACATCATCTATATAGCGCTTCCAGAGGAGGATGTGTGATGCGAAAGGGTTCTGGTCACTTAAGATGAATCTCTCCTCGAAGTCATACACATACAGACCCGCCACGCTCGGGGCAAATGTGCTTCCCATCGATGTTCCACCTATTTGGAGGTACAAGGTACCCTCAAACTCGAAATAGTTCTTTTTGAGTGCTAGTCTAGCACATTCCAAGATAAAGTTCCTTGGAGTTCTGTTTGTCCAAACCTCTTTTTTCAGAGCATTTTCTAGTACTTTCAAAGTGTCATCCTGCGGTATGCTCGTATAAAGGCTCTCTATATCTAGACTGACAAGTATGGTTTAGTCGTCAATTGTCACCTGGTTTAGTAGTTGTAGGACATTTTTGGTATCCTTCAAGTATGTTGAAGTTTTTTGAACTAGAGGCCTCAAAAATATATCACAAAACTTTGATAGAGGTTCTAGGACCGATCCAATGCCTGATACAATGGGTCTTCCAGGCGGGGGATGCTTGTTCTTATGCATCTTAGGGAGTATGTAGAAATATGGAATCTTCCCTTCGTTGTTGCAAAGATATTTAGCCTCCTGTTTTGAAATGTATCCTCTCTCTTCACCATGGTCAGTGAGTGATTTGATTTCATTTTTTAGTTCGGGAGTTGGGTCATAAGTCAGTTGTCGGTAATTCTGCACGTCCCCATATTTACCACAACAGTGCCTGCTAGATGGGAATTAACAGAAATCTGGATGTTAGCCCCATGAAAAACTGTAGATAACATTCTGATGAAACAAATAGGGAACCTAAATCTTTCCAGGCCAAAAAACGAAGCATTCTAGTTAACCAGATTGGAGGCTTTCTCTGCATCACCATAATAACTACAGCGTTCGTCTGATTAACTGAGAAGAAGTTGATTGCCTGGAGTAAAAAGCCTGTGTTTGCAGCCATTAGCCGTCCAGCCATAAAACCTGTCTGGTCCTTAAGAAGCAAGTGGACTGCTACGAATTGCCCGTAGTTTCATAAAAACTCATAATCTGCATTAAGCAAACAAATGGACCTGTAGGAATTAACGTTGTCAGGTTTTTGCCATTTTTTTAAAAAGCTGACAATAGTTGATTCCTTGAAAAATATAAGACAATTCAATCAAGAAAGGTTAAAAGAAAGATGAAAGTTTTATAAAATGTTTCTTGGAAGCCATTATTGCGGCAGGCATTGCTGTTAGGCATTGTGGCTAAAGCGTCTTTTACCTCCATGAGTGAAAAAGTGGTCAGAAATTGGTCAGCCTTGGTATCCCCTAGAGACGGTATTCTAATAGTTTGAAAATATTGAGCTATGCTTGACTGAGGAGTAGAATAGCTAGTTTCATATACTAGCTTATAGTGCTCAACAAATAATTGGGAAACCTGGTCCATATCTAATTCCAGGTCACTCAAAGCAGGGTTCTTCAATTTCCTGACAAACGCAGACTCTTGTTTTGCCCGGGTTGACCAAGCCAAATACCTCCCTACCTTTTGGCTTTATTTGTGTAGTTGCTGATGAAAAGCCCTAGAACTAGTCATTTATTGCAGCACAAGCAAATCCCTCAAATACTGCTTGGCCTTTTCATAGGCCAATGAGTATTTACTTACTCGTGATTCATGATCTACAGCTAATTGCAACTGAGCAATTTTTTGTCAACGTTCACTGTGTTGATTTACCTGATAGGCAATAATTTACCCCCTAGTGGCCTTGAAAGCTTCACATATGGAAAACCAAAACGATGTGCACTTATTCAGTTGAAAAAATTATTTGATATATTTCCTCATATCAATAAGCCATTGTTGATCTGCTAATTATGAACAATCCAGGTGTCATCTGGGCCTATCGTTCCGAGTTGCCTCTACCAGAATAATAACTGAGATAAACAAATGATCAGAAAAAGAATTAGTCCAAATATCAGACCTGCCCTTGTGATCGAATGAGAGAGTAGAAAGAAATCGATACAAGAAGCGGTACGATGCCAACATGAAAAACAGTTAAATTGTTGAATACTGGGGTGGTCAGACCTCAAAGGATCTACTAATTGGAAATCACTCTTAAGGATATCAATAACCTTTTTAGGTCAATGTTTTAATAGTTTTTGATTTATTAGAGGTATCGTTAGCAAGCTCATGATTGTAATTAAACCCCCCTCCCCAAATATTCGGCTCAACTGCTCCCAACGCAATCTTATATAGCTGCTGGAGACATTCAGGCTCATCCATCATAGGGGCATAGTAATTCAGTAAATTAAGGGGAAGCCCCTTAACCACAGCCTTAACCCAGTGCCAGCGACCCTGCAGATCCCTTATTGTATCGCTAAGGACCCAGTCCAGACCTCTAGTCAAATAGATCGCAACCCCTCTTACTGCAAGACCAGCTGAGGCAAACAGCACATGAGAATACTGCCTTGCTATATGAACTTTCGGCGAGTTGACTTTAAGGTGAGTCTCTTGTAAAAAATAATACATCAGGGGAAAAAGAAGCCAACCATCTCATCGATGCACCACACTTGTGTCTATTAACCATACCGTTTACATTGCACGATAAAATTCTAACTTTTTGACCCATTTTCAAATACTGTTTATCAGAAAGGATCTTATTCCGAACCCCTTGTCCTTAACCAAAGGAGACTCTGAACAGGCTGCTCGTATTTTGTTGTATGTAATTTCTGAATCCCACAGCCATTTCCAATGGAAATTAAAAAAAACTCTGCTCATTTTTAGATATATGTGCCTTCACCCCTTCCCCCAACACTGTAATCCCCCATGACCCCACAAAAGACATACGGGAAAAAAACCCACCCCCAGCGAGAGGAGGAGTGCCCACAATGCCCCTCCCAAGAGCACCTAACTAAGCTCGGTGCAATGACCCCTCCCCCCCACACCAATACCGATCAGAAAACAAAGAAAAAACAATAAGCCATCCTGATTACAAAACCATCTGCAAGCTGCTTGGATCCCTATTTCAACCGGCATTAATATTAACAATGTATCCTAGTTTTGGTCGATTTATGAGTGTCGCTATTAGGTCTTATTAGAAATCTGCTGCAAGAGCTCCTGAGTCTCAGAGACATTGCTAAACAGATGGAATTGCCCTTTCACCAAAACCTTCAATTTAGATTGTTGCTCAATTGTTGCTTGTACACCATGTGCTTTGTATTAATGGTGAATTGGCTTTGACAATTCTTGCTCTTTAACTCGATAAAGCCCATAATTAACAAGAGTTGTACGTGGGTATTTTGAGCTGGGGGAGTGCTGCACTGGAACACAAAGAGCTCTCGTTAATGTCAAATCCCCCAAAATTCTTGCAGAACATAAGACTTAATAAATTAATCTACCCTCTGAATCATTTGTTGGCCCTCACAGCCCTCTGGAAGTCCAACAATACGCAGGTTAGAACGGCGTGAATGATTTTCAAGTTCCCCAATCTTATCTTCTAGCAAAGACTACTGCTTATGGAACTGGTCGATTTCCTTCTGTGTCATAACAAACTAATCCTCCAACTCCAAACTCCTGAATTGAGCCCCTTTTAGCCTCTTTGGGAGCTGAGCTATAGAATCCTTGATTTTGGTGAGCATGGCTTGTAGGGCAGCAGTCTCTGATGCTTGAGAGGCCTTCTTCTCCCTAATCTCATCCTAGATAAGATTGAACATGTTTTTGACTTTGTCGCATAGTGGGGCTTTGGATGCCCTGCTCCAAAGCTTCCTGCTATGACTCAACCACCAATTTGCCCAGCTCAACCCCTCCTGGCTCTGCTGCCAATCCATTCGACTGCAAAGTACTAGATGCAGCCTCGTGAGAAGACAATTAAGACGATTGCAGGTGATCCTGATTGCCCATTGAAACCAGAGCAGGTGCTAAAAGGAGAGGAGAAGACGCAGTTGACTGTGAGTCTTCCAAAACAGTGGCTCCAGTGCCAGCTTTTTTATGGAACAAATGATATTCCTTAACTGTGCCTGGGGCATGACCAAGGCTCGGTTCGGTCTCCTCAGAAGTTGCAGCTATGTCTCCCTCAGCTATCTGCTTGGGGATAAAAGCCCCAGCATCCAGAAGATTTTTGCGACCCTGCAGAGAGATGAAGCCTGCTACTTCAAGATTAGAATGTTCAGTTACGTCTGGAGATGTTAAATTATCCTCAAGCTGTGCTGTACCTGCAGTCATCATCAACTCCTTTAATTGCAGGAAAGTGCGGTTATCCCACGATTCTGCCTGACCTCCATGATATTTAACCTTTTGTGCCAAGGCAGAAGCCTCAGAGTTGGCAGAAGTGCCAGGTGCCTTAGAATGCTTTCACACAGTGAACAGGCTCAACTTTAAGATACTTCGCAGGAAAGCCAAAAAAGTCAAAGAAGTTTTTAAGGAACCACCAGCTACCTGAACCGGACCAGAGACCCTCAACCAGGTGGTAATCATAGTGCCTCTTAGCCCCTTCAATGCTGATGAAGGAGCGGTTCCGTCATCAGCATCGGTTGGGCTGTGCTGATGACAGAACCGCTCCGTCATCAGCACAGCCCCCGGGGTTAGCGCTGGCGTTCCCCCCTGGGGCATCGATTGTGGTTTTCCAAGCAGGGATGGCAGCGGAAGAGTTTCCTCTGCCACCCCCGGCCCCCCCACCATGCTTCCTGATGACGTCAGCGCGCGCCGACGTCATCAGGAAGCGCTGGAAACAATTTGTTTCCAGCGTGGCCAGGAGAAAGAGGTGAGTTTGGGCCTCCGGTGGGGCCTTTTCTCTGTGCCTTGAGGCATCAGGGGGGAAGAAACACTGATGTCCCAATGCAGGGCATTCCTGGTGCACGATCGCACACAATGATTCAATTGTGCACCAGGAATGCCCCCACTAGACACCAGGGATGTTTTTTTTTAGTGAAAAGGAAGCAACCCCTTGGGTAAGGGTCGCTTCCTGGGGGCAAATAAATATTTCAAACTTTTTTTTGGACGATTCCGGTCCCAGTGGGGGTAGAAAAGCCCACTAGAGCCAGGGATTTTGTTTTATTTTGTGTAAAGGAAGCAACCCCTTGGGCAAGGGTCGCTTCCTGGGGGTAAATAAATATTTCAGACTTTTTTTGGACGATTCCGGTCCCAGTGGGGGTAGAAAAGCCCACTGTAGCCAGGGATTTTGTTGTTCTTTAAATCGGAAGCCACCCCTTGTGCAAGGGTCGCTTCCTTGGGCCCATATTTGTTTAAAAATATATGATCAGTTTCTTAATTTGGCCGTACTGCCCTCAGGGGGGGGCAGAAAACCCCACTAGACACCAGGGAAATCTTTTATTTTGAAATGGAAGCGACTAGTTGGGCAAGGGTTTCTTCCAGGGGGCCCAAATTTAAAAAGATTTATATTCTGCCCCCACCCCCTGGGGAGAGACAGCCTAATTTTTTGGGCGTTTCTGGACCCAAGGGGGGGGGCAGAAAAGCCCACTAGAGCCAGGGAATTGTTTTTAGTTACATTGGAAGCGACCCCTTGGGCAAGGGTCGCTTCCTTGTGCCCACATTTAAAAAAATATATATTCTGCCCCCTGTGGGTGTAGATCGTTTTTTTTAATTTGGCCTTTCTGCCCCCAGGGGGGGCAGAAAACCCCCACTAGACACCAGGGAATTATTTTATTTTTAAATGGAAGCGACCCCTTTGGCAAGGGTCGTTCCTTGGGGGCCATATTGTTTAAAAAATTATATTCTGCGCCCCCTGGGGACAGACACCCTGATTTTTGGGGCGTTTCTGGCCCCAACCAACTAGTGCCAGGAATGTAAAAATGAAGATTGTGCTTGCTTCCAGGGGACATATATTTGTTTATATGTATTCAGCCCTTTCTGCCCCCATTTGTGACATAGCCTGTTATAAGGTTGTGAGGGGGCAGGGTCGGTGACCACAGGGGATGGCGATTCAGAAACACTAGGACCAGTATCAAATGAGGCAGAGTCAGGAAATAGTGCACGAAGCGAAGGCTTTATTTTTAGATAGGCTTTTCTCCTCTTAGTAGTCACTCTCAGTCTTGCGAATTTAGAGGTCTCCGTTCTGACTCCTCTTGTGAAACCGGGACTAGCCAGAGTTAAGCAGGGCTGTAGACCAGTCGATCCGCTCGCTCCGGTCGTAAGGTGAGTGGAAGTCGGTCTGCTGACTGTCTCGTGACTCCGTCCGGAGGAATCCCCAAAAGCAAAGGAAAGAAAGGAAACAGTCACTGGGGCGTCCGACTTGGACTTGCAGGGGCCCGGGGAGTGAGGGAAACCAAGTGCACAATTACAAACAGCCGTCCGTGGTGCTCATGAGGGGAAGGGAACTCGGCTATACAATATTTACACTGGGTCTCGAGGTTTCAACGGCTCACTCCGTCCCACCCAGCCCGCAACTGCACCCCGTACCTTGTCCAGCCACGCTCCTCCCGTGGGACCGTGGCAGGGCGAAGCGCCAAACCGGTGGCCTCCTGGCTTGTCGACCGCTGGGCTCTCTCCGTAATCTTCTCCTCCGCTCTCCGACTGCACCGCTCTCCGTCTCCACTCCAGTACACCATCCGCCTCCAGGGAAACGCCGTCCGCCTTCTCCTTCGCTCCTCCGGCTTTTGGCTCTTCCACGCTGTTGGTGGGCGTGGCCTCGCCGACCCGTAGTCCTGGGTTAAAGGGACCGTGCTCTATATTCGTAGGGTAGTCCCACACACCGGTTTCCTCCGTCGCACACCAGTCCCCTAGTCCTGTGGCAACAGTCTGTACAGGGACGACAGAAAGGGGGGTCAGCGGCATTGCGGACCACCAGTCCGAGGGCATAACAGCATCGTCATCCCCAGAGCCCGCCACCCCGTCACAAAGGTGTATTGTTTTTTTTTCTTGTAAAGTGTAAGTTTTTGTTCTTGTTCAAGGCTTTTGCTCTTTAGTTGCAGTGTGTGGTTTCGTTACTGGTGGTTCTGCTGTTTGTGTACTTGCATGTGTTTGGTAAGAGACCTTTTTTGTACAATTTCAATGTAAATGTTTTTTTTGCAAAGTGTGTAATAATACAAGTATGTTTGGTTTCTGTTTTTTGTGATTGTAAAACATGTTTTGCATTTGTGCTTGATGTGTATTTTGTTTTCTGTAGATTTATGTTTTTTTTCCTTCTTTCTAGTGGGATATCGTTGACTATTTGCTGTGTCTTTGCAGAGTAGGCGCTGGTGAGTGTAGCTGTCTCTTGTAAGTGAATTGTATAGTTTTTCAGTATATAGATATTTCTGATAAAGGCTTACATTTTTTTACTTACTTTGCACAGTGTTGGTTGTTGAGTTGTTTGTGCAGTCTCCTTTCTTAGTAAGGATAATGGCTAGCCACCGGATTACTGCTCAGCAAGTTGTTGGAATGCTTTTTTATTCTTCCTCTGACCATGGTCCAGAGACTGACTCTGATTCTGAGTCAGAGGTGGGAGGTGAAGATTTAGGTAGTGAGTTTTCTCTCCACATGGCGTCATCTGATGATGAAGATACTCTGAGTGCTGATGAAGCTACTTTTGGTGTGGATGAAGTGCCTGTGTTTGAGGAGGACATTGCTGTGCCGATAGTGCGGCAAGAGGCATCTGGGCTGCAGCCTGGGGCTGCTACACTTCCCGTTAGTATAGAGAGACAAGAGGCATCAGGGCTGCAGCCTGGGACTGCAAGACTTACCGTTGAAAGTTCTGACCTCTGTGTTGCCCCAGGCATGGTGCAGCTGGCATTGCCAGACTTTACTGGTGTTCCAGGGTGTAGGGTGAACATTGAAAACTTTTAGCTAGTGTTCAAAAATTACAGGTAGGCACTTTGCCAAAAAAGGGTCATTTTTCACTGCGAAATTGAGGCGCGACCACGTTGCATTTTGCGCCGTTTCCTGTCCCAGGCACTAGGCCGACCCATGCAAGTGAGGTACCATTTTTCTCAGAAGACTTTGAGGAACGTGGGGTGGGTGGAAATTTGTTGATTCACGCAGATTCCAGAACTTTCCACCACAGAAATGTGAGGAAAATGTGTTTTTTTCTGTCAATTGTTTAGGTTTGCAAGGGATTCTGGGTAAGAGAACCTGATGGGAGGCAGTCGAGTCACCCCATCCTGAATTCCCCTGGGTGTCTAGTTTTCAAAAATGTATAGGTTTGCTAGGTTTCCCTAGGTGCTGGCAGAGCTAGGGTTAAAAAACTACAGCTAGGCACTGTGCCAAAAAAGGGTCATTTTTCACTGTGAAAATTGAGGTGTGACCACGTTGTGTTTTGCGCCGTTTCCTGTCGCAGGCACAAGGCCGACCCACACAAGTGAGGTACCATTTTTATCAGGAGACTTAGGGTAATTCAGATTTGTAAATCAACTGTTATTAAATATTGAGTTTTCATGCATTTCTCCCTTCCAAAGGAAAGACATTATGTGAAAAAGCAGTCAATTTGAAAAATGACCTATAATTCTCATGCTAGTATGAGTATTCCCAATTTTGAAAATGTGCAAATATGTACTGTTTCTAAACTCTATAATTTGTACCCATTTCAGAAATACATAGGTGTCTTTCATACCGATTTTTCCATGTATACATTTTCAAAGAATAATTGCTCTAAACCCAGTATGTAACAAAATACCATTGCAAGTTGATGCACAGTTTTTGGCTCTGGGTTCGTCAAGTCCTATATATCCCCACAACCAGGAAGGTCCAGTAAATGTAATGGTATATTGCTTTCAAACATCTGTCATAATTATAAGAAGTTACAGGTGAAAACGTTGACACAAAAGGCTGTTTTTTTCAACTAATTTTCAATTTTTTCAATATTTAACTGTTAGTTTCTATAAAGAAAGCTTCATGGATTTAGACAAATGACTTCTTTCTGAATTCAGAATTTTATCTACTTTTCTAAAATGTATAGCTTTCCAGGATCCATTATGGCTTTCATACTCATTTTTACCATTAACTGGAAGGAGGTTGGAAGCACTAAAAATAGCAAAAATAGGCTATGTCCCAGAAAACTGCCAAAACTGTGTGAAAAATGTTGGTTCTCTGACAAAAGACTGTCATTCCCTGAAATCTGGGGAAATTGTGATTTCAGCCCCACAAACCCTTTTTGATAACATTTGCAGGGAAAAACCCAGAGGCTTTCATTTGCAGCCCGTTTTTCCCATTGTTTGGAAAAAAACTCAATTTTTACTGTATTTTACTTAATTTCTGAGACCCCTCCAAGGGAATCCACAAACCCTGGGTACCTTTAGAATCCCCATGATGTTGGAAGAAAAGGACGCAAAATTGGCGTGGATACCTTATGTGGTCAAAAAGTTACAGGGGCCTAAGCACGCACTACCCCAAATAGCCCAAAAAATATGTAGCACAGGAGGGGAAAAGGCCTAGCAGCGAAGGGGTTAACTACCCAAGTTAAACCAAGAGCACTTACCTTCCCGTTAGATAACCTGGCGGTTCAGTCCTTGCTCCAGTTTCCAGCAACAGCTGCCTTTCCCAGCCTGGCACTCAATACAGTCCTCAGTGTATCCATTGAGGCAAGCAATAGTGAGTAATGAAGTGGCACCTCCACGGACCTTGAAACATCAAAGGTCAGGGTTGTAATTTCCTCAGATTGCTCAGTCTATACCTTTCTCCTGAGTACCTGCTTGATCCAAGTGCAATTCTCCCTCAAGGCCTGGAAAAGCCAATACTTCATGTGGTCAGCAGAGGTTGCCAGGTGCCCCTGAGAAGACTGTTCAGGTAAATGAAGAGGCAAGCCACACAGTGGAGGCACAGGCATAATAGGCAGCCAATAAAAAGCAGCAAGCCACTGCCGGTAGTGCCCACCTTGGACTGTGGTCGAACACTCTCCTCACAGGCTGTGAGGCCGAACTGCGGGTCAGAAATTCGTATATTTATGCCGGCTGCAGGCACTGCGATATCAGAGCAGAAAGCAGCAAGCCACGCTACTGCAGCCTCTCGCCCACCGGGTCACCACCCAGAAACTGGAGGTGGCTGAGCAGCATCCAGATGACATCCTGACCCGGAAATGGGGGCAGGGACTGCAGTGCTCAGCCACAGATCATGTGGGATGCCCCTGCGGCCGTCCCTGTATTCAATTTAGTTCTTAAGTTCATCAACCTTATTTTCAGGCTTGTGAACATTTTTATTTATAGGGAACAAAATGAGGTTCAGGAGTTTGTAAACCCTCTTGTATGGGTTTGTGCACTTTTCAGTTTTAACTGTCTCTGCAAACTGCACATTAAAATGTGCTTTTTGTGTTTAGCTGTCAAGGGTGGTCGTTATGAGCCATCCCCATAAGCCTGGATGTCAGAATCCAGTCACACTGGTCTCGCTTATTTCTCAAGGATGCTCATATTGTGCCCCATATCACTTAATGACGGTTGCAACATACCTCCAATCAGAGCTATTGGGTCCCCAGGCTCAACCTTGAATTTGCAGAACCTGAAATGGATAATGGGAGAAAAGCCACCTTATCCAATGGGATGTCTTTATTTGTAGATTCAATGTTTGCCAAGACCTTTTGATTTTACTAAAATTGTCTATATAATACACATACTTACAAAGGGTCTTTCATCCTACTCTTTTGTTCCATTGGTCTTTTATAGTATCAAGCACATTTGTCTTCCACCACTAGTCCACCTCAGACATTGCTAACTTCCCAGTAAGTGATGGCATTCTGCTCTTTAACAAGGAGCACATCCTCAAAGAACGTAGTTCCCTTCGGTGCCAAAGACTAATGTGGCAATGCATACTTTTTGAGACACAAAACTTTTTTGTGTTTTTTGTCAATGGTTTAATTATATTGGTGAATCGGGGTAGCTCCCTGTTGGAAGCTGGCTCTTTATGTGATATATCTAGAATCTGATATACCGTGTAGAGTCCAAGGGTTACCTTATGAGTGGACAAGGGCTTGCTATGCAATCCCAAAGTGCTTTATTATGGGGTAGTATGGTCTGGTAGCCTTAGGCTTAATACAGAGGAGTGCAAGACATTTTGCAAGTACGCACAATGATCAATAAATGACACAAGACTCAAGAAGGAGATCCACATCAATTTATACAAATAGCAAGTATGTTTACATATGTTTAGGCATCAGAGAAAATCTTTCAGGTAAGTAAGTTTTTAAATATGAATTCTTTTCACCTTAAAAAGTGAACACTGTAATTTCTGAGTTCTGCAATGGTATCCAATGGAAGGAAGAACAAGTTCTGCAAACAGGTATAGTACAGCGACTTACAAGATTAACCTCCAGGCGTTAAGGTGAGTGGTGGGCAAGATCCAAGTCAGCACCAGCAGAACATCACCAGGGGCATGGGGCCAGCTGGGTGCAAAACAGCGTCTGGAGCCCAATGCATTTCAATGGAGAGCGGTCACGGGTCACTGAGGAAAGAGGCTGCCGGCTCTGGCCAGGAGGCTAGTGGAGCTGAACCAGCAAGTGGACTCAGGCCTTGCGATGCTCGGTGACGGGGGACAACTTTGGTCCTTGCGATGCCAGGTGACGGGGGCACCTTTGGTCCTCTTCTCCAAGGCCCAGGGGCAAAGTGTGCAGGGGAGCCCTTAGGCATTGGGTTTTTACTCACTGGAGCAGTTGCAGTTGAGGGAGCCTGAATGCAGATGTTGCAGGTGACTTTGGGGAGTCCAAGAGGGGGGAAACCATGATGGCCTCAAGCTGTGGAGGGCTGGGGGACCTTGTTCACACAGGTGGCCCACTTCAACTCCGGCCAGAGGTGACAGGTGAAGTGGTAACTGCAGGTGTCTGTTTTTGGCAGTTCTGGAGGCCTCTGAGTCTTCTCTTTAGGAGTTTCTTCAGAACAGGTCAGCTGTTCACTGAAGGTCTAGAGTCTTTTTCAAAGACAGGCAGTCCTCCTTGGTTTCTGGAGTCAACAGCCGCAGGACAAGTTGACTTTGGCACAGTTTTCGACAAGGGATGAAGACAATCCGTCAGGGTTGGTAACAGGTCAACTGCTCCTCACCGCTGCGCTTTTGCGTCTCTAAGGTGTCCTTTCTCTTCGTAGAACATAGGGATCTGCTTCTCTGGGTCCAGGGACTCCTCTAAATACTGAATTTATGGACGTTCGGTAACTATAGGGTAGAAGTCAAAAAGCCACTGACCCTGGGGGTCACTACGCCTCCTATATGACCACTTCCTGTGGGAAGTGGGCATAACCCTGTCCCAAAATTCCTAAGTATACCATCACAAGGATGACTACTTTTGAAAAATCATGTCCAACTCACAGTAGTAGTAGTAGTAGGTGGTACTAGACAGGAGGTTGCACGACTACCTGACTAGCTAATTCTTGCACCCTTCCAGGTGCCAAGGGGGTCCTGGACAAGGAAGGGTGGCTTTCTATCCTGTGAGGGGAGCCAGATTTGCATTCCAAAGGCAGCAGCTCTTTGAAGTTTACTGGCCCAATGAGGCTAATCAGCAGGAAATCCAGTGGGAGGGAGTGTTACACCATCTTCCCTGACCAGCTTTTGTTCTGGGTCTCTGAGAGCAAAAGGCTCTCACCCTAGGAGGTCAGAGCAGCGTCTCGGGTGGTAGGCTGGCAGAAACCAGTCAGAAAGGACACCAAAGGCTGGTTGGTTTTTAGGGGGCACCTCCAAGGTGCCCTCTGGGTGTAGGTATTGGTAAAACCAACACTGGCATCAGTGTGGGTTCACCAATATGAGATGTTTGATTCCAAACCTCCCCATTTTCAGTGAAGCCATCATGTAGCTGGGGAAATCGTTTTCATCAGTGTCCAACACGTGTTTTAAAATGGCTTCCCTGGTGAATTGCACTGGCAGTGGGTTATGTCTGATCATGCAGGCATGTCCTCACATGTAATATTCAGCACCCTGCCTTAGGGCTGTCAGGCCTACTGTAGGGGTGACTTACAAATATTGCATGAAGTGTTAGGGACATGGCACACAGGGATGTGTGACATGTTGTGCTTTTACTTTGGTCTGCACCAAGTCACGCAGCCTTCGATAGAAGCCCTGCATGTGCTTGGTCAGGGGTCCCTTAGGTTGGCACAATTTGTGCTGCTGCCAGCTGCCTTTTACTAAGGGAACAGCAGTGATGGGTCGTGGGAGTCGGTGATTTGTGGACAGGGCAAGCACCAGGGGGTGTGAGGGAGCAAGCAGAGACAAGAGGGCGGAGGTGGAGGAAACGAAAAACAGCAACGAAGGGAAAAGCAGTGATGAAGTCAAGGGGTGAACTGTGGATGGGGCAAGCCCCGGGAGGTGCAAGGCAGCAAGCAGCGATGGAAGGGAGTAGAAGGGGGAAATGAAAAGCAACAATGATGGGAAATGTAGTGATGGCTACAGGTTGGTCTGTGGACAGGGCATGAGGACGAATGGGAGGAGAGGGAGCTGGTAAAAACATGAGCGCTGTGTAGAGTGCTGAAAAAGAAAGAAAGAAAAGTTGGTCCTAAAATGATCGTAAAAACGGGAGCAGTGGATGTTTACAAGTACTTGGTCCATGCTCTGAGGGGAGGGCTAAACACAAGAAGAAGCATGGCCATGCATGCTAGGGACAAATGGTGGTATAGAATATGACACAGATGATGGAGTGAGCAAATGGGAAGCCTGTGGACAGGCTGAAGCCTTCAGATTAAACACAACATGTCTATTTACGACAGCGTGTGTGCTGTCTAGCCAAGACCTAAAAATGAAAACATTATTTGTGTTTTAGGTCCTCAAACTCATCTTTGAGCTTGCAAAATCTGACTAGCACGATGCACACATGTTTAAAGGTTCATGGATTGCGTGCAGAGTTTGCAAACTATAGAACTTGTAGAACCAGGTTGGGCCCACTGCCTTGTTTGCAGATTTCATGAACAATGAACCTGGTGCACCCTTGTTTGATCTATGACAGTTCCCAGATTCTGCTTAGAATTCAAAACTTGACATTTGTCATCTCTAGATATATTGGTTTGCGGTTTAACATGTATTATATCATGATTAGCTTATTTCTTCAGGGATGGGCTGGGAACAGATCGAGGTTTTGGTAGTGTGGTATTAGTGATCTGAATATTTTTTTAATGCTATAAGTCCGTGGATTCTGCATGGCTAACTAAGAGAACAGGACTGCTCTATAGTCTGTGAAATTGTAACAAAGTCTGCAAGCTTGACCAGTTTAAGAACATTCTAAAGTTTTCAATTGATTAAAAGTTGAACATACTTCCACTGTATTAAAAAGTGCCTGTTCCATAGCCATTGAGTGACGAGCAGGAGACCTTTGCAAGTTCTACTGTCAGTCACTGATACATTTGAAAAGTAGTTATTGCAGAGAGAGCAGAATAGGAGGTTCCAGGACAATTTGGTGCTTCTCTAGAGGAAGAAGGGATTTTCACTAGGTAGAGTGTGGAACGGAGAAGCACACCAAAGATTCCATTGATTGCGAGTTCTTCACTCATCTCCCAGAAGAGAAAAATAAGAACACGTGGAGAGTGACCTGCAAGCACTGTGACTAGATATTAAGCAAGGGCTGAGAGGTTTGTATTCTTTTGGCACTTCAAACAGAACATGCTAACTCAAGTCGAAGTAAGAACATGAGTACTGAAACACGCAAGGAAAACACCTGAAACATCAGACACAAATGTTGGAAAATATTCCTGCAAAGGTGGTGCAGCAAGCAAAGCAGAAGAATAATATACAACTTAAAATAGTTGGCTTATATTCCATGGAGTGCAAAAATACTTTTTGGTGCAGAGAGCAGAATGCAATGATTGGGAATGAGAAGGTGGAAGACCACTACAAAACAAAATCAATCTGAAAAATAATTAAAGTTCATAATTGGCCCTTTGCCATCGCAGTTGCATGAAATTCCACTAAAAATACACAAAAAACTAAAAATTCCTCTAAAACAAAAGAACATCAAAAAACAAAAAGGGTTCCTTAGCGAACATACCAACACAATTCAATAAAAGAGTTCTCTCCTTTAACTCCCAGGCCCTTCAAGGCCTACCCCTGCTGCTCAAGGCCAAAGACTCTGCACAGATGCCCATCCATGAGGGTTGGGCAAGGCAGCCGCTTTTTAAAATAGTGACATTGGCATACCCCTAACTCACATATATAGTTTATCTGCATGTACCTACATGGTACAAAGTGTACCTGGGGTCTAAACTGCAACAAGTGGACTACAGCGCCCTTTTTGCCATCCACTACGTGATGGTGTAAACGTGACTTTAGGCCTATCCTCTGTAGTCTGACTGTACATTTTTAAATTGTAAATTTGGCTTGTCAAAATAACCCCTTTTGACAGGCTTAAACCTTCCCTTTCAATAATAAGCCACCCATAAGTAGGCCTTACTGCTAGTAGGAGAGGAGTCATGGTGTTTAAAGGAGGACATGTAAACGTTTTATGTTAAACATGCCCTTACAGTGAAAAGCCCCAAAAAGCCATGCATGAGCTCAAACTGTCACCTGGCACATGGATAGCCCCCCTTAATGAGGTGTGAACTTGCTTACAGAGCATTGACAAAGGGCCTTGGATGTGGGGAGGTGATGCTGTTCCCTTGATAGGGTGGCCAGTGGGCAATGCCCAGGAACTAGGTTAATTTCAAGTAGGAATACCCTGCAATAGGCAAATGTTGGCTAACACCTGGGCAGGCCCTTCCTTTGTTCCCCAATTCAAGCAGGCACCAATCCCAGTGGGCAAGAAGCTGCCTCCTGAACTGGATTAGAGTAAACACAGTGAACGGTTGCTCATTTCCTTGGCCACCGCTTTCAGGTGGAATTAGGAGCTCTGCACAGGGGAAGAACATTTGTGCCATCTTGATTTTAGGTACAGAGGGGCACTGTGGGATTATTTGAATAAAGGCACACAGAATATGCTGCAAAAGTGGGCAAGGTTAGCCCTGGGAACTTTTACCCCACTGGTTAGTGAGTGGTCATAAATGTGGCATCCCCAGTACCTTCCTCAGAACACTTTATGGACCAGTGGAAGAACAGAAGATGACTGGCACTGTTGTCTGTGACTTTAGAAGAGCCTAGTTCTGTATCATGTACCCAGGACAAATACGTGGACTCCAAGGGTCATAAGGCTGACCTCCTGTTAAAGCTGCAGGGACACAACAAGCTATACAAGGTCCATGCTGCTGGACTCTGCTTCAGCGAGCCGTGGTCCCCAAACACTGTCTCCAAAGTCCTGGATCTTTAGCAAGTGTCAAGGCACACTTCTCCTAAGATGTCCTGAAACCTGGGTCTTAGAATCGTTTTGGCTACAAAGACCTCTGGAGGCCTGGGACCAACCTGCATAGATGATGTGACAAAGGTGTGTTGCTGCTGGGTCAAAGATTCAGGTTGCTCCTGCTTGGAGCTTTTCTGCTGCAGCAAATCTGATTCAGCAAGATCTCGTGGAGCCCGCTTAGGCTATGGCCTACAACCTTGCCCAGCTGGAGAAATGCAAACTCCAAAAAAGTGACTAAGCCTGCAGGTAGAAACTTCACTGGGCTTAGACAGCATGGGGCAGATTTATGTTAACTGGCCCATCCCCAGGGATGCGCCAGTTAATGTGCGCCACAGTGCGCCACAGCTCCGCCACCCATGGTGTGCCGCATTTACAATGCGGCGCACCATGGTGCAAGGCAGGGAAGATGCGTGACGCATCTTTCGGCGTATGGGCGGTGCATTGCTGGAGTCATGTCGCAAGTGCGACATGACTCCAGCAATGCACAGGGGCCACCCCTACAATGCATGGTGCGTCACCCTTACGCCTGCGCCACAGTGCGCCAAAGCTCCGCCACCCATGGTGCGCCGCATTTACAATCAACATGACTCCAGCAATGCACCGCCCGTACGCCGAAAGATGCGTCACGCATCTTCCCTGCCTTGCACCATGGTGCAAGGCAGGGAAGATGCGTGACGCATCTTTCGGCGTACGGGCGGTGCATTGCTGGAGTCATGTCGCAAGTGCGACATGACTCCAGCAATGCACAGGGGCCACCCCTACAATGCATGGTGCGTCACCCTTACGCCTGCTTCAAGCAGGCGTAAGGAATTGACGTAGAAAGTGACTGAGTGAAATCTCATAGATTTCACTCAGCCACTTTTAGGAGGCGTTCCTGCGCAGGAACGCCCCCCCCTGCGCAGGAACGCCTCCTTATGGCGCAGGGTTTTCCAACGTGACGCATCTCCTAGATGCGTCACGTTGTAAATAGGGCGCAAGGGCCTCATAAATCTGCCCCCAAAGGTTTTCCCCGCCGAAAGTCAACAGCTTCACTGAGACCTCGTCCAATGAATGTCCGATAATATTTAGCCCTCTTTGGTCACAGCCTGCTGCCTTGGCACACTGAAGATTTTTGACTTCCGTTTCAGACACAAATTCAGTACCTAAAAATTCCAACAGGGTCAAAACTGATATCTATATCTGACCCACACCCCATCGCAGTCAGCCTTAGCTTGCGCCTATGTACGTAGAACCAGAAGTCTGTGGTTGGTGCTTGATGCTTTTTTGAGCTATTTCTATATTTAAACTTTAAATGTTCATAGCTTTAATTACTCTACTCTAGTAGGGGAGGGAGAAAGCTGACAAGTATCCCCCCGAACGGATGCGGTTAGCTACATTCTGGCCCTCAGAAACCAGATGGCCAAGTTCAGAAAGAAGGCTTCTGAGAACTTAAAGGCTAACCAGGAGGATACCCTATGTGGAATTTCAGCTTGGGCAGAATGTGCGGGTAATGGAACCTGTGTAGCCCAGGGCCCTCCAAGACCATTGAACTGGGCTTTATGAGATAGGTGAGAGGAATGGCAAGGCCACCTACCTGCAGACCTCAAGACCCTCATACACCCCTTAAGGGTGCTTCACATTTACCTTCTCAAGCCACACTATGAGAGGTCTGAGATCACCATGCTATTGGTGACAAATGATGATGAGGAGGACCTCCTGTCATCACAAGAGATAGAGGGGTCAGTGTAGGGTATCAACCTCTCCCCTACCCTGAACCCAGAACAGCAGAGGGACTGTTTTCAGTTGTTGGGGCAGTGTACCTCCCTGTGTTCCCTCACTCCTGAGCTTACACATCTGTGCACCCATGATATTGATACAGGAGACAGCCCCCCTGTCAAAAACAAAATATACACACTGTCTGATAAAGTGAGGGCCGGCATTAAGGAAGAGGCCTCTAAGATGTTGGAGCTAGGGATGATTGAGCACTCCAGTAGCCCCTGGTCCAGGTCAGGGTTGCTGGTACCTAAAGCTGTCCAATCGGGTGCTGCCCCAGAACTCTGGTTCTGTGTGGACTACAGGGGGCTCAACTCAGTTACTACAACTGATACTCACCCCCTACCCAGAGCTGATGAGCTCATCAATAGGTTAGGGGCTGCCAAGTTCCTGAGTACCCTTGATTCAACATCAGGGTATTTGCAGATTTCCCTAACTGAAGGGGCTAAAGAGAGGTGAGCCTTTTCCACACCAGAGGGCCACTTTCAGTTTTAAATGATGCCCTTTTGACTGCAAAAATGCTCCTTCCACCTTCCAGAGGCTGGTGAATTAAGTATTGGCTTGTATGGAGGCCTTCTGTTTTGCTTACATGAATTACATAGTTGTCTTCAGTAGCAGCTGGAGGGAGCAATTCCTTCATCGGCATGAAGTGCTTCAGGCCCTGAAAAACATAGGCCTAACTTTCAAGGGCAGTAAGTGCCAGATAGGGCAGGAGTCAGTGGTGTACTTGGGGCAGATTGTAGGTGGGGGTTAAGTGCATTCCGTCCTGGCCAAGATTGAGACTATCCTGACCTGGGATCCCCCAAAAACACAAACTGAGGTGAAGGCTTTCATGAGCCTCACAGGAAAGTATAGGAGAAGTGCTATTGAAAGAAAAGTATTTGCTGTGGTTCGAGGCAGTAAAGAAGCTAAGACCAGTTGTTTGGGACTCACTTCCAGGTTCAGACAGACCACAGGCCCATATAATGGCTAATGCAAATGAGGAGTGAGAATCCAAAATTGTTGAGGTTTCCAGCTTCTTACAGGTCATGGACTTTGCAATAGAACACAGACCTGGGTCAGACCATGCCAATGCTGATGGTCACTCCTAGTTCTTCCGCCTTAATGATGTCTCCATGGAAGTTGGGTAGTTCTCCCCACTTTTAGTTGGGAGGGGCATGTGTTAGACCTGTCAGCCTTAGGGTTGTCTTCCCCCAAATGTTTTTCTGACTTATCTCCAATTTTTCTTGAAATTCGATTTCGTTGGGCATAGGACTCTGGCACTTTACCACTGCTATCCAAAGCTAATGTGCTTGTTCTCACTCTTCTAAAAATGGTATAATTGGCATGTACCCAATTGTCATATTTGATTTACTTATAAGTCCCTTGTAGAGTGGTGTATCATATTCCCAGAGTCTGTAGATTAAATGCTACCAGTGAGCCTGCATTATTATTGTGCCACTCACTTAAGTAACCCTCTAAAACATGCCCCAGGGCTGGCATTAAAGCCTGAGATGCAGTATTGTACTGCCATGTTGACTTAACATTTAACCCCCCCCCTCTTGCCAAGCCTTAAACTCCCTTTTTATTACATATGTCACCCCTAAGGCATGCCCTATGGGCAGAGTGCGAAGTGATTAAAAGGTTGGGCAGGTACTTTTAGGTATTACATGTCCTGTTTGTGAAAACCCCTAAATTATTTTTTCACTACTGTGAGGCCTACCCCTCCTTTAGGATAACATTGGGGATTCCTTATTACATTTAGTAAGCTGTAATTTCTAATTGGGAGCAGATGGATATTTCATGTTTGGTACCTATGGAATTGTAATGATAAACCCTCTTTAATGGTGAAGTTGGATTTTTCATTACAATTGTAAACATTAAATTCCACTTTAAGAAAGTTGGTAATTGTTTGCCCTTTGTACCTGCAACCTGACTTGGGTCACATGGCTGGGTGTTGTTCGTAGTTAGACTCTGTGAATTCCTCCCAGACAGTCACACAATATAGAGATTAAGTGTTCCTCAATGGGCCATTTGCTAGCCGGATGGGGGACGGAGCTCAGCACAGCCCCGCTTACTTCTGCATAGCCTGTGCTCTGCATTCGCACAAAGGGCTTAACAACCCTATATTTCCACTGCTGGCAGCATGGAGCCAGAGCAGGAGAGTCACAAAATTCCATGCACTTCAAGGAGCCTTTCCAGAAGCTTCTCCTACCTTCCAGAAGGGCACCAGGGCATAACAATAGAACCTTCAGACCCACAAATAAGTTTATTATTCAATCTGTGTAAGGACTCTGAGGACTGCCTGCTGTTGTGACCTGCTGTGCACCCTGCCAGACTGCTGCTGTATCTCAATGGTCTGCCTTGCTGCCTAGTGCCTGTCTTGATCCCTCAGAGGCCAGGCCTGCTGTTGAGCTTTACATCTTCACCTGCACCCAGGATTAATAGAAGTTACTCCAAGTGCTACTTTGCTGGCCTCCTGTTCAGAGCCACAGACATAGAAAAGGCTCCCACCATCTGGAACCCACACCTTGATCCGGCCTGAGTGAGATCTTAACCGCTAAGAAGTGTCCCATCAGTGCTGGACCCTTAGTTGTGTTGCTAAAGGTGCCCAGATGGCCAATTTCCAAAACTGAGGACTTGGACAAAATTTGGCCAAAAAGTGCTCGGAGAACCAGGAGGAAACTGTGACTCAAAATTGCTTACCAATCCGCCCAAGGTGCATCACCAATTGGATGAGTTTACAGGTTTTCCCATTATATTCTTCTCCGCAGAAGCAAATCCTTTTCAGCGGTCCTGTGCCACTCCCTCCTTGGACACCTCCTGTAACCTTGCTCTCATGAACTTTACCTTCTCAGACATTTTTATTGAAGAATTTTTCTAAGTCAAAAAATAAGCACCCTCCTGGCCCAATCCACTTCTTGTACCCAAACCGTGCTCCATCTCGGTCGAATTTAACTTTCCAATTTGACCCAGTCTCATGCGACTAGATGTGCACAGTTGCCGCTGTGATCTAATAGGCCCTAGATTTCACTTAAAAGTTAACAAATTCATAACTCTGGTTTCACTGATTGGAATTTTGTAGTTTTGGTGTCAAATACATTATTAAAATGTACTCTATTTTTCTAAATTGTTTTGGGATTTTTCCTGTGTTGTGAATTTATTGCTGTTTGAGTGTTGCATAAATACTTTACACATTGCCTCTAAGTTAAGCCTGACTGCTTTTTGAGCCAAGCTACCTAGGGAAAAGCACAGGTTAATTTAGTGACTTTTTGTGGTTCGCCCTGCAAGGGATTATGGCCGTTGCTTGCCAGGGCTCACACCCTAGCCAACCAACAACCCAATTTCTCACATATATTGGACGCCCAACTCAATGGTGAAGTCGAATTTGTACGGAAATGAACCTTTAGAAAGTTACCTTTTTCCTGCCTAAGGCTAGTTAGCATTAGCCTCTGTAGAAAATCTCAGGATAGTTTCCAAGGGGTCATTAAGACCTAACATGTCAACTTACAGATTTTGTCCTTTGGAAATCCCGATGGCTCCCTTCTAGGTCAACGAACCTTGGCCGCTGTATTTGAATGGATCTAGAACGAAAATTTAAGTTAAGCATATATCATCAACTATCAGATTCTTAATGTTCAGTCAATGATGAGAGGTTGGTAATGTTTTCAAAACCTTTATTTGTCTTAACGGATTAGTATGGTTTTTGTGATATTTATTTTATTTTTTGAAATATCAAAGAAAGACTGATCAGTGACCGGCATAAATCAATACAGTGTGCTCCATAAAGAAAATATGCAATTAAACAAGCTAAGAGCCTGATCGACCCTATAATAGAACCGATGAAGAGTTCCTTTTTGGAAAAGAGCAAATAGAACTACCTATGAAGAGTTTTTCTGGAAACTCAGCAGAGTTCCCTACAAATGCAGTAGCAACCGTTAAAATATCAGTAAATTAGGAATGAGCGTTGTAGTAGGTAGGTAGAGAATAAAGTTTCCTCAAGCAAAACCTGTCAGTAACAAATAGGAAAAATAGGTCAAATCTTGTGTCTCAAAATGAGTCCCAAGTAAGGGACTGTGTGAGAGAGTCTGCATCTCTGTGCGAGAAAGTCTCTATTTTGACTGTCTAGCTAAGAACTCTTGTTAATATAAAATCACACAATAATGTATCAAACTTAAAAATGGTCAGTAGTTCTCCTCCAATGAAAACCGCTCATCCAATGGTGTCCTCAACTTCTGATGATTTTCCTCTCGATTCCTACGGTAAGCATTCACATGACGTATAGTAAAACAATGTATCGTACATTAGCAACACGGAGGAAAGTTCTCATGAGAACCTTCTTACCTCAGCTAAAAGATTTGCTGTATGTCCATTGTGATTTCAAAACAAGTTGAATATGCTGAAACTAAACTAGCAATAATGTTCTGGTGAGCCATACATAAATTATATCTAAATCATTAATTCTAACAGTCACATCATAGTCCATTGTGTAGTACAAAGGAGCTAATATGGCATAATGAGGCTAAAGAAACATAAGGTTGATGCTGAGGTCAGCCAAATTGGTCTAAATAAACATCTATTAATTAAGGCACGAGTCGAAAGAAAGGCTTTTTTTAGGCATAGCTAAAGGAATGATGGTCTAGTAAAAAATGTCTTTACATTACTTCATATGCATATAAGCAAGCACATTTTTCTTACACGGTCTGATGTATACAGACAAATTTATATGCAATTTATTTTCCCCTTTTTCATTATTTTGACTTATTTCACTGTGGAGGTAATACTTGCATTTTAATCTTTCTTTTTAATCATTTTTTTAGATCAGGCATGATACTTATTGCCTGACACATGGTAATTTTTGTTGAATAGATCTGGTGAGGGCATGTGGTTGATCTTTAGAATTTTGAGTATCTTGAAACTCAGTGCTTGGTTAATGTATCTTACATGGTTTTAATTCACTCTATAGGATATTGTTTGTGGCTTTCCAGATGAAGATGTGGTGTGCGCCGAAACGCGCGTTGAAGAAGATCCATCTTATAGACACTATTCTGTCATTTTATTCTTTGTTATAATGTAATCAAATTATATTCATTTCTCTATCATATGTATATGTGGATCTCATTTAGTTTGTCAACTTGTACTATATTAGTGTCGTCTTTTTTATATTGTGTTTTGTATGTTTAACAAGAATGGTTTGTTATATACATGTTTAGAAATGCTTTTAAGATGAGAACAGTAAGGGTCCCATAGAGAGCCTTGAATACCTCTCAGAAGAGTTCAAACAGAAAGTTGTCATAGAAGAAGCCGGTAACAGTTGTGAACTGCTTACTGTGTATTAATGTAGACTTCCTCACAAGCAAGTTGAGTTGCTGGATATTTTAATTCGGCAGAACTCTGATCATCTTGAAGTGGATCTCTACGTTAAACCTACCGCCAGAAATACTTTGCTACATTTTAATAGCTACCACCCAAGAGCGCAAAAGCAAAGTATACCATTTGGGCAATTTTTTCTGACTTTGACACACAAGCCATAGCAATGAAAGCCAAATTCATAGCCAGTGGGTATCCCCACTGCCTAGTCAGAAAATCTCTAAAACACGCTAGTTTCTACGATAGAGATCATTTACTGCAAACTTATCACTGTCCTCAGTCCAAACAACTGGTCTGTATTACGAAACACTCCACAAGTAATCATTCCTATCCCTCCTTTTTTCTTACATGGTCTGAGGTACTGATGTATACAGATATATTTATATGCAATTTATTTTCCCCTTTTTCACTATTTACTGCAAACTAATCACTGTCCTCAGTCCAAACAACTGTTCTGTATTACGAAACACTCCACAAGTAATCTTTTCTATCCCTTTCCTATCCCCCTTTTTTTCTTACACGGTCTGATGTATACAGTTACATTTATATACAATTTATTTTCCCTTTATTCACTATTCTGACTTATTTCATGGTGGAGGTAATACTTGCATTTTAATCTTTCTTTTTTATCTTTTTCTTTGATCAGGCATGATACATACTGCCTGACACATGGTCATTTTCGTTTAATCGATCTGGTGAAGGCATGTGATTGATCTTTAGAATTTTGAGTATCTTGAAACTCAGTGCTAGATTAATGTATTTTACATGGTTTTAATTCACTTTATAGGATATTGTTAGTGGATTTCCTGATGAAGGCGCGGTGTGCGCCAAAATGCGCAATGAGGAAGATCCATCTTATAGCCACTGTTCTGTCATTTTATTCTTTGTTATAATGTAATTATATTCATTTCTCTATCATATGTATATGTGGATTTCATGTAGTTTGTCAACTTGTACTATATTCGTGTCGTCTTTTTTAGATTGTGTTTTGTATGTTTAACATTATTAGTTTGTTATATACATGTTTAGAAATGCTTTTAAGATGAGAACAATAAAAATATGAAAACACTTTAAAAAAAAAAATAATGTTGTAGAAGACACTGAGTTTATTACATCATGTTTGCTTTTGATATGAGTCTTTAATTGCTCTTGACCACATGACTGCCTGGGGATTTACTCTTAAATGTGTTATTGCCCTGCCCTAGGAATCTAAAAAAATCGCAGGGGGTCCTTGTTATTTACGTTATGAACAAGCACATTTTCCAACATGTCATTTTCTATGTGAAAACATTTCTGCAGCAATTTTAAAAGCATTCTAAGGTGCAACTCTAAAATGGTTTGCAAGTAGAAGTTTGATTTTTAAAAAAAAATGGAAAAGCATAGAAGGTGAGGCACTTGAAGGCATACTGAGAACCTCAATTACGCCCCCCTCAGAAAATGTGAAGGAGGCGGCCAGTTGCTTTATGCAGCATGCATGCAACTGGCACCCCCTACAATTTATCATTCCAGGCGCTCAAAGCCTTCTGCCCCCTGGTTCTCAGAACAGATCAGGGATCACAAAGTTCTCTGCAAAAAGTTGGAAAGATCTTGGCGGATAAACTACAGAGAGGCGGACAAAAAACTACTCAACGCCGAACTGAGAGTTTATAAAGAGATGATCCGAATGGCTAAACCTGCTTTTTTCTCCAAACATATCAAGGAAGCTAGTAACTCCCCAAAGGAACTATTCTGTACGGTGTCATCTCTAGCAACCCCCCAAACCGGTGGAGATACCCCCAAGTCGTCAACTATGTGAAAACTTGGCCAAGTTCTTTCTGGGAAAGGTGGAAAATATTTTCTACTCTCTGGACAACCAAGTCAGGACTCATGGTCCAGACACAAACCCAGAGATTGATAGCAAAATGGAAAAATTTCTCAATTTCACCCCAATTAGTGAAGAGGAGGTAGCGAACCGGCTACAAAGGATAAAATCAGGCTCCCCTCATGACCGCTGCCCAGCCACGATTGCAAAATTAGCACCATCTACCATTGCTGTAGGACTGACCCCAATCAATCAATCAATCAATCAATCATGCCATTTGTATAGCGCACTACTCACCCGGGAGGGTCTCGAGGCCACTGTTTAATATCATGCTCGACAGTGGGGAATTTCCCTCATGATGGAAACATGCATCCATACTGCCCCTCCTAAAAAAGTCCAACCTTGATGTAACCGACTTGAACAATTATCGTCCTATCGCCAGGTTACCCCTCCCAGCCAAAATCATGGAGGGCATACTAAACACACAGCTGAGCACCTTCCTGGGGATAGGAGAGTGTCTAGATCCATCTCAGCATGGATTCCGGGCGGGGCACAGCACGGAATCGGCGCTGATAAAGTCTGCTGAAGACATAAGAATGGTGATGGATGCAGGTGGCAGAGCCGCTCTGATCCTGCTGGACTTGTCTGCGGCCTTCGATACGGTCCACCATAAGCTACTGGTGGACCGGTTGGGGGCCTGCGGGATTCAAGGAAAGGCTCTCAAGATCTTGCAGGCTTTCCTATCCGGACTTCTTCATCAAGGGTACAGTTTAACAAAATCAAATTCACAGTGTACAAATGGACAAGAAATGAAATAAATTATTCTTAAAACCACTTGCGTTGAGTTCCACTCTTAAAAAATATATAACAGCTTAATCTTGTTAGCTCTACACAAAGATCGTGCTGTGTTGAACCAATCTGAATCAAGAGATGAGAACAAGAAAGTCGACGTTTCAGCCTTGTGTTTGTTAATAATCCTTAAGGCTATCTTCAGGACATTCAATCTTTATCAGAATTGTGACCCCCTGTATGTCAACTTGTTGTCACCTATCACGCAATTCGTGTGGGACTGCAGCTCGTCAAAAAACCTGCTTTTAGTTGGTTTTTCGAGTATACCGACAGGACCGATCGAACGTGCCCTGTATACTTCAACAATCAATGTTTTCAGATGGGGCAAAAATTCCATCCGGCGTGGCGTCTCGTATCCGGGAAATTAATTGAAGTATACAGGGCACGTTCGATCGGTCCTGTCGGTATACTCGAAAAACCAACTAAAAGCAGGTTTTTTGACGAGTTGCAGTCCCACACGAATTGCGTGATAGGTGACAACAAGTTGACATACAGGGGGTCACAATTCTGATAAAGATTGAATGTCCTGAAGATAGCATTAAGGATTATTAACAAACACAAGGCTGAAACGTCGACTTTCTTGTTCTCATCTCTTGATTCAGATTGGTTCAACACAGCACGATCTTTGTGTAGAGCTAACAAGATTAAGCTGTTATATATTTTTTAAGAGTGGAACTCAAAGCAAGTGATTTTAAGAATAATTTATTTCATTTCTTGTCCATTTGTACGCTGCGAATTTGTTTTTGTTAAACTGTACCCTTGATGAAGAAACCTTTATATAAAAAAAAGTAATTTCTACAATATCCATTTCCTGTGTAGCTTATTTTTCATTGAGTATTTACCTTTTTGTCATAAATTGTAAGTGACATTATTAGAACAACAGGTTTGAATTGTTTCCAGTTGGTCTAATACTATTGAAATATTGATTGACCAATCGCCTGTGACTTAGGTATCACTGAAATTAATTCCCTTGCAGGCATCGTACTATATTACATATTAGCCCAAGCTCGCAAGGGTTTATTGGGTCACCCACCCCTATACAATTGGCTTTCCTATCCAGCAGGACTCAGACGGTGGCCTTGGGGGACTTTGAATCGGACCCATTTGTGCTCCCATGCGGAGTTCCCCAAGGGTCCTCCTTGAGTCCGACCCTTTTCAACGTGTATGTCTCCACCCTGGCGCCAGTGATTCGATCCTTTGGTTTTAACCTTACATCGTACGCAGACGACACACAGATTGTGGTGTCGCTGCTCCCGGGTGAAATAGAAAGCACGTAATCACAAAAAGGTATTTGGAAGAGATACCAATACCAGGAGGGTTCGAGAGGTATGACTGTACCGGAGTATGTCCTCTCTAAATAATATACATCACAATATATACTCCGATGGACATCGGTTAGTAACGTTATCAAACTCGCAATATCTGGGGGACACGACTAACAGAAGCAAGGAATTGCCTAATGAAAGGTTGTGCCTAACCCAACCATGAGTGTAGGGAAAAAACTACTTCTTGTTTATTTACCATCACACACCCTAGTGGTGTCATGCTTCATCATCGGGTCACCCTGACCCCTATAACTCAGGGTGGGCTCAACCACAGTGTTGGGAGCTCTTGTGATAGATAAATGGCAAGGGGGTTTAAAGATAAAATACCTCAGTCAAATCCCCGGTTTCCCTTTATTTTTGGGTTCTGACTGGGTCATTAAAAATGTTAAGAATGGGTCTTATTTGGAGTGTTATGGTCCTAAGACCCTAGTGCCGACATGTTTCAGTCCGATGTGGCCATGTAGGTCCTGGACTTTCTTCAGGGCAGAGATGACCCCCTATGTGAGGGAACTGATTGGATGGGAAGTCCCTATCCTGTCAGTGTGAAAGGGCAGAGTAGCTGCTCCTTATGATGTGTATGTGGTGTTTGTAAGATCTGCCAGGCTCCATCTGTGAAGAAAAGACAGGAACAAACAACATATAATAGGTTCAACATCGTAAATTACTAATGTGAAAAACGCCCAAATCGGGTGTCACCTGTGTGAGCATGCTCATTATTATTGCATGCACAGTGGGTATATATCATCCTTTCATTGTGCCACTCAATTGAAACATAATGGGTTTATACGTGACAGGTAAGTGGCAATTTCTATTGCATTCTAGCTATATCAGCGAATTGCCTGATAGGTTTAAAAGTACTCATGCATCAAATAAAATCAATCTCGATTGCAGTGGGGTTTGCGCTATCAACCACAATCACAACTTGGTACAGTGAACATTCATACCATTCATACAGCACAGTTCTCACGCTCGATATACTTTACCCAAATGGGATCGGTCACCGGCGTCTCACGGGACTGGACACTCTCTGTAGGTGGTCCTGGGTGATTATTAAGAGAATGCTTGTGATGTTATCTATGATGTTGTCTAGGTAAATATTTGCGGCGATGGCTGCCTGACGAAGTACAGATGTCCCGCATCAGGTTAGCTGCATTACATATATGCTCGTATAAACAGTGGTCTTCCACTTACTTATTTAAGTACACACCCAACCGTCTGACCTGTTGCAGCCACCAGTCCCCGGCTTTAGTGTTCCGAGTTGTTGTCGGACCCGATGGTGATATAAATCAATTCCGGGTAAACGAAGTAGACGGAAGTTCCCGCCCTCACCTTCTGACCCGCTACGTACTCGACGTGTCGTTTCTCGATCGGTCCTGAGCCCAAAGCCCATTGGGAAATGTAGTTCCCACTGTTTTTAGAACCGAAGGGGATCAAATATTAAAATGTAGATCGTATTACAATCAAAGCAACGTGATATTAAATTCAAATGTTTGAGGACGAAGAACTGTTTGTTCATTATTATTTAAAAATACATAAAAAAATCATAGTCAATGTCACGTATAATTTCATCTCTTCACCGCGACAATTAATAACAATGTTTCGTCCCACAATTCTACATTGGGTTATTCAATAACATTTGAAATTATGTTCAAGTGTTCGATGGTCATATATACATGCATGGTTGCGTTGCTTAAGGTAGAGATTTTAGTACACTGTACTTATTGTCAATATCCTCATTATATTCCTCATGTGTGAGGTCACAGTCATGTGTACTCATGTCTAATCATCGGGATAGAGAGATATTATTGTGGTATACCATCTCTGTCCTGATATGTTTATTGTCAATTGAGTTCATGGTCCAGACTGAGGATGTACTCTATATATGAGTGGTCATGTTAATATAGGAAGAATTTCGGTTGGTATCCCATCCATATTCTCTTTGTAGAGCAGACCACTTTGGCTTGATTATGTCCAGTCTAGAGTATTCTTATTCACTATATAGACACTATGGATTGCCTTGTGTATACGTAATCAGGTACCCACGGTATCCGTATTTTTACATGGAGGTAGTATGGTTCAAGGAACAAGGTATGGTCCAATTCCGGTTGTAATTGTTTCATTTGGTCAGTTGGCTCCACGGAATGCCATCATTGAGTCCTATTTGATGGCTCTTCAGTCGGTATACCCACCGTTGTTCTCTGTCTAATAGTCTCTTCTGTAAGTTGTTTGTGCCTTTCAATTTCTCTATGACCGTCCACCGTATGTCCGTATCCTTGTGTTGTTTTTTTACAAAATGTGCGGTTAGTCTGGTGGAATTGACTGCACGTCTAATAGTGCTTCTATGCTCGCTTATTCTTATCTTAACTTTGCGACTGGTCATACCTACATAGGTCAATCCGCACGGACAGAAAGCACAGCTGACAGGTTTAGAGGTTGCATGCGGGAGGTCAGCAACTGGATGGCAGAAAACTGCCTTAAACTCAACTCAGCAAAGACGAAAGTGCTGCTATTTGGGTCCATAGACAACTTCTGGTCCCCAGGATGGTGGCCAGAGGAAATGGGGACCCCCCCTTCGCCGGGGGTACTAATGGACGATTATCTGTCCTTCAGGCCACAAATTAACGCACTGTCCTCAGCAACCCACTTTGTGCTAAAAACCATTCAGAAAGTCCTGCCGTTTCTGGCGTACGAACATAGGAAAACAGTCGTAACAGGACTGGTGATGTCCCGACTGGATTACTGCAACAGCCTCCTGCTCAATGCCCAACAGGGGTTGCTAAACAAACTACAAATTCTGCCGAATGCAGCAGCCCGCTTGATCACGGGGACACCCAAGTTTGCCTCGGTAGCACAGGATCTGGTGAAGCTACACTGGCTACCAGTACGTAAAAGAATAGTTTTTAAAGCGCTCTGCGTGATCTTTAAGGCATTGCATGGCCTAGGCCCCCATTGTATGAAGCAACTCTTCCAGTGGTACAAGCCTGCAAGATCCTTGAGGTCGGCTGAGCAGGGGCTGGTGGTAGTCCCTAGAGTCATGAAAGCTCGTTGGGGGGCAGGAGCTTCTCCCTGGGTGCGGCAAAGTCCTGGAATGCGCTACCGTTGAGCCTCAGACAGATTTCTGACCTGCTGTCATTCAGGAGAGCCCTTAAGACGTGGCTCTTTACACACTAAGTCTTCAACACACGCATACTAGTGATCACCCAGCGCCAGAACACCTCTGGGTAGCAGTGCGCTTTAAAAATGTCAAAAATAAATAAATAAATAAATAAAATAAATAAATAAGAAGTGCTTGTTGCCATTTTGTAAACTACAGTTGCTAGCTTTCTAATCTTGTCATCATTCAGGATTATTCCTACTGGTGGTATCGCTGCTCCAAATATGTCTCCTACTAAACAAGCTCATTTGCTTGAGCTATGTTTTTGTCTGTGTGCTAGTGCTAATGTTAGTGCTTTCAAACTGGTAACATGATACATCTTTCTAATTAGTATGCCCAATCAACAGGTAATAGGAAGTAAGCATTCTGTCCACAAGTAATTGACCCCTAGAATAGCGTTCTAGTCTCCCTGTAATATTTGTCAAGTTCCCCTGTTAGCTTGAATGTGTGTTCGCAGCTACTGATCCTTACTTGTTTAGTCCTTTTTAATGTGCGTCTTTTGTAAAAGCAAATCTTTACCTTGTGTCTGCTGTCTAGTCTAAGGTCAGGATAAACCATTTTCTTCCTTTTCCCATACATGCTCAATTACATCTCCCTTTCCGCCTATAGCTTTTGTCATGTTCATGTAACCTTCCTCGAAACCCATAATGTAGGCTTTCTCTGCGGGTCGCATTAAGCATGTTAGATTGTTTTTGTAAACCTTTACACTATCTACAGGTAAGTGTGGAAAGAAGTAATACCAAGCTGTATCCATCATTTTTGCTTGCAGGTGTAAATTATTGCTTTCTATTGAAGGCTTTCTAGATAATACTAAATCATACTTTGAGAAGAAATATTTGAAATGTCCTCGCCTATAAACTAATGAAAGTAGAATGCTACAGGAAACTGCATAAGCCAAAGGTATGTGATAGTACTTAAACTCTTCAGATACGGAGGTCAGTAAGAGTGCACAAAATTAGCACTACTTAACATCCTTTGCATTAGTGTATTCTTGTGCTAATCTAGAATAAACATTAGTAGAGCAGTCATCTTGCAAATGTTTTAGTAAAGATGCTATCCCTAAAATTCTGTGCCTGTGTATTAGTGACTTTGATACTAGGGGGTTCTGTATCAGGGGTTAGGTAAAATCGTACGAGTACAATTGTGATAATTGTAACTATTAATACGAAAATCACTCCCATGTTACATTTACACCTTTTCTTTTTTTTTATTGATTTTATGGCAGAGGAAAGTTGCACAATAGGGGATACAGACAATAACTATAGATATTACAGTACAATAATTCATCAAAGGACAAAAAGAAAAAGGATAATAAACGGTAGTTGGTACAAAGAAAGCATGATTATATCCAGTTTGTTATTGGTGACCATACTTTTTGGCCAAAGATCTTTCTTTTCCGGCCCTTAAGTTTATACACTGCATTTTCCAACCGATAGATACTTAACAGTTTGGATTGCCAATCATAAAACGATGGTGGATCAACGTCTAGCCACCGCGAAGTTATACAGAATCGATATGCAGACATAGCTATAAATATAAAACCTTCTTCATCAACCGTCTTGTCAATTTGATCGGTTTGAATTCCGAATATTACTAAGTCAGGTGATAGAACAACAGTCGATTCCAGGATAATATTAAAAAAATCTTGCACTTTGGTTACATATTGAATTAATTTCGGACAGCAAAAAAACATATGAATTAAATCAGCAGCCAGAAATCCACAACGACTACAGTTGATACCCTTCTGAGCTTTCCATTTCTCCTCCAATCTCCATTTCTCCTTCAATCAATCAATCAATCAATCACTCCTGGTGGCCCCCCCCAGCCCTGGGCACCGCACCCAAGCCAACCGACCACGCACGCAACCTGGGCTTCATCCTGGACCCCTCCCTCTCGATGACCAGACAAGTCAACGCCGTCTCCTCATCGTGCTTCAACACCCTGCGTATGCTTCGCAAGATCTTCCGCTGGATCCCAACCGAGACCAGGAAGACTGTCACCCAGGCACTCGTCACCAGCCGACTGGGCTACGGAAACGCCCTCTACGCCGGAACCACAGCCAAGCTACAGAAAAGACTCCAGCGCATCCAGAACGCCTCCGCCCGACTCATCCTGGATGTCCCCCGACGCAGCCACATCTCCAGCCACCTGAGGAACCTGCACTGGCTCCCCGTCGACAAGAGGATCACGTTCCGGCTCCTCACCCACGCACACAAGTCTCTCCACGACCTGGGCCCCAAGAACCTCAACGACCGCCTGACCTTCTACACGCCCACCCGCCAGCTACGGTCCACCAGCCTCGCCCTTGCAGCCGTACCACGCATCGGAAGAGCCACCGCCGGAGGAAGATCCTTCTCTTACCTGGCTGCCAAGACTTGGAACTCCCTCCCCATCCACCTTCGGCTGACCCAGGACCATCTCGCCTTCAGGAAACAACTCAAGACCTGGCTGTTCGAGCAGTAGCATACCCCTCCCCCCAAGCGCCTTGAGACCCTCCCGGGTGAGTAGTGCGCTATACAAATGGCATGATTGATTGATTGATTGATTGATTTCAATAATTTTAACGGTGTATAATACAAGTCGAAAATAGACATTAAATGCTGGCTTTTAAGTGATCCGTTAAATAACACCTTACAGCCCACCTCTAAGGATCTAAATATATCAACTCTCTCGATCTCCAGACTTCTTTGCCATTTGTCTGCAAACACATCAAGATTATCTGGCATTCTGTTTACCATCTTTCGATATAATACACCAATTCGATCTTTTTTCCTGCAGCTTTCCAACACGTCTATTTTATTCATAGATTCGGTATGTAATAGATTGTTTGACTCTAGAAAACTACGAATCTGCAGGAATTAAAAAAAATCCCCTCTGTTAAGACCATATTTGTTCTGCAACTCAGCAAATGAAACAAATCTGTCATCCTGATACATCAGCCCAAGTGAACAGATCTTAAGATTGTTCCATATAAGCATAACAGAGTCGCTAAAGATCCCAGGCAATAGCGGATTCTTCAAAAGCGGTGTATAATAATTAAAATTAGACAAGAAATGAAATCTCTTATTGATTTGTTTCCATAGCTGTAGCGCTGAAATCATAATTTTGAACTTTGTATTTTTGTAGTAGCTTGGTTCTAAAAACCTAACAAGGCATTGTCGGGCTTCTGCTCCCAGCAGCATTTCATAAATTGATGGTGTCATAGCTACGTCTAAGCTAAAGTCTTGAAATAGAAAGATACCCATTGATCTTAATGTGATTGCCCAATAATATAATCGAAAACTCGGAATCCCCAAACCTCCCCTTAGTTTCGGTAAAGTACACCACTTAAGAGACCTTCTAGTTCTCCGGTAGCCCCATAAACACCTGGAAATAATTCGGTCTAGCTTACTAAAAAAAATCGAAGAGAAAAAAAGAGGAATGGTGCGAAATAAATAAAGACATTTAGGAAATGTAATAATTTTGACTACATTAGTACGACCCCCAAAGATAAATGCAAATTATTCAATCTCTCAAGTGTCCTATTAGTGGAGAGTAGTAAAGGATCTGAGTTAAGCCCAACAATATCCTCCACTTTGGCAGAGATTGTAATACCAAGATATGTAGCAGTAGATGCAAACACACCGCCTTCCAGTCTACCTTCAGACGAATGGATTACCTGAGTCTTTGTGACATTCAGCTTATAACCTGATAGCTCGCCAAATTCGTGGACGAGTTCTATAATTTTGGGTAAGGATAAAGCAACATCAGAGGTGACGATCGCAACATCGTCAGCGTATGCAAGAATTTTATGCTCTACCTGATGCAATACTACAGGGGGAATCCCAGTTTTCTTTGTTAGAATATTCAAGTATGGTTCGATGTATAACGCGAACAAAAGGGGGGAGCAGGGACACCCCTGCCTTGTTCCCCTTGTAATCGGGAAAAGGAGCGGACGTTTCAGTTCCTATCCGAATTACGGCCTTAGGATTGGTATATAGCGCCTGAATGGCCATGATGTATTCTAAAGGGAACCCCCTCCATGTCAGGACAGACCACAGGAATCCCAAGTCGACCTTGTCGAAAGCTTTTTCGGCATCCAACAGGACAACTCCGACTGGGGATCCCGTGGCCTGCGCCCAATCCAACAGGGCAATTATACGTCTAATATGATCAGTGGTATCCCTTTTCTTGATAAAACCATGTTGAATCTTTGAGACCAAGACAGGCATTATATCATTTAATCTATTGGCCAATATTTTAGAAAAGATTTTACTATCTGCTGTGATGAGAGATATTGGCCGATAAGACCCTAATTCATTGACATCTTTTCCTTTTTTTTTTAAATACCACAATAGTGGCCAAAGACCATGAAGCGGGTGGGTGTCCTTGAAAAGCTTGATGAAATAGCTTGAGCAATTCAGGTTTAAGCATATTTCTAAAAGTGCAATAAAATTCTAAAGCGATTTGATCAGGCCCCGTGGCTTTCCCGGGGGCTAGGCCGAGGATGGCTAGTTCAATCTCCTCCCAAGTTATAGGGGCTGCTATGAGAACATTGTCAGCTTCAGTCAACAGTACATTATCAATGTTCCTCAAATAATCCATTGGATCCTTTGCTTCATTTATTTCATTACTAGCTTTATTGTATAATAACTTATAAAAGCCACTAAATGCCTTCAATATCCCTGCTTTAGATTCTTGAGATACTCCTTCCAGATCTATAGTTTTCAATATATCATTCGAAGTGGCCTTCTGTCTTAACCTTTGTGCTAATATTCTCCCTGTTTGTTCGCTTAGTTCGTAACACTTCACCTTATGCTGTTTTTATTTAAGCGCGACCTGGTCGGCTAGATGAGAATATACAGCAGCTCGTTCAATAGTTAGGAGTCGTTGCGCCTCCTCGACACCTTGGCCATTTTTAATATTAACCACTAGTTTTAACTCAGCATTCCTTACTATATTGAGTTTGTTCTTGAACTCCACTTGTGTCTTCCTGTGCTGAAAGTTAGAGTAACTAATAGTTTCCCCCCTAACTATAGATTTAAAGGCGTCCCAAACAACTTGGAATGAGGCTGTCTCGTTGGTACGCTCAAAGAAATCTTTAATAATTTCAGCCATATGTCGAAGATAACTTTCATCAAGCAGAAGACTCCTTTGGAACGACCATTGACTATTAAAATTGACGCATTTAGAAGGAAATAATAATTCCAATATAACAGGATTGTGATCCAAAACTAATTGTGGTAGTACCTCGATATTAGTGTTTTCCAAAAAGAATGAAGAAGTAAAGAAATAATCTAAACGGACAACCTTTTTATGAGGAATCGAAAAAAAAGTATAACCAGGATCAGTAGGATGCAGATTATTCCATACGTCAGACAACCCATTCGCTAATACCAATTCCCTTAAGGCTCTATAAGTCCTGATCTTGCGACCTTTATAATTCCTGGTGATCCTAATATTGCAATTAGAGTCCACGTGAACATTTAAATCCCTGCACAAGATTATAGGTTGACACCAAGCCGCCAATTCTGAATTGACCGTATTAAACACCTCGTTATCATCTAAGTTAGGGCCGTATAAACAACAAACAGTAAATTTATTACCTTCAACAATAATTTCTGCCATCCCCCATCTTCCCCATTTATCAGCTAGTGTTCTGAGACATTTTCCGACCCCTTGTTTCATACAGATTTACACTTTTTCTAATGCAACATCATTTTGAGGCAGTGACAGAATAGCCTGCTGTAACGATTAGTAAATGATCTTCTTTAAAGCAGTTGTTTTTTTTCCCTTTGTTTTTCCTATTAGTACAGTTTCGTAATAGACAATACTTAACCCTATTCCATGTTCTTCTAAAGTGTTATTCCTATTCTTCTGTAACTTTCTTTTCAGACTTAGTACAGTTTTCTGTAAAACAAACAACTAAAACAATAAACATCTAATAGGCACAGTTCGTAATTGTTCTTCTTTCTGCTTTAAGTTAATTTTTGCTTTTTCAATTGAGTTTTTCCAATAGGAATGTCATTGCAATTCAAGAGGGTTTTAACAGTTCAGGGTTCACGCTGCACAAATCTTACAATGTGACAATCGGTGCAGCCTTCATGTAGTAAGACCATTCAGGGGCAGAATACCTTCCGGCAAGGTACTCTAGTTCTTCTGGATCTCCTTAAAACTTGATGATTTGGATCAATATCACCTTCTTCTGTCTCACTCTCCTCCTGCACTGTTTCTGGAATCTGTACTATTGATGAGCTTCTCTGTAATCTCCCTTTCCCGAGATTTCTTGGCCACTCTGCTTGGCGACGGATTCTTTTTGTCCCAGACCTCGTTCCTATTCCTAGATCTTGTTCTTCTCCTTGTTTGGTTTTGCAGATGCTTTCAGCATGCAGTTCAAACTCTGCTCTGTCTTTGTCCGAGACCTCAATACCACTCTGCATCACCTCAGGTACTTGTACTTGTCTTTCAGCTTGTTGATCTTCACCCCTTTCTCCTCCTTGTACTTCGCTCTGTATTCTCTCCGGCACTACAGGCCTAGGTGGTCTCTCAACTGGTGTTGCGACCACTCTTCTTTCTGTATCATAGTCCAAGGATGCTTTTTCTGCATTGCTCATTCTCTTGGTATGTGCCTTTCCAAATGGGCTCAAGACAAGTCCTCCGAACGTGCTTCTTGATAATGACCCAATCCCCAGGACTGAGGTTGTGGCACTGTTCTTGGTGAGGGTCTCGAATAGCCACTAATACTTGATGAGAGACAGAATGAACCACATCAGCAAGTGTCTTGCAGTAGTCCAAAATCATAACATCTGTGATGTTCACAAGGGAATTCGATGGCACAGCTGGTAGCTTCTTAGCCCTCCCCATCAGTATTTCATGCAGGAAAAATCCTGCCTTCCTGTACGTGATACTTTGAATGCTCATCAATACTAGTGGTAGTAGATCTGGCCATTTTGGTGAAGTTAAATCACAAGCTTTGGCCAAGCTGGATTTTATTGTTTCATTAATTTGCTCAGAAATGCCTGGCACTTCTGGTCGGTAACTGCAATGTAGCTTCTCTTCAGTCTGTAGTGCAGCACATAGCATGTTCATCACTTCATTATTGAAGTGTGTTCCGCTCTCTGACTCAAAAAGGACTGGCACCCCGAATCTAGGAATGATTTGTCGTAGTAACAATTTAGCTACAGTAATACTGTCATTTCTCCTCGTTTGGGTAGGCTTCCACACATCTTGAGAAAAGACAGTTGATCACTAGGACATATCGCAACCCATTGTGCACAGGCATCTCAATAAAGTCAATCTGCAATCATTCAGAATCTGGAATTAAACCAACTTTGTAAAAAAAAAGTCTCACCATGGAATCTCTCCTAACGGGTCGTTGGAAACAACAAGATTTCAGGCAACAACGGCCTTCCATTGACTGACATCCAAATGTCAATGGCATTTTTTGCACAACCTGACGTGATCTACCCATTTTGCTTCGGACACATTTTCCTGCACTCTTTTCAATTCTTTCCAAGTTTCAGTTATTTCCATCATCATTGCAAAAGAACTTTCTTCCTCAGATTCGCATGAGAAACCTCCATTAAATGTGCATGCTAGCAATGCACAATACCTGGCTATGGAGTCAATGTATTGGTTGCCCATGGAAAAGTATCCACTGCCTGTTTGATGTCCAGGACATTTTACAATATCACTTTCAGTAGGCAATTGTAGGGCCTCAAGGAAATTCTTGATGTGTTGTCCATTTCGAATGGGGATTCCTGTGGGTATTCTGTGGAGGTAAGAAATCCCGTTTGTGACCATAACTGCCCAAAACCATGAACTGCGCTAAGAGCATTAAGACTGTCAGTAAAGATAGTGACTCTCATATGTGCAGTTAAACTGCAAGCTCGAGTAAGGGCAATTAACTCAGTAACTTGTGCGCAGAAAACAGAATGAAGCCAGGAAGCTTCGATCACATAATTCATGGAGCACACAGCATATGCTGCTCTTAGTGTGCCTTCATTTCCTCTTAGGCATGAACCATCATCAAATAGGACATGGTCGGGCTCATTTAGTGGTTCATCCTTAATGTCGGGTCTTGGCTTTGTGCATTGTTCAGGGACACTTAGTCAATCAGGATCAAACTCTTCCCATTTTTCATTTTGTTCAGTCACAGGCATAAAAGTAAAAAAAGGTAATACTTTACAGCGTTTCATTACAACATTCTTGGATGCAAGCATATTTTGCTCATATCTGGTTACTGAGTATTTGTTTTAGTAAGCAATAATTCCACAGAGTGTTGAACCATGACAACTAAAGGGTGTTCCATCACTATATTCTCGCTCTTTTCCAAAATAGCACTCACCACGGCAACCACCTTCAAGCAGCCGGGTAGACATGCCACCACAGGATCAACTGTAGTGGAAAAATAGGACACAGGTCTTCGGGCCCCTTAATTTATCAGTGTTAAAACTGACAGTGCGCACCCATCTCTTTTACTGCAAAACATAGTAAATTATTTTGTATAATCAGGCATTCCCAGAGCTGGGGCACTACAAAATTTATTTTTCAGATCTTGGAACACTTTTGAATATTTGTTGTCCCAATGAAGCGGATCAGACACATCTTGATGTGTGAGCCTCAGTAAAGGCTTTACCATTAAAGAAAAGTTTGGTATCCACTGTCTACAGTGGCCAACCATTCCCAAAAACATCTGGATTTCTTTCTGTGTTTGCGGTGGATTCATCTGCAAGATGACTAACACTCTCGCTGGTGATAACTTTCTGACTCCTTTCATGATAATGTGTCCCAGATATGGAACTTCTTTTTGACAGTACTGCAGTTTACCTGGAGACACTTTGTGTCTGTATTCTGCCCGGTGATTCAAAAGTCCCATGGTGCTGTACTTGCTAGAGTCAGGTGTTTCTGATGCTACTAAAAGATTATCTATATATTGTACAAGGGCAGACTCAGAAGGCATTTGTATAAGGACTTAAGAATCTGGTTGAAGATAGACTGACTCTGTATAACTTTGAGGGACACAACACCGCATGATTGTCCTCCGCTGGAAGACAAATGAGAATAAGTATTGGCTATCATTGGTCAATGGCACTGAAACGCAAACTTGACACAAATCAATGACAAACCATTCTGCAGTACATGGAATTTGGAATAGTGCAGTTGCAGGATTCTGTACCATGGGACAACAAGGTACTACTATGTCATTAATTCACCTTAGAAAATCCTGGACAATCCTATACTTGCTACTTGGCTTTTGTAAACTGATAACAGAATTACATTGGCTTCCAATCAACTCTCTCCATATGCCTGTCTGAAGCATGTCTTTGATCACTGGCTGTAATCCTGCAATAGTTTCTGGAGACAAATGATAGGATGGTGTTCGGTGATAAACAGAATTTGGCCTTAATCTTATTTGGGCTGATTCTACACCTTTTATAAGTCCAGTGTCTTTGTCTTTCCCTGTTAGAGCACAAACGTCTGTGCTTATAGTTTCCCTAAGATCTTCTGTTAATTCAGAAATTGTCAACAAAGGGAATATTCCTATTTCAGCATCCTGTCTAATCATTTTGAAGTCGACATTCTCATCATGGATTTGAAAGGCAGCATAGGCTGGTGTGCAGTATATTGTGCATTTTTCCTTACACAATAGATCTCTTACTAGTAGGTTTATTGGGCTTATGTCACAGAGCACAAATCCGAGCTTCTCTTCAAAAGTTTCTATTTTTACTGTATCTTCTTTTATAATCAGATTTTGCATTTGTTTTTTTGTAACCCCAACTACTTGGATTGTTTTCCCTGAGAGAGGCAAGACTGATACTTCCACATTCTAACAGTAGAATGGGTAGCTCCTGTGTCAATCAGAAAGGTCATATTGTGACCATAAACATTTGCATCTACATATGGGCCACTTTGATGTACCTCCAAAACTGCGCCAAGAACGCAATCTTCTCCCTCTCTCAGGCACAGTCATTGGGAATTATCAGAAGCAAACTCATCGGTCTCAAATGAGGGATATTGACCTGTAACATTTTCATTCTGGTTTTGAAATAGTGGCATAGCATTTTGTAACTGAGTTGCATTAAACTTTGGCATTTGATTTATGTTGAATTTAGGATTCCCCATTTGCAGAGGAGTGGGTCACATCATCTGAGCTTGATTTTGCATGGGAGTCTGCAATTGCTGTATAATTCTCTGCACTGGTGTCCCCTGTGAATTTTGCATCAGTACTCCAGCATTTTTCGATTCAATCGACATTCTCACTTCCAATGCCCCACCCTATGACAAACGTGACAAGCAGCAACCTTTTTCATTGCAGCAATGTCCGTTCCTGATCCCATACCAGTGGGAACACCATTACCCCTACTATGGGGCATATTGATTCCACCTTGATTTAATGTAAACCCAGCCTTTGGAGGACATCTCCCTGCGTCATTCCCTGATTTCCTGTAAAAGACAAGATATTTAAACCTTTTTGAGCCAACTTTGCCTAAGCCACAAACATTTTTCTTTTATTTTCCTCTTCTTCATGTCCAGTTCATCGCTGCAATATTTTTCGTAATACAGGATTTCATCTAATGTCTTGGTGTGCCAACAAATCAAACTTTGCATAATGTTAGCATTAATTTCAGGTTTCAGCCGCCCTAAAACAAACTCAGAACAAAAATCCCCATATCCTTTTCTTCAGGATGCCAACATCCACTGTGCTATTTTAACAGCTGCATCAATCTTTCATAGCTATCATGACCTGTCTCCTTCAGCTCTTGTGTGAATCTTTTAATCGTTTATCAATCAGAATCCCTGGGAGGAATCTTTCCTTTGAAAAAGGTCATAACTGCTTCATATTTTTCCATCACCACTGGTAAAAGTGCACCAGTTCCTCTCTCTCTTGGTGGCTCTCCATTTTATACCGATGCAGGAAGTCATTGGTATGAAAATTCCGCCAATTCTATCATACGCCATGGAATATATACAAATTAAATCATGGCAAGACATAAAAGTAAAGGAGGGCATCATACTCCGAAGACTGGTAAACATGTCTCATTCGGTGCCAGTTCAAGCTCTTCGCCTTGAGTTATCCTTAGCGGGAATTTTCGCCCGAGTAATCTCTAACATCATAATTTGGGCGTATAATCTCCTACATGCAGAACCAAATACATTAAGACACTTATTAAAATTGGAAACTTTTAGAGAGGAATCATCTGGGTATACGTTTAATAGGAATTTGAAAAAAGCTATTGAGATTTCACAGTGCACGGTAGCACTGTTACAGGTGTGGTCGCGAGCGCACCTGAAGTCTTTTTAAAACATCTGGTCCCTAGAATCTGTTATGAAAAGGACAAAGAATATTGCAGCCAGTTAAAACATTACAAATTGTTCGCAGAAAATATAGAATTTAAAACCCAAGCTCCGTATCTAGGATTTCAATTAGAACATGGGATAAGGTGCTGTATCCTACTCTTACGTATGGGTATACTTCCGTTAGCAACAGTCTTAGCTAGTTGGAACGGTACAAATAATCCTAAAGGCATATGTGAACTATGCCATGGTGGACGACAAAATTTGCTCCACGTTTTTATTAATTTGTCCTAATCCAAGTATGGTAGAGGCTCGATGACGATGTATAACTCCAATTCAATCAAAGTATAATGCTCATTTCTCAAATGAATTAGTCTTGCTGCGTAATTTTCCAGTTGATGAATTTGTATGTTATAACCTGTATACGTTTTTTAAATTCTTTTTAAAGCTGTTTTAAAGGTAAAATGCCAAATTGTAACATACTTATACAAAGAAACGCTGTATAAGCAGTCTGCAACATATCGTCATTTTGCCATCTTAGAAAGAGTTTTAAAAATGTAGTTTAATTTACTAACAATAATTTTACCTTGTATTTGTTGATCTCAGTCGAGGTCTGATTCAAATCAAATAAAATTGAAATTGAAATTGAAATTTCTCGATAACAGCTTCGAAATCTTGATTAACCTTTCTACTTTTGCATATCTCTGCACCGGCTTGTCTCTCAATTTTGGAAAATTGTTCGCAAATGCTGTCAGATCATCTCTATTCCATAGAACTTGTACATAGCTACCTCCAACTACTTCCATCAATGGATACGCCACTGCCTCATCCAACTTATCCTGTCTGCCCCCTGCTTCTCTCTTTTTCCTTTTGTGTTTCTTTGCCCATCTAAGTTCCAACTTCTCTACATCCTTCTGTTGTGTATGCATTTGACCAATTCAGTAATGTACAGACAGATTCCTGTAATCCTTCTGTTTTTTATTACCTGATCATCCAATTCAACCCTGTAACTACAATGCAGTTTGTTATTAGCAAGATCCACATTATACCTTTTCGCTATGCCTGCCAATTTGTCTTGTATCATAGCAGCACTCAGAGTAATCTCCTTACAGAGGAAGGTTAACTTGTTTCTTTGGTATCGATCCAATTGATCAAACTCTAGGAAACCCTGGGTCAGTTCTTCTAAGCCTACTTTTAATTTAGGAATATCCAATGATCAATCTTTCTTTGTTTCTAATACTTTTGGGGGCTTTGTAACTGTGATCTTCTTTTCTCCAGTAATCTCTTCAATCCATTGTGATAAAAATCCATCTCCATTGCCAATTAAATCATTTTAGCTAAGAGAGTCGTAAAGACTAAGGTCCCTCCTCCATCTACTAAAGCCTGCACATTTTGTGAAGGTCTCCACAGAAATACCTGTGAATTCGGAGTTGTCAGTACATTCCCAACAACTGGCATTGTTAAGACTTCTGGCCTTCTCTCAATTTGAGGTGTTACAGTAGCAACCACTCGAGGTGCAACAGGAACATTATCAGTGGAGACTACAGCTGGAGGTCGTCTCAGAACTGGTGGAGAAATTTGCAAATCTATATGGGTTACTCAACAGGAAGTGGATCTAAATCCACTGGAGCTGTAACTATGGTCTGACTGGCACCAGCACTTATTTCTCCTGGATCAATATATTTCACAGGTGGTGATGGTCGGGACGACAACATCTGTTCTAATATCTCATCTCCCGAATCAGTGTCTGACTCATTTCCTTCTTGCTTCTCACTTTTCCTATTTTTCTTTGTACCTTCTCATGTGAGAACTGGATATAATCTGGCTCATTCAATAATACCAATAATACCTTTCCTCCATCTACATTGTTCCTCATTCCACAGAGCATTGGCAATATTTCACATTGCTATTCCTGCCCTTCTATGATATTTCTCCTTTTCCTTTTCCCTTGCAACCTTTTCCTAAACATTTAAAGCCTCATATTGCATGAGTCGAGGTGGTGGCTTCATCGCGTACAATTTCTCCTTCAAATGATTTAGGATTCTGGTATTGAATATCCCATAACTCGGAAAACATAAAGGTCCATCATTTTCGGTAATCCTACTCCATTGTCGAAGCCACAAACACAAATTTAATCCTTGTTCGGTAGTCATAATGTATGCTGGAGTACCCTCTGGAGGTGCCTCCTGGTACCTTTTCATCCAGGAATATTGACATCTCCCCTGAACATTTTCATTAAATCCATTAAACATTTCATAATGACAATTGAGATTTAAAATGTTCACGTAAGACCAAATGTTTTAATTTAGTTTCGTATGCATGCAAGTTTTGTTCACCTATTAAATGATAGCTTTTATTTTCATGTAATCTGTTACCAAATCCACTGACCGCACTCAAAACAACAAAGCCCAATCACAGTGGGACACAGAAAAATCCACTAGCCAATGGCAGCTCGAAAGTAGAACAATCGTCCAATCCTGCCCCAAACACTATGATGTGTGACTCACTCCTCACAGCAGCTCACCCTCCTTTACAATTTGTTTCCCATTCATACAGAACTTTCAAGTTTTTCTTAAAACAACTTATTATTTGCTTCTTCTAAAGGAAAGTAAGTATCCTGGGACAATTGGCTGTGTCCAACTGGACGTTTCAGACTGTAGACCACTGGAGGACATACACAAACCTACCAACCTTATTCGCCCAAGAAGTGTTGCCAACTGGGCTGAAGAAACAGGTTTCCTCACCTAGAACTTATTCGGAGCAGCAAATCTGATTCAGCGGAACCTCACCAAGAAGGTATCTAGCCTTATGGAGCCCTCTTCAGATACAGCCCGCAGCCTTGCCCAAATAGAGGATTTCGAACTCTGAAAAAGAGGCTAAGTCCAAGGGTAAATATCTTGACTGGGCATAGGTGGCAACTGTATATGACCAGCATAGAGGATTTTCCTAGGTGTGCAATTAGAATTTCTCCAACTTTTAGTTTTTCCCACCAAAACCAGCGGCTTCATTGGGACATTGTCCAACGCCTTTCTGACTTCGTGGAGCCCTCCTCTGATATAGCCTGCTGCCTTGTTCTGCTGAAGAATTTTCACTTCCAGAAAAACAGACTAATTCCCAAGGTAAAACCTCTGACCACATCAAACCTGATAGCTGTCTTCGACATGCGCTCCATCATTGTCTATGTGGCCGGTTGACCCGCATTGGCGCATATTGCGTTTTTGGCACTATTTTTACATAAAACTTTAAAAATGAATATCTTCAGTTACCCTTACTGATTGTTTTGTCGTTTTGGTGTTGATGGGTTCCTTAAAGTATTAACTATTATTATCTATTTTTTATCAATTAGAGTGGGATTTTTATTTTGTTAGGTTTTTTACTTTTTAACTATTTTGGTACTTCTAAATGAGTTACACATTTTCATTCTAGCCTATCTGCTATCTACTTGAGGACCTAACAGAACAGTTACCTTATTACTTGTGATGGACTACTGTCCATCCCAATAAAATAACTCACTTTCTCACATTGGTGTTCAGCGGTAGGATCTGGAACATGTGTTTATTAGTACCATTCAGCTGTTAATTTAGAAATGAAAAATCTCCAAATTTAACTGACAACAAAAATTGATTTTTGATTTTTAATTGTCATCAAGCTTTGAATGGGTAATGTGTTATTTTATTTTTTAATGCAATTTGTGCACCTTACGCCCAAGGGAACATGGAGGTACATTTGGCTACCCTCACAGTAGTGAAGATGTAGGTCCTGTGAAAATAAAGGAAGCTAAAGATGGACCTGAATGCCAGAAAGACAGACTACAAAGAGCCCTTTACGGCCTGGGAAGAGGTCTGCCAAGTGTAAATGCCCTCTTAGGATGAAGAGATTGAGGAATCCTCAGAGGAAGAAAATCTCCAAATTGATTTTCTGGTGCACCCTACAGAACTGAAAGCGATGCAGGCTCTGTCAGCATGAGCCCTTCTGAGCCGGCAATCCTGGAGATAGGACTGAGAGACAAGTAGTCAGCAAGAGAGCTGCAGTCTAAACTAGCAGTCACAGCACTGGAGGAAAAGAGGATGGCACTGGAAGATACTAAACTGGTCTTAGAGGCAAAAAGGTTTTCTTGGTCTTTGGCTGTCTGAGGTAGATGGTGGCAGGAATGGTGAGGTGTCTACAGGGGACACACACACACCCTTCACTTGCGCAAGGGTATTGTGCCAATCTTTGTGGTGGAAGGTAATATTGACAAATGGTTTGCCTCCCATGAAAGGCCATTGAGAATGTGCAGAGTAGATTAACACCACTGGAGGGCCTGACTCTGGGAGTTAATACCCTTACTGGGGAGGAATATGCCCCTGGCTTGAGTAGAGGGGCTAGCTGATTTATACACTCACATGAAGGATGCCCTTGCACAGAAATCTCGGCTTACATGTGAGGAGTATCAAAAGTAACCCCAGGATGCAGATTCACAACAATCCTGTGTTGTTGTTGTTGTAAATGCCTCAGTAAAAGCACTGGAGTGTAGGGTGGAAGGCAATACAGTCACTACTTCGGATCGGCTACATAATCTGATCATAAAGGTGGGCTTTTTTGAGTAATTGTCATTCAAAATTACATTTAGCATCTAGTGGATTCCAAGCTGACTAACCTCGGGCAGATGGAAAAGGCAGCTGATCTGTGAGTGCCACTAAGGTGTTCAAAAAGTCCCAGCAGGGGGGAGTCCTAGAATGATGGTCCAGCTCACCTCCGGGAAAAGAGGGGAGCAACAAGGATAAAAAGAAGGAATTCTCACAAGGGCCCCAATGTCTAACTTGTAGTGGAGTCCTGTACCATTCCTAAACCTCATTGAGTGGATAGACGAGGAAACAACCCTTAATGCCTTCAAGGCTAGGATGACTGTTGCTAGCCCATGCATAAGAAGGCAAGTTCTGCTTGTTCCAGGCAGCCCCTTACCAGAGGGCATTCCTAAGCAATTGCAAGTGTAGGGACTGGTGAAGAAGTTGGCCCAGGGGAAGCAGGGGTTTGACTGAAGCCATCTTAGACTTTGTGGGTGAGGTGGATTTTAAAGCTGTGGCTGCCTTATCTACCAGCATGGTGAAGTACAGGCAATGGCCAATCGTCAACAGGATCAAGGTAGACTCTCAAAGGGATACAAGAGTCAGCATGGCCACGGTGATGGACTACTGGTGTCCACAGAGCAAATCATTCCAGATATTTTCTATAGTGTATTTAATGCTGACAATGAGGTGACATTTCATCCCATAGCAATGGTCACCTTTGAGTGGGGAGGATTACTGTCCCTGAACACATATCTGTTGGCCCTGCCATACCAGTGGAGTGTCTGCTGGGAAACAATCTAGAAACCTTTGCTTGGGCAGAGGTGAAAAGTAAGGCCCATGCTAAAACTTTGCGTCTGCCTGGGTGGGGATCCATGACTACAAAGGCCCAAACAGCCTGTTTGGAAGCTCAAGGGAGCCTGGAGTCTGGAGCAATGGCCTAGGTTTTCAGAACCAAGAGGAATGGCAAGGGGTGCTGGATGCTAGCCTCACAACTTCCCATGGCCCAGACAGAATCTGAATTCCCAATGGCAAATCCGGAGCGTAAAGGGGAAGAGGACCCTGTCCTGAGAGACCTACCAACACTCTCTGAGATACTTGGGGCAGGAGGACAGTCCTGGGAGGAGTTATGATAAGCGCATAAAGAGTACCCAACTCTTGAAGGCCTTCGGTGCCAAGTTGATGCCCAAGAACAGATAGTTATCAGTGTAACTCCCAGGATCTTCTGGGAAGACGGTGTCCTGTACAGCAAGGCTAGGAATTCAAAACCTGGGGCAACCAGAAGATTGGTAGTTCCCCAGCATTTCAAGGCATTTCTCCTAAACCTAGCCCATAATATCCCCTTTAGCATGCACATGGGGCAGACCAAAAGTTGGCAGGTTGTTCAACCACTTTTAGTGATCCGGATTTCTGAAAAGGTGAAGGAGTTCTGTTGCTCCAGCACCCCCTGTCAAGCAAGTGGCTAGACAGGAGGGTAACCAAAGTCTCCCTTCATCCCACTACCTGTCAGGAATTACAGACATTGAGCGCCTACTTAGGCATTAAACTAAAATTCCCATGCGGCCGGCGGATGGGCGGAGTCTGCGTCCTTAAGACTATTCGGCACGCACACGGGAGCGTGCGTAATTCTGGAAATGTGTGCTTTGATTTGAGGCGGGAGATGCGGAAGCAAGAGCCGCTTTGTCACTTGCTCGGCTGAGCTGGTTTTCCTTTTTCCAAGGACTGGAGAAAGCGAGGGGGCCTACCCAGGATCGGGTAAGTTTGGGCGTCCAGCTTTTAGCTGGAGGAGGTTTTTCCGATTATTGACGCCGTGGACCGCTGACGGGGAACGCACGTCTCAATTGCTACAAAGAAGAGCAACGGTCGAGACCGCAAATTCGTCTCGCTTGCTACTAATAATTTATTTGGCCCAAACAAAAACAATACATTTGTTCTGGCCGATGCGGTATGGAAACAGCTTTTCATTTTGAGTATGGCAGAGCGACATTGGGGTTTCTTATGTTTATTCTTTACCTTTGAGCACACTTACCTTAAGGCATTATCACTGGACTGCTAAGAAAGATATCAAGCGCTATTGTTCTCTTGTTTCCACTTCATTATTTGCCATGACTGTCCTTATGTTCAAATATTACGATTGGCATAAAAACAGAATCGGTGAGCATGCTAGGCGTACATAAGAAAAGTAGTGTTTTTGGTCACAAATATATAGAAGCTGTTTAGAAGGTTGGATTGTAAGTGACAGAGGTTAATGTATGTTCTGTCTTCTAAGTTTATCCATCAGAACAGACTTGGATGTTATTATTTTGAGAAGTGAAATGAGGTTCCATGTGCTCGTGGATAAGGTAGCGATTGGCTTCAGTGAGACATTAATGAGAGTAGTCATATATCTATATGTGTGTTTTGATATATGTTGTTTTGTGTTATAGGTTCTCCTCCCTGCTGTTCACTACCCTTACGTTTCCCTCACTTGATCGCCCTAACGCTCTGTAATTTGGTAATCAGAGATTGGGGATGTCAAGGGGTGGACCACTTATAGCATCATCCGGATCCTGAGGAGAACAGAACCTGACACTACCCATGGCGGGGATACATTTTGAGAGGGTGGGTCTTGAACTGTTGTGCCCCTAGTCTCTAAGGGGCAGATTTACGAGTTCCGGCGCATCTCTGCAAATCAGCAGGGATGCGCCAGAAAAGATGTGACACACAATTCCCTCCCTGTGCCACCACGAATGCGATGCATTTACAAAGCAGTGCACCGTGGTGCAAGGATAGGGCGATGCGTGTTGCATCCTGTGGCGTAAGGGCGGCGCATTGCTGGAGTCGTGTCGCAAGCGCGACGCGGCTGCAGCAATGCTCAGGGACGCCCCATGCCTAACATGCTGCGTCACTCCTTACCACTGCTTCAAGCAGGCGCAGGGTTTTGACACAACATGGACGTAAAAATGACTCCGTGAAATCTTGTAGATTTCATTGCGTCACTTTTATGAGGCGTTCCTGCGACGAAACGCCCACCCTGCACCGGAACGCCCACATGAAACCTAATGCAGTTTTCATGTGGCGCAGGGATTTTCAATGAGACGCATCTCCCTAGATGCTTCACGTTGTAAATAAGGTGCAACGTGGCACATGGTTTACGCCGCCGATGGGTTACAGAAGTGACGCAACAGCTGCATAAATGTGGCGCATGGGGCTTTTAAATCTGCCCCTAAAAATGCGTCAGATAGCATGTTCATCTTTCATGTTGGACCTTTTCATTAGGTACCCTGAGGCCATACATCTGAGGATGGTGAATGCATCTGTAGTTGTTAGGCCCTGCTTAGTATCTTTACCAGTGTAGGGTTCTCCAAAGAGGTAATATTAGGAAAAACCTGTCTGTATACTTGAAGGTTATGTGGTATGAGTGTGGAGCTTCTCCCAGACCTCTTATCCTACAGCGCCAAGGATGGTTCAGTGGAGGGAGTAGTGCTCTCCCCTACACAGACAGATCAGCAGCAGCAGAGAGACTATTGCCAATTAGTGAACCAGTTTGCTGGACTGTTTTCACTGACACCTAGACCCAGTGGTAGGTCCACAATATTGACACTGGTGATAGTTTGCTTGTCAAAAACAACAAGCTAAGCAGGTTGTCAGATAAAGTAAGGGCCAGAATCCAGGAAGAAGTTTTCAATATGTTGTTTCTGGGGTGATTGAGCTTTCCAGTAGACCCTGGGACAGCTCAGTGGTAGTAGTACCAAAGGCTAACCTGAACAGGAGGACTCCAGAACAGAGTTCCACGTGGATTACTGAGGTTTCAGTGTCATCACCAAAAATGATGCACATCCCATTCCCAGAGCTGATGAGGGGGGAGGGGCTGCAAAGTATCTAAGTATATTTGACCTCCAGTTTCTGGCAGATTATCCTAACGAAGGGAGAAAAGGGGAGATCAGCACTCCCATTTCTTGAGGGCCACTTCCAATTTTAGATAATGGTCCTGCCACCTTATATAGGTTAATAAACTGGGTATAGTTTTAGCTGGAGACTTTTAGCGCAGCATAGCTAGATGATGATATTACTGTCTTGATCTCCATCTGGCAGGAATACCTGACCCACCTCATGGAAGTGCTTCAGGCCATGCACTAAGCGGATGACTGCCAAGGTAAGCACGCACCAGATAGGGCAGAGGTCTGGAGTGTAACATAGTCGGGTGGTGACATATGTAGCTTCCCCATCCCAAGATCCATACTATCATGGCTTGGGAACCTCCCTAAAACCAAAATCAGGTCAGAGCTTTCCTCGGTCTTACAGGATATTTCAGGAACTTTGTCAAGGGGTATGGCACCATTGTGCCCCCCCCCCGATAGAGCTGGCTTTTAAGAAGCAGCATAAGAAGGTCACATGGACTGAGGAGTGTCAGAATGCCTCTGCCACCCTGAAGGAGGCACTATGCACTCACCGATCATGAAGGCACCTGATTTCAGCAAAGAACTTTTGGTCCAAACAGATGCTTCAGAACCTGGCACTGGGGCAGTGTTATCATAGCTGAATGATGAGGGGCAGGATAAACCTGTTGCCTTTATCAGCAGGAGACTACTCCCTGGAGGGCATCATTTGAGTCCTGTAGATAGAGCAACCTATATAGTGGTTATGTCTTTGATGAAGCTGAGAACATACCTGTATGCTACTCACCTCAGGGTTCAAACCAATCACTGCCCTCTCAGGTGGCTCCTGCACATGAGAGAAGAGAACCCCAAACTGTTGAGGTAGTCCACTTTCCTACATGGTATGGTCTACACAGTGGAGCACAGATCTAGAACTGACCTTTCAGGATCTCCAACTTAGATTATGAGAACTGCAAAAGGCATAACTAAGTTGTTCCTCATCTTTCATCTAAGGGTGGAATTTGCATGGACTGATGTTGCTGTTTTTTTTTTACGCTATGCACTGAGATACTGCTAACTAGGCAGCAGAGTATGTGTCCTAACCGCAAAACATGTTGAAATTGGCATAACACCGGTTTGGTATATTTAAATTTCCTGTAAGACCATAGTATATGGTGCCTAAAGTATACCCATTGGATGGAAAGTTAATTGTCACCTGTGGACTAGAGCACTACTGTGTCATATACTAGTGTGACAAGACAAAGTTGACTCTAGGCCTATCACTGTATACTGGTTTTATAAGTGCAACCCAACCTGTCAAAGTAAACTCTTTTGACAGATGAAAACTTCCCTTTTAAATATTAATACATCACCATCACTAAGGCCTTGTAGCCCAGAAGGCAGGGTGTATGCTATTTAAAAGTAGGACATGTAGACATTTAAAGTGAACATGTCCTTACAGTGACTAACCCCAAAAAGGTATTTTCACTGCAGTAAGGCTGGCTGACTTACAGAGAAACAATGGGAAACAATATTAAATATTAATTCTGCTATCACTGGCTAGGGACCAATTATTATTTTCAATAAATGTTAATAAAAAGGGACTTTTTCAAAGGTACCTTTTTACTGCCTGATGTTGCAGGAGACTAACTTGCATTCGCCTCCAACTGTCACACCGCCGATGAATGACCCTGGTGAGGTGTGAAAACTGCTCCCACGAGAAAGACATAGGTCTAGGTGTTGGGAGGTGGTTTGTTCTTCTTGCAGGAAGACTGGTTGGGCAGTGCCCAGGAACTTAATTTACTTCAATTGGGTCTCCCATGTCACAAGCATATGCCAGATGACACCTGTTCATGCCTCTCTTTTTGTACTACCGGTTAGACAGGCACCAGACCTAGTGTGGTTAAAGTTGTCCCAGAACAGATTTGGAGTGACCAAGGAGGAGAGGACTGGTCCTTACCTGACCACACCTCTGGGTGGGCACACAGGTGGAGAACGGTTTCTCCATCTTGAATTTAGTGAGTGAGTGCACTGTGTGATTGTTCGCAGTTGGGCAATACCCTTAATACCATCTTCAACCAAGAAGCGAGGCCCTGAAACTACTAATGTTCCTTCCCTCCGGAGAACCTGAGATACCTCTGACGGACTGCCTCAATCAGAACATACAGATATGCATCTTGCATATCCATATTTGTTAAGAAAGCCCATTCTGAAATTAGAGGAATCACTTGTTTCTGAAGGGAACAGTCAGGAAGAACTTGTTGAGAGACTTCAAATCTTTAATCATCCTGCACTGACCCAAAGCCTTCTATACTACTGTGACTATTGAATACTATACAATTTCTCTCTTCTGAATTGGTACTGGAATGATTGCCCGCTTCTTGAACAGGTAGAAAATATTGTCCTGCCATGTCTGTCTCTTGTAAGGGTCCTTGGACAAGGGCGTCCAAACAAAATGCTAACTTGTAGGAGACAACTGAAAGTCTATTGCATGTCCTGTGTAATAAATGGTTGATACCCATATGTTGGTTACTGATTGTTTCCACCAATTTAGCAACAAAGTAGGCAAACTCCCGAAGGGATCATCTTCTTTTCTAGCTTGGCATAGCTTGGCATAGTCAGGGATGCTGTTTCTGATTACCTTTATCCCCTGAGGACTGCTGAATAATTACTCTGTGCACTTTTCGGCCGCAAATGGTACCCATATGAAAGCTAGGCCTATGGACTCTTCTTTCCCTTGGACAATAATTTCTTATTCTTTACTGAATACTTTTTCTTGTGATGAAAAGGCTGTACATGTTTGATTTTTAAATGACCTCTTCCAAATCCTCCAAAACAGCTTACTCCTGCCAAATGGTATTTTCAATAAACAATTCTTCTGAGTAGCATCCCCTGCCATACTCTTAAATGCATATGATGTGTATCTACAACTATACCACCAAAAACCATAGCAGAACCTCTGGGATTATCAAAAACAATCCCTGAAAGAACTTAGCCTGGACCTCCATGTCCACCAAAAGTTGCCAGCAATCTTCATATTCCTTAATGCCAGAAGAAACTTAACAGATTTGAGGCAAAGAACCATTTACCAAGTAAACTGTCAAGAATCATATGAGCTGACAAATAAAAATAAGCACATGCAAAAACGATAGATAGAAGTGATAAATGACAGATAAAAGATGACTCACCAGTCTGCAGTCCCATCTCATGCCTTCAAAGAAATGAAAATAATGCTCCCATTTCACCATCCATCCCTGCTTCATACTTTCCTTTTGATGTTTTTTGGGTTACAAATAAACGCGAGCAGGATCCATTTGCAACAAAAGAAAGAGCAGGAGTTGATTGCCGCGACCAACTGGTGAAACAGCTCCAGGCATCGTCGCCCTCATCCGTACTTCACGGCCAGAGTAACCAAAGCAGATCATTGGAGCCCTACCTCTGCCAGATGCCACTACTTAATGTAAGTGATACACTACAAGAGGTTTGCGCCCTCAAAATGCAGCTCATAACTATTATAGCATGATAAAGGGTGCCAACGCACCGCTACGATTACAATCTGAAGCGATCCAGCTCACCAAGGTAGCACGCCATAAAGCAGTGCTGAACATCCAGGATAATGCTTCAATGAGCAAAGTGCATGCCGTATGAAAGGAAAAGATGGGCCAAGACACCGCCATCCTTCTAGTTTCTTTTTAATAAAAAAAATAATGAAGGCCTTAGCACATCCTAATGAAAAACAAGATGCCTCAGCAATTCTCACCTGAAGAAGTCGTAAAACATGAAGAGCACAAGGCCAGAAGAAAGAACAGGATGTTTGCGAGGGGAAATTAGGATTTATAAGAACCAATGCATTGCTTCGACTGTATGCATGGATCTTCAGCGGGGACCTTCACACTACTGTGAAAATCGGGATTTAGGTACTCTGTTCAGTGGGCCCTGTAGCCAGTCTGCACTCCACTACGGTTTCACCTGAACTTGTGATTTTGCCCTGGTCTGTGTGTCCAGGTATCCACATGTGGCTCATTGTGTTTTTTGGTGCTATTTTCTCTAAAACCTTTAATATTGTATATTTCTAGTTCTACTAATTGGATTTTTGTCATTTTGGTCTTGTTTTATTTATTAACAATTAACTCTATTTTTCTATTCTGACGAGGGCGCAATCAATCAATCAAACACTTTATTTTGGTTCCCATGCTAACCATAAAAGTGCATCAAAGACAATATAACACCATATTAAAAAACATCACAAAACAACACTGTACATAAAAATAAGAACATCGGAGGTAACTATGGACCAGAACAAAACAATTCAGAAATCGAGACATTAAGGTGTTACCGGCATATCACATATAGAATGGTGTCAACCCACTTTTTAAAAGTCCTTCACCCTACTATCATATAGTCAGATGAAGTACAAGTGCCGAATCGTAGTAAAAACATAATTAAAGCATATTAATAATAACGATGCATAATAATTAATCATGTATAAAATTCATATTCCAAGTTAAGATAATGTTATAAAAATTCTGCAGGCCATCGAGAGAAAAACGCCCCATTGTTTAGAACATTAAGTTCCTCCTGTTAACAGCACATTTTAGAAACAAGCTTTTGTTAACACAATTAAACAGGGAATCCAAAAATTGCAAATATTGCAGAGCCATCATCAAACTTCGAATGCCCCGTTTCCTGAATATAGGAAATACAAACTGTTTGCTAAAATGTAGGCACAATTTACAAAAAAGGTACAATGTAAATAACTCTGGGGTGAGGATTCATCACATGGGCATAGCAGAATTTTGGATGGGTCAACCTGGCCAAAGGGTACGCCCAAATGCCATCTCACAAAGAAGGCCATGAAGGCCAGGCAGATGGAGCCCTGCTTGGTGATGGTGTATTTACTAATCAGCAGGTGCAAATTAAGGCGTTGCTCCATCGTGCCAAGCCCCTCACAGGAACCACACTGCACCTCCGCCAGGGTGCCGGTCTGCAGAACCCAGTCTAAAAGGCGTTCCAACACCACTCTCCTACCAGCTTGACCACCAGGTCCAGTAAAGATATTGGCTGATAACACTCTGGGGATTGAGGGTTACCCTTTTTGAATACTGGGACTATCACAGCTGAATGCCATGATTGGGGAAGACCTGTCTTACAGAGAAAGTTGAAACAGCATTGGGGTCCACAAATTCGGCATTGATTCATACAGATCCATGGAAACCCTCTCTGGGCTGGGAGCCTTCTTAAGTGGGCATTTATTAATTGGCTCCCTCACTTCCTCTTCAGTAAATTCCAGTGCTAGGGGAAATGCTACCTCCTCCTCGCCCGATGGAGTGGCACTCGTGGACCCATAAACGGCTTTAAAATGGCTGACCCAAGCTTCCTGACTGATTGCAGTATTAATGACATTGGTCTTTAACCCCATAAATGTACTATTTGCTGTAGCTGCCCAAAAAGCTCTTGTGTCTTTCGACCTGCAGGCAATAACCAACTTGCCCCAAGATTCAATCTGAAGTTCTATACGTCTTGTCCTTTGAGGGATCCTATAGTCCACTCTACATTGGTGCACTCTATGGGTTCCCTGGGTGTTACATCTATGGCCTCGTGAATCCGCATTAAGGCCTTTCTACATGATTGAACCACTTGTGCACATCTGACCTTGGTCTGCTAGGTTTCATCAGCAGACTATTGGCTAGTAATCCCAATTCAACAAACTGCGTGGACACAACCCAATGACTCTCAGTCAGTTTAAGGTAGTCAAGTATCATAGGAAGGTGGTTAGAGCAAATGTTTTCTAAAAAGGTGTGCATTTCAACATTTCTACACACCAAGCACAAACCCTAGGTCTCACTAGGCAGTCCAAGATCTTAGTACCTTCCCGCCTCCTGGGGATTCGTAATCCAAGACTCAAAGGCTTATTGATCATTACGTCGGCTTTCATAAATTGTGGCCCCAGGAACCCTGGCACACAAGTCCTGGCTAACAAAAATATAATCTATCACTGAAGACCACTCCTCCCTCTCGAAGGTGACTTTAGCCATGTAGAGTGGATCATAAAGTTCAGTAACAATTTGGAGTTTAAACATTTTAATGATGATCTTGCTCCCATTTTCCCTTTGTTGCCTGGTGCTTCCAATGCTATGACAATCAAACATGGTTCACACATTTTCCAGCTGACTTGGCCCTAATTTAACATGAAAATCACCACCTAATTGATTTGAAAAACTTTGTGGAAAGAAACCAACAATACCTCGATGCCTGAAATAGAATCTGCCAGCACGTTTAACATTGGTAATGTGGTTTGTATCGAAGTGCCCATTATAAAAACAATGCTCAGACTATTAGACCACGTAGATCAAAAGGCTTGAAATAAAAGACTATCAGTGGGGATTGGGATAATACCACAGTCCAAAGTGACTTCGAACCTGGATGTTAAATTCGCCTTGGCCCAACCCTGTGTAGAACAAAAGGCAGAGATGGAATGTGAGTATTAACCATCCATACTAATAACCCCAGTGGCCCGGTTCACTGACACAATATCGAAACCATAAATATTGTGGTATCAAAACATTGTTTAAAAAATATCGATCACAAAAATATTGTTTTTCTATTTATATATTGGTAAAAACAAAAATATCGAAAAAAATATTGTTTTCCACTAATATCGAAAAATATATTTTAAAGTATTGTTTTTTACTATATATGTAGTTTCAATAATTAAAAGTTAAATATTTTAACATATAAGATTAATATAATGTGAATTGAATATGTTTAAATAATATTGGAAAATATATATACTAATTTACTATTTTATGCAAACACCCATATAGATCAAGGTGTGTATGTTTATACACTCATGTATAATGTAAAAAGTTTTACAAAATAATATTCTCAACTTATATTATAATTATATATATATATCTCATATATATATATATATATATATATATATATATATATATATATATATATATACAAACAAATTAAAACATAACAACAAATATACTGCAATTATTTAAATATTTCCATTTTCATTGTACATAAGTAAACAATGTGTAAACATTTTTCCTTAAAATATCTTTAAAATTACATATAAAAACATATAAATTTAAATACACAAACACATAATAAAAATATATATTTAACAAAATTAATAAAAAAGTACAATTATATAAATAATAAATATATTATTCCTACTCAAATTTATGCAACAGTAGAGAAAGCGTTAAACTCCGGAGGGGTAAAATTTACTATTCCCACTCCAGTCATTTGAACAGTAGGGAAAGCTTTTAACTCTGGAGGGGTTACATTTACTATTCCCACTCCAGTTTGTGCAACAGTAGGTAAAGCATTGGACTCAGGAGGGGTAACATTTACTACTCTCACTCCGGTCTGTGCAACAGTAGGGAAAGCGTTGGTTTAAGGAGGAGTAAAATGTACTAATACCACTCTGGTCTGTGCAACAGTAGGGAAAGCGTTGGACTCAGGAGAGGTCGTATTTAGTATTCCCACTCTGGTCTGTGCAACAGTAAGGAAAGCATTGGACTCAGGAGGGGTAAAATCTACTACTCCCATCCCAGTCTGTGAAACAGTAGGGAAACCGTTGGACTCAGGAGGGGTAAAAGTTACTATTCCCTCTCCATTCAGTGCAACAGTAGGAAAAGTGTTGGACTCAGGAGGGATAAAATGCACTATTCCCCCTCCTGTCCCCAACCGGAGACCGCAAGGAGAAGGGGACCCTGCCAGGGGCCCCCAAACTCGCTTTCCGACAGGCATGGGAAGCCTGTCGGAAACTGAGCAATGTAATCACAACAGCATAAATGATTTGTGGGATTATGTGCTGGTCTCTGACTCAAGGAGGCCGTCAGGCTGAAGAGCAGCCCCTTCAGTGTTCGGGCCTAACTTGTGCTAAACCATCTGAATTTTTAAATCAAAGTATAACTCAACAAATGAACAAATATTATGGCGCAAGATTGACCAGTTAAAATAAGATCCAAAAAGACATTTTGAGGAGGAAATTCAATAAGACAATACAGTACCTCGAAATAATGAAGCCAAGGGGAGTGGCCCAGCCCACCCTCCTCTGGGCTCTTACGTGCTTGAAAAAGCCCGCCCTTGGCCCGGGTGCAGCCCACATGCATCTCCAGAACGGGAAAAACAAATTTGCTATGTAGTGCTGCCCATGTTTCTTGCAGCCTTCTTCCCAGTACTCTTGTTTGCACCTCCTGGCACTAATCACTCCAGGACAAGGAATTCCTTGGCAAGTTGTCCCGCCCAGCCGGGAATCTGAACGCGCTATGTAGCGCTGTCCATGGCTGCCTTCTCTCTGGTACTCTCATTTGCCCCTCCTAACTCTAATCACTATCGGACTGGCACATCTTTTTCAAGTTGTCCTATGAAGCGATGAAGCCGAACACGCTATGAAGGGCTCCCCTGGGATGTGGCCTCCTTCTCCCCGGTACTCTCGGTGGCTTATCCTGGTGCCAATTACTATGGGACTGGAAGTCCCTTGGTAAATTGTCCCTCTTGGTGCAGGATTCCTTTAGTGAGGTGTTTTTCACCTTATTACTATTTGAAGTGTTGGAAAAATACTTTACATATTGCCTCTAAATGAAGCCTGATGTCTCCATGCCAAGCTACCAGAGGGCTGAGGCAGTTTAATTTAGGGTTGGTGTGTGCCTCATCCTAACTAGGAATGCGGTTGCTGCTTGACCAGGGCTCACACCAGCAACCTTATTTCTCACATTGGTGATCAGCGATGAGGATTAGGACTTGCGTTTGCACAGTGCCGTACAATGATTTTGTGTTACACTACCATCCCAGATCTGAGACCAATTTGAGTTCCAAATTCTTCATAATTGCGAGTTTTGTATTTCCAAATCCTCTCTCTGGCTGTTGTGCGTGGAATATCACATGCAAGGATGGCCAACATGGATGCCTACAATGTAGTCCAGCGCAAGGAGTTCTGCAAGGAGAGGGGACTTCCAATAACGAGCACCAACAGGAAGGTGGAGCTTCAAAAGATGTGGAGGTCCTGGGCGGACGCACTGCAGTCATTGGTTGCAGCCACACAAGTGGATGATGGGATGGAAAGGCAAGGAGCGGACCTGACTGAGGTAGAACCTTCAGCTGAGGGTAATGATGTGCCCCCAAATTGGAACAACCTGTCAGAGCAGAGAGTAGTGTGTCTTCTCAAGGCCATACCCAGAGGAGCTGGTTGAGAGGGAGTTTAAACTGCAGATAGCAACGTTGAGAATAGAAGAGAAGAAACTGGCCATGGAAGCAGAAAGAAAACAAAATGCCCAGGGAGGCTGAGAGAGCCTTGGATAAGAAGAAACTATTGTTGGCTCATGAACTGAGTCGGAAGGAGCAGGACATCAAGGCCATCCAGGCAGGGTTCAGCAGTGAGAGTGGCAGCATACCTGCAGTGTCCCCTGTAGCAGTGGCGGCTCCCCCATTGGGGTGTGGGGGCATTGCCACACTGCTTTCTCGCGGTGCGAGAAGGCAGAAACATAAACGTTAAAAACTACCATTTATGTTTCTGCCTCTGTGCCTGGTTGGGGGCGGGGGCTGGGCAGTCCTGCTCGAGGGCAGAGGGGAGTGGCTTACCCACTGAGGGCTGACCAAACAGTCAGTACCCACAACAGTGGGTAGGCCACTCCCCCCTGACCTCGAGCAGGACCGCCTACTCTCCGTCTTTCTCCATGCAGAGAAAATGTCCACGCTGGGGCGCTAGCCTGCTGCACCTACCAGCATTGTGATTGGCTTCCCTTGCATTGCATAGGGGAGGGAAGCTGCCTGCTGGCTGCTTCCTGCAGCTGGAACACGAGGACCAACCAAAACAGGTCAGAGCGGAGGCGGTGCGGTATCCTGGCACTCGGGTACGTTTACTTTTATAATTTGTAATTGTAATATTTTTATTCCCCACCCGCGGGCTGCAGTCTCCCCCCCCCCCCACCCCTCGAGCATGTCAGCCACCGCTGCAAAGGTATAACATTTATACTATCCAGACAATCAGAAACTGAAACTGTAGCACCTCTGGGCCCCTCATGGGATCATACGTGCATGGAGGGGTAGAGGATTATTAGAACTGGGAAAATTGCAAACTCTTGCCCACATCTCCATCAGCTAGTCACATGACCTCCCTCAAGGAGCCTCGTGGATGATTCTATGCCTGTGTACTGGTGTTGCTAATATTGGCCTTCTAGGCCGCCTAGTTGTATAGTGCGACATGTGCAGTAATGGCCATAATGGGCAGAGCAGAGCTGGTGAATTTCGAAGGGGGTTAAGTCATCTACACCGATACTGGAACCTGGTTCACCTGGGGGAACCAGGTTCAAGTATTGGCGGCGTTGACGCAGCATCCTGTGATTCTGGGCAAATCAAGTAATCTCCCAGTAGTGCTTAACAAAGAAGCTTGTGGGATGGATTTCCTCCTTGTGTACTGTAACTAACTGTCGCCGTGTGTGCTGCACTCTAATACCTTCGGATCAAGTTCTTGCCATATAAACACACACACACTTTGAAGTGCAGAGTTACGGCACTTAAAAGAGTGTGAGTGTTTATATAGCGGAAACACAGAGTGCAGACATAAATGTTTGTGAAGCTAGGCCCTGCTGGCACGTACCTCCGAGAAGCGTTGGCAGCAGCGTGTATGCTTCTCAGAGGTGCATTAAACCACTCTGGTGACCAACGTCACCAGACCCTTCCCGCACAGCTTAGTGGCAGAACTCCTTCCGCCTGAATTAAATCATCAAATGCTTGTGTTTACTACTTTCTTATTTAATTTTCATTCAATATATTTGCTGATTTCATTCATTTCCTTAAACTCATTTTGCACAAATTATGAATCAACAATCAGTTGCCATTTTTCAATACCCTGAACTAGACATATGAAAACCTGTCTAAACAAGAACTGTAATTAATACAAAAAATATATAAAATAAAAATTTCTTCCAATCCCAATGCATTTCGTGTCAGGATTACGCTCCACAGGATCCGATTGTTGCTCATAGGGGTCCACCTCCAAATGTTACCAACCCCCTGACTTTACATAACAGGGAGTTCGAACCATTAGGCGAGGGAAATAAGGGAAGGGAAAGGAGCTGCTGGGATAAAGGCATATAACATCTGTTAAACACACCTTACATATCATACGTTACTCTCATATAGTCTCACTAAAATAAAGGCATACCTGAAGGAGACCAAAACAACACCTCCTTCACAACCATTAAATGTTAGTAGCAGTTCTTGTAATGTCTCAGATAATAGTTCAAACTAAAGCACAACTGAGGAATAATGAAAACAAACTTTCTTTGCTGGGTTGCAAAATACCAGGTACTTTCAATGAAGTGTAAGAGAATAACCCAACACACTAAGATCTCTTTTCGTCCCCGAATTGTATGGCTCCAGGAGTATTATATATTCATATTCCTTTTGAGTCTAGAAATGTTCATTCATTCAAATAGAGTCTTTATATAGATACACACGGTAGAACGTAGTGCCACCACTGAACTCCGCTGTACTACTTTCTTCGGATCTTTGAGAAACAAAAATGGCTGGGAAAACACGGTAGCAAGTGGCCACTAGACACACTTTACTCCGTTTTAGGAAATAACCTTGAAGACACTGTACACGGTAGGGCGTGGAAGAACACTCACTGCGCTCCGCTACAAACTCCGAATCCAAATCCAACTGCGGTGACACGTAGGCGCAACTACTATGCCCCAGCAAAACAATCCGGAAATACGGGCTAAGAAAGAAATCGGTAACGTGTGGTCAGCCGACACACAGCGTTCCGATTTAACAGAATGTGCAGCCGCGCAAACACCAACTCACCACCTAGTTGAGTCTGGGTAGGATATCAGGGACTTCTTAGCAGGCCCCGCTTGAACGGGTTGGGAGGGCAGAACTAGGAAGCAACACACTCCAGGACGCGGTGAACACCAGAACAGGAAACAGAATTACGCGCATCCGCCTCAGCGCGTCTCAGTGCTAAGTACCTCCCACACCTCAAGGATCATGGGGGATGTAGTTTCTAATACCGGGTAGGCGCCCAAGATCGCGGATCCTGACAGTAGGTCTCCCTTCTCAGCGCCTCCTAGGCCCAGGCTTGCCCGGGAACCTCGCATGAAAGCGACGCACAGCAGCAGGAGCATGAACATTACCACACGGCTCCCATGAGTCATCCTCTGCCGAATAGCCTTTCCAAGCAACCAGATACCACAGAGCACCACGTCTCCTCTTGGAATCTCGAATGCATCTTACAACGTACTCATATCCGCCATCAACGAGAACCGGAGGGGGGGGGCTCTCCGCATTGAAGACAAAGCAGGTTTCAGAAGACTACAATGAAAGACAGGGTGGATCCGAAGGGAAGCAGGCAACTTGAGTTTGAACGCCACAGGATTCACTTTCTTCACAATGAGATAAGGACCAATGAAGCAAGGATGAAACACACTACGCAGTTTGAAACGGATGATCTTGGTCGAGAGTCAAACCCTGTCCCCGACCTGGTAATCCGGACCGTCACGACGGTGGGCATCAGCCCATCGTTTGTACTCTGTCTTGGCTTTGATCATTCTGCTGTATACTGATGGTTGCTCAGATACACTCTCATGACCTAAGTCTAATGCGTGGGCGGGAATAGAAAGTTACAGTTTAAGTTAAGTTTGTTTTTGCCAAGTGAATAACTAAAGAATTCTCTGTGAGGGGTTATTCAGTTCTGTACCTGGAAGTTAGGATGAATGAGGAATGGTATCTCTTTCTCTGCTCTCGATATTCCAGGCCGCCTGCGAGGGCTGCCCGAAAGCGCCGGTGCTGGGTCTCTCGGCAAGAGATAGCAGCGCGTCTCTCAGCGCGTCAGGAAGGCGGGGCTGCGCCAGCGGGGTCTGCTTCTGCTCTCGGCTTCGGCAAGTATGGCTGCTCCGTCTTGTCACCACGCGTGTGTTTGCATAGGGCAAGATCGGCAATATTTATACCTTAAAGGTGCCGAGATTGACGTAAGGATGGACATAGATACGTCAATAAAGATGTCATACGACTTGCTCGTTAGCACATTCTTTACTAAAGTTCTCTGTGAAATCAAAACAATGGCCGCACGGATTTTCCAGGTTGTCATAGGTTTAATTTGTTATGAGAACGTCGTATGCCTTATCAGGGGCTGGAGGAATGTCGCTTGTCTAATTAGATCTCAAGCGTTATGACCTAATCAGATAACACGTTCCTGTGCCGTAGTGTGACTGCGTCAGATAACGGTATCTGCATCATGGGGGCTGTTCTTGCCTCATGGGCTGACTGTTAGTTAACTTGATAGTTAGTTTAACCAGAATAGGGTCAGGAATAGGGGGATCAATTCAGAACCTATAGGAATACATGACACCCACTCCACGCTAACTATGGTCATATTTACTAATCTATGCATAGTATAACATAGTACAACATACTATAGAGTATAGTGTATACCTTACCACCCCAAAATACATAAATGCATTTTGAAATTTTCAAATATACTGAAAAATTGCAGTCATATATATTGTATGCACTTAAGCTATGAATTAAATGCAAAAGTAAACACGCATTTGTATGCATTATTGCTTATTTGGTATATGAGAAATACACATGAAATGGCTCTTAATATGGCTATACAGAAAGGAAGTTCGAGACCATCTCATCACATAATAAAATATTTGTGAACATCCCAGCGGGCAACTAAAGTTTATAAAGTATATAAAAATAGAAATCTTAGTTCTCTAGGAATAGTTTCTTACTTTAAGCAGAAGATAAGTGTCCCGAAAAATTCGTGAAAAATAATTTGGGCTGCTAAAAATTGTTGTCCGTGAACTGGTGGGAAGAATTGTTCATGTGACTTTATTTTTAAAGTTGAAGGCCGAATTCAGGGAACGCCGTGTGCGAGTTTACTCAAAAGTCTCTATTTCTGTTCTGGAGAGAACATCATATCATTCAGGCTTTCGAAAAAACTGTCAACAGTTTCATGGGAAAGTTCCACTAAGTCGGAAATAGGGGTAACCATGCATTCGTGCGCATGATTCTCTGCATTGACATTCTGATTCGCATTGCTGACAGAAGGTCGTACCTGTTCGATGCTGCTTTCATCTTGAACTTCACTACTCTTCATTCGCAGTGGTGAAGATTCCAGGAATGCCGTCATCAGGATTGGTAGCCTTTGAGGGCAGCACAAAGCGTGAACCTTGGTACGAACCAACAGTGTATCTGCATCCACTGGCGCATCCGATTGTAGCGTCAGACAGGTGTCTAACACGCATTCTTCTCCGCATAGCAGACACCTTAGTACAGGTAAAACACATCTTTGCCACATTGGTCGAAATGATAGAAACCAAGTCATGTTCAGGTCTCTAAGCCGGGATAGTCCCAGGATTTTTGATATCCGGTCCCGGTATCCAATGGCTAGGATTGTATCTTCCATTGTCGCGAGAGTTTGATCTGTGACATGGGTTGCCATAACGAAATATAAGGACTAAGAATAGGATTCCTGCAATTAGTCCCAGGATCAGGGGAAGTCCGCCAAAAATCGAATGGACGAAATCTGGAAAAATACCCAGTATGGCTTTGAATGGTGTTAATGCCATCGAAAATACTGTCTTAAATACCCCTGAGATCCCATTGGTATCAGAAATATTTAAGATTTCGCTCAGGATTTCCGCGAAATGTACGGGGGAATTAGTTGATAATAATGTATGTATCTCTGCAGTCGTCCTTGCGACTTGTAGATCATACGTTTCTTTTGATGACGTGAGCCTTGTAGGCGTCTGAAGAAGCACTGTTTTCATTCTGCTTAAAGTATCTATTCGAATAGAAGTAATTTTCAAACTGGGCCATGCCCTTGCCTCCCTGTCTGGAAAGGAGCTGGGGAATAAAGAGCGTCCACAGCACTTGACCTTCGCCGTCGTAGTGACTAGATAAGGAGTCCCGGGCATAAGACTACAACATCTGCGGTCTACAATAAGAATGTAACTCCCATTATAGAGTCTTTGAAAGAATGGTTCTATTTCAGTTGCAGGTGCGCCTTGCTGGTGACATGAAAGGTTGTATGAATTCCCTTCACAGGCTCCGTGCAAACTAATACCGTTACACAGAAGCGTGCCGCTTAGTGACATAGCACAATTGTTGCCACTAAGAAACACTTTCTGTCCTTTATTACTGACACATGCATGTGAATAGGGCAGGTTCCAAGTTGTTTTAAGGTACCCCTTTCCCAATTTCTCGTACATGCCAGCCTGTATATATTTTTGGCAGTATTGAAACCTGAAGGTTGAGATTGGAATATTTATGATTCCGTGTATTATCCATTCACTGACAGGTCGTTCTGACATTGTCATTGGTAATCTTTCTAGTTTTTCAATGCTCAAGATTGTATAATCAGCACCCTTTTGCGCCATACCGATTTGTCTATCAGTAAGGTTAAAGATTTGGAATAGTGACGTTGTGTTGATTAAACGCCAAGGCACATAGCCTGAACGCAGATTTTGTAACGTCCAGCCAAGCTGTACAATGGAACGCAATTGTGACTGACCATGTTGTAATAACAGTAAGTCTTGCGATAATATATCGATTGCTGAAGACACAATGCTGTCCAATGAAAAAATTCTGGAGGACAGAGTCATTAACCCATTGTCCACTACAGAAAGTGATTTTTCCAAATTAATACGGTCAATTTCCCGTATTCTTTCTGCTGTCTCAATTTGAGTAACCTTCCAGGCCTCATTGTATGCTGCATATACAGAGGCTGCTATGAAACGCTTTTGACGCTGTTTGCGTGGTCCCATTATGAAATCACGCAAGTCAGCACCATCAGTAAGTAAAGTTAGGTGTTGCTTAATTTCAGGCAGTGTGAAGTTTGTAGCCACTGAAGGCATAATTTGCCCACACTGTAGGTTGTTATTATCCCTGGGTGATGTCTTTGGGGATATCTAGGGTCTGGCCTGGTCATTTTGAAACCCTGTGTTTTATTCAGGAATCTATCTTGACAGTTATTTGTATCTGTGGGCCAGATCAACCATTGTTTCCAATCAGGATGTGTTCTGTTTTGGTTTAATATATGGTTTACGTCTATTTCTTCATCTGTATCAGAGTTATTGCTAAACATTGTTGGCTTTGGAATAGACGGTTTATTTAAATCTTTGATTTTGGCTAAGCCAAGACAGGTGGTTTGTTGAACAGTGTCATTTAAAAATATCATTTGTTCTGGGATCATGCAGGCTCTAAACAAAGCTTCTATACCCTGTACTTGCCATTCTTTTGTACCCCAAACACTTTTCAAATCAACATTTTTGTCCCAATAATCAAATCCAAAAGTATTCATTTTTTCGAAGAATGAATCTGAATATATCAATTTTGTGTTGGTTATCATGGTTTTCATCCCTGTCTTGTTTGACAATTTAAAATAAAATGTTTCAGCATTGCTTATATTAAAACCTGAAAAATATGAATATTTGTCATATACGGTTCTAGAGCTCCCTTTTGGAGGTGTAGCACAATGTTCCCATTGATTATAATTTAAAACATTTCTAGGTTGTGCAGATTTATGTAAAAAATGGTTACCATAATGGTTATAGCAATATATACTATCATAATTTGTAGAACCTTGCAAATAATCATGTTTTGTAAATTTAGCAGACATTACTAAGTCAGACATCATGTTGTTAATGCTTTCGAAGTCCCAATCATCAGCAAATGAGTTTGGTTTTGCAAAATCACTCAAGGAGATCTTGATTTGGTGTGGATATTTCAGGATCTCGACCGGACCATAAATTTCATAGTCAGTGTTGTCCCAGGCTACCCCACCAGGTATCGGATTGGCTGTGAAGTTGGCTGAAGAAAGTTCTGAAGAAAGTTCTCTTTTCTCGACGAGTGAAGATGTGTGTGGTTTGAGGACCAAGTTGATGTTCTGACTTGCTGTGTCCATTTTAGCATATTTTCCCTCAATGAAGCGTCCCAAAGTAAATACCATGATGAGCCAAAGTATGAGGATAAATGCACCAACACCCACCCAAAATTCAATCCATGGAGAAACCAGATATGTTTCTTTTAGTTGTTTCAAAAGTTCCTTCGCTTTGTCTTTAAAGGATTTTGATGATGGCTGTGTCTTTGATTCACTGAAGCCTTCAGAGGAATCATCGAAGTTGATGAAGTACCCGGATGCAGTTCTGTCAATTGTTCCAATTGGTTCAGGATTTTTGTTTTTTGCATTTTCACTTGGTACTTCAGTATAGATTGGTGTGTCTCTGCTAAATGTCTTTATTTGGGTTTTCAGAGGTCTGAGTTCTATTGCATTGTTGCATAGTGCTTCTTGTTCTTCTTTAGGCGTTTCGAATGTGATGAGCCTTTTTGTTAGGACCTCTGTACTGGTAGCAAACCTTGGTGTTCTGCTACTTATTGGGAGTCCACTTGGCCTACTGTTTGTTATCGGCCACATGTTGTGGTTTTACCAGGTCGATGGATACAACTCGGTTCTCCTTTTTTCCAGCAAGTGGCGGTAGTACAACTGATCTTGTCCCGTTGACGGACAAGACAGGAACTGCTTTTCTGTAGGAAGGCCCAAATTCCTTCTTTACCGCGATCTTTTCCCTGACTAGATCCCCGACTTTTGGAATCCAGACAGGTCTTGCTGGGAATGGTGGTGATTCTTCAGTGGTCGTTGGCTGTTGTTTCAACTGTATGTTGCTCAGGTCTTTTCTTGTTTTGTTTAAGTCCTGCAAAATAGCCAAACGGTCTTTGACATCAAAGCTTTTTTCTTTAACCACTGAAGTCTGACTATCAAGGTCAGAGATCAACATCCTAGTTCCAAATAATAATTCGTACGGACTGAATCCCTTCAGAGAATTTCTTGGCAAGTTATTTAGACTACGTTGGACACTTATTAGATGTTTGACCCACCCAGCTCCCGAACCTAATATCCTTTCCATTATAGATTGCTTTCTGCCTTGGTTTTTTCTTTACACCATCCCGTACCCTCAGGAAGGAAGTGAGAAGATTCCCGCTGGACTGTGCTCATTTGGCCATGTTTCCCCCCAGGCTGGTATGCCTGAGTGAAAACAATGGTCAAACGTAACATGCTCTTAGCGTATATGCCATTTAGACTCGCAAATCTTGTATAATAGTCCGGACGTCAGCCGAGTGCTGGTGATCTACATTATAAGTGGAAACTAGCCTGTATATGTTAATCGCAAGCCATTCTTTTTGCTGGTAATATTATCTGCCTTGATACGACGAGGTATTAAACTGTTTCTCTCCCCACTGCGATCTCTGTTGCAGTTTGGGCAGTTTTTTTACAAACATTGTATAGTGCAGGCTCATGCCTGGCCACCAGTACCGTGATTGTAATTCTTCCAGAGAATCTTTTAATTTAAGGTGTCTGAGACCCTCGCCCATGTGTGCGTCTGCGATTAACAAGCTTCTCCTGTCCATGTTTGGAATCACTCTATCCCCCACTCCAGGGATTCGAGCAAAAGGGACGGAGTTTGCATCGATTATGTATGTATAATTGAGTGGATAGCTGATCGGTAACGCTGAGCAGTCGCCTTTTGATGACGTTTTCACCGCCAGCATTGTTTCACCGTCAATGTATTTTAATGTACGCTTTTTTCGATCTACGGGAGCCGGTTTAGTGGCTGCCGCTGCGGCTGTTTCAGCCAATGAATTCCCCACAACGTGAACGCCATCACGCTGATGACTCAGTGAGTGTGTCACGTGAGTCTTTGGTAGTTCTTTTTGTAAAAGAGCTACTTGTTCCCAGAGCAGTTTCTGCTTTATTGGTGCATCTGTGTCATCTTTGTAACCGTTCTGAATCCATGTCTGCAAATCCTTGTTATATGCTTTGACGCAGTAATATGAATCTGACACTATAAGTGTCGGGAATTCGCGATCCGCATTATCTAGCGCCATTTTTAATGCTATTATTTCAGTTTGTAGTTCTGAATTAGTTTCAACTGAGTGTGTTTTTGTTAATAGAGGTCTTAGTTTACCTCCGCGCCACACTTCTTTTGTAATCTCACATGTGGGGTTGTATGCATGTTCTCCCCAAACGGAGGGTTGAGCATGTCCGTCTGTATAGATTACACAGGCGTAATGTCGTAGAGGCAGAATGTCGATTGGCAGAGGATACGTCTTTTCATACTTTAGATTTTTTAATTCTTCTAGTTCTGGATCAAAGTAGTAGTATACTTTGTCCGTTGTGATTGAATTCACCCATTGTATCCATTCCGGATTCAATGTTGTTGTTGGTAAATTACACGGTGTTGTTAGTGCCTCAAAAGCTGATTCTGCTGTTCTGACTATGATATGTCTACCGTCAGCTATGTCTTCTTCTCTAGCTATTGCGGTTTGAACTGCACGAATGATTTTTTCCGTATTACTGAATTTCTGTTCAGCTTCTGTGTACAAGTGTGATTTGAATGCAATTGGTACCTTTTCTCCCTCATTAGAGGTCAGGTATGTGAATCCGCATCTCCCTGGGATGACTCGAATCACAAGATTGCGTGTGTTATCACGTGTTTCTAATTTTGTTTTAATTAGCATGTCTGTTTGTAAGGATCTCAAAATTTCTGTGTGTGTTTGAGTCCAATTTGATCTTTTAAAGTCTGGTTTAATTAGATCATAAAGGGGTTTGACCCTTTCTGCGTAATTTGCAATGTATGTTCTTCCGAAATTTAGGAAACCTAGAATTGACTGTAGGTTTTTTAGTGTTTTAGGAGCTTGGATTACGGCACATTTCTCTAGGAAATTGTCAGCCAGGCTTTTACCTTCACTTGATAACTCATATCCTAAGAACAGGACTGTCAGATGGGCAATTCTGGACTTTTTAAAGTTGAATTTGTAACCCTCTGCAGCGAACCCAAGTATTATGGTGTTCACTCTTTTCAAGTGAGTCTCCAAGTCATCATCTGTTAAGTAAATGTCATCGACATAAGATAATGCTTCATCATCATATAGTTGTAGTAATTCTGTTACTCTCGCTGAGAATACCCCCAGGCTGTTCTTGTACCCCTGGGCTAACCGACAGAATTGCTTTTGAGTGCCATTTACTGAGAATGCAGTTAAATATCTGCTCTCTGGTGCTATGTTTTGACAAAAGAATCCATTGGAGATGTCCAAGGTTGTTTTGTATTTTTTGCGCACTATGTTATTCATTAGTGCAGCACTGTGTGAGTTTTGCACTGCAAAGGTTTTGCAACATGTGTTAAGGTGTCGGTAATCCAAAACTAGACGATATGAATTGTCTGGTTTGGAGACCGGAAACAAAGGATTGTTCATTTGTGAGGTGCAAGTTTCAATCACCCCCTGGTATTCTAGCTGATCTAGTATTTCATTTACCTGTTTTTTAGCTTCTTGCTTAATTGGGTACTGCCTTTGTGCAGTAGGTTGTGATTTTAACTGGATTTTGTGAGGAGGGGAGTCCTCATCCCATCCTACATGATTTTTATATAAAGCAGGTGCTAAGGCCACTGCCCACTTTCTAGCAAGTGTATATTTTTTATGAATCGGGATATGATTCGAGAAGGCAGGCATAATTACTTCTTCGCCACGAGGGCACTCCCTGACAAACTCTGGTGGCCAGTCTTTTTCAGCTAGAAGGATGTCATAGCCCTTGGAGAGGTTATCCCAAAATAGTCCCCTTATTTTCCTAGTCTTATCTCCCTCTATACGTAATGTTATCTCGTATATCTTGTGGGGTTTGCTAACTCTGGTGTCTGCAGTTTCCACTTGAAGATATTCATTCGTGTCCACTGTCTCCAGATGATTCATAAGGACTTTGCGAGCTATGCTCACCTCTGCTGCGCTGTCTAGCATTGTCTGAGCCCATTCTCCGTTTTTCAGTTGTGTCCTCAGTATTCTCGGCATTTTTAACTACCTTGATACTGGCTACCTTCTTTTTTGGAAATTCTAATTTCTTTTTTAGCTGAGCAGGTTCCTTGTCTTTGGACTTGGCGTGCTCTTCTGATCGTCCTCTTCTTTCCGATTTCTGCGAGGAAGTCTGAAAAGATTGAGAGGGACGTGTATCAATGTCTTGATATCTATCAGGTTTTTTAATATTTTCCCTATTTCTAAGGTTATATCTATTCCCAGAGGGGTCACTCTGCGGTGACCTCTGTCTTTGGTTTGGAGATTTCTCTCTTCGCCTGGGAGACCTCCCTCGGGACTGGAATTTCTTTTCTTTAGGATTGGATTGTTTGTTTCCATCCCAGTTCTTTTTTGGTGAATTATTATTAAAAAATATTTTTTCTGGACTTGTAGTCAGTTGCGGTTTTACTGGTATTCCACCTAGACTATCTCTGCCTAGTTCTTCATAGGATTTTTCTATGATTCTGGCAATTTCAGCTGGTTGGTCTGCTATATCTGTCTCTTTTAACCTCTGGCGGATCGCCACGTTTGCTGCCTCACCTTTTATGTTGGCTAATAATATAGCCGAGACCTGCTTGAAGTCTTTTAGTAATTTCATACCAAGAGTTAAAGCTGGTTCTGGACCGTATTCATCTTGAATTTGTTTTAGCACATCTGGTATTACCGAAATGGATGGAACACCGTGCGTTTTTGTGTAGATGGAAGCAAAGACTGTACCCCAAGTGTCACAGTCCTCAATTGGTGGTGCGATTCCCATTGGGAGACATATAGTCAGAATCCTGTGTTTTTCTAATGGGGTGGTGTCAGGAAACACCGCCTCTATTTGGGTGATTTTCTGTGCCAACCAGAATGGTATTTGTTCCCGTTTAGCTGGAACTTTACCTAGGCAGGATTGGATGTTCTGTGGTGTAATTTTATTTGTGTTCCCCTGGTGAGGGGTCAGCTGTGGAAGTTTAATCGCTGGCTGAATTGTTGAAGTCCGCATTACATACTGGACTAATTGTCTATGAATTTTTAGTAATTGTTTTAGCTGTATTAACAGCTCAGCTGCAGGCATCCTATCGATGTCTGGATGTGGTGTGTATCCGGCTAAGACCGGCCACGTTGCTCCTGGTCTACCTAAAGGACCGAGCCTTGTAATGTGATTGTTATGTATTAGGGCGCCATCAAATAAGAGCAAATGCTCTTGGAATTTGAGTGGTACTTCCACCTCCTCGAAAGGAGTGTACGTTTCAGGAGGTTCCTCTACTTTGTAATAGTGGAAGTACTTTGTTACAGCATTTGCTGCTGGAAAATGTATCCATGAATAGTATACCTCTGTCTGCCGATATTCGTGTGCCTCGATTACGAATATGACTGTGCCACCTCTAGGTGTCAGTCCATTTTCTATAAGTTTTAAGGTTATAGATCTGCTTTTAATGACCGGAATGAGTGTTATATTCGGGTCTGCTGCTTGCATGGTAGCATCAGCATCTGCGAGTTCAGTTGCTAATCTAACTGCCTCTCTTTCATCATCACTCTCTGCCATTTTACAGACAGGATGGTATTATGTTTGTTTGCAGATCAGGTTTCTTTATGGAAACAGAGATTAGATGCACAATATTTTGGAACAGTGTATCCTTCAACGTTGACTAAACCAAGAACCTTACATAGGAGTTCCCTCCTGCGAGGTTTTGGAGGATATTACCTTTCACCCACTCCAGACGTCTTTGGAGTATTTGGGAAAAGGGGTCTGAGTGAGAAAGCACGACTGAGTTACTCTAAATGTCTTACGTTAGTTTTATCGCCCTTTCCAAACACGTTGGGCGCCATGTAGTGTAGCTCCTATTTTCCCAATAGGCTCTGCGCATTGGAATAATACCTACAGCAGTAAAGGCCTAGACCAGACGTTAACTAGGTCTACTACTGTCGATACTAGACTTAATTTTTGGGTTTGCCAGCGTAGCTCAGAGTTCGCTAGAAACTTTCTCGAATGTTCAGGAAAGAATTAACTCCCCTGATTAGACAAGAAGGGATTTAGTTTCTGACAACCATAGAACATGACAACTTTGCTCTCCCCTAATCAAGAGTCAATCTCGAGAGTCGTGTGAGCACAAGGCAATTATTTTACTCAGTCAGTACGTGCATTCTTAGTCTCATCAGATTGTAGAGAAAAGGAAGAGACGGGCGTGTTCAATAAAAAGGTGTTATTTATTGATCAGTCTCTTTTCTCGTACAAGAGAAATGGATCGATATTATTGCAATACTTATAGTTAAGTAAAGTGCATACATTAAAAGCAATAGTATAAAATAATACTGTAAAAACATTGATATGGTTTCTGAGCCATATGATGTTTAAAATGATTAAAATATATTTACATACACATATACATTTGACTAAACGTACTCAACTGGTGTTTCTAAATACGCCTACCCCGTGTACCTGACCTAAGTCTAATGCGTGGGCGGGAATAGAAAGTTACAGTTTAAGTTAAGTTTGTTTTTGCCAAGTGAATAACTAAAGAATTCTCTGTGAGGGGTTATTCAGTTCTGTACCTGGAAGTTAGGATGAATGAGGAATGGTATCTCTTTCTCTGCTCTCGATATTCCAGGCCGCCTGCGAGGGCTGCCCGAAAGCGCCGGTGCTGGGTCTCTCGGCAAGAGATAGCAGCGCGTCTCTCAGCGCGTCAGGAAGGCGGGGCTGCGCCAGCGGGGTCTGCTTCTGCTCTCGGCTTCGGCAAGTATGGCTGCTCCGTCTTGTCACCACGCGTGTGTTTGCATAGGGCAAGATCGGCAATATTTATACCTTAAAGGTGCCGAGACTGACGTAAGGATGGACATAGATACGTCAATAAAGATGTCATACGACTTGCTCGTTAGCACATTCTTTACTAAAGTTCTCTGTGAAATCAAAACAATGGCCGCACGGATTTTCCAGGTTGTCATAGGTTTGATTTGTTATGAGAACGTCGTATGCCTTATCAGGGGCTGGAGGAATGTCGCTTGTCTAATTAGATCTCAAGCGTTATGACCTAATCAGATAACACGTTCCTGTGCCGTAGTGTGACTGCGTCAGATAACGGTATCTGCATCATGGGGGCTGTTCTTGCCTCATGGGCTGACTGTTAGTTAACTTGATAGTTAGTTTAACCAGAATAGGGTCAGGAATAGGGGGATCGATTCAGAACCTATAGGAATACATGACAGTAGGCATAGTTATCAACTTCTCTTTCTTCCTTCCACTATCTTTCTTGGATCGGGCACAAACATCACATTGCGCTACCCACTTAGTAACATCTTCTTTCAGCGTCTTCCACCAGACGTGTCTTTGTGCCAAGCGAATAGACTTGAGCGCACCCTGATGCCCGGCTAATGGAGACACATGACACCATTGGAAGGCCTCCTTTTGTAAGACCAGCGAGGGCAAAAACAACTGATCATTCACAAAAGGCAAACCCTGTTTCATGGTTCGTGTTCCTTCTTTGGCAGCCCAAGAATCCCAATGTAAAGCAGTCTTTGCGCTCCTTATCTTGTCTAGAAAGTTCTCAGCGCTTAACACACAAACCACTTTAGAAGGTTCTATGATCGATTCCAGAACGGGAACTGTCAAGGGATTCTCCCCCTCTTGTCTGGACAATGCGTCAGCCTTCCTGTTCTCACACCCAGGCCTGAAAGTTATAGCAAAGTCGTATTCAGCGAAAAACAGCATCCATCTCATCTGACGTTGGGTCAGATGTCTGGCTGTCTTCATGAACTGAAGATTACGATGGTCCGAGTATACTGTGAGAAGGTATTCAGACCCCCAAAGATACTGTCTCCATTCCTGGAAGGCTCTTTTAACCGCTAACAGCTCTTTTTCAGAGATAGTGTAATTCTTTTCAGCAGAATTTAATTTCCTGGACAGGTAGGCCACTGGGTGCAGTTGTCCAGTGTTTGGGTCTCTTTGTGATAAAACTGCTCCTATAGCTTCATCAGAAGCATCTGCTTCCACCACAAAGGGCATCTCCGGTTTAGGATGGGCCAGAACAGGAGCAGAGGTGAATGCCTCTTTCAAATATTCAAAGGCGTTGTTTGCTTCTGGTGACCAGAGAAAAAACGCTCCCTTTCGGAGCAATCGTGTCAAAGGCACTGCTAACTGTAAAAAATGCAAAATGAACCGTCTGTAGTAGTTAGCAAACCCTAAGAAGCTTTGTACTTCTTTAGTAGACTTGGGTGTGGGCCATTGTTGCACTGCTAATACCTTTCGATCAGACATACGCAACCAATCCGGGTGAAGCATAACCCACAAGAACTCAACAGCTGTCACCCCAAACTCACACTTACTCAGCTTGCAATACAACTTATGCTCCCTCAACTTCTGAAGCACAAGAATAACCTGAGATGTGTGTGTGTCGATCTCCTCTGAATATATCAAGATGTCGTCGATGTACACTACTACACAGACGTCTATAGATTCTCTTAAAACATCATTAAAAAACCTGGAAAGCAGCAGGGGCATTGCAAAGCCCAAACGGCATCACCAGGTATTCATATAAGCCGTAATGGGTCTTAAATGCGGTCTTCCATTCATCCCCTGCCCTAACACGAACCAAGTGGTAAGCCCCACGAAGATCAAGCCTTGTGTAGATTTTGGCATTACGAACCTGGTCCAGTAATACAGTAATGAGGGGCAAGGGGTACCTGTTTCGAATGGTAATCTTATTTAACCTGTGATAATCCACGCATGCCCTCAACTCACCATTAGCCTTCGAGATAAAAAACAAAGATGAGGCTGCGGGAGAGCGGGATGGTCGAATGAAACCTATGTTTACATAGTGTTCCAAATAATCTTTCAGATGTTTCGTTTCAGGGACTGATAAGGCATACACTCGACAAGTAGGTACTATGGCCCCGTCCACCAAATCGATGCAACAATCATATTCTCTATGCGGAGGTAGCTGTTCCGCCATGATTTCGCTAAAGCCATTGCTGTATTGCTGATAACACGGGGGCAGGCCAACTACCTTTTCTGCTGCAGTAGCTATACTGTGTGAGTTTAACAAGGCTATCACTTGTGTGTCTTGTTCTTGTGTTATATGTCCCTGACATTTGGGGTCCAAAAACAGTATAGTCTTGTTCCTCCATTGCACCGTAGGATTATGATGGCACAGCCAGGGCATACCCAAAATCACTTCATACTGAGGTGCTTCTATGATATTCCATCGTAGCTCTTACCAATGAGTACCTCCAATTACAAGTACAGACAAAACCAAACTTTCTGTTTGTTCTGTTATGAGACCTGACTTTAATGGTTTTCCATCCACTGCCCATACTTCTTCAGGGTTATCCCTAGGCACTCTACGAAGATCCAAAGTAGAAACCAATCCACTATCCACAAAGTTCCCTCTGGCACCTGAATCGACCATAACCATCACTTGATGAATCTGGTCCTGATTTTCTAAGGTCATAGGGATCACTATGTGTGATTCATGGTCCTGAATGGTAGAGGCTGTGAGCGAAGGGATTTTCCATTTCGTATCTTCCCTTTCATTCTGTGGTGTGTCTTCAGTTAAAGTGGATGACACTGCCACCCTCCTAGCCCAGCTCCCTGTGTTCTTGGGTTCCACGGGACATTCTTTAACGTAATGCCCCTTTTTTCCGCAATACATAAATAACCCCAGGATCCTACGGTTCTCTCATTCTCCCCTGGATAACGGCGCTCTAACAGCTCCTATTTCCATTGGCTCTCTGCCTGCCTCTGTGATGTTACCCGTTTTACGTGGTGGATAGTCGGACCGGTAGAATCCCCTTTCTGTCTTGCGCTGTTCTCCTCCCCTCCCTGTGAGCTTCCCATCCAATCTTAGGGAAAGATTGATCATGTCAACACAAGTGAGGGGTTGTGGGTCTATCTGAACGATGATGTCTTTTACCCCTTCTCTTAGACCTTGGTAGTACAGTGACATCCGTTTCTCCTCCGGCCATGCAGTCTCTGCTACCAACCGATTAAAGGTCGTAAGATAAGTTATCAGATCCTGTTTCCCCTGTTTCAACTCCAACAGTTCCTTGTCTGCGCTAAAGGTGGTGGCCCTTCTATCAAACACCTTCTCAAACTCTGCACGAAATGCCGCCCAATCGGATAATAAGGCATTGTCATTTCGTATTAGAGGTACTGCCCAGTTGGCGGCATCACCACTTAAATAAGATATTGCAAATGCTACACGTGAATGATTGGTGGGAAATGATGATGGTTTGAATGAAAAATGCAACATGATCTGAGTTAGGAATACTTGGGTTTTAGTTGGATCACCTGAGTACCTTTCAGGACTTGCCAAGGGTATGGGAGGAGGTACTGTGGCCTGTATCTGAGGAGCTGCAGTGGAAAAATCAAAAGGGTTCCTGGCTAATTTGTCCACCTTCTCCCTCAATGCAGCTGTTTCCGCCTTGGAGGAAATCAGTTCCTGCTGCACTAGAACCAAAGCCTGGAGAACATCATCCATAGTGGCCATGGACCCTTCAACCACCGGATCGGGTGGAGCACAATTCGTGGGCGCGTAATTCTGTCAGGATTACGCTCCACAGGATCCGATTGTTGCTCATAGGGGTCCACCTCCAAATGTTACCAACCCCCTGACTTTACGTAACAGGGAGTTCGAACCATTAGGCGAGGGAAATAAGGGAAGGGAAAGGAGCTGCTTGGATAAAGGCTCTGAAATGACATAAACATATAACATCTGTTAAACACACCTTACATATCATACGCTACTCTCATATAGTCTCACTTTAATAAAGGCATACCTGAAGGAGACCAAAACAACACCTCCTTCACAACCATTAAATGTTAGTAGCAGTCCTTGTAATGTTTCAGATAATAGTTCAAACTAAAGCACAACTGAGGAATAATGAAAACAAACTTTCTTTGCTGGGTTGCAAAATACCAGGTACTTTCAATGAAGTGTAAGAGAATAACCCAACACACTAAGATCTCTATGCGTCCCCGAATTGTATGGCTCCAGGAGTATTATATATTCATATTCCTTTTGAGTCTATAAATGTTCATTCATTCAAATAGAGTCTTTATATAGATACACACGGTAGAACTTAGTGCCACCACTGAACTCCGCTGTACTACTCTCTTCGGATCTTTGAGAGACAAAAATGGCTAGGAAAACACGGTAGCAAGTGGCCACTAGACACACTTTACTCCGTTTTAGGAAATAACCTTGAAAACACTGTACACGGTAGCGCGTGGCAGAACACTCACTGCGCTCCGCTACAAACTTCGAATCCAAATCCAACTGCGTTAACACGTAGCCGCAACTACTATGCCCCAGCAAAACAATCTGGAAATACGGGCTAAGAAAGAAATCGGTAACGCGTGGTCGGCCGACACACAGCGTTCCGATTTAACAGAATGCGCAGCCGCGCAAACACCAACTCACCACCTAGTTGAGTCTGGGTAGGATATCAGGGACTTCTTAGCAGGCCCTGCTTGACAGGATCGGGAGGGCAGAACGAGGAAGCAACGCAATCCAGGACGCGGTGAACACCAGAACAGGAAACAGAATTACGCACATCCGCCTCAGCGCGTCTCAGTGCTAAGTACCTGCCCCACCTCAAGGATCATGGGGGATGTAGTTTCTAATACCGGGTAGGCGCCCAAGATCGCGATCGTGGATCCTGACATTTCGGGAATGATCCCTTCGTCAGGGGCACTGTAAAAAATAAACATAGGAAAACATCTATATTAACCAACATTCAGCACAACATTGCAGAACAGATCACTGTCAATAAGTAAACGCTTGGTGGTTTTCTCTAATATCCCTCTGGATATTGTGCAAAATGTGAAGTGAAATAGTAAAAAAGGAAAATAAGTGAAAAGGAAAGGGAGGTGAAAAAAGATTGAACTAAACAACAGCTTACAATTACATGTGTCAGTTAATGTTGCTGACCAATGAACACTCAATGTGGACAGCTTTGACAAGTTCAGATCCGTGAAACCCAATAATCTGTGATAATGTGATATAAATCAAACACCGCTATTGCCTTCCATAAAGACTAGAAGCCAAACATTGCTTATGTTAATCAACACATTTTTAGAACATAATATTCTCATTGTCACTCTATTTTCCGCCCTTTAGATGTTATAATGAACTCAAATCAAACCACATCCTTTGCAGAACATGTGCGTATGAGCTGAGAATGGAATTATTTTTAAAGTACCTGAGTTCTGTGATGTACCATTCCCCAGCTAAGGTTCCAGGTGTTAGAACAGATACAAACTTTACCTGACCGCGACAATGGAAAATGGTTGTCTCAAAGAGAAATATGGTGGATCGATTTGGAATGCATTGGGATTGGAAGAAATTTTAATTTTATATATTTTTTGTATTAATTACAGTTCTTGTTTAGACAGGAAATCATATATCTAGTTCAGGGTATTGAAAAATGGCAACTGATTGTTGATTCATAATTTGTGTAAAATGAGTTTAAGGAAATTAATGAAATCAGCAAATATATTGAATGAAAAATAAATAAGAAAGTAGTAAACACAAGCATTTGATGATTTAATTCAGGTGGAATGAGTTCTGCCACTAAGCTGTGCGGGAAGGGTCTGGTGATGTTGGTCACCAGAGTGGTTTATTGTTCAAATTAGAGGGTAGCTTCCTCCATCCCTCCCAGCACGCCTCTAAGAAAACTGAGAGAAAACAGTTTAACATAAAAAATTGATTAAATAGGAGTGCGCTACACAACCCATATTTTTCTCAGAGGTGCATGCCATAATGTCAAGATAACTGAAGACCACCGGTCTAGAGAGAGTGCTGCAAAAAAAAAAAAAGTACATTCCTCCTTTTAACTCAGTAACACAGAACACAATGCTGCCATTAATAATTAAATTTTTTATTGTTATCATTACACGTATTTAAACGATGAGAACACCTACAGCAGCACCATATTACTCCATCGGGCCCCTAAATTGGAACACAGTGAAGCAAGGCAGCATAATAATCTAAATTCATGCCTCATCTTTGATCTCGTTTTCCAGTAATCTGTTACTGTGTGCTTCACAGAAGTTAAATAGATCATAATTGTTTTGGTGGATATGAGCTTGTGGCTCACACAATGAGGCTATCGCTGTGCCCCTCCTTTTAAAATAAAAAACCTTATTACCATGTTTTCTGCATTCTAGCAGAGCTCAACATGAACCATTAATGCATGGGAACACACAAACAAACGTGATCTTTACAGCGTTAGAACCACCTAACCTTTTTCCTGCCCCTCACACATGTGATAAGAATATGTCTTCTGAGGTATTGTTGGTGGCACATCCTGTCTATAATGTGGGTCTGAAGTAGTGCAGTCAGAAAAGACTGCCATGGATAGGGTCTCTCGCCTTGTTGAAATGTGGTTCCCTTGCTGACTCCAAAGAATTTCTTGAATGAAGGCTCTCTGGTTATACAGAATAAGCAGCCAGCTACCTATGTTATTATATGACATCTCTTTTTCAATGTAAAAACTGCACTTTCACAATTGCTTTATCAACCTTCTTGCTTTCTCAAATTGCTTGAACTAGCATAATTTGCCCACTCTTTTTCAAAATGTTCATGGAGGGTGAACCCCCAAGCCCCCCTTAGTTTACTCGCCACTGTGCACGCCACCACACATTTTTCACCCTACCACTTTCATAAGTCACCAGCCGCCACTGCTCTAGAGACAAGAAAGTCTGTATTCCCAAAGGTCTGGCCATGATAGCAAGCTCAGTGACCCCAGGGAGATTGCCAAGGAGGCTGAGCGCTGGCTCAGCACCAGGGTCCATAAGAAGGTGTCAACACAAGGGTGGGCAGGGTCCCCAACAGACGAAAGAGGGGGCAGACAAACATAAAAACAAGGAGTACTCTAAAGGTCCCCAAACAAGTTCCAAGGGCCAGTACTCCCAATCCCTGTCTGAACAGAAGAAGAAATGGTTCCCTAGTAGTAAATCCTTTGGGTAAGCACCCCCTAAGTGCTAGGAGTATCAGTAGGTTGTGCACTACAAGGGGGATGCCACAATGGTACAGCCCCACTGGTGGGCAGACACCTGGGTTGGTTAGTGAAACTCCTGGGGAGGATATTCCCTCAAAATAGTCAGATAGTGTGGGTGATAGTATAGAGGTTACTCTAGTGCCTTTGGTGATGGAGGGATGGTTCAGAGAATTCACATGCCTAATAGCACTGGGAAATACAAGCAGTGGGTCACCATCAATGGACAGAGGATGAAGGCTCATAGAGACACTGGAGCCATCATGACAACTGTCAGATGACATCTGATGATCTCAGAGCAGGTAGTCCCTAATGCATTCCTCCAGGTGATTGCAGCTGACAACCATGAGAGCTACTACCTAGTGGCTCTGGTTCTCTTCGAGTGGGGGGGGTTTCAGGTTCCTTCAGCATAGCTGTGAGTCAATCCATTCCTGTGGATTGTCGGCTTGGCAATGTCCTAGAGTACACCATCTGGAAGGAGGTGGAGCTCAGGATACACTTGAAGATGTTAGGGTTCTCTAAGTGGGTGTGCCTGACCACACAGTCATTTGCCACCAAAGAGGGCAGTCAGAAGGGTCTTGAGTCTCGAAGAATGTCCCAGGTGCTTGCCAAAAAGAGGAAGTACAAGGGGCATAGGAAACCTGCTCCTGAAACTCCCACAATATGGGAGGAGACTGAACCCGAGGGTGATGCCCGGTGTTAGAAATGGGGTTTCTGGCTGGCAAAGGTATGCACCCTGTCCAAGCAGGAATCTCAATCCTAGTCAGAGTAAGTCAATTCAATTGAAAATACTTTATTTCGGCCTATACGGCCATAAAAGTAGGAAAATAATAATATACAGTACATACATTAATAGAATTAAAATACATTCTCCATTGCCCACTTTGTGAATTTTATGTACATCTAATCAATTACAGTTTGTATTGGATCTAGGTAAGTTCCACCAATTGTTCTCGATGATCTAAGAGTTGCCCTGCTATCTTATTTGCTTGTAAAGTGCCTGTGCAATATTGTAGCCACAAAGTACAATTTATTCTGCAATAATAACAAATTCTTAGAAAGTGCATGTGCATTAAGTGAATAGTGGTGCAAATTGTTTCAATATACCACAAACATCAGCATGAATTTTTATTATATTTCCAAACTGTTAAAAGGCTGATAAAATGTAGGTATTCATTAAAAATCCACAAGATGCCTGTAATAAAAATCAAATTTTAATATCATCAAATTATTACTAAAAACCTGAAAACTAATACAGTACATGTGCTTCAATTTTTACACAGACACTTCAACTATTTCTTTTTCAATTTTCATTTGATCTTGGCCAGAATATATGGTCCCCTAAGGTTTTTATCGTGATTGTTCTTGCCAAGTTGTACGGCATTATATCTAAGTGGGTACTTTAGATTGACAGCCAGTTTTATAAAGTTATAATTTTTGCCATCCCTTTTTTCCTTATAAAGTTAACAGCCAGCAGGAATCGACTAAGACCAAAAACTATTAAGCGGGAGTTGTCAGTTTTTAATATTCTCAGCATAACATTCATTCTCCTGACACTAAGGCACCTGGGTATCGATTTTATCCATTTCCTTCTAGCTAGTTTGTATGCTGGGCAGAAAAACAAAAAGTGTGAAATATCTTCATCAACCCCCACTTGACATAAGGCACAACGGGACTTCCCCTCCTTGAGTTGTGACCTTGACGACTTTGCAACAAAGCTGTTTAGTTGTAAGGTAGTCAGGGTAAGTCACAAATATGCCCTAAATTGACCTGTGCTCACCCCCTTGGTAGCTTGGCACAAAGCAGTCAGGCATAAATTAAGAGACACTATATAAAGTATGTGTGCAATACTTCAAACAGTAAAACAGTGAAGACACCGGGCAAAAAGATACCAAACCTGGGTAGAATGATAGAGCTTAATTTAATAAATAAAACACGACCAAAATGACAAAACTACCATAAGTAGAACTTAAGATATGAATTTTTAAAGAATAAACAGCAAAATAGCACTTAGAAGCAATAAGCGCCTATTTGGGATATCTGCTAGGAAAAAAGAAGGGGTTGTGCCCAAATTACCCTCATGGACATGAGCACATGACATCAAAAAGATGTATACAAATACAAAGGAGCACAGAGGGATCGATTCAGTATTTATTTGTAATCAAGGTTAAATTAAAAGCCTTGATATATCCAAAAAAATAATTTTATAAAGTAATGAATACACAAATTATAGTCACATATATAGCCATATCAAACAACTAGGTGGAGCACATAAAACAAGCAACAAGTAATTATATACAACAAGAGTACCTTCACTTGAACTCAATCTTTCCATATAATACAATATTCAACATATACATCACATATATATATATTTACACACGAATTTCAAAACAACACAGCCCTACACAAAACAAACATAAAACAAAAAATGACACAAAAAACATTTATATATCTATGTGCGCATTGAATTGCAATGCTACACTACCAGGTAGTCCTATGTAACAGCGCCTTGGGAAATTAATTACCCCAAAATGATTATTTAGACCGGCGCTTATGCTACAGTCTAGCACAAATTAACAGTTGAAACGGACTCCTCCACAGAATGTCGACGCAGTCGCGGTCGCGTTTCAGCCACACGTATCTATGGGCTTCCTCAGGACAAAAGGGCCAAATTACAGGGATCCAAAAATAAATTACGAACCCTGTACACCGTAGCTGGAGTATCCAGGGTTGGGGTACACCCCACGGGGGCTACCTATGGGTTGGTGGCAACTTCAAGTGCCCACTCGGTAGGGAATAACACAGCAGAGGAAGAGATCAGTTCTTCTCTCTCTTACGTCTAATGTCCACACGACTAAAGGCTTTCAGGATGCGTCGGGAACAAGGTTTATTTGGGATATCTGGTCGCGCTGGACCAGGACAAAGTCAACAGTTCAGGCTGACTGTGATGGAGCACGGGCCAGCTACAGGGACCAGGCTTGGCCAGCTGATAAAAGACCTAGTTCCTGCAACGATGACGACAACCTGTAGGGTGAAGAAGAGGCAATGCGATGATGATGGTCCATGAAGTGAAGGCAATGCATCTGTTTTCTCCATGCAACAGCAGCGATACATCGGTTCTGAGTGTGATATGCTGATTTCGAAGAGGATGTATCAAATCTGCTCTAGCAGAGGATCGGTTTGTTACAAGGGCGATACGCTGGTCCTGAAGGGGATGCTCCGATTCTGCTCATGTAGCAGAGGGATGTGTGGATTATGCTCTTGGAACAGAGGATGCATTGGTTTGATGAAGCACAGGTGTAGGAGCAGGGTGGTCGGAAGTCTTTTTTGTTTCTCAGACTTCAGATTAGGAGACCAGCCAGCTAGACCTTTGAGTCTCTCTGGGTTCTGGGGACCACACCGTCAGGCACAGACCTCTCACGCAGGCAAAGAGGGCAACAGCCAGGAGGTCAGCACAACAAGAAAGCAGTCCTTACAGAGAAGCTGCCCAGAAGAGTGGCAACCCTTCAAAAGCACAACAGTCCTTCTTCTTGGCAGGGTATCCTCATTCCAGAAGTGTACCAAAGTGATGTGTCAGAGGTCATTATTTATACACAGTGGTGCCTTTCAAGTGGAGGAGACTTCAAAGAAGAGCTTTAAAGTGCATGGAATTCACCCTTTCCTGCCTTGGCTCCGCACTCACTACAGGGGGGGGTAAGCAGCGCTTCGTGTGGGGATAGGACAGAGCCTATTCAGGTGTAAATGTGAGGCTGTGCCCAGTTTCTCGCTCCCTTATTGCCAGGAAGGTCCATCAGACCACACCTAAGCTCCCATTGTGTGTGGCTGTCTATGGGGAATATACAAAGCTCAGCTGTCATCCGCCCCAGGCAAGTGACCAGAGACAGTCTGCAGGCACCAAATGGATAAAGTAAAAAAAATGCCAACTTTCTAAAGGTGACATTTTTAGAATTGCAATTTAAAATCCAGCTTCACCATAAGTTGTGTTTTTGAATTGTGATTCCAGAGATACCAAACTTGGGGGTCAAATCTCTTCCTAATTGTAAATTACATTTATAAAATGTAATAAGGTATTCCCAATGTTATCCTATGGGAGAGATCGGTCTTGCAGTAGTGGAAAACAAATCCGAGTTTTTCACTACTAGGACATGTAAAACTTAAAAGTACATGTCCTACTTTTTAAATACATTGCACCCTGCTCTTGGGCTGTCCAGGGCCTAACTTAGGAGTGACTTATATGTATTAAAAAGTAAGGTTTGGTCCTGGCAAGAGGTTTTTTCCAGATCAACATGGCAGTGTAAACTACACACACAGGCTCTGCAATGGCAGGTCTGAGACATGCTTCAAGGGCTACTTGAGTGGGTGGCACAATCAGTGCTGCAGGCCCACTTGTAGTATTTAATTTCTGGCCCTAGGTACATGTAGTGCACTTTACTAGGGACTTATAAGTAAATTAAGTATGGCAATTGTGGATAAGTCAATGTTGCCACAGTTTAAGGAGAGAACAGAACCACTTTAGCAATGTTTAGCAGTGGTAAGGTGCAGAGTCCTAAAGCCAACAGAAACAACTTTAGCACAAAAGAGAGGAAGAAGGCAAAATGTTTGGGGGTGACCCTGCAGAAAGGGCCATTCCCAACACCCCGGGAACCAACAGGGGATTGCATTACCCCCCTAGGTAACCTACCTGAACTGACTGGCAGAAGGATGTGGGTCCCACCAGAGCGGAGTTCTGCAAGTTGCAAAGGGAGTGCCCTACTCTTAAGGGCCTACGGCTGTAGATCGAGGCCCAGCCAGCTGGCGACACCTCTGGTGATCATCTGACCTATTGCAAGAATGGTCTCCTATATAGCAAGCCTAAAATTTCTAAGCATGGTGCAACCTGTGTGTTGGTGGTCCACCAGTGTTAAAGGGACTCACTACTTGAACTGCCTCGTGATGTTCCTCTGGCAGATCATCTGGGGCAGGACAAGACCTTTGACAGGCTTGTCAGCCACTTTTACTGGCCTCGGATGAGGTTCACCTCAGATGCATTCTGCAGCCATACTTGCCAGGCCAGTGGTAAGTCAGGAAAGCGCAAGGCCCTCCTGTAGCCCTTCCCTGTCTTTGGCAATTCGGTAGGGATCAACATCATTCGGCCTCTGGACTTCAAGACAGCCCTTGGCAATACGTTCATCCTGGTCTTGGTGGACCATGCCACCCGGTGCCAGGTGCAATACCTCTGGATTCAGTGACTGGGCCCGCAGTGGCCAGGGTACTGATGGGAATCTTTACCCTGGTGGGGTTCCCAAAGGAGGTCGTATGTGGCAGAGGTACCAACTTCATGTGTGCATACATGAAGGCCATGTCAAATCAGTGTGGGGTAACCAATAAGTAATCCACTCCATAACACCCCCAAACTAACAGGCTTGTTGAGAGGTTCAACAAGATCCTCAAAGGATAGCTCATGGGTCTATCAGAGCCCTTGAGGGAGAAGTGGGAAGTCTTCCTGCCATACCTTTTGTTTGTCTACAGGGAAGCACCATGTGAGGGGTTTGGCTTTAGTCACTTTGAACTTCTGAACGGGTACCCTGTGAGAGTACCTCACAGCATGGAGAAGGAGGGCAAGCTCACTGGAAGGCCCCCAGGATGTGGTCAGCTACATGCTGGCACACTGTACCCATATGAAGCGCTACTGGAAGAAAGCCAAAGAGAATATAGAAGCCAGCCAGGAGGTCATGAAATGGTGGTATGAACCAAAAGGACACTCTGGTCGAGGTTCAGCCTGGCCAAAAAGTTTGAGTGATGGAGCCTGTGAAGCACAGGATCATGAAAGACCACTGTTATGGGCCCCGTGAGGTGAAAGAGCACAAGAGTGAGGTCACCTTCCCGGTGGACCACAGGTCTTCGAGGAACCCTTTAAAGGGTTTGCACATCAATCGTCTCAAACCCCACTTCGAGGGGTCTGAGATAACCATGCTTCTGGTCCCATATGGAGTGGAGGAGGAGAGTGAACCTCTACCCGACTTTCTCTCTTCCAAGGAGTAGGATGGGTGTTAGACCTGTCAGCCTTAAGGCTTATTGTCTCCACATTTTCCTTAATCTTTTTGTTGACCTTAGGACTCTGAGCCCTTACCACTGCTAATCAGTGCTAAAGTGCATGTGATTTTTCCCTAAACATATGTGTAATTGGTGTATACCCATTCAATTTACTTGTAAGTCCCTTGTAAGGTGGTGCACCGTATACCGATGGACTATAAGGTTAAATGCTAGTAGGGGGCTACATCACTGATTGTGCTACCCGCAAAAGTAGCCTTTTAAACCTGTCTCAGGTCTACACCTGCAGTGCCTGTGTGTGCAGTTTACTGTCACTTCAACTTGGCATTCAAAAATAATTACCAAGCCTTAAACTCCCCTTATATTATACATAAGACACCCATAAGGTAGGCTCTAGGTAGCCCTATGGATAGGGTGTTATATAAGTATATAATAAGTAAACGGTAGGACAAGCACTTTTATGTTTGTATGTCCTGGTAGTGACAAACCGCCTATTTTCATTTTCCACTACTGTGATGCCTACTCTTCTCATAGGTTAGCATTGGGAATTCCTTGATACACTTTTAAGCTGTAATTCCTGATCAGATAGGGGTAGCTATTTCATGTTTCAAATGTTTGGAACAGTGTTGATAAATCCTACTTACTGGTGAAGTTGGATTTAACAAAACTATTTTAGAAATGACACACTTTTAGAAAGTGGACATTTCCCTCCACTTACTACTGTTTGCCTGACACCTGTCTCCAATACATGTCTGGGGTGGGTGACAGCTATACCTTGTGTATTCCCTCTAGACAGCCACAACATAGGAAGGTTAGGTGTGTCTGGGTACCCATCTACATACACCTGCATTCTGATGGCCTGGTGTGTGCAGGATGAAAGGGAGGGGCTACCACTTTACTTGAATAGTTAGCATACTGTTCCCATACATATGGTGGATCTACCCTCATAGTTAGCCTGGCAGACAGGACAGGGCTGAAAGGGGGAACCAGTGCGCTTGATAGAGCTTTGATGACACCCATACATCAAAGACACTTTTGGGTATCATTGGTTTTCCGACCCTCTAAAATCTGGCACTTCCAGATCTTGAACTAAACCTCTGCCAGAAGGACTTCTCTGCTGCTTAAAAGTCTCATCTTTGGACAGCAGACTGCTGAAGGAAAGCTGGACTCTGCCCTCCATCCAAGTGATCTCTAAGCGCTGGTTGGCTTGCCTCCTGTTGCTTGCGACTCAGGGAAATGAGTCTCCATCCCTGCTCCTGTGCCTGGCTCACTGGAAGTGCTTAGATACTTGCAACATAGATGTCGATGCATCACCTGTCTGTGTGTAAGAGAACTGGCGCACCAACCTGGTTGCAGGATTGTAATAGTAATAGCGATAGTTTTTTATTTGCATAGTTAATTAAAACCATTGAAATACAAACATTAAAAATTGCATCTAACATGCAAAAAACAGTATGTCACTACAAACATTAAAATTACGTCTAAATGCAAAAGAACAGTATAACCCCACTCACAATTTTTCCTTTCAATTTAAAGATCATAAAATCTCAATTTTTTAGACAACCATAATTAGAAATAAATATAGTTTGTGTTGTGATATTATCTAAAAGACAATTAAGAATCAAATCTTGGCATTTTCTTTTCCACTGCCTTCATAAACTTCACAAGACTACAGTTCAACTGAGGATCATGGGGTGCGAAGCAGGCAAGAACTGCCTGTCTTCGTGAGTGTATTACTCGTTGGTTAAAATGGAATTTTAGCAGATGCTTTCGTTCTTCCAACAGTTTGTCACAGGAATACAACAAATGTGGCATGTCCTTAGGCCCCATACCACATAAACAACAGAGGGAGCCCGCTTTGTCCTTTAACCAGTGTGGGAAATGCCGGATACAGGGTAACAGGCCCAACCTATACTTAAAAAATTCCTTTTTGGTAGTTTTTGAATAGCCCAAATCGAGGTAACTCTGCGGTGCCTGTGTGGAAAACGAGTTCAGGATCATCCAGCCGTGTAACCTTTTCACAGGGGATGCCTTGTCTTCAACCCATGAGAGGTGTTTAATTGTTTTCCTAACCAGTTTTTTAAGAGTTATATGACTTGTGGGGTATCCCAAAGCTGATATAAGCCAAGGTTCGCCAGGCTCCTTTTGAGATACTTAGCGGCTGGTGAGGCTGGGTGTTGTTCCCCTTCCATCCATAGATAATCATTTAAGGTTCCCTGTGTGGTTTTTCGCATTTTGTCCCAAGCAGTTATGTATGCCCCCTGTCTTGCCAGGAGCTGTTTCTGGACGCCAAACTCTAGCCTAATTTGAGCCGGTGAGGTTTGTTTGGGCAAGTTAACAATAATCCTATACACAGCTGTGACTGTATTGTCCAACATCTTGGCATCTCTGCCTCTCTGTACTTCGCTCCCGTAAGTTATTGTTGGCAGCAGTCTAGCTCGTATTATTTGTGCCAGAGGGAGGAGAGACAGGCCTGTGAGTTTACTGTTTAGTGCTTTTAAAGCAATTGCTGAGGCAAGGCCTTTACCTCTAATATTGGATTTCTGAACAGTAAACTGGCCGCTGTTGTTGATTTTTACTCCTAACCTGGTTGCAGGAGTAAAATTGGTGAATCGTATCGGAACCAGTGCTCTGCCTCCAGAGATTGAAGCATAGGACAGCGTATCGCCACCGCTTGATGAGATCAATGCATCCCCTCAACTGTGTGGCAGAATCCGTCTGATCACTCGACGCCTCTCTACTCTAGCACTCACTATTGGAACTGAAGCATCGCCTTCAGTGCTTGGAGAAGATTGACCATCTCATTGCTTGCGACCAGGAAAGGTACTTTGTTCATCGAGGCTTGCGTGGGTCCTGTAGCCGGGCTGCGCTTCCATGAGGTCGTGTCAAGATATCAAAAATGCGTGCTTATCTGAGAGTCTGCACTGTTTAATATGCAGAAGCAATATGAACCCAGCTCCTCATACCCTACTTTACTCTCTGTGTTTTGATAATCACACAAGATAGATCGGGTAGGGGCCAGGGAGGAGGGCCTGGTTGTGTGGACGTCCATGATGCCCTTGCGCAACTGTCAACCTTAAAAAGAAGGAAAATAGACACACCATGTTACCCTCTGGACTCTCCTGCTCTTCTCTAGCTATACCACCTAGTGATTACACCCACCCTGCCTACCTGCGAACAATTACTGAAGTCGTGACGTCCGGATGTCGTGATTCATTACATAAGTAATCCTCCGCAGTTGTACCAGCAGTCATGTATCCAGTGTGGTCTGCTAGACAGTGGGGGTCAGTGAGTTGGAGTGTGTGACATGAGACCTACAACACAAATGGCACGTTAAAACACTTATTTTCCTTAACATTAGCTTAATTAACATAAGTATTCGACCCTCACTGTTGTGATTCTAGACCATTTGTCCCCAGGATGAATCACACGTTTACACACAAAGTTCTACAAAGTCTATCTCTTGTTAGTCCTTTGTTAGTAGCAAAAGGTAAGTAGTCCTTTGTTTAGTAGCACAAGGTGAGTAGGAGGAAAAGGTAAGTAGGTGCGTACATTAGAAGTATGTATGCCTCAGTCTAACAAGTTAGGGGAATGCAGGTATGCAGGATCTACCCTGTTGCAGCACAAGTTGAGTTCAAACTAGAACGTTGTCCCAACCAGTTGTCCCAACCAGTAGGAGTAAGTCTGGGAGCGTACTTGCTTTGGGTACCCTAATTATGGTGAGGCTTGATTTAAGTCACCTTGGACGTACTTACAGTTCTCCTTGTTTGCTGCTTGTTAGGTCGAGCATTCAAGACCTCTTGAATGTACTTTGAATTATACTTATATGTGTATGTACTTTGTGGGCTCTGGAGATCAGCCCTATGACTTGTCTGCTTCTGCTAAGGGACTTTGTTTCTGTTCAACTGCCTCTATTTAACTGTATTGATAGAAAATGACCAGTAGAGGTCAGTAAAATACCAGAATTGATTTGTGCTTAGGGACTTTCTTTTTATTATTTTTCTGGCAACTGCCTGTATTTAACTTTTTTGATGGAAAACTACCAGCATAGGTCAGTAAAATACTAGAATCACTTTAGCATTCTCTAGATTCCAGTCCATAGAAATTGTCTTCCACAAGCACCCATAGACAGTATATTTTTTTCAAATCTTGTATTTTCAGTGATATGACCACCAAAGGCCCTGATTTTATATTAAAAACAGAGCTTTGGACTATACCATTTCTCGCTAAAAGGTAATATTTCTCTTCATGAGTTCCCATACCTGGCTGTCACATAGTTTGGTGTTTACTTTCCCTCCATGTTAAAGAACAGTAGATGTTTCAGCACCCAGGCTAATGTGTTACATATCTAAATACATATAAAGTCCCAAAGGCGAGACCGATTACGTTGCAAATTCTTGTTTTTCAGGTGGCTGAGCAACAAAAGAAGGAAGTGACACTACGGAAGTTCAGGAGGCTGAGCGGCATCACTGACACAAAGCACGTTGGTATCTGTGCTGAAAGGGCTGAGACGATACGAACTGCAATCGCCGAAAGAGAACCGCCGCAAAGAGACCCAGGTGAGTTGTGGCATCACTGGAGCTTGAACTTGGCAGCACAGAATCAGACCCGATGCTGATGGGAACATCTCTTGAGGCAAAGCATATTCCAGAAGGCGGGCGTGGCCTTAAGTATCTGCGCCATGCCTGATGTGGCAGTCTTTGTACGTCATCCGGCCTTCCGTGAGGTCTCGGTGTTACGGCACTCGGCATTTTGCTGAAGGAGGAGATGGAACTTAGATACTCGTTGGCAATATAAGCACTAATACAGTGTTGATAATAGAAGCATTACTACATAAGGCCCAATAACAGTTGGCAATGTAGAAGCATTAATACATAATGTACAATAAACACAGGGCACAAAGATGCTCGGAGGCAATGTGTGAGCAAGAGCATAATGAAACATGAACACCAACATATGTACATGGTAGTGATGGTGGACTGGTCAAGGGCGGGTTTTCATGTTCCTAAGACCCTTCAGAGTCTAGCCTGGAGGGAACCATGACATCACTTCCCGAACTCTGACTTTACCCCAGTCCAGCGTGACCTAAAGTAACCTTTTAAGCTCTAATTGCTTTACTGCATATATTCTTTTAAAATTCAGTAGCTCAACTTCTATGCATTGGATGTTTGTCGTTTCAGTTATAATATAATAACCTATTTTTATAAACTTGTGTGGGTCTTTTTGTGGTGTATTCATTGTGTTACTTTGTGTCTGTGTGTTGCACAAATACTTTACACATTGCCTCTTTAGATAAGCCGGACTCCTCTGTGTCAAGCTGCCAGAGGGTGAGCACAGGTTCTCTTTTAGCGTGTAGCTAGCTTACCCTGACTAGGATAGTGGCTTCTGCTTGGAGAGGATGCCTACCTTTGCCAACCAGAAACCCAAATTCTGAGTGACTGCAGCCAGTTGTTGGATCAGTTTGCCTCACACGTCTCCCTTTCCCCAGGACTTACTACATGATACTGGGAACAGCATGCGAGTGAAAGGTAAAATCTATAGCATAAAGGAGGAAGTCTCCAAAATGCCGAAGTTAGGGGTTATTGAGCCCTCAAACTTTGCTTGGTCCAGCCCAGTGGTGTCAGCCCCCAAGGCCGCTGCTCCAGGCACCACCCCCAGAACTTTAGTTCTGCATGCATTACTGGAGGTTCAATGCAGTCGCAAAGACTGTAGCACACCCCATCCCTGAGCTGATGAGCTCATGGATCTGTAGTGTAGTTCCTATATTCCCAATAGGCTCTGCGTATTGGAATAATATATCCTGTAGGTTAGACGTAGGACTGAGGTTGACTAGGTCTCTACCGAATATATTAAACTTAATTGTGAGTGCCACCTAGCTCAGAGGTCACTAGAAACTTTCTCGAATTCACAAGAAGCATTAGTTTCTGACAACCGCATAAACATGACAACTTTGTTTCCCAAGAATAAGAAATCAATCTCTAGAGTCGCGGAAACAATAGACAGCTATTTTACTCAGTCAATCGTGCATGCTACGTTTCACCAGAGGTGCTGAGAAATAGAGAGACGGGCATTTTCAATAAAAAGTATTTATTGAACAGTCTTCTTTCTCAAGCATAAGAAATGTACTGCTACAATCGTAATACTGGTTATAAAGTACAATGCATATAATACAAAAAGTATTATAAAGTAGTACTGTAAAAGCATGGTATGGTTTCTAAGCCATATAAAATAACATATAATACATAAAATACATACAGTGATGAAGAATGACTAAAAGTACTCAACTGGTGCTTCTAAAATACGCCTACCCCGGTGTACCTAACCTAAGTCTAGTACAAGGGAAGAAGTAAGTGAGGTGTAGCTTAAGTTTTAGTATTCTTTGCCTAGAATCTATTCCAAGAATTCTCTAAGTGTCTAATCAGCTCCGTACCTTGGTTTTAGAATGAAGGAGGTCTTGTATGTCTCTCTCAGGACTCGATTTCCCAGAAACCCGCAAGGGTAGACTGGAAACACTGGAGCTGGATTTCTCGGCAAGAGAAAAGACAGCGTCTCTCAGTGCGTCAGCTGGAGGGTCGGCTTCCTTCGGCACTTGCTGCTGCTGGGCGCCTTGGGCAAGTAGATAGTCGAACTGCTCCCAAACCACTGTGTGTTTGTCTGGGCAAATGTAGGCATATTTATACCTTGAAGGTGCCGAGTTTGACGTAGGATTGGACATAATAACGTCATCAAAGACTCAGTTCTTTGAAAACTCCATGATTTCCTAGATAAATTCAGGCAAGGGGAAGTCCCTAGCTGCTGAAGGCGGGGTTTTCTAAGAAATCGTTGTTGATTCTCGGAACTTAGTGGAAGGAGCCATGCCGTATTTGGGCTGCATAGGCTCAGTCTAAATATGGTAATGATTTCTATGCCTATATAAGGATGGGGTAATTTATACCTATATATGGGCATGAATCGGGAAAATTACACTAGGGCCCTAGATTCCTACACAACAGATCGGTTGGGAGCTGCCAAGTTCCTCATCACGTTTGATTTAATGTCTGGGCGCTTGCAGATTACCTTAACCAAGGGGGCAAAAGAGAGGTTTGTGTTCTCTACCATAGAAGGGCACTTCCAGTTCTGGGTAATGCCCTTTGGGTTAAAGAACGCCCCTGGCACCTGCCAGAGGTTGGTCAACCAGGTCCTGGCTGGATGGGAGAACTACAGGACTGCCTATCTAGATGACATTGCAGTCTTCAGTTCTGAGGTACCACCTCAGCAAGGTGCTTCAGGCTCTGCACAGGGTAGACCTGACCTTCAAGGCTAGTAAGTGCCAGACAGGGCAGGGATCAGTGGTCTATTTGGGACACGAAGTAGGATGAGGCAAGGTTCAGCCCCTGCAGGTCAAGATTCAGACCATTTTGGCTTGGAGACCCCACAAGACCCAAACAGAAGTAAGAACCTAGGCCTCAATGGTTATTACAGGAGATTTGTCAAGGGGTATGGCACCATTGTTGCACCCTTGACAGAGCTCACTTCTAAGAAGCAGCCCAGAAAGGTGAATTGGATGGAGGTGTGTCAGAATGCTTTTGACACTCTGAAGGAGGCCATGTAAACAGCACCCATGCTCACGGCCACTGACTTCTCTAAGGAATTCATTGTACAGACACATCAGATCATGGCATGGGGGTCATGCTCTCACAGCTCAATAAAGAGGATCTGGATCAACCTGTAGCCTTTATCAGTAGGAGGTTCCTTCCCTGGGAACAGAGGTGCAGTGCGATAAAAAATGCATGACAGTGGAAACTGTCCTGGGATAGACCACACCAAAGCTGATGGTCTCCCCAGGTTTTTCTGCCTTAGTGAAGAGAACTCCCAAGGGGTTTGGTAGTTTTCCCCACTTTCAACTGGGGGGCACACATGTGAGCACGGGCATCCTTGGCGTGGTTTTCCCCCTAACTTTTTCCCTTCAATCCTCCGGTTGCTGACTTCATATTTGTGTTTTTTAAGAATATGTACGCTTTCCTACTGCTAACCACTGCTAAAGTGATTGTGCCCTCTCCTTAAAACATGGTAGAATTGGCTTATACCCAATGAAAATATTATAGTTACTGATACGTCTGTAGTATAGTGGCACTATCTGTGCCCAGGACCTGTAAAATAAATGCTACTAGTGGGTCTGCAGCACTGGTTGTGCCCCCCACTTAAGTAGCACCTTAAACACGAATCCTGCGTGATTTGTACCCTGTGTGTGCAATTTTAAACTGCCATGTTGACCTGGCAAAAGCAACCTTTTCCAGGCTCAAACCTTACTTTTTAATACATGTAAATCATCCTAGAGTTGGCAGTGGACAGCTGAGCAGGCAGGGTGCAGTGTATTTAAAAAGTGGCACATGTACTTTTTAGTTTTACGTTCCTGGTAGTGAACAACTCTTCCACAAGGCCTACCTCTCCCATAGGATAACATTGGAGTTACCTCATTACATTAAATAAGTGATAACTTTCAATTGGGAGCTGTTAGACGTATAGAGTTTGATGTCTAACGAATGTAATCAAAAGCCCGCTTTAATGGTACAGTCTGATTTTTTGTCACAATTCTGACAGTTTTGCTTTTAGAAAGTTGGCATTTTCTTGTCCTAGCCATTTGCTGCAAGCAGCCTGTTCCCGGGTCACATTTTCATGTAGCTCCTACAAATCTATATAGGATCTGCGAGTTTAGTCAACATAAACCAAGGGATTGGTGTCCAAACTGATTCCAGTCACCCCCAAAGTCTATGTTAGTCTGTAGACCAGCTAGCTCACAGTGCCACTATGAGCCCCTCTTACCAAGGAGCAAATAGTTTCTGGCAACTATCGAACATGACAACCCTGACTTTTCAGGGATCGTGGAAACAGTACAGTACTTGTCACTCAGTCATTCATGCTTACTTGGTCTCAGAGAGGTTCAAAGAATAAACTGTGGGAATGTTTTCAATAAGTATTTATTAAACCAGTGCCATTCTAGTATAAAATACGTGTGCTGCAACAACCATGAAACAGAAACAGATATATATGATTATGAGTACTAGTAGAGTAAATAATATCTGCAGGCATATTGATACATAACAGTAAAAATATTCCTATGCAAACCCTAACTAGAAGTACCTAGGTGTATCTAGCATGAACATAGGTGCATAGCCAAGAATCCCCTTAGGATGGAGCCAACCCCATTACCTGATGTGGGAGAGCGAAGGACTATCTTAGTCTCCAGATGGACACCCCCAAGGGATGTCAGACCACTGCGTGCTGGAGTGTCTACGTGCAGGGACCTCAGTGTCTTGCGTCATTGTGTCAGCATGGAAGTCTTTCTCCTCTGGTTTGCCCAGCGAAGATGTAGTGCTTATATACCCAAAAGGTACCCTCAGGGGTTCTACCTAAAAGTATACTATGAACTTGTCGGGCAAGGATGACGGCAGAGGTGACCCTTATACAGAGTTATTATGCAGAAGATGGTAATCTTGCTGTGATACTGAGAATCCTCATGCATAATACATGATGCTAGTTTTCGGAGAAAACAATAGGACAGTCATGTAGCACCTTACTAGGTAAAAGGTCAGCGCAAAACCCGTTATATAGATCAATAGCAGGACAGATGCAGGTAAAAGGTTGTGTAACTACCTAGGCTTATATAGGGGTACATTGGGGTTCATAACAACATGACTAGGTGTAGCTACCAGTTGGTCATTGTGTATTGCTCCTAGACAGTGAGACAAAGGGAAGTAGGATGGGCCATTCTGACTTAACGTAATTTCCAAATGGGAGTTGGTAACCAGTACATGTATGGTGTCTTTGGAATTGACATGAAAATTCCTATCTTATGGTGTATTCAGATTTGTTTTACAATTCTGAAACTGACAATTTTTGAAAGTTGCCGTTTATCCTGCCTTAGCCATTTAGTGTGTGCAGTCGGTCTCCCTGTATCTGGGTCACATGACTGGGTGCAGTTGGGCTTTATTTATTCCTCCTAGACAGTCACACAAATAGAGAGCTTAGGTGTGCCTGGCTAGCCCATCATTATAAGGATGGAAGGGCGGAGCTTGGCACAGACCTACTTACATTTGAATAGGTAGTGTCCTGCCTCCACACAAAGGGTTGCATATCCCCTGTAGTTAGACTGGAGCCAGAGTAGGGAAGGCAGGATGCCTGGGTCACATGACTGGGTGCAGTTGGGCTTTATTTATTCCTCCTAGACAGTCACACAAATAGAGAGATTAGGTGTGCCTGGCTAGCCCATCATTATAAGGATGGAAGGGCGGAGCTTGGCACAGACCTACTTACATTTGAATAGGTGTTGTCCTGCCTCCACACAAAGGGTTGCATATCCCCTGTAGTTAGACTGGAGCCAGAGTAGGGAAGGCAGGATGCCTGTGGACTTCAAAGGAAAACCTCTAGAAGCTTCTCCCCACTTCAAAGGAAGGGCCAGGTATAAATATGGGACCACAGACACCAACTCTTCAGAACACTTCTGGATGTGTGGATACTCCACCTGGAAGATCTGCTGTGCTGCTGAGAAGACTTCCATTCTGCTGGACAGCTGCTCCGAAGGACTGCTGCCCTGCAGTGCTGACCTGCTGCCTGTTACCCTCCTGCTTGGATGATAAGGAATGTACCTGGCTCTTTTGAACCCAGGACCACCTGAATGACTCCAAGGGCTAGTTGTCTGGCTTCCTGGCTTGAGTCTCAGGAAGAGATGGATCCAATCACCTTGAACCTAGCACCTGGACTCTGCCATCTGTCCCTGACAAGCGGTGCCACCCCAGTATTGAACCCTTGGTAGTGGGCCCAAGGTGCTCTGCCAGCCTCTGTAGATCCAGCGGAACTGGTCCATCTCCTCTGCTGCACAGCACAACCGCAAGCAGAACTTTTTTATCGCTCTTAACGCATGGATCTTTCCCACATCGCTCCCTTCCGCCTCCTCAGAACCGCCACTGCTCGACGTATCCTCATCACAGGTCCCACATCCCACATTAATGGCAGCCTCGATGCTGCTGCTGTACTCCGCATTGCAGCCTTGCAGCTTCTTGGAACTGACACATCCCCTCAACTGTGCAACATATCCCAATGCCGAACTTTGCATCGCAATACCTTCTCAACGGGATCCTCCACAACAATGCCGGCCCTCACACTGCAGCCTTGCCTCATCTCAGAACCCACGGATCGCTTCGGCTGTGAGATACATTTTTGATGCTGTATGAAAGTACAATCAGTGGTTACCCCCACTTTTTGCTTGATATGATAATGTTTATGACTAGTCTGACTGGGATCCTGCTAATCAGGACCCCAGTCTATCGGCTTTCTCCCTAAATTGTTGTGTTCAGTACTTAGGTACATCCCAGATTGGATACTGGGTACCCTTATCAGTCCCTAGGATATGGTACTAAGGTACCCAGGGCGTAGGTACCCCAGAGGTCTCCCATGGGCTGAAGCATGTATTATCCACCCATGAGAGACCATTCAAAATGGACAACAGGCTTGTCATTGTAGCCTGTGTAAGTTGGTGCTTGCACCACTTACTAAATATATAGGTATCCTATATCTAAGGGTCACTGCACTTAGAAACTATGGGTCACCCCTATAGCTGGCCTTTGCAATCCTGAAGGCAGGGTGCTAGGTTCTATGTGAGAGGGTGCCCCTGCATGAGCAGGACACCCCTACAGCCTAAGGAGTCTGTTCTCCCGGGTTTTCAGAGAAGCAATCATATACTTACTATACAGTTGGACACAGTGTAATTACGCAGTGGCCATCTCCAAACTGGCTGCAACTAATCTTATCATGTTTGGTATTAAACATGTTGGAATCATACACCCACACCATAAACAGTATGGGAGGTATGATTCCAAGCACTGAAGAACGCTCCGTTAGGCTCTAAGTGTTCCTGGCATCAACCATCTAGATGTGGACAGCACAAAGTGGTTGCTGCCGACCAGTTCAGGATGTACATTGGTTTTTTTCTGTGTGCTCAGAAAAAAGGCCTGGATAGGCATGTCTGTAGCATGAGAAGCTGTTAAAATGCCACTGCATCCTAGGTGTGATGATGAAAATTAAAGCAACACATGAAATTCCTTTTGGTGTACTTGAGAATTATTTTCGATACAAACATGGATGAACAGCCGATATTTTGCAAATTGTAAAGCTAGCTGTGCTCGGGACTCGAGTGAAATCTCGCTCCCTCTTACGCATTCATAACGTGCGGGATCAGGGTGGATCTCGCTGTCCAGGCTGCACGCTAAATCAAATGTCTCATGACTCCATTGCCTCCGGCCTGTGGGTCCATTTGAAGGTCACACATCTTTCCTTTGGGCTCCCCTGATTGCTCGGGGCCTGCCTTGACTCCCTTGCTTTTGGTGAGTCCCTTGGACCTTGCTGGTCCAGACTTTGCTCCTGCTTCACTTCCTTTGTTGGTTGCATTTGCCAAGGCTTGATGGTACTCCCGCCAGACACCGACCCCCTCAGCACTCGACATCCTTCGTAGGACATCTCGTGCAGGGCTCCTGGTCCTCCTCAGCATCGCCTGGTCCTCACAGCTTCGAAGTCAAGGTCCTCGTCCCCATCCTGTAACAGCTGACATCAGAGGGCATTCATCTTCCTAGTGTGCCGGTCACTCCTGAGTGACGTAAACTCTGTCCCCTCTGCTTACAGGTACCTCTCATCGAGAATACACCCTCGGATTCCACCGGAAACTTCTTCTGTCCTCCACAGCTGCACTTTACCGAAGTCCTCCATTGGGTTCGACGGCGGTTTCTGACACCACTTCACACGTATACACCCGGCTTCCATGGTGTAGGTAACATGGGTACTAGGATATCTACAAGTGGGGTGGCTCTCCAACCTTCTATCTTCCACAGGGTTTCTTCAGGGTCCACTGGGAAGGGTCATCTTTCTTTAAAATTGCAAATGCGACTTACACGTTGAATTGTACGGAGAACGCTCTTGTGTTCCAACATTGCACACGACCTCCGTGGGGCTCCTAGATACTCACCATGGGTGGTTCCTTGGATCCCCAACACTTCTACGTCCTCTGGGGATATTCTTGACTCGAGTCATGGTTTGCATACCACTATTTCAGTATATGGTTTGGTCACCCCCTGGGGACCAGTGTGTATTCTGTGCTTCTTATGTGTTTCTATTGCAAAGTTTTGTGTGCATTGTGGATATCTCTGTGTAGGAGATATCTGTATGAGTTAGTGAGTGCCTTATAATAAATACATATTTTTATAAATACATTGTGTTTTTTATTCACTTCATCTATACCTATGAGATTACGTTCTGGTGAAACAAGCTGCTTTACACTTGGTGCAGGGTGCCCCCTTATATAATTGTGCATCATATACCAAGCCAGCCTCTCACACTGAATCTCAGGCTGGGCTGTGGTTCTATGTCGCTGGCTTGTTTCTCAATGACGGGTTGGTCACCTTATAGAGATTTTTACTAAAACTGCTCCAATCTTCTAGATCTTCTTCCAGAAGGTCCTTTTTGGGTTCCAAAGTGTCCTCAACACGCATCTAAGGTTCCAGGAGCTCTGAGTTTCTCTTTGGGATGTTGGGACTGTGTCTCCCAAAATGCACCTGGCAAAATCCTTTAAAGTCCAGCTGAAGGTAGTCAGCTGGTTTCTTCTTGATGGAGATGATGCGGGTGGTGCTCTTTTAACCTGTTGCTTTCAGGGAGTCCACTCCTTAAGTATGCAGTGGGTTAAGTCATTCGGAATGCAATCTTCTTGGTGCAGGCCAGGGTTCCAGCAGGGCAGTCCTTCTTCTTGTAGTTTTAGGCAGCGATCTGAGTTGCTGGGCAGCTCACCCATGTGTATCCAGTGTTCTTGGGTGACATGAAGGGGGCACCCCTGACCAATAGGGGGCAGGGGGCCACCCTCAGGCATGATTACTTCCTCTTAAGTGTGGCATATTCTTGTCCCAGAAAGCACTATTCCTTTAAAATGCCAAATGGAGAAACTCTCTCCTGGAGGTTAAGATCTGGCTAAGCAAACCCAATGGCACGGCTACGTTTCCCTAAGGCTTCCCTTTTATCCCCTCTGCTAATTCAATTACTTGGGCTCCTGTCTGGCTCATCCCCTTCCACCAGATGTAATTTGTCTCTATGTTGGCCACTTCACACCTCATCAGAGCAGTTTGGCTCAGACTGCCAAAGGCTGTCCAATCAGGAGTGGCTGCTGGAAGGCTGGATTTTAGTTCACCAGAAAAGAAAGTTCTATAACTTCTTTTCTGTGATAGTTATAATAAATGTAACCGTGGCAAGTTATAAAAAATCTAACCATGGCAAGTCATTTTTCACTACTGCAAGGCCTACCTCTCACATAGGATAACATTGGTTTACCTTATTACATTTAATAAGTGATAACTTTCAATTGGGAGCAGTTCGACATGTTGAGTTTGGTGTCTAACAAATTAAAATCCCCCTTTAATGGTACCTTCAGATTTCTAGTCACAATTCTGAACATGCCACATTTAGAAAGTTGTCCTAGCGGTCACATTCAAATGCAACCAATTTAACAGACTTAAGGCCATAAGTTCAATTGATATAGGCGTGGAGCATTTATTTGCTACTTCATTCTATTCACTATGCATTTGCTACTTCATTCTATGCACTTCACATATAATCAAAGGTCAGGTAAGTGCAGATACGTTTTAGTCAAGAACAAATTATACATATTAAGGCAACAATTAAAACAAAAACATACAGATTTTCTGATGAAGTAATGTGACATAACAAACAATACATGAAGAGTGATACATAACAACAATTAACGAAACATTAGATCACCAGTCTTAGTTCACAAAAGGAACAGCTACTTTACCATCCACATTGTGTAACCAATTTAAGAAGCTGCTACCCACGGGGAAAACAAACATTAGACCCAGTAATGAGACCATTCAAAACACATTTCTACTGGGGGAAACTTACTTAAATGCGAGAGTCCCCGTGCTGTGTAATGCAAACGTGTTTCGATTCCCAAGGAGGTTTGCGGGACTCTCTTCAGGGCATGGAATGGTTTATCTAAGGAACAAAGGGGGGGCATGAATTATAAACGAGGAGAGACTCTAAACTTCCCAATTACTCAAAAAAGAGGGACATTTTCTCAAAAGTACCTGTTTGAATAGAGAACAAAATTTGCACGTTACAGGCAAGAAGAGGCAAGTTAAAATGTAGATGGCATGATCTAGAATGAAAATAGATTCACCATCAGTCATGTACATGGTTTGGGGAATGTTCATATTTTGTAATGAAGGAACAAAAAAAGGCACTTACTTGCGCCAGTCGGGCTGTGCTTTTACTAAAGATATCAGAATGCTTGCTGCCAGTTAATTTGAAGCCAATTTGGGCTCTTTATTTAACGAGGCTACCTGGGTCCCTCTTTGTTCCTACAGCTGGCGCTTTGTGCTTTTTAGCATCATTTTCACATAAACTTTAAACTTGCATATCCCCGGTTCTACTTATTGAAATTTTGTTGTTTTGGTCTTGAATTGTTTATTGCATTTTACTCTATCTTTTTAAGTTGGTGGGACATTTTCTTGTGTTGTGTTTCACTGTATTACTGTTCGAAGTGCTGCATATACACTTTACAGATTGCCTCCAAGTTAAGCCTGACTGCTTTTGTGCCAAGCTAACAGAGGTTAAGCACAAGTTAATTTGGGATTTGCTTGTGACTTCACCCTGTCAAGGATTGTGGTTGATACTTGAGTGGGCTTCACCCTCCTCAACCAATAACCCAAATTCTTACACATGGACATAGCACACAATGCACCTATAGGTGCAAGCATTTATACTGCTGAACGGAGAGCGATGTTGCTTCCGTGTGATGGATTGCTTTACTGCTCTGAAAAAATTCCAAGCAGGAAATGATACCTTCTGTCAAAAATACTGCATTAACAAGCATTCCTATTCAAGGAACGTAGAAACCTCTTGCATGCAAAGCATCAAACATGCAAAGTTTTTATTATTTGCATGTATAGCTGTAATTGTTATAAAGATAGCTATAATATTGTTTCCTCTGCCGTTGTATTCATTTAGAATGTAACATTACCTTGCTGAATGCAATTAGTGTAAACAAAATTGTAAGGCGATATAAAAGTGAACAGTTTTGGACCATAATTTCAGCACGCTAGACACATCTTCTTGCACCAAATACTCACAACTAATTGCGAAGCTGGAAATATATTCTGGTAGTAGTTGGAAAAGGTGGCCTTCCCTTAGATGAACAATTTCTTGTCTTGGGTGCCTTCCTTGAGCTGCTTTAAGTCTTGCCTCCGTCCCCCTAAACCCGCACTCTCCGAAAGACAGATCCCTGACTCAACCAATGAGAGTGGAAGATGAATGGCATGTGTACGCACATTTAACACATAAAGCAGGTTTCAAGCCCAGATCTTAGAGGACTAAGGGTAGCTACTGGGCCATATATTCCCCTTCCCCCTTGAGTTACTCCCACCCTTTTGTGAACCTTATCTTTGCAGAGGAACATTTTAATTTTTAGAATGAAGCACCTAGCAGAGCACACATTTTGGCCGCATTGCTTCACAGGTGCTTCTGTGCAGGGCCGGACTGGCTGTAGCGGGCACCGGGCATTTTTTCTGTGGGCCGAAAGGGTGGGGGCAGTTTTGCATCTGTGCTGCAATATCAGCCTCCTGTAACAAAACTGGTAGCAATGCTAAAGCGGAAGAAGTGCTGCTAATTGCTAGCAGCCCCCCCCCCCCCCCCAAACTTGTCCGGTTGAATTACCAGTGTGGCCCTGCTTCTGTGTGCAACATAATGTCTTTGTTTTCCTGAATATAATTTTCTGTTGTATAATAATGAAAAGGAAGCAATATCTTGAAATATTTTACTGTTTATTTTCTATACAGAGTATACTCATTTGATATTACATGTCGAGTGTTAAAATAAAATTATGAAAGCAAAGCACATCATAGATTTTAACATTTGGCAATGCTGAGAGAAGTAGCCCTCTCCCAAATGCTAACAATTATTTACAAGTTTTATAACGGAAAAATTGTAAAACATAATTATGACCTCATTTTCCCAGGAACATCTGCATAGTTATTATATTCACACGTAAAAGCGATATCAAGTTGTCTCATGTCAGGTGTGAGTATTTCAGCCATTTATAAGTTTTGCCTTTCTGGTACTTTTTTAAATGCTGGACCACAAGCAAGTTCCAGATTTCAGAGAAAAACACTGAAGAACACACGAGCAGGAATGCCTGGCATTGGACAACTTAAAGAAAAAAATACAAAAATAATTGTTCCATTTAGATGCGTAAAATTCACATTATTGCATATATGTGCTTTCTATACAGCTTAGTCAGCAACTAGAATCATATAAATTCCCATTTATCAACAGGGTACATATATGTGCATTTTCTATAACGGGTTGTCCTTAAAAAACATAAAGGTTTGACCACAGCCTAGCTTGTGCAAAAATAGAAAAATAATTACATTGCAAGCAATACTAAGTTTTGTGGGTTCCCTTAATAGTCTCAGGTGGTAGTGTGGGTTTCCATGTCTTTGGTTACTGTATTTACAAAAAGGTATGATTCAGAGTACTGTAGTGAAAGCTTGGATTTTGACCTGAGTGCCACTTATGGCATCCATACCAGAAAATGTAAATTATTACTACCAGTCAGTCCCTAAAATCACAGCAGAGCATGGATTTTAGGCAGAATGGCCAGGCGATTCACTTTGCGTTTTTAATGATGCAGTTGCTGATCTACACTCCACTTGTTATATCCACCACACCAAACCTTGCTATGCACGACTCTCTTGTATGAGCCCTGGATTCTGGAATGAGTTCACATTCCAGTGGCTCTGATGAAGCAACTGGGAGGCTACCTTCTTGCCTGAACAGTTTCACACACACTCCCAAGTCCATGTGTAATAAGGTGAAGAGTTCCAAGGCATTGCTTGATTCAGCAACATATTTGGCAGACGAATCAACATCCAGGTGCTTACGTGAATTTTCTGTTTGGGTTACAGACGAGTCATAGAGCCAAAATGGAAAGCGCTAGGAACTTTTAGACCTCTACTGTAGTGCGAGCTTCCCCACACTGCCCACCAGTATGCACTGCATGTTGTCTGGGGGGCTAGAAGGTACATAAGTCCCTAGGCTAATTCATTCTGTGGCCTCTCGGATGAGACTTTTGACTGATATTCCAATTACTTCCCATTTCCATGGTGCTATTTTCTCATGTGGTGACAATTGTGCACCAGCGCCTGGACTGAAACCGACACATGCCTTTCACATCAGCCAACCAGTAAGGCAATAGGCGGCAACCATATTTGGTCACTACCCATCCTGTTGGAATTTGAAGTATTTATCCAGATGTGAAAAGCTTTAGGATGCACAGCTGGCCAGTTCAGAAGAGAAAGTAGGCTAGCCACACTGCCTCAATCCCATGAAGAGTGAGGTACAGAGCATACCTGAGTGATATATTCCCACTGAAGTGCATGGTCATTGGCTGCATCCTTAAAAACAAGATAGTATATACACCTGACTGCTCTGACTGGAATCGTCTCCATTGCTGTGACCACCTGGACTGCAATAACTGTCCATCGCAGTGACTTCCTTAACTGGAATCATTGTCCATTGTCTGCTGGGACTGGAATTAGTGTCCATTCTTGGATGGACAAGTTGAAATCTGTGTTACCCTGATTGCAAGGGCCAAACTCACTCTACATTGACAGAATGGACAAAACATCAGTGGGTGGAGACGAGAGACATACATTAGGTGTGAAGAAATATCAGATCCATTTTTGTCTTTCAGGCCCCGGAGTGTTTCAAATAGATGGGGAAAACAGCAATTAGCATTATGCACAAAAAACATTTTTTTGGGGAAAGTTTCCAGATTTGAGATTGGACTATTTGAAATTGGTGGTATTGTGTTTCTTTTGTGTCCCAGCCTATGACTTTACCTACTCACAGTGTTAACAGAGGCTCATGTATGAGGCAGCCAACATAAATAGGAGCAATATCATTCAAACCCATTCCACTCAGCACATGGAGACAAAGCGATCTGAGGCAGGAGGGCTGAGCAGGCTAGTGTATTAATCTGATCATTGCATGTGGATATGTGCGATGGAGGGCTCTAAGAGACATCAAGTTTAGTTCTAACTGTGTTGTGTAGGGCTAGCAGGATTGAACGCTTAGAAGAATAAGCATGTTTTGGTCTACATTATACCATTCCCCCCATTCACACCCTCAGGACTGCCTTCACTTGCTAAATCAGGGATTCTTAGGGACAAGTCCACAGTGGAAATTACACAAAGAGTTCAGACATACATAGCAAAATATTAGTAATTGTGGACAGAGCTATTTCAACAAGGTTTTTCTAATGGCATCAAGCTCCACTTGCTGTACTCCAGCCTTGATGTCAATGACTGTTGACAAAGCCCTCAGAGGAAAACTGCTTCTTTGTTGAATGCTAACCAGCAAAAATAATATGCATACTTCACTGAGCCCATTGGCGAACAGGTACTTCTTGCTTTTTAAGAAATCGAAGAAAGAAAATGTTTTGTTCATAAATACAAACATAATTTTAAAATTTGCCAAACAACTCGATTTCTTAAAAATTTCATTAGCACCCTCGTCTCTTAGGCACTACACACTCTCTAAAACAGTTTTTAATATAGTGATCAGGCTTTTCAAAGCCATTAATGATACATTCTTATAGATATATCTATGTGTGATAGAAGGTGATTTATAATCAATTGCACCCAAATAAGTAAAGGGAAGTGCTCTATTCGCCTAAACCAGAGCAAGTTTGTAAAGCAGAGGATCGACAAATGGATGTCCTGGAAAGAAAGTGTTCATTCCAATTCAAAAGTAGTATATTAATATTCATCTACATTCCTATGATTTACACTTCTTTCACCAACAATTTAATTGTGACATTGATTAAATATGTACTTCATATGGTTGTGTTTAGCATTCTTTTTATCAATGTGTTAACAATGAACATGTATCGTATTCTATAGACATAGTATACTTTCACTCTCAAAGTGTTTTTTCATCCATTTTGTAACGCTGCAGATTTTACCTGCGTATTACTCGGTCATTTGTTCTCTTAATCCTTATCAGCAGATTTGTCTTCTTTCCATAATGAGGAGAAACCTATTTTTGGGAATCTAAACCACCCTGGGAGTTTAGAAGGTTCAGTGTCTGATCCCCCCTGCCTTTCTGTTTTTTTGGGGGATGCGTCTTCGATCGTAGTGTTAGATTCTTGTTTCACATCATCCATAGACGTCGGAAAGACAATAGATGGAGATTGGAATTTAAATTTGAAGGGGGATTTATGACTTCCGCCTATGTTTCCCTTGGGCGCTTGCATTTCTTTTTTTTTGTCTGATAGTGTAGCCGCAACTTTGTTTTCAGGAAATTGATTCTCCAGTGTTTCACTAGGTTGCAAAGCAATATCCTCCAGTATTTGTTCCCTTGATGTCTTTATTTTAAAAGCAAATGTTTTTAATTTTGTAACATTCATATTAGATATATTATCATAAGGACTGTTTATATCAGCTGCACCTCCTAATTCATGACCTGCATCTTTTTCATTTTTCACATCTTCACTTTTACACAACATACTGTATTCTTTTCCAAAAGGAAAATTGAGAGTAACCTCTGGACTCGGTTCTTCTGAACTAATATTATCAGAAGAGGACAGTTTGATTTTTGTTATTTTCCTTCTGAACTTTGTTGCATTTATTTCAGTATCTGTCGGAGTCTCCATGAAAAACACATTTTCTGAAGATTGCAGTTCAAAGGTTGAGAATTTATGATCAATAGCAGCTGTCAATGTGTCTGAAATAACATGTTTTGCTTCCCTGCTTTCAATGTGACAATCAGCTTCATCAATGATGTTTTTAGTAGCTAAATTAGTTGACATTAATATACATTTATCAAATTTGATTAAATCTTCTGTATCTTTAGTGTCCGGTTCTTTTAAAGCATTTCCACACTGCTCTGCCAATGCTACATTTTTACACTCTAAAATAAACCCTTTCTTGTCTTCTTTTGATTTGATGATAGGTAAACAAGACAAATTAAGTTCCTCTTTCCATGTTTGCTTCTGATATTTAATAATTTCACCACTTGCAAAGACCGGAATATCTCTTTGTGATGTTAATGCTCCAGCCTGTTCAATTACTGTTCTAGAAGTATCATTGACACTTACTTCTTCAGTTGGCATAGATGAACTTTTCATTTCCAATCTTTCTTTTGAAAATAACTTTGCTGTCTTGTAGTTTTGATCAATAGGCCAGATGTTAGTCAATTTTATGTCAAAACTAGACATTTCAGCCTTTACTTCAATGTCTATACATTTCTCAGGAGTTGTCTCAATATCAGAAGAAGAGATTTGATCATCTATCTCTTTATTGACATTATCCTCAGATGAGGGTGAGAATTCATTTTGCTCTTTTGTGTTTTCTTTCAGCAATACTGCATCCTCCACTACGTGTGAAGAAGTTATTCCGAATGGCAGTAATTTAAATTTGTGAAGTTTGACCGAACCATCGAAATCTAGAATCTCAGTTTCTGTGGAGTATTTTGTAACCTCTCTGGGGAATTCTACATTCTTCGTCTTGGCGTCGACTTGTTGAAGAACTTCATTAGATATTTTGATGCCTATAGGAGTTGTTTTGATTTCATCATTTCGTGTTTCAATATGTGCCTTATTTAGTTCTTCCATTTTTAGAAATGTATTGTCAGTTTCCAACTTTAATATTTTGGTGAGTTCAGCCATTGTCTCTGAGGCATCATCAACAACAGTTTTTTCAATAAGCATCCCAAGACTTTCTGATTCTGCTTTTTCCTCTGGAATGCAGATTGCAGTTTCTGACTCCTGTTCACTGGGACTTATTTCAGTCAATTCTGCATCATGAAGAGAAATACCTTTCTCCGATTTGTCATTGATGGAAACCTCTGTTGGTGAAATATCACATAGATTATATTTGCTTCGGACACCAATTTCATTTGATGTATCATCAGCATGTATTTTTCCATCAGTCATTTGATCTTTTACTTCCATGTGCACACCTTTTAATAATAATATGCTTATCCTAGCAGTCTCTGACACATGGTCCTCAATAAGTGGGTCTTGTTGGGTGGTGCTGCTAATAGTGTCTACAGCTTCCTTAATAGTCAAAGAATCCTTTAAGGACAATTCAAATCTCACCGTCTTGGCATTTGAAGTATCTGGTTCTTTCAGAATTTCCTCAAGACTAACTTCATCAATCACAATTTTCTCTTCTGCATCCTTTTTACTATCCTTTGCATCAACTTCTTTCAGCTCTTCTATTTTTGACAATTCAACTTCTCCTTCCTTTGGCAAAGATATTGGTGCTTCTCGACTCCTTTCTTTTGTTACAACGTTTTCAACAGTTGAACTTTTCATTCTAATTCTTTTCTTTTTGCTTTTTTTTGCCTTCTCTTCAGTTTCTACATGTTTCTCCACAGGTGTTTCAGTATCTGGAGACAACATTTCAGTCTCTAGAACTATATTCACATTATCCTCAGGAGAAGGGGAGAATTCCTTTTGCCCTTCATTACTTTCCTCCAGAGATTCTGCATCCTCCAGTATTTGCGAAGAAGTGATTCTGAATGATGGTAATGTAAGTTTGTGAGGTCTCAATGAAAGGTCGTATTGTAGAATCTCAGATTCTCTGGAGGACTCTGTAACATCTCCTTGAGATTCTATATTTTTAATCAATGCATCAACTTGTTTAGGAACTTCCTTTGATATTTTAATGCCCATAGAAGTTGTTTCAATGTCATCATATGGTGTTTCAATGTGCGCTTTATCAAGTTCTTCTCTTTTTATAGATGGAATGACAGTTTCCATCGTTGATGTTTTGGTGAGTTCAGCCGCTGTCTCAGAGAAACCACCAACAGTTTTTGCTTCAGAAAGCTTCAGATGACATTCAGAGTCTGCGTTTTCCTTTGAAATGTAGTTGGCAGTTTCTTGCTCTTCTTTACTGGGCCTTATTTCAGTTAATTTTTCATCACAAAGAAAAATGTCTTTCTCCCATTTTTTCAAGTCATTGATGGAAACCTTGGTTGTTGAAAGATCACACACATCACCTTTGACGTGCACACTAATATCAGTTGATGTATCGCCAGCTGATAATATTCCACCCCTCATTTGATCTTCATCTTCTATCTGCACATCTTCTACTTTTACCAAACTTATCCTAGCATTCTCTGAGTTATGGTCCTTAATGGGTAGCTCATGTTGGACGGGACTGCTGGTAGTGTCTGCTATGGAGCTACAAACGACATCTTCTTTCATAGCCAAAGAATCTTCTAAGGGCAATTCAACTCTTTCAGTCTGGATGCTCAAAGTATCTTGTTCTTCTAAAATTTCCATTGCATTACCTTCTTTTATCAAAATGTGTGTTACTTTATCTTCCTTGCTTTCATTCAGAGCTTCTGCATCCTCCAGTATTTGCGAAGAAATTATTCTAAATGATGGTAGTTTAAATTTGTGTAGTTTCACTGAACCGTAAAATTCTAGAATCTCAGTTTCTCTGGAGTACTCGGTAATGCCTCCTGGAATATCTATATTTCCCAACTTGTCATCAGCTTGTTTAAGAACTTCCTCTGATATTTTGATGTCCATGGAAGTTGTTCTAATTTCATTATCAGGTGTTTTAATGTGAGCTTTTTCAAGGTCTACCATTTTTCGAGATGGAATGCCAGTTTCCATCTTTGATGTTGTGGTTAGTTTTGCCACTGTCTCAGACAAAGCGTCAACAGTTGTTGCTTCAGGAAATATCCCATGAAATGCTGAGTCTGTTTTTTCTTCTGGATTGGTGATTGCAGTTTCTAGCTCTTGTACACTGGACCTCAATACAGTTAATTCTGCATCGCTAAGAGAAATACCTTTCTCCCCGTTGTCCAAGTCATTGATGGAATCCTCGGTTGTCGAAAGATCACACACATCACCTTTGCCTGGCACACTACTATCAGTTGATATATCATCAGCTGCAATTTTTATGCCAGTCATTTGATCTTTATCTTCCAGCTGCACATCTTCTACTTTTATTGTGCTTATTATAGCATTCTCTGAGACATGCTCCTCAATAGGTGGCTCTTGTTCAGTAGCATTGCTGGTAGTGTCTGCTATAGATCCACTATCTACATCTTCTTTCATAGCCAAACAATCTTCTAAGGAGAATTCAACATTTATCGTCTGGAAGTGCACAGTATCTGGTACTTTCAGAGGTTCAGTTGCATTAACTTCTTCAATCAAATCGTTAATTCCTGCACCATTTACACTATCCTGTACATAATTTTCTTTCAGCTCTTCAGTTTTCGTCAGTTCAGCTTTTCCTTCCTTTGGCAAAGATATTGGTGCTTCTCGAATCCTTTCTTTTGTTACAACTTTTTCAATGGTTGACTTTTTCATTCTAAATGTTTTCTTTTTGTTCTTTTTTGCCTTCACTTCAGTTTCTACATGTTTCTCCAATGCTGTTTGGATATCTGGAGATGACATTTCAGTCTCTAGAACTTTTTTCACATTATCCTCAGGAGAAGGTGAGAATTCCTTAAGCTCTTCCTTGCTTTCATCAGAAGCTTCCGCATTGTCCAGTATTTCCAAAGAAGTTATTCCGAATGATGGTAATGTACGTTTGTGAGGTTTTAATGAAATGTCATATTCTAGATGCTCATAATCTCTGGAGGACTCTGTAACATCTTCTTGAGATTCTCTATTTTCCATTAATGCAGCAACTAGTTTAAGAACGTCCTTTGATTGTTCAATATCTGTGGCAGTTCTTTCAATCTCATCATATGCTGTTTCAATGTGTGCTTTCTCAAGTTCTTCCATTTTTCGAGATGAAATGCCAATTTCCATTTTTGAGGTTTTGGTTAGTTTAGCTGCTGTCTCAGATAAAGCATCAACAGTTGTTGCTTCAGTAAGCATGCCATGAAATTCTGAGTCTGTTTTTTCTTCTGGAATGGTGATTGCAGTTTCTAGCTCTTGTACACTGGACCTCAATACAGTTAATTCTGCATCACTAAGAGAAATACCCTTCTCCCCTTTGTCCAAGTCATTGATGGAATCCTCGGTTTTTGAAAGATCACGCACATCACCTTTGCCTGGCACACTACTATCAGTTGATATATCATCAAGTGCAATTTTTTCGCCAGTCATTTGATCTTTATCTTCTAGCTGCACATCTTCCTCTTTTATTGTGCTTATTATAGCATTCTCTGACACATGCTCCTCAGTAGGCTGCTCTTGTGGAGTGTCAGTGCTGGTAGTATCAGACATAGATCCACTATCTACATTTTCTTTCATAGCCAAAAAATCTTCTAAGGAGAATTCAACTTTTTCCGGCTGGACGTGCAAAGTATCTGGCAGTTTCAGAATTTTCGTTGCATTAACTTCTTCAATAAAAATATTTATTGCTGCATCATTTACACTATCCTGTACATCAACCTCTTTCAGCTCTTCAGTTTTTGCCAATTCAACTGTTCCTTCCTTTGGCAACGATATTGGTGCTTCTCGACTCCTTTCTTTTGTTACAACTTTTTCAATGATTGACCTTTTCATTTTAATTGTTTTCTTTTTGCTCTTTTTTGTCTCAAGTTCAGTTTCTACATGTTTCTCCAAAGATGTTTTCATATCTGGAGGTGACATTTCAGTCTCTGGAATTGTATTTACATTTTCCTCAGGAGAAGGTGAGAATTCCTTCTGCCATTCCTTACTTTCCTCCAGAGCTTCCGTATCCTCCAGTATTTGCGAAGAAGTTATTCTGACTGATGACAATGTAAGTTTGTGAGGTTTCAATGAAATGTCATATTCTAGAAGCTCAGATTCTATGGAGGACTCTGTAATATCTCGTTGAGATTCTATATTTTCCAACAATGCATTAACTTGTTTGCAAACTTCCTTTGATATTTTAAGGTCTATAGAAGAAGTTTCAATTTCATCATGTAGGGTTTCAATGTGCGTTTTGTCAAGTTCTTCTATTTTTAGAGATGGAATGACAGTTTCCATCTTTGATGTTTTGATTAGTTTAGCCGCTGTCTCAGATAAAGCATCAACAGTTGTTGCTTCAGTAAGCACCCCCTGAAATGCTGAGTCTGTTTTTTCCTCTGGAATGGTGATTGCAGTTTCTAGCTCTTGTACACTGGACCTCAAAACAGTTAATTCTGCATCACTAAGAAAAATACCTTTCTCCCCGTTGTCCAAGTCATTGATGGAATCCTCGGTTGTCGAAAGATCACGCACATCACCTTTGCCTGGCACACTACTATCAGTTGATATATCATCAAGTGCAATTTGTTCGCCAGTTATTTGATCTTTATCTTCTAGCTGCACATCTTCCTCTTTTATTGTGCTTATTATAGCATTCTCTGAGACATGCTCCTCAATAGGTGGCTCTTGTTCAGTGGCATTGCTGGTAGTGTCTGCTATAGATCCACTATCTACATCTTCTTTCATAGCCAAACAATCTTCTATGGAGAATTCAACTTTTATCGTCTGGAAGTGCACAGTATCTGGTACTTTCAGAGGTTCAGTTGCATAAACTTCTTCAATCAAATCGTTAATTCCTGCACCATTTACACTATCCTGTACATCATTTTCTTTCAGCTCTTCAGTTTTCGTCAGTTGAGCTTTTCCTTTCTTTGGCAAAGATATTGGTGCTTCTCGAATCCTTTCTTTTGTTACAACTTTTTCAATGGTTGACTTTTTCATTCTAACTATTTTCTTTTTGTTCTTTTTTGCCTTCACTTCAGTTCCTACATGTTTCTCCAATGCTGTTTCGATATCTGGAGATGACATTTCAGTCTCTAGAACTTTTTTCACATTATCCTCAGGAGAAGGTGAGAATTCCTTTAGCTCTTCCTTGCTTTCCTCAGGAGCTTCTGCATTGTCCACTATTTGCAAAGAAGTTATTCCGAATGATGGTAATGTACGTTTGTGAGGTTTTAATGAAATGTCATATTCTAGAAGCTCAGAATCTCTGGATGACTCTGTAACATCTTCTTGAGATTCTATATTTTCCATTAATGCATCAACTTGTTTAAGAACGTCCCCTTTGTCCAAGTCATTGATGGAATCCTCGGTTGTTGAAAGATCACACACATCACCTTTGCCTGGCACACTACTATCAGTTGATATATCATCAGCTGCAATTTTTCCGCCAGTCATTTGATCTTTATCTTCCAGCTGCACATCTTCCACTTTTATTGTGCTTATTATAGCATGCTCTGACACATGCACCTCAGTAGGTGGCTCTTGTTCAGTGGCATTGCTGGTAGTGTCTGCTATAGATCCACTATCTACATCTGCTTTCATAGCCAAACAATCTTCTAAGGAGAATTCAACTTTTATCGTCTGGAAGTGCACAGTATCTGGTACTTTCAGAAGTTCAGTCGCATTAACTTCTTCCATCAAATCGTTAATTCCGGCACCAGTTACGCTATCCTGTACATCATTTTCTTTCAGCTCTTCAGTTTTTGTCAGTTCAGCTTTTCTTTCCTTTGGCAAAGATATTGGTGCTTCTCGACTACTTTCTTTTGTTACAACTTTTTCAATGGTTGACTTTTTCATTCTAAATGTTTTCTTTTTGTTCTTTTTTGCCTTCACTTCAGTTTCTACATGTTTCTCCAATGCTGTTTCGATATCTGGAGATGACATTTCAGTCTCTAGAACTTTTTTCACATTATCCTCAGGAGAAGGTGAGAATTCCTTTTCCTCGCTTTCTTTCAGAGCTTCCGTATCCTCCAGTATTTGCGAAGAAATTATTCTAAATGATGGCAATTTAAATTTGTGTAGTTTCACTGAACTATCAATTTTTAGAATCTTAGTTTCCCTGGAGTGCTCTGTAATGCCTCCTGGAATATCTATATTTCCCATCTTGTCATCAACTTGTTTAAGAATTTGTTCTGATATTTTGATGTCCATGAAAGTTGTTCCAATTTCATCATCAGGTGTTTCAATGTGAGCTTTATCAAGTTCTACCATTTTTAGAGATGGAATGCCAGTTTCCATCTTTGATATTGTGGTTAGTTTCGCCACTATCTCAGACAAAGAATCAACAGTTGCTGCTTTGATAAACATATCATGACATTCTGAGTCTGGTTTTTCTTCTGGAATGTAGATCGCAGTTTCTAGCTCTTGTACGCTGGACCTCAATACAGTTAATTCTGCATCACTAAGAGAAACACCCTTCTCCCCTTTGTCCAAGTCATTGATGGACTCCTCGGTTGTTGAAAGATCACACACATCACCTTTGACTGGCACACTACTATCAGTTGATATATCATCAGCTGCAATTTTTCCGCCAGTCATTTGATCTTTATCTTCCAGCTGCACATCTTCCACTTTTATTGTGCTTATTATAGCATTCTCTGAAACATGCGCCTCAATAGGTGGCTCTTGTTCAGAGGCATTGCTGGAAGTGTCTGCTATAGATCCACTACCTACATCTTCTTTCATAGCCAAACAATCTTCTAAGGAGAATTCAACTTTTATCGTCTGGAAGTGCACAGTATCTGGTACTTTCAGAAGTTCAGTTGCATTAACTTCTTCAATCAAATCGTTAATTCCTGCACCATTTACACTATCCTGTACATCATTTTCTTTCAACTCTTCAGTTTTTGTCAGTTCAGCTTTTCCTTCCTTTGGCAAAGATATTGGTGCCTCTCTAATCCTTTCTTTTGTTACAACTTTTTCAATGGTTGACTTTTTCATTCTAAATGTTTTCTTTTTGTTCTTTTTTGCCTTCACTTCAGTTTCTACATGTTTCTCCAATGCTGTTTCGATATCTGGAGATGACATTTCAGTCTCTAGAACTTTTTTCACATTATCCTCAGGAGAAAGTGAGAATTCCTTTAGCTCTTCCTTGCTTTCTTCAGGAGCTTCCGCATTGTCCAGTATTTGCAAAGAAGTTATTCCGAATGATGGTAATGTACGTTTGTGAGGTTTTAATGAAATGCCATATTCTAGAAGCTCAGAATCTCTGGAGGACTCTGTAACATCTTCTTGAGATTCTATATTTTCCATTAATGCATCAACTTGTTTAAGAACGTCCCCTTTGTCCACGTCATTGATGGAATCCTCGGTTGTTGAAAGATCACACACATCACCTTTGCCTGGCACACTACTATCAGTTGATATATCATCAGCTGTAATTTTTCCACCAGTCATTTGATCTTTATCTTCCAGCTGCACATCTTCCACTTTTATTGTGCTTATTATAGCATTCACTGACACTTGCGCCTCAGTAGGTGGTTCTTGTTGAGTGGCAGTGCTGGTAGTATCTGCTATAGATCCACTATCTACATCTTCTTTCATAGCCAAACAATCTTCTAAGGAGAATTCAACTTTTTCCGGCTGGACGCTCAAAATATCTTGTTCTTCTAAAATGTCCATTGTATTAACTTCTTTCAACAAAGTGTGTTTTACTTCATCCTCTTCCTGTACATCAACTTCTTGTAACTCTTCGGGTTTTGTCAATTCAACTTCTTCCTTTGACAAAGATACTGTTACTTCTCCACTCTTTTCCTTTGTTACAACTTTTTCAACAGTGGACCTTTTCGTTATAATTGATTTATTTTTGTCCTTTGTTACCTTCACTACAGTTTCTACAGATTTCATAAAAGGTGTTTTGATATCTGAACATGACATTTCAACATCTATGTTTACAATATCCAGAGGTAAAGGTAAGAATTTCTTTTCCTCTTCCTTGCTTTCTTTCAGAGCTTCCGTATCCTCCAGTATTTGCGAAGAAATTATTCCAAATGATGGCAATTTAAATTTGTGTAGTTTCACTGAACTGTCAAATTCTAGAATCTCAGTTTCCCTGGAGTGCTCTGTAATGCCTCCTGGAATATCTATATTTCCCATCTTGTCATCAACTTGTTTAAGAATTTGTTCTGATATTTTGATGTCCATGAAAGTTGTTCCAATTTTATCATCGGGTGTTTCAATGTGAGCTTTTTCAAGTTCTACCATTTTTAGAGATGGAATGCCAGTTTCTATCTTTGATATTGTGGTTAGTTTCGCCACTATCTCAGACAAAGAATCAACAGTTGCTGCTTTGATAAACATACCATGACATTCTGAGTCTGTTTTTTCTTCTGGAATGTAGATTGCAGCTTCTAGCTCTTGTACATTGGGGCTCATTTTAGTTAATTCTGCATCACAAAGAGAAATACCTTTCTCCCATGTGTCCAAGTTATTGATGGGATCCTCAGTTGTGGAAAGATCACACATATCACCTTTGCCTGGCACACTAGTGTCAGTTGATATGTCATCATTTGCAATTTTCCCGCCAGTCATTTGATCTTTATCTTCTAGCTGCACTTCTTCCACTTTTATTGTGCTTATTATAGCATTCTCTGACACATGCTTCTCAGTAGGCGACTCTTGTTGAGTGGCAGTTCTGGTAGTATCTGCCATAGATACACTATCTACATCTTCTTTTATAGCCAAACAATCATCTAAGGAGAATTCAACTTTTACCGTCTGGATATACAAAGTATCTGGTACTTTCAGAATATCTGTTGCATTAACTTCTTCAATCAAAATGTTCATTCCTGCATCATTTACACTATCCTGTACAACAACTTCTTTCAGCTCTTCAGTTTTTGCCAATTCAACTTTTCCTTCCTTTGGCAAAGATATTGGTGCTTCTCGACTCCGTCCTTTTGTTACAACTTTTTCAATTGTTGACCTTTCCATTCTAATTGTTTTCTTTTTGCTCTTTGTTGCCTTCACTTCAGTTTCTACATGTTTCTCCAAAGTTGTTTCGATATCTGGAGATGACATTTCAGTCTCTAAAACTTTATTCACATTTTCCTCAGGAGAAGGTGAGAATTCCTTTTGCTGCTCCTTACTGTCCTCCAGAGCTTCCACATCCTCCAGTATTTGCGAAGAAGTTATTCTGAATGATGATAATGTAAGGTTGTGAGGTTTTAATGATATGTCATATTCTAGAAGCTCAGATTCTGTGGAGGACTTTGTAACATCTCCTTGAGATTCAATATTTTCCATCAATGCATCAACTTGTTTGCAAACTTCCTTTGATATTTTAATGTCTATAGAAGAAGTTTCAATGTCGTCATGTGGTGTTTCAATGCGCGTTTTGTCAAGTTCTATTTTTAGAGATGGAATGACAGTTTCCATCTTTGATGTTTTGATTAGTTTAGCCGCTGTCTCAGATAAAGCATCAACAGTTGTTGCTTCAGTTAACACCCCCTGAAATGCTGAGTCTGTTTTTTCTTCTGGAATGGTGATTGCAGTTTCTAGCTCTTGTACACTGGACCTCAAAACAGTTAATTCTGCATCACTAAGAGAAATACCTTTCTCCCCTTTGTACAAGTCATTGATGGAATCCTCGGTTGTCGAAAGATCACGCACATCACCTTTGCCTGGCACACTACTATCAGTTGATATATCATCAAGTGCAATTTTTCCGCCAGTCATTTGATCTTTATCTTCTAGCTGCACATCTTCCTCTTTTATTGAGCTTAGTATAGCATTCTCTGACACATGCTCCTCAGTAGACTGCTCTTGTGGAGTGTCAGTGCTGGTAGTATCAGACATAGATCCACTATCTACATTTTCTTTCATAGACAAACAATCTTCTAAGGAGAATTCAACTTTTATCGTCTGGAAGTGCACAGTATCTGGTACTTTCAGAGGTTCAGTTGCATAAACTTCTTCAATCAAATTGTTAATTCCTGCACCATTTACACTATCCTGTACATCATTTTCTTTCAGCTCTTCAGTTTTCGTCAGTTGAGCTTTTCCTTCCTTTGGCAAAGATATTGGTGCTTCTCGAATCTTTTCTTTTGTTACAACTTTTTCAATGGTTGACTTTTTCATTCTAATTATTTTCTTTTTGTTCTTTTTTGCCTTCACTTCAGTTCCTACATGTTTCTCCAATGCTGTTTCGATATCTGGAGATGACATTTCAGTCTCTAGAACTTTATTCACATTATCCTCAGGAGATGGTGAGACTTCCTTAAGCTCTTCTTTGCTTTCATCAGAAGCTTCCGCATTGTCCAGTATTTGCAAAGAAGTTATTCCGAATGATGGTAATGTACGTTTGTGAGATTTTAATGAAATGTCATATTCTAGAAGCTCAGAATCTCTGGAGGACTCTGTAACACCTTCTTGAGATTCTATATTTTCCATTAATGCATCAACTTGTTTAAGAACGTCCTTTGATATTTTAATATCTATGGCAGTTGTTTCAATCTCATCATATGTTGTTTCAATGTGCGCTTTCTCAAGTTCTTCCATTTTTAGAGATGAAATGCCAATCTCCATTTTGGATGTTTTGGTTAGTTTAGCTGCTGTCTCAGTTAAAGCATCAACAGTTGTTGCTTCAGTAAGCATGCCATGAAATTCTGAGTCTGTTTTTTCTTCTGGAATGGTGATTGCAGTTTCTAGCTCTTGTACACTGGACCTCAATACAGTTAATTCTGCATCACTAAGAGAAATACCCTGCTCCCCTTTGTCCAAGTCATTGATGGAATCCTCGGTTGTTGAAAGATCAGGCACATCACCTTTGCCTGGCACACTACTATCAGTTGATATATCATCAGCTGCAATTTTTCCGCCAGTCATTTGATCTTTATCTTCCAGCTGCACATCTTCCACTTTTATTGTGCTTATTATAGCATTCTCTGACACATGCACCTCAGTAGGTGGCTCTTGTTCAGTGGCATTGCTGGTAGTGTCTGCTATAGATCCACTATCTACATCTTCTTTCATAGCCAAACAATCTTCTATGGAGAATTCAACTTTTATCGTCTGGAAGTGCACAGTATCTGGTACTTTCAGAAGTTCAGTTGCATTAACTTCTTCAATCAAATCATTAATTCCTGCACCAGTTACACTATCCTGTACATCATTTTCTTTCAGCTCTTCAGTTTTTGTCAGTTCAGCTTTTCTTTCCTTTGGCAAAGATATTGGTGGTTCTCGACTACTTTCTTTTGTTACAACTTTTTCAATGGTTGACTTTTTCATTCTAAATGTTTTCTTTTTGTTCTTTTTTGCCTTCACTTCAGTTTCTACATGTATCTCCAATGCTGTTTCGATATCTGGAGATGACATTTCAGTCTCTAGAACTTTTTTCACATTATCCTCAGGAGAAGGTGAGAATTCATCTTCCTTGCTTTTCTCAGGAGCTTCCGCATTGTCCACTATTTGCAAAGAAGTTATTCCGAATGATGGTAATGTACGTTTGTGAGGTTTTAATGAAATGTCATATTTTAGAAGCTCAGAATCTCTGGAGGACTCTGTAACATCTTCTTGAGATTCTATATTTTCCATTAAATCATCAACTTGTTTAAGAACGTCCCCTTTGTCCAAGTCATTGATGGAATCCTCGGTTGTTGAAATATCACACACATCACCTTTGCCTGGCACACTACTATCAGTTGATATATAATCAGCTGCAATTTTTCCACCAGTCATTTGATCTTTATCTTCCAGCTGCACATCTTCCACTTTTATTGTGCTTATCATAGCATTCACTGACACTTGCGCCTCAGTAGGTGGCTCTTGTTGAGTGGCAGTGCTGGTAGTATCTGCTATAGATCCACTATCTTCATCTTCTTTCATAGCCAAACAATCTTCTAAGGAGAATTCAACTTTTTCCGGCTGGACACTCAAAGTATCTTGTTCTTCTAAAATGTCCATTGTATTAACTTCTTTCAACAAAGTGTGTTTTACTTCATCCTCTTCCTGTACATCAACTTCTTGTAACTCTTTGGGTTTTGTCAATTCAACTTCTTCCTTTGACAAAGATACTGTTACTTCTCCACTCCTTTCTTTTGTTACAACTTTTTCAACAGTGGGCCTTTTCATTATAATTGATTTCTTTTTGTCCTTTGTTACCTTCACTTCAGTTTCTACAGATTTCATAAAAGGTGTTTTGATATCTGAACATGGCATTTCAACATCTAGGACTTTGTTTACATTATCCACAGGTAAAGGTAAGAATTCCTTTTCCTTGCTTTCTTTCAGAGCTTCCGTATCCTCCAGTATTTGCGAAGAAATTATTCCAAATGATGGCAATTTAAATTTGTGTAGTTTCACTGAACTGTCAAATTTTAGAATCTTAGTTTCCCAGGAGTGCTCTGTAATGCCTCCTGGAATATCTATATTTCCCATCTTGTCATCAACTTGTTTAAGAATTTGTTCTGATATTTTGATGTCCATGAAAGTTGTTCCAATTTCATCATCAGGTGTTTCAATGTGAGCTTTATCAAGTTCTACCATTTTTAGAGATGGAATGCCAGTTTCCATCTTTGATATTGTGGTTAGTTTCGCCTCTATCTCAGACAAAGAATCAACAGTTGCTGCTTTGATAAAAATATCATGACATCCTGAGTCTGTTTTTTCTTCTGGAATGTAGATTGCAGTTTCTAGCTCTTGTACATTTGGGCTCATTACAGTTAATTCTGCATCACAAAGAGAAATACCTTTCTCCCATGTGTCCAAGTTATTGATGGGATCCTCAGTTGTGGAAAGATCACACATATCACCTTCTTCAATCAAAATTTTCATTCCTGCATCATTTACACTATCCTGTACAACAACTTCTTTCAGCTCTTCAGTTTTTGCCAATTCAACTTTTCCTTCCTTTGGCAAAGATATTGGTGCTTCTCGACTCCGTCCTTTTGTTACAACTTTTTCAATTGTTGACCTTTCCATTCTAATTGTTTTCTTTTTGCTCCTTGTTGCCTTCACTTCAGTTTCTACATGTTTCTCCAAAGTTGTTTCGATATCTGGAGATGACATTTCAGTCTCTAAAACTTTATTCACATTTTCCTCAGGAGAAGGTGAGAATTCCTTTTGCCGCTCCTTACTGTCCTCCAGAGCTTCCACATCCTCCAGTATTTGCGAAGAAGTTATTCTGAATGATGATAATATAAGTTTGTGAGGTTTTAATGATATGTCATATTCTAGAAGCTCAGATTCTGTGGAGGACTTTGTAACATCTCCTTGAGATTCAATATTTTCCATCAATGCATTAACTTGTTTGCAAACTTCCTTTGATATTTTAATGTCTATAGAAGAAGTTTCAATGTCATCATGTGGTGTTTCAATGCGCGTTTTGTCAAGTTCTTCTATTTTTAGAGATGGCATGACAGTTTCCATCTTTGATGTTTTGATTAGTTTAGCCGCTGTCTCAGATAAAGCATCAACAGTTGTTGCTTCAGTAAGCACCCCCTGAAATGCTGAGTCTGTTTTTTCTTCTGGAATGGTGATTGCAGTTTCTAGCTCTTGTACACTGGGCCTCAAAACAGTTAATTCTGCATCACTAAGAGAAATACCTTTCTCCCCTTTGTACAAGTCATTGATGGAATCCTCGGTTGTCGAAAGATCACGCACATCACCTTTGCCTGGCACACTACTATCAGTTGATATATCATCAAGTGCAATTTTTCTGCCAGTCATTTGATCTTTATCTTCTAGCTGCACATCTTCCACTTTTATTGTGCTTAGTATAGCATTCTCTGACACATGCTCCTCAGTAGGCTGCTCTTGTGGAGTGTCAGTGCTGGTAGTATCTGCAATAGATTTACTATCAACATTTTCTTTCATAGCCAAACAATCTTCTAAGGAGAATTCAACTTTTTCCAGCTGGACGTGCAAAGTATCTGGCAGTTTCAGAATTTCCGTTGCATTAACTTCTTCAATCAAAATTTTCGTTCCTGCATCATTTACACTATCCTGTACAACAACTTCTTTCAGCTCTTCAGTTTTTGCCAATTCAACTGTTCCTTCCTTTGGCAAAGATAGTGGTGCTTCTCGACTCCGTCCTTTCGTTACAACTTTTTCAATTGTTGACCTTTCCATTCTAATTGTTTTCTTTTTGCTCTTTGTTGCCTTCACTTCAGTTTCTACATGTTTCTCCAAAGGTGTTTCGATATCTGGAGATGACATTTCAGTCTCTAAAACTTTATTCACATTTTCCTCAGGAGAAGGTGAGAATTCCTTTTGCCGCTCCTTACTGTCCTCCAGAGCTTCCACATCCTCCAGTATTTGCGAAGAAGTTATTCTGAATGATGATAATGTAAGTTTGTGAGGTTTTAATGAAATGTCACATTCTAGAAGCTCAGATTCTGTGGAGGACTCTGTAACATCTCGTTGAGATTCTATATTTTCCATCAATGCATAAACTTGTTTGCAAGCTTCCTTTGATATTTTAATGTCTATAGAAGAGGTTTCCATGTCATCATGTGGTGTTTCAATGTGTGTTTTGTCAAGTTCTTCTATTGTTAGAGATGGAATGACAGTTTCCATCTTTGATGTTTTGTTTAGTTGAGCCGCTGTTGCAGATAAAGCATCAACAGTTGTTGCTTCAGTAAACATCCCATGAAATGCTGAGTCTGTTTTTTCTTCTGGAATGGTGATTGCAGTTTCTAGCTCTTGTACACTGGACCTCAATACAGTTGATTCTGCATTGCTAAGAGAAATACCTTTCTCCCCATTGTCCAAGTCATTGATGGACTCCTCGGTTGTTGAAAGATCACACACATCACCTTTGACTGGCACACTACTATCAGTTGATATATCGTCAGCTGCAATTTTTACGCCAGTCATTTGATCTTTATCTTCCAGCTGCACATCTTCTACTTTTATTGTGCTTATTATAGCATTCTCTGAGACATGCTCCTCAATAGGTGGCTCTTGTTCAGTGGCATTGCTGGTAGTGTCTGCTATAGATCCACTATCTACATCTTCTTTCAAAGCCAAACAATCTTCTAAGGAGAATTCAACTTTTATCGTCTGGAAGTGCACAGTATCTGGTACTTTCAGAAGTTCAGTTGCATTAACTTCTTCAATCAAATCGTTAATTCCTGCACCATTTACACTATCCTGTACATCATTTTCTTTCAACTCTTCAGTTTTTGTCAGTTCAGCTTTTCCTTCCTTTGGCAAAGATATTGGTGCTTCTCGAATCCTTTCTTTTGTTACAACTTTTTCAATGGTTGACTTTTTCATTCTAAATGTTTTCTTTTTGTTCTTTTTTGCCTTCACTTCAGTTTCTACATGTTTCTCCAATGCTATTTCGATATCTGAAGATGACATTTCAGTCTCTAGAACTTTTGTCACATTATCCCCAGGAGAAGGTGAGAATTCCTTTAGCTCTTCCTTGCTTTCCTCAGGAGCTTCCGCATTGTCCAGTATTTGCAAAGAAGTTATTCCGAATGATGGTAATGTACGTTTGTGAGGTTTTAATGAAATGTCATATTCTAGAGGCTCAGAATCTCTGTAGGACTCTGTAATATCTTCTTGAGATTCTATATTTTCCATTAACGCATCAACTTGTTTAAGAACGTCCTCTGATATTTTAATATCTATGGCAGTTGTTTCAATTTCATCATATGGTGTTTCAATGTGTGCTTTCTCAAGTTCTTCCATTTTTAGAGATGGAATGCCAATCTCCATCTTTGATGTTTTGGTTAGTTTAGCCGCTGTCTCAGTTAAAGCATCAACAGTTGTTGTTTCAGTAAGCATGCCATGACATTCTGAGTCTGTTTTTGCTTCTGGAATGTATATTGTAGTTTCTATTTCTTGTACACTGGACCTCAATACAGTTAATTCTGCATTTCTAAGAGAAATACCTTTCACCCATTTGTCTAAGTCATTGATGGAATCCTCGGTTGTCGGAAGATCACGCACATCACCTTTGCCTGGCACACTACTATCAGTTGATATATCATCAAGTGCAATTTTTCCGCCAGTCATTTGATCTTTATCTTCTAGCTGCACATCTTCCACTTTTATTGTGCTTAGTATAGCATTCTCTGACACATGCTCCTCAGTAGGCTGCTCTTGTGGAGTGTCAGTGCTGGTAGTATCTGCAATAGATTTACTATCAACATTTTCTTTCATAGCCAAACAATCTTCTAAGGAGAATTCAACATTTTCCAGCTGGACGTTCAAAGTATCTGGCAGTTTCAGAATTTCCGATGCATTAACTTCTTCAATCAAAATTTTCGTTCCTGCATCATTTACACTATCCTGTACAACAACTTCTTTCAGCTCTTCCGTTTTTGCCAATTCAACTGTTCCTTCCTTTGGCAAAGATAGTGGTGCTTCTCGACTCCGTCCTTTTGTTACAACTTTTTCAATTGTTGACCTTTCCATTCTAATTGTTTTCTTTTTGCTCTTTTTTGCCTTCACTTCAGTTTCTACATGTTTCTCCAAAGGTGTTTCGATATCTGGAGATGACATTTCAGTCTCTAAAACTTTATTCACAGTTTCCTCAGGAAAAGGTGAGAATTCCTTTTGCCGCTCCTTACTGTCCTCCAGAGCTTCCACATCCTCCAGTATTTGCGAAGAAGTTATTCTGAATGATGATAATGTAAGTTTGTGAGGTTTTATTGAAATGTCACATTCTAGAAGCTCAGATTCTGTGGAGGACTCTGTAACATCTCGTTGAGATTCTATATTTTCCATCAATGCATCAACTTGTTTGCAAACTTCCTTTGATATTTTAATGTCTATAGAAGAGGTTTCAATGTCATCATGTGGTGTTTCAATGTGTGTTTTGTCAAGTTCTTCTATTGTTAGAGATGGAATGACAGTTTCCATCTTTGATGTTTTGTTTAGTTGAGCCGCTGTTTCAGATAAAGCATCAACAGTTGTTGCTTCAGTAAACATCCCATGAAATGCTGAGTCTGTTTTTTTTTCTGGAATGGTGATTGCAGTTTCTAGCTCTTGTACACTGGACCTCAATACAGTTAATTCTGCATCGCTAAGAGAAATACCTTTCTCCCCATTGTCCAAGTCATTGATGGACTCCTCGGTTGTGGAAAGATCACACACATCACCTTTGACTGGCACACTACTATCAGTTGATATATCGTCAGCTGCAATTTTTACACCAGTCATGTGATCTTTATCTTCCAGCTGCACATCTTCTACTTTTATTGTGCTTATTATAGCATTCTCTGAGACATGCTCCTCAATAGGTGGCTCTTGTTCAGTGGCATTGCTGGTAGTGTCTGCTATAGATCCACTATCTACATCTTCTTTCATAGCCAAACAATCTTCTAAGGAGAATTCAACTTTTATCGTCTGGAAGTGCACAGTATCTGGTACTTTCAGAAGTTCAGTTGCATTAACTTCTTCAATCAAATTGTTAATTCCTGCACCATTTACACTATCCTGTACATCATTTTCTTTCAACTCTTCAGTTTTTGTCAGTTCAGCTTTTCCTTCCTTTGGCAAAGATATTGGTGCTTCTCGAATCCTTTCTTTTGTTACAACTTTTTCAATGGTTGACTTTTTCATTCTAAATGTTTTCTTTTTGTTCTTTTTTGCCCTCACTTCAGTTTCTACATGTTTCTCCAATGCTGTTTCGATATCTGGAGATGACATTTCAGTCTCTAGAACTTTTTTCACATTATCCTCAGGAGAAGGTGGGAATTCCTTTAGCTCTTCCTTGCTTTCCTCAGGAGCTTCCGCATTGTCCAGTATTTGCAAAGAAGTTTTTCCGAATGATGGTAATGTACGTTTGTGAGGTTTTAATGAAATGTCATATTCTAGAGGCTCAGAATCTCTGGAGGACTCTGTAACATCTTCTTGAGATTCTATATTTTCCATTAACGCATCAACTTGTTTAAGAACGTCCTCTGATATTTTAATATCTATGGCAGTTGTTTTAATTTCATCATATGGTGTTTCCATGTGTGCTTTCTCAAGTTCTTCCATTTTTAGAGATGGAATGCCAATCTCCATCTTTGATGTTTTGGTTAGTTTAGCCGCTGTCTCAGTTGAAGCATCAACAGTTGTTGTTTCAGTAAGCATGCCATGACATTCTGAGTCTGTTTTTGCTTCTGGAATGTATATTGTAGTTTCTATTTCTTGTACACTGGACCTCAATACAGTTAATTCTGCATTTCTAAGAGAAATACCTTTCACCCATTTGTCTAAGTCATTGATGGAATCCTCGGTTGTCGGAAGATCACGCACATCACCTTTGCCCAGCACACTACTATCAGTTGATATATCATCAAGTGCAATTTTTCCGCCAGTCATTTGATCTTTATCTTCTAGCTGCACATCTTCCACTTTTATTGTGCTTAGTATAGCATTCTCTGACACATGCTCCTCAGTAGGCTGCTCTTGTGGAGTGTCAGTGCTGGTAGTATCTGCAATAGATTTACTATCAACATTTTCTTTCATAGCCAAACAATCTTCTAAGGAGAATTCAACTTTTTCCAGCTGGACGTGCAAAGTATCTGGCAGTTTCAGAATTTCCGTTGCATTAACTTCTTCAATCAAAATTTTCGTTCCTGCATCATTTACACTATCCTGTACAACAACTTCTTTCAGCTCTTCAGTTTTTGCCAATTCAACTGTTCCTTCCTTTGGCAAAGATAGTGATGCTTCTCGACTCCGTCCTTTTGTTACAACTTTTTCAATTGTTGACCTTTCCATTCTAATTGTTTTCTTTTTGCTCTTTGTTGCCTTCACTTCAGTTTCTACATGTTTCTCCAAAGGTGTTTCGATATCTGGAGATGACATTTCAGTCTCTAAAACTTTATTCACATTTTCCTCAGGAGAAGGTGAGAATTCCTTTTGCCGCTCCTTACTGTCCTCCAGTGCTTCCAAATCCTCCAGTATTTGCGAAGAAGTTATTCTGAATGATGATAATGTAAGTTTGTGAGGTTTTAATGAAATGTCACATTCTAGAAGCTCAGATTCTGTGGAGGACTCTGTAACATCTCGTTGAGATTCTATATTTTCCATCAATGAATCAACTTGTTTGCAAACTTCCTTTGATATTTTAATGTCTATAGAAGAGGTTTCCATGTCATCATGTGGTGTTTCAATGTGTGTTTTGTCAAGTTCTTCTATTGTTAGAGATGGAATGACAGTTTCCATCTTTGATGTTTTGTTTAGTTGAGCCGCTGTTTCAGATAAAGCATCAACAGTTGTTGCTTCAGTAAACATCCCATGAAATGCTGAGTCTGTTTTTTCTTCTGGAATGGTGATTGCAGTTTCTAGCTCTTGTACACTGGACCTCAATACAGTTGATTCTGCATCGCTAAGAGAAATACCTTTCTCCCCATTGTCCAAGTCATTGATGGACTCCTCGGTAGTTGAAAGATCACACACATCACCTTTGACTGGCACAGTACTATCAATTGATATATCGTCAGCTGCAATTTTTACGCCAGTCATTTGATCTTTATCTTCCAGCTGCACATCTTCTACTTTTATTGTGCTTATTATAGCATTCTCTGAGACATGCTCCTCAATAGGTGGCTCTTGTTCAGTGGCATTGCTGGTAGTGTCTGCTATAGATCCACTATCTACATCTTCTTTCATAGCCAAACATTCTTCTAAGGAGAATTCAACTTTTATCTTTTGGAAGTGCACAGTATCTGGTACTTTCAGAAGTTCAGTTGCATTAACTTCTTCAATCAAATCGTTAATTCCTGCACCATTTACACTATCCTGTACATCATTTTCTTTCAACTCTTCAGTTTTTGTCAGTTCAGCTTTTCCTTCCTTTGGCAAAGATATTGGTGCTTCTCGAATCCTTACTTTTGTTACAACTTTTTCAATGGTTGACTTTTTCATTCTAAATGTTTTCTTTTTGTTCTTTTTTGCCTTCACTTCAGTTTCTATATGTTTCTCCAATGCTATTTCGATATCTGGAGATGACATTTCAGTCTCTATAACTTTTTTCACATTATCCTCAGGAGAAGGTGAGAATTCCTTTAGCTCTTCCTTGCTTTCCTCAGGAGCTTCCGCATTGTCCAGTATTTGCAAAGAAGTTATTCCGAATGATGGTAATGTACGTTTGTGAGGTTTTAATGAAATGTCATATTCTAGAGGCTCAGAACCTCTGGAGGACTCTGTAACATCTTCTTGAGATTCTATATTTTCCATTAACGCATCAACTTGTTGAAGAACGTCCTCTGATATTTTAATATCTATGGCAGTTGTTTCAATTTCATCATATGGTGTTTCAATGTGTGCTTTCTCAAGTTCTTCCATTTTTAGAGATGGAATGCCAATCTCCATCTTTGATGTTTTGGTTAGTTTAGCCGCTGTCTCAGTTAAAGCATCAACAGTTGTTGTTTCAGTAAGCATGCCATGACATTCTGAGTCTGTTTTTGCTTCTGGAATGTATATTGTAGTTTCTATTTCTTGTACACTGGACCTCAATACAGTTAATTCTGCATTTCTAAGAGAAATACCTTTCACCCATTTGTCTAAGTCATTGATGGAATCCTCAGTTGTCGGAAGATCACGTACATCACCTTTGCCTGGCACACTACTATCAGTTGATATATCATCAAGTGCAATTTTTCCGCCAGTCATTTGATCTTTATCTTCTAGCTGCACATCTTCCACTTTTATTGTGCTTAGTATAACATTCTGTGACACATGCTCCTCAGTAGGCTGCTCTTGTGGAGTGTCAGTGCTGGTAGTATCTGCAATAGATTTACTATCAACATTTTCTTTCATAGCCAAACAATCTTCTAATGAGAATTCAACTTTTTCCAGCTGGACGTGCAAAGTATCTGGCAGTTTCAGAATTTCCGTTGCATTAACTTCTTCAATCAAAATTTTCGTTCCTGCATCATTTACACTATCCTGTACAACAACTTCTTTCAGCTCTTCAGTTTTTGCCAATTCAATTGTTCCTTCCTTTGGCAAAGATAGTGGTGCTTCTCGACTCCGTCCTTTTGTTACAACTTTTTCAATTGTTGACCTTTCCATTCTAATTGTTTTCTTTTTGCTCTTTGTTGCCTTCACTTCAGTTTCTACATGTTTCTCCAAAGGTGTTTCGATATCTGGAGATGACATTTCAGTCTCTAAAACTTTATTCACATTTTCCTCAGGAGAAGGTGAGAATTCCTTTTGCCGCTCCTTACTGTCCTCCAGTGCTTCCAAATCCTCCAGTATTTGCGAAGAAGTTATTCTGAATGATGATAATGTAAGTTTGTGAGGTTTTAATGAAATGTCACATTCTAGAAGCTCAGATTCTGTGGAGGACTCTGTAACATCTCGTTGAGATTCTATATTTTCCATCAATGCATCAAATTGTTTGCAAACTTCCTTTGATATTTTAATGTCTATAGAAGAGGTTTCCATGTCATCATGTGGTGTTTCAATGTGTGTTTTGTCAAGTTCTTCTATTGTTAGAGATGGAATGACAGTTTCCATCTTTGATGTTTTGTTTAGTTGAGCCGCTGTTTCAGATAAAGCATCAACAGTTGTTGCTTCAGTAAACATCCCATGAAATGCTGAGTCTGTTTTTTCTTCTGGAATGGTGATTGCAGTTTCTAGCTCTTGTACACTGGACCTCAATACAGTTAATTCTGAATCGCTAAGAGAAATACCTTTCTCCCCATTGTCCAAGTCATTGATGGACTCCTCGGTTGTTGAAAGATCACACACATCACCTTTGACTGGCACACTACTACCAGTTGATATATCGTCAGCTGCAATTTTTACGCCAGTCATTTGATCTTTATCTTCTAGCTGCACATCTTCCACTTTTATTGTGCTTAGTATAGCATTCTCTGACACATGCTCCTCAGTAGGCTGCTCTTGTGGAGTGTCAGTGCTGGTAGTATCTGCAATAGATTTACTATCAACATTTTCTTTCATAGCCAAACAATCTTCTAAGGAGAATTCAACTTTTTCCAGCTGGACGTGCAAAGTATCTGGCAGTTTCAGAATTTCCGTTGCATTAACTTCTTCAATCAAAATTTTCGTTCCTGCATCATTTACACTATCCTGTACAACAACTTCTTTCAGCTCTTCAGTTTTTGCCAATTCAACTGTTCCTTCCTTTGGCAAAGATAGTGATGCTTCTCGACTCCGTCCTTTTGTTACAACTTTTTCAATTGTTGACCTTTCCATTCTAATTGTTTTCTTTTTGCTCTTTGTTGCCTTCACTTCAGTTTCTACATGTTTCTCCAAAGATGTTTCGATATCTGGAGATGACATTTCAGTCTCTAAAACTTTATTCACATTTTCCTCAGGAGAAGGTGAGAATTCCTTTTGCCGCTCCTTACTGTCCTCCAGTGCTTCCAAATCCTCCAGTATTTGCGAAGAAGTTATTCTGAATGATGATAATGTAAGTTTGTGAGGTTTTAATGAAATGTCACATTCTAGAAGCTCAGATTCTGTGGAGGACTCTGTAACATCTCGTTGAGATTCTATATTTTCCATCAATGAATCAACTTGTTTGCAAACTTCCTTTGATATTTTAATGTCTATAGAAGAGGTTTCCATGTCATCATGTGGTGTTTCAATGTGTGTTTTGTCAAGTTCTTCTATTGTTAGAGATGGAATGACAGTTTCCATCTTTGATGTTTTGTTTAGTTGAGCCGCTGTTTCAGATAAAGCATCAACAGTTGTTGCTTCAGTAAACATCCCATGAAATGCTGAGTCTGTTTTTTCTTCTGGAATGGTGATTGCAGTTTCTAGCTCTTGTACACTGGACCTCAATACAGTTGATTCTGCATCGCTAAGAGAAATACCTTTCTCCCCATTGTCCAAGTCATTGATGGACTCCTCGGTAGTTGAAAGATCACACACATCACCTTTGACTGGCACAGTACTATCAATTGATATATCGTCAGCTGCAATTTTTACGCCAGTCATTTGATCTTTATCTTCCAGCTGCACATCTTCTACTTTTATTGTGCTTATTATAGCATTCTCTGAGACATGCTCCTCAATAGGTGGCTCTTGTTCAGTGGCATTGCTGGTAGTGTCTGCTATAGATCCACTATCTACATCTTCTTTCATAGCCAAACATTCTTCTAAGGAGAATTCAACTTTTATCTTTTGGAAGTGCACAGTATCTGGTACTTTCAGAAGTTCAGTTGCATTAACTTCTTCAATCAAATCGTTAATTCCTGCACCATTTACACTATCCTGTACATCATTTTCTTTCAACTCTTCAGTTTTTGTCAGTTCAGCTTTTCCTTCCTTTGGCAAAGATATTGGTGCTTCTCGAATCCTTACTTTTGTTACAACTTTTTCAATGGTTGACTTTTTCATTCTAAATGTTTTCTTTTTGTTCTTTTTTGCCTTCACTTCAGTTTCTATATGTTTCTCCAATGCTATTTCGATATCTGGAGATGACATTTCAGTCTCTATAACTTTTTTCACATTATCCTCAGGAGAAGGTGAGAATTCCTTTAGCTCTTCCTTGCTTTCCTCAGGAGCTTCCGCATTGTCCAGTATTTGCAAAGAAGTTATTCCGAATGATGGTAATGTACGTTTGTGAGGTTTTAATGAAATGTCATATTCTAGAGGCTCAGAACCTCTGGAGGACTCTGTAACATCTTCTTGAGATTCTATATTTTCCATTAACGCATCAACTTGTTGAAGAACGTCCTCTGATATTTTAATATCTATGGCAGTTGTTTCAATTTCATCATATGGTGTTTCAATGTGTGCTTTCTCAAGTTCTTCCATTTTTAGAGATGGAATGCCAATCTCCATCTTTGATGTTTTGGTTAGTTTAGCCGCTGTCTCAGTTAAAGCATCAACAGTTGTTGTTTCAGTAAGCATGCCATGACATTCTGAGTCTGTTTTTGCTTCTGGAATGTATATTGTAGTTTCTATTTCTTGTACACTGGACCTCAATACAGTTAATTCTGCATTTCTAAGAGAAATACCTTTCACCCATTTGTCTAAGTCATTGATGGAATCCTCAGTTGTCGGAAGATCACGTACATCACCTTTGCCTGGCACACTACTATCAGTTGATATATCATCAAGTGCAATTTTTCCGCCAGTCATTTGATCTTTATCTTCTAGCTGCACATCTTCCACTTTTATTGTGCTTAGTATAACATTCTGTGACACATGCTCCTCAGTAGGCTGCTCTTGTGGAGTGTCAGTGCTGGTAGTATCTGCAATAGATTTACTATCAACATTTTCTTTCATAGCCAAACAATCTTCTAATGAGAATTCAACTTTTTCCAGCTGGACGTGCAAAGTATCTGGCAGTTTCAGAATTTCCGTTGCATTAACTTCTTCAATCAAAATTTTCGTTCCTGCATCATTTACACTATCCTGTACAACAACTTCTTTCAGCTCTTCAGTTTTTGCCAATTCAATTGTTCCTTCCTTTGGCAAAGATAGTGGTGCTTCTCGACTCCGTCCTTTTGTTACAACTTTTTCAATTGTTGACCTTTCCATTCTAATTGTTTTCTTTTTGCTCTTTGTTGCCTTCACTTCAGTTTCTACATGTTTCTCCAAAGGTGTTTCGATATCTGGAGATGACATTTCAGTCTCTAAAACTTTATTCACATTTTCCTCAGGAGAAGGTGAGAATTCCTTTTGCCGCTCCTTACTGTCCTCCAGTGCTTCCAAATCCTCCAGTATTTGCGAAGAAGTTATTCTGAATGATGATAATGTAAGTTTGTGAGGTTTTAATGAAATGTCACATTCTAGAAGCTCAGATTCTGTGGAGGACTCTGTAACATCTCGTTGAGATTCTATATTTTCCATCAATGCATCAAATTGTTTGCAAACTTCCTTTGATATTTTAATGTCTATAGAAGAGGTTTCCATGTCATCATGTGGTGTTTCAATGTGTGTTTTGTCAAGTTCTTCTATTGTTAGAGATGGAATGACAGTTTCCATCTTTGATGTTTTGTTTAGTTGAGCCGCTGTTTCAGATAAAGCATCAACAGTTGTTGCTTCAGTAAACATCCCATGAAATGCTGAGTCTGTTTTTTCTTCTGGAATGGTGATTGCAGTTTCTAGCTCTTGTACACTGGACCTCAATACAGTTAATTCTGAATCGCTAAGAGAAATACCTTTCTCCCCATTGTCCAAGTCATTGATGGACTCCTCGGTTGTTGAAAGATCACACACATCACCTTTGACTGGCACACTACTACCAGTTGATATATCGTCAGCTGCAATTTTTACGCCAGTCATTTGATCTTTATCTTCTAGCTGCACATCTTCCACTTTTATTGTGCTTAGTATAGCATTCTCTGACACATGCTCCTCAGTAGGCTGCTCTTGTGGAGTGTCAGTGCTGGTAGTATCTGCAATAGATTTACTATCAACATTTTCTTTCATAGCCAAACAATCTTCTAAGGAGAATTCAATTTTTTCCAGCTGGACGTGCAAAGTATCTGGCAGTTTCAGAATTTCCGTTGCATTAACTTCTTCAATCAAAATTTTCGTTCCTGCATCATTTACACTATCCTGTACAACAACTTCTTTCAGCTCTTCAGTTTTTGCCAATTCAACTGTTCCTTCCTTTGGCAAAGATAGTGATGCTTCTCGACTCCGTCCTTTTGTTACAACTTTTTCAATTGTTGACCTTTCCATTCTAATTGTTTTCTTTTTGCTCTTTGTTGCCTTCACTTCAGTTTCTACATGTTTCTCCAAAGGTGTTTCGATATCTGGAGATGACATTTCAGTCTCTAAAACTTTATTCACATTTTCCTCAGGAGAAGGTGAGAATTCCTTTTGCCGCTCCTTACTGTCCTCCAGTGCTTCCAAATCCTCCAGTATTTGCGAAGAAGTTATTCTGAATGATGATAATGTAAGTTTGTGAGGTTTTAATGAAATGTCACATTCTAGAAGCTCAGATTCTGTGGAGGACTCTGTAACATCTCGTTGAGATTCTATATTTTCCATCAATGAATCAACTTGTTTGCAAACTTCCTTTGATATTTTAATGTCTATAGAAGAGGTTTCCATGTCATCATGTGGTGTTTCAATGTGTGTTTTGTCAAGTTCTTCTATTGTTAGAGATGGAATGACAGTTTCCATCTTTGATGTTTTGTTTAGTTGAGCCGCTGTTTCAGATAAAGCATCAACAGTTGTTGCTTCAGTAAACATCCCATGAAATGCTGAGTCTGTTTTTTCTTCTGGAATGGTGATTGCAGTTTCTAGCTCTTGTACACTGGACCTCAATACAGTTGATTCTGCATCGCTAAGAGAAATACCTTTCTCCCCATTGTCCAAGTCATTGATGGACTCCTCGGTAGTTGAAAGATCACACACATCACCTTTGACTGGCACAGTACTATCAATTGATATATCGTCAGCTGCAATTTTTACGCCAGTCATTTGATCTTTATCTTCCAGCTGCACATCTTCTACTTTTATTGTGCTTATTATAGCATTCTCTGAGACATGCTCCTCAATAGGTGGCTCTTGTTCAGTGGCATTGCTGGTAGTGTCTGCTATAGATCCACTATCTACATCTTCTTTCATAGCCAAACATTCTTCTAAGGAGAATTCAACTTTTATCTTTTGGAAGTGCACAGTATCTGGTACTTTCAGAAGTTCAGTTGCATTAACTTCTTCAATCAAATCGTTAATTCCTGCACCATTTACACTATCCTGTACATCATTTTCTTTCAACTCTTCAGTTTTTGTCAGTTCAGCTTTTCCTTCCTTTGGCAAAGATATTGGTGCTTCTCGAATCCTTACTTTTGTTACAACTTTTTCAATGGTTGACTTTTTCATTCTAAATGTTTTCTTTTTGTTCTTTTTTGCCTTCACTTCAGTTTCTATATGTTTCTCCAATGCTATTTCGATATCTGGAGATGACATTTCAGTCTCTATAACTTTTTTCACATTATCCTCAGGAGAAGGTGAGAATTCCTTTAGCTCTTCCTTGCTTTCCTCAGGAGCTTCCGCATTGTCCAGTATTTGCAAAGAAGTTATTCCGAATGATGGTAATGTACGTTTGTGAGGTTTTAATGAAATGTCATATTCTAGAGGCTCAGAACCTCTGGAGGACTCTGTAACATCTTCTTGAGATTCTATATTTTCCATTAACGCATCAACTTGTTGAAGAACGTCCTCTGATATTTTAATATCTATGGCAGTTGTTTCAATTTCATCATATGGTGTTTCAATGTGTGCTTTCTCAAGTTCTTCCATTTTTAGAGATGGAATGCCAATCTCCATCTTTGATGTTTTGGTTAGTTTAGCCGCTGTCTCAGTTAAAGCATCAACAGTTGTTGTTTCAGTAAGCATGCCATGACATTCTGAGTCTGTTTTTGCTTCTGGAATGTATATTGTAGTTTCTATTTCTTGTACACTGGACCTCAATACAGTTAATTCTGCATTTCTAAGAGAAATACCTTTCACCCATTTGTCTAAGTCATTGATGGAATCCTCAGTTGTCGGAAGATCACGTACATCACCTTTGCCTGGCACACTACTATCAGTTGATATATCATCAAGTGCAATTTTTCCGCCAGTCATTTGATCTTTATCTTCTAGCTGCACATCTTCCACTTTTATTGTGCTTAGTATAACATTCTGTGACACATGCTCCTCAGTAGGCTGCTCTTGTGGAGTGTCAGTGCTGGTAGTATCTGCAATAGATTTACTATCAACATTTTCTTTCATAGCCAAACAATCTTCTAATGAGAATTCAACTTTTTCCAGCTGGACGTGCAAAGTATCTGGCAGTTTCAGAATTTCCGTTGCATTAACTTCTTCAATCAAAATTTTCGTTCCTGCATCATTTACACTATCCTGTACAACAACTTCTTTCAGCTCTTCAGTTTTTGCCAATTCAATTGTTCCTTCCTTTGGCAAAGATAGTGGTGCTTCTCGACTCCGTCCTTTTGTTACAACTTTTTCAATTGTTGACCTTTCCATTCTAATTGTTTTCTTTTTGCTCTTTGTTGCCTTCACTTCAGTTTCTACATGTTTCTCCAAAGGTGTTTCGATATCTGGAGATGACATTTCAGTCTCTAAAACTTTATTCACATTTTCCTCAGGAGAAGGTGAGAATTCCTTTTGCCGCTCCTTACTGTCCTCCAGTGCTTCCAAATCCTCCAGTATTTGCGAAGAAGTTATTCTGAATGATGATAATGTAAGTTTGTGAGGTTTTAATGAAATGTCACATTCTAGAAGCTCAGATTCTGTGGAGGACTCTGTAACATCTCGTTGAGATTCTATATTTTCCATCAATGCATCAAATTGTTTGCAAACTTCCTTTGATATTTTAATGTCTATAGAAGAGGTTTCCATGTCATCATGTGGTGTTTCAATGTGTGTTTTGTCAAGTTCTTCTATTGTTAGAGATGGAATGACAGTTTCCATCTTTGATGTTTTGTTTAGTTGAGCCGCTGTTTCAGATAAAGCATCAACAGTTGTTGCTTCAGTAAACATCCCATGAAATGCTGAGTCTGTTTTTTCTTCTGGAATGGTGATTGCAGTTTCTAGCTCTTGTACACTGGACCTCAATACAGTTAATTCTGAATCGCTAAGAGAAATACCTTTCTCCCCATTGTCCAAGTCATTGATGGACTCCTCGGTTGTTGAAAGATCACACACATCACCTTTGACTGGCACACTACTACCAGTTGATATATCGTCAGCTGCAATTTTTACGCCAGTCATTTGATCTTTATCTTCTAGCTGCACATCTTCCACTTTTATTGTGCTTAGTATAGCATTCTCTGACACATGCTCCTCAGTAGGCTGCTCTTGTGGAGTGTCAGTGCTGGTAGTATCTGCAATAGATTTACTATCAACATTTTCTTTCATAGCCAAACAATCTTCTAAGGAGAATTCAATTTTTTCCAGCTGGACGTGCAAAGTATCTGGCAGTTTCAGAATTTCCGTTGCATTAACTTCTTCAATCAAAATTTTCGTTCCTGCATCATTTACACTATCCTGTACAACAACTTCTTTCAGCTCTTCAGTTTTTGCCAATTCAACTGTTCCTTCCTTTGGCAAAGATAGTGATGCTTCTCGACTCCGTCCTTTTGTTACAACTTTTTCAATTGTTGACCTTTCCATTCTAATTGTTTTCTTTTTGCTCTTTGTTGCCTTCACTTCAGTTTCTACATGTTTCTCCAAAGGTGTTTCGATATCTGGAGATGACATTTCAGTCTCTAAAACTTTATTCACATTTTCCTCAGGAGAAGGTGAGAATTCCTTTTGCCGCTCCTTACTGTCCTCCAGTGCTTCCAAATCCTCCAGTATTTGCGAAGAAGTTATTCTGAATGATGATAATGTAAGTTTGTGAGGTTTTAATGAAATGTCACATTCTAGAAGCTCAGATTCTGTGGAGGACTCTGTAACATCTCGTTGAGATTCTATATTTTCCATCAATGAATCAACTTGTTTGCAAACTTCCTTTGATATTTTAATGTCTATAGAAGAGGTTTCCATGTCATCATGTGGTGTTTCAATGTGTGTTTTGTCAAGTTCTTCTATTGTTAGAGATGGAATGACAGTTTCCATCTTTGATGTTTTGTTTAGTTGAGCCGCTGTTTCAGATAAAGCATCAACAGTTGTTGCTTCAGTAAACATCCCATGAAATGCTGAGTCTGTTTTTTCTTCTGGAATGGTGATTGCAGTTTCTAGCTCTTGTACACTGGACCTCAATACAGTTGATTCTGCATCGCTAAGAGAAATACCTTTCTCCCCATTGTCCAAGTCATTGATGGACTCCTCGGTAGTTGAAAGATCACACACATCACCTTTGACTGGCACAGTACTATCAATTGATATATCGTCAGCTGCAATTTTTACGCCAGTCATTTGATCTTTATCTTCCAGCTGCACATCTTCTACTTTTATTGTGCTTATTATAGCATTCTCTGAGACATGCTCCTCAATAGGTGGCTCTTGTTCAGTGGCATTGCTGGTAGTGTCTGCTATAGATCCACTATCTACATCTTCTTTCATAGCCAAACATTCTTCTAAGGAGAATTCAACTTTTATCTTTTGGAAGTGCACAGTATCTGGTACTTTCAGAAGTTCAGTTGCATTAACTTCTTCAATCAAATCGTTAATTCCTGCACCATTTACACTATCCTGTACATCATTTTCTTTCAACTCTTCAGTTTTTGTCAGTTCAGCTTTTCCTTCCTTTGGCAAAGATATTGGTGCTTCTCGAATCCTTACTTTTGTTACAACTTTTTCAATGGTTGACTTTTTCATTCTAAATGTTTTCTTTTTGTTCTTTTTTGCCTTCACTTCAGTTTCTATATGTTTCTCCAATGCTATTTCGATATCTGGAGATGACATTTCAGTCTCTATAACTTTTTTCACATTATCCTCAGGAGAAGGTGAGAATTCCTTTAGCTCTTCCTTGCTTTCCTCAGGAGCTTCCGCATTGTCCAGTATTTGCAAAGAAGTTATTCCGAATGATGGTAATGTACGTTTGTGAGGTTTTAATGAAATGTCATATTCTAGAGGCTCAGAACCTCTGGAGGACTCTGTAACATCTTCTTGAGATTCTATATTTTCCATTAACGCATCAACTTGTTGAAGAACGTCCTCTGATATTTTAATATCTATGGCAGTTGTTTCAATTTCATCATATGGTGTTTCAATGTGTGCTTTCTCAAGTTCTTCCATTTTTAGAGATGGAATGCCAATCTCCATCTTTGATGTTTTGGTTAGTTTAGCCGCTGTCTCAGTTAAAGCATCAACAGTTGTTGTTTCAGTAAGCATGCCATGACATTCTGAGTCTGTTTTTGCTTCTGGAATGTATATTGTAGTTTCTATTTCTTGTACACTGGACCTTAATACAGTTAATTCTGCATTTCTAAGAGAAATACCTTTCACCCATTTGTCTAAGTCATTGATGGAATCCTCAGTTGTCGGAAGATCACGTACATCACCTTTGCCTGGCACACTACTATCAGTTGATATATCATCAAGTGCAATTTTTCCGCCAGTCATTTGATCTTTATCTTCTAGCTGCACATCTTCCACTTTTATTGTGCTTAGTATAACATTCTGTGACACATGCTCCTCAGTAGGCTGCTCTTGTGGAGTGTCAGTGCTGGTAGTATCTGCAATAGATTTACTATCAACATTTTCTTTCATAGCCAAACAATCTTCTAATGAGAATTCAACTTTTTCCAGCTGGACGTGCAAAGTATCTGGCAGTTTCAGAATTTCCGTTGCATTAACTTCTTCAATCAAAATTTTCGTTCCTGCATCATTTACACTATCCTGTACAACAACTTCTTTCAGCTCTTCAGTTTTTGCCAATTCAATTGTTCCTTCCTTTGGCAAAGATAGTGGTGCTTCTCGACTCCGTCCTTTTGTTACAACTTTTTCAATTGTTGACCTTTCCATTCTAATTGTTTTCTTTTTGCTCTTTGTTGCCTTCACTTCAGTTTCTACATGTTTCTCCAAAGGTGTTTCGATATCTGGAGATGACATTTCAGTCTCTAAAACTTTATTCACATTTTCCTCAGGAGAAGGTGAGAATTCCTTTTGCCGCTCCTTACTGTCCTCCAGTGCTTCCAAATCCTCCAGTATTTGCGAAGAAGTTATTCTGAATGATGATAATGTAAGTTTGTGAGGTTTTAATGAAATGTCACATTCTAGAAGCTCAGATTCTGTGGAGGACTCTGTAACATCTCGTTGAGATTCTATATTTTCCATCAATGCATCAAATTGTTTGCAAACTTCCTTTGATATTTTAATGTCTATAGAAGAGGTTTCCATGTCATCATGTGGTGTTTCAATGTGTGTTTTGTCAAGTTCTTCTATTGTTAGAGATGGAATGACAGTTTCCATCTTTGATGTTTTGTTTAGTTGAGCCGCTGTTTCAGATAAAGCATCAACAGTTGTTGCTTCAGTAAACATCCCATGAAATGCTGAGTCTGTTTTTTCTTCTGGAATGGTGATTGCAGTTTCTAGCTCTTGTACACTGGACCTCAATACAGTTAATTCTGAATCGCTAAGAGAAATACCTTTCTCCCCATTGTCCAAGTCATTGATGGACTCCTCGGTTGTTGAAAGATCACACACATCACCTTTGACTGGCACACTACTACCAGTTGATATATCGTCAGCTGCAATTTTTACGCCAGTCATTTGATCTTTATCTTCTAGCTGCACATCTTCCACTTTTATTGTGCTTAGTATAGCATTCTCTGACACATGCTCCTCAGTAGGCTGCTCTTGTGGAGTGTCAGTGCTGGTAGTATCTGCAATAGATTTACTATCAACATTTTCTTTCATAGCCAAACAATCTTCTAAGGAGAATTCAACTTTTTCCAGCTGGACGTGCAAAGTATCTGGCAGTTTCAGAATTTCCGTTGCATTAACTTCTTCAATCAAAATTTTCGTTCCTGCATCATTTACACTATCCTGTACAACAACTTCTTTCAGCTCTTCAGTTTTTGCCAATTCAACTGTTCCTTCCTTTGGCAAAGATAGTGATGCTTCTCGACTCCGTCCTTTTGTTACAACTTTTTCAATTGTTGACCTTTCCATTCTAATTGTTTTCTTTTTGCTCTTTGTTGCCTTCACTTCAGTTTCTACATGTTTCTCCAAAGGTGTTTCGATATCTGGAGATGACATTTCAGTCTCTAAAACTTTATTCACATTTTCCTCAGGAGAAGGTGAGAATTCCTTTTGCCGCTCCTTACTGTCCTCCAGTGCTTCCAAATCCTCCAGTATTTGCGAAGAAGTTATTCTGAATGATGATAATGTAAGTTTGTGAGGTTTTAATGAAATGTCACATTCTAGAAGCTCAGATTCTGTGGAGGACTCTGTAACATCTCGTTGAGATTCTATATTTTCCATCAATGAATCAACTTGTTTGCAAACTTCCTTTGATATTTTAATGTCTATAGAAGAGGTTTCCATGTCATCATGTGGTGTTTCAATGTGTGTTTTGTCAAGTTCTTCTATTGTTAGAGATGGAATGACAGTTTCCATCTTTGATGTTTTGTTTAGTTGAGCCGCTGTTTCAGATAAAGCATCAACAGTTGTTGCTTCAGTAAACATCCCATGAAATGCTGAGTCTGTTTTTTCTTCTGGAATGGTGATTGCAGTTTCTAGCTCTTGTACACTGGACCTCAATACAGTTGATTCTGCATCGCTAAGAGAAATACCTTTCTCCCCATTGTCCAAGTCATTGATGGACTCCTCGGTAGTTGAAAGATCACACACATCACCTTTGACTGGCACAGTACTATCAATTGATATATCGTCAGCTGCAATTTTTACGCCAGTCATTTGATCTTTATCTTCCAGCTGCACATCTTCTACTTTTATTGTGCTTATTATAGCATTCTCTGAGACATGCTCCTCAATAGGTGGCTCTTGTTCAGTGGCATTGCTGGTAGTGTCTGCTATAGATCCACTATCTACATCTTCTTTCATAGCCAAACATTCTTCTAAGGAGAATTCAACTTTTATCTTTTGGAAGTGCACAGTATCTGGTACTTTCAGAAGTTCAGTTGCATTAACTTCTTCAATCAAATCGTTAATTCCTGCACCATTTACACTATCCTGTACATCATTTTCTTTCAACTCTTCAGTTTTTGTCAGTTCAGCTTTTCCTTCCTTTGGCAAAGATATTGGTGCTTCTCGAATCCTTACTTTTGTTACAACTTTTTCAATGGTTGACTTTTTCATTCTAAATGTTTTCTTTTTGTTCTTTTTTGCCTTCACTTCAGTTTCTATATGTTTCTCCAATGCTATTTCGATATCTGGAGATGACATTTCAGTCTCTATAACTTTTTTCACATTATCCTCAGGAGAAGGTGAGAATTCCTTTAGCTCTTCCTTGCTTTCCTCAGGAGCTTCCGCATTGTCCAGTATTTGCAAAGAAGTTATTCCGAATGATGGTAATGTACGTTTGTGAGGTTTTAATGAAATGTCATATTCTAGAGGCTCAGAACCTCTGGAGGACTCTGTAACATCTTCTTGAGATTCTATATTTTCCATTAACGCATCAACTTGTTGAAGAACGTCCTCTGATATTTTAATATCTATGGCAGTTGTTTCAATTTCATCATATGGTGTTTCAATGTGTGCTTTCTCAAGTTCTTCCATTTTTAGAGATGGAATGCCAATCTCCATCTTTGATGTTTTGGTTAGTTTAGCCGCTGTCTCAGTTAAAGCATCAACAGTTGTTGTTTCAGTAAGCATGCCATGACATTCTGAGTCTGTTTTTGCTTCTGGAATGTATATTGTAGTTTCTATTTCTTGTACACTGGACCTCAATACAGTTAATTCTGCATTTCTAAGAGAAATACCTTTCACCCATTTGTCTAAGTCATTGATGGAATCCTCAGTTGTCGGAAGATCACGTACATCACCTTTGCCTGGCACACTACTATCAGTTGATATATCATCAAGTGCAATTTTTCCGCCAGTCATTTGATCTTTATCTTCTAGCTGCACATCTTCCACTTTTATTGTGCTTAGTATAACATTCTGTGACACATGCTCCTCAGTAGGCTGCTCTTGTGGAGTGTCAGTGCTGGTAGTATCTGCAATAGATTTACTATCAACATTTTCTTTCATAGCCAAACAATCTTCTAATGAGAATTCAACTTTTTCCAGCTGGACGTGCAAAGTATCTGGCAGTTTCAGAATTTCCGTTGCATTAACTTCTTCAATCAAAATTTTCGTTCCTGCATCATTTACACTATCCTGTACAACAACTTCTTTCAGCTCTTCAGTTTTTGCCAATTCAATTGTTCCTTCCTTTGGCAAAGATAGTGGTGCTTCTCGACTCCGTCCTTTTGTTACAACTTTTTCAATTGTTGACCTTTCCATTCTAATTGTTTTCTTTTTGCTCTTTGTTGCCTTCACTTCAGTTTCTACATGTTTCTCCAAAGGTGTTTCGATATCTGGAGATGACATTTCAGTCTCTAAAACTTTATTCACATTTTCCTCAGGAGAAGGTGAGAATTCCTTTTGCCGCTCCTTACTGTCCTCCAGTGCTTCCAAATCCTCCAGTATTTGCGAAGAAGTTATTCTGAATGATGATAATGTAAGTTTGTGAGGTTTTAATGAAATGTCACATTCTAGAAGCTCAGATTCTGTGGAGGACTCTGTAACATCTCGTTGAGATTCTATATTTTCCATCAATGCATCAAATTGTTTGCAAACTTCCTTTGATATTTTAATGTCTATAGAAGAGGTTTCCATGTCATCATGTGGTGTTTCAATGTGTGTTTTGTCAAGTTCTTCTATTGTTAGAGATGGAATGACAGTTTCCATCTTTGATGTTTTGTTTAGTTGAGCCGCTGTTTCAGATAAAGCATCAACAGTTGTTGCTTCAGTAAACATCCCATGAAATGCTGAGTCTGTTTTTTCTTCTGGAATGGTGATTGCAGTTTCTAGCTCTTGTACACTGGACCTCAATACAGTTAATTCTGAATCGCTAAGAGAAATACCTTTCTCCCCATTGTCCAAGTCATTGATGGACTCCTCGGTTGTTGAAAGATCACACACATCACCTTTGACTGGCACACTACTACCAGTTGATATATCGTCAGCTGCAATTTTTACGCCAGTCATTTGATCTTTATCTTCTAGCTGCACATCTTCCACTTTTATTGTGCTTAGTATAGCATTCTCTGACACATGCTCCTCAGTAGGCTGCTCTTGTGGAGTGTCAGTGCTGGTAGTATCTGCAATAGATTTACTATCAACATTTTCTTTCATAGCCAAACAATCTTCTAAGGAGAATTCAATTTTTTCCAGCTGGACGTGCAAAGTATCTGGCAGTTTCAGAATTTCCGTTGCATTAACTTCTTCAATCAAAATTTTCGTTCCTGCATCATTTACACTATCCTGTACAACAACTTCTTTCAGCTCTTCAGTTTTTGCCAATTCAACTGTTCCTTCCTTTGGCAAAGATAGTGATGCTTCTCGACTCCGTCCTTTTGTTACAACTTTTTCAATTGTTGACCTTTCCATTCTAATTGTTTTCTTTTTGCTCTTTGTTGCCTTCACTTCAGTTTCTACATGTTTCTCCAAAGGTGTTTCGATATCTGGAGATGACATTTCAGTCTCTAAAACTTTATTCACATTTTCCTCAGGAGAAGGTGAGAATTCCTTTTGCCGCTCCTTACTGTCCTCCAGTGCTTCCAAATCCTCCAGTATTTGCGAAGAAGTTATTCTGAATGATGATAATGTAAGTTTGTGAGGTTTTAATGAAATGTCACATTCTAGAAGCTCAGATTCTGTGGAGGACTCTGTAACATCTCGTTGAGATTCTATATTTTCCATCAATGAATCAACTTGTTTGCAAACTTCCTTTGATATTTTAATGTCTATAGAAGAGGTTTCCATGTCATCATGTGGTGTTTCAATGTGTGTTTTGTCAAGTTCTTCTATTGTTAGAGATGGAATGACAGTTTCCATCTTTGATGTTTTGTTTAGTTGAGCCGCTGTTTCAGATAAAGCATCAACAGTTGTTGCTTCAGTAAACATCCCATGAAATGCTGAGTCTGTTTTTTCTTCTGGAATGGTGATTGCAGTTTCTAGCTCTTGTACACTGGACCTCAATACAGTTGATTCTGCATCGCTAAGAGAAATACCTTTCTCCCCATTGTCCAAGTCATTGATGGACTCCTCGGTAGTTGAAAGATCACACACATCACCTTTGACTGGCACAGTACTATCAATTGATATATCGTCAGCTGCAATTTTTACGCCAGTCATTTGATCTTTATCTTCCAGCTGCACATCTTCTACTTTTATTGTGCTTATTATAGCATTCTCTGAGACATGCTCCTCAATAGGTGGCTCTTGTTCAGTGGCATTGCTGGTAGTGTCTGCTATAGATCCACTATCTACATCTTCTTTCATAGCCAAACATTCTTCTAAGGAGAATTCAACTTTTATCTTTTGGAAGTGCACAGTATCTGGTACTTTCAGAAGTTCAGTTGCATTAACTTCTTCAATCAAATCGTTAATTCCTGCACCATTTACACTATCCTGTACATCATTTTCTTTCAACTCTTCAGTTTTTGTCAGTTCAGCTTTTCCTTCCTTTGGCAAAGATATTGGTGCTTCTCGAATCCTTACTTTTGTTACAACTTTTTCAATGGTTGACTTTTTCATTCTAAATGTTTTCTTTTTGTTCTTTTTTGCCTTCACTTCAGTTTCTATATGTTTCTCCAATGCTATTTCGATATCTGGAGATGACATTTCAGTCTCTATAACTTTTTTCACATTATCCTCAGGAGAAGGTGAGAATTCCTTTAGCTCTTCCTTGCTTTCCTCAGGAGCTTCCGCATTGTCCAGTATTTGCAAAGAAGTTATTCCGAATGATGGTAATGTACGTTTGTGAGGTTTTAATGAAATGTCATATTCTAGAGGCTCAGAACCTCTGGAGGACTCTGTAACATCTTCTTGAGATTCTATATTTTCCATTAACGCATCAACTTGTTGAAGAACGTCCTCTGATATTTTAATATCTATGGCAGTTGTTTCAATTTCATCATATGGTGTTTCAATGTGTGCTTTCTCAAGTTCTTCCATTTTTAGAGATGGAATGCCAATCTCCATCTTTGATGTTTTGGTTAGTTTAGCCGCTGTCTCAGTTAAAGCATCAACAGTTGTTGTTTCAGTAAGCATGCCATGACATTCTGAGTCTGTTTTTGCTTCTGGAATGTATATTGTAGTTTCTATTTCTTGTACACTGGACCTTAATACAGTTAATTCTGCATTTCTAAGAGAAATACCTTTCACCCATTTGTCTAAGTCATTGATGGAATCCTCAGTTGTCGGAAGATCACGTACATCACCTTTGCCTGGCACACTACTATCAGTTGATATATCATCAAGTGCAATTTTTCCGCCAGTCATTTGATCTTTATCTTCTAGCTGCACATCTTCCACTTTTATTGTGCTTAGTATAACATTCTGTGACACATGCTCCTCAGTAGGCTGCTCTTGTGGAGTGTCAGTGCTGGTAGTATCTGCAATAGATTTACTATCAACATTTTCTTTCATAGCCAAACAATCTTCTAATGAGAATTCAACTTTTTCCAGCTGGACGTGCAAAGTATCTGGCAGTTTCAGAATTTCCGTTGCATTAACTTCTTCAATCAAAATTTTCGTTCCTGCATCATTTACACTATCCTGTACAACAACTTCTTTCAGCTCTTCAGTTTTTGCCAATTCAATTGTTCCTTCCTTTGGCAAAGATAGTGGTGCTTCTCGACTCCGTCCTTTTGTTACAACTTTTTCAATTGTTGACCTTTCCATTCTAATTGTTTTCTTTTTGCTCTTTGTTGCCTTCACTTCAGTTTCTACATGTTTCTCCAAAGGTGTTTCGATATCTGGAGATGACATTTCAGTCTCTAAAACTTTATTCACATTTTCCTCAGGAGAAGGTGAGAATTCCTTTTGCCGCTCCTTACTGTCCTCCAGTGCTTCCAAATCCTCCAGTATTTGCGAAGAAGTTATTCTGAATGATGATAATGTAAGTTTGTGAGGTTTTAATGAAATGTCACATTCTAGAAGCTCAGATTCTGTGGAGGACTCTGTAACATCTCGTTGAGATTCTATATTTTCCATCAATGCATCAAATTGTTTGCAAACTTCCTTTGATATTTTAATGTCTATAGAAGAGGTTTCCATGTCATCATGTGGTGTTTCAATGTGTGTTTTGTCAAGTTCTTCTATTGTTAGAGATGGAATGACAGTTTCCATCTTTGATGTTTTGTTTAGTTGAGCCGCTGTTTCAGATAAAGCATCAACAGTTGTTGCTTCAGTAAACATCCCATGAAATGCTGAGTCTGTTTTTTCTTCTGGAATGGTGATTGCAGTTTCTAGCTCTTGTACACTGGACCTCAATACAGTTAATTCTGAATCGCTAAGAGAAATACCTTTCTCCCCATTGTCCAAGTCATTGATGGACTCCTCGGTTGTTGAAAGATCACACACATCACCTTTGACTGGCACACTACTACCAGTTGATATATCGTCAGCTGCAATTTTTACGCCAGTCATTTGATCTTTATCTTCCAGCTGCACATCTTCTACTTTTATTGTGCTTATTATAGCATTCTCTGAGACATGCTCCTCAATAGGTGGCTCTTGTTCAGTGGCATTGCTGGTAGTGTCTGCTGTAGATCCACTATCTACATCTTCTTTCATAGCCAAACAATCTTCTAAGGAGAATTCAACTTTTATCGTCTGGAAGTGCACAGTATCTGGTACTTTCAGAAGTACAGTTGCATTAACTTCTTCAATCAAATCGTTAATTCCTGCACCATTTACACTATCCTGTACATCATTTTCTTTCAACTCTTCAGTTTTTGTCAGTTCAGCTTTTCCTTCCTTTGGCAAAGATATTGGTGCTTCTCGAATCCTTTCTTTTGTTACAACTTTTTCAATTGTTGACCTTTCCATTCTAAATGTTTTCTTTTTGTTCTTTTTTGCCTTCACTTCAGTTTCTACATGTTTCTCCAATGCTATTTCGATATCTGAAGATGACATTTCAGTCTCTAGAACTTTTTTCACATTATCCTCAGGAGAAGGTGAGAATTCCTTTAGCTCTTCCTTGCTTTCCTCAGGAGCTTCCGCATTGTCCAGTATTTGCAAAGAAGTTATTCCGAATGATGGTAATGTACGTTTGTGAGGTTTTAATGAAATGTCATATTCTAGAGGCTCAGAATCTCTGTAGGACTCTGTAACATCTTCTTGAGATTCTATATTTTCCATTAACGCATCAACTTGTTTAAGAACGTCCTCTGATATTTTAATATCTATGGCAGTTGTTTCAATTTCATCATATGGTGTTTCAATGTGTGCTTTCTCAAGTTCTTCCATTTTTAGAGATGGAATGCCAATCTCCATCTTTGATGTTTTGGTTAGTTTAGCCGCTGTCTCAGTTAAAGCATCAACAGTTGTTGTTTCAGTAAGCATGCCATGACATTCTGAGTCTGTTTTTGCTTCTGGAATGTATATTGTAGTTTCTATTTCTTGTACACTGGACCTCAATACAGTTAATTCTGCATTTCTAAGAGAAATACCTTTCACCCATTTGTCTAAGTCATTGATGGAATCCTCGGTTGTCGGAAGATCACGCACATCACCTTTGCCCGGCACACTACTATCAGTTGATATATCATCAAGTGCAATTTTTCCGCCAGTCATTTGATCTTTATCTTCTAGCTGCACATCTTCCACTTCTATTGTGCTTAGTATAGCATTCTCTGACACATGCTCCTCAGTAGGCTGCTCTTGTGGAGTGTCAGTGCTGGTAGTATCTGCAATAGATTTACTATCAACATTTTCTTTCATAGCCAAACAATCTTCTAAGGAGAATCCAACTTTTTCCAGCTGGACGTGCAAAGTATCTGGCAGTTTCAGAATTTCCGTTGCATTAACTTCTTCAATCAAAATTTTTGTTCCTGCATCATTTACACTATCCTGTACAACAACTTCTTTCAGCTCTTCAGTTTTTGCCAATTCAACTGTTCCTTCCTTTGGCAAAGATAGTGATGCTTCTCGACTCCGTCTTTTTGTTACAACTTTTTCAATTGTTGACCTTTCCATTCTAATTGTTTTCTTTTTGCTCTTTGTTGCCTTCACTTCAGTTTCTACATGTTTCTCCAAAGGTGTTTCGATATCTGGAGATGACATTTCAGTCTCTAAAACTTTATTCACATTTTCCTCAGGAGAAGGTGAGAATTCCTTTTGCCGCTCCTTACTGTCCTCCAGAGCTTCCACATCCTCCAGTATTTGCGAAGAAGTTATTCTGAATGATGATAATGTAAGTTTGTGACGTTTTATTGAAATGTCACATTCTAGAAGCTCAGATTCTGTGGAGGACTCTGTAACATCTCGTTGAGATTCTATATTTTCCATCAATGCATCAACTTGTTTGCAAACTTCCTTTGATATTTTAATGTCTATAGAAGAGGTTTCAATGTCATCATGTGGTGTTTCAATGTGTGTTTTGTCAAGTTCTTCTATTGTTAGAGATGGAATGACAGTTTCCATCTTTGATGTTTTGTTTAGTTGAGCCGCTGTTGCAGATAAAGCATCAACAGTTGTTGCTTCAGTAAACATCCCATGAAATGCTGAGTCTGTTTTTTCTTCTGGAATGGTGATTGCAGTTTCTAGCTCTTGTACACTGGACCTCAATACAGTTAATTCTGAATCGCTAAGAGAAATACCTTTCTCCCCATTGTCCAAGTCATTGATGGACTCCTCGGATGTTGAAAGATCACACACATCACCTTTGACTGGCACACTACTACCAGTTGATATATCGTCAGCTGCAATTTTTACGCCAGTCATTTGATCTTTATCTTCTAGCTGCACATCTTCCACTTCTATTGTGCTTAGTATAGCATTCTCTGACACATGCTCCTCAGTAGGCTGCTCTTGTGGAGTGTCAGTGCTGGTAGTATCTGCAATACATTTACTATCAACATTTTCTTTCATAGCCAAACAATCTTCTAAGGAGAATCCAACTTTTTCCAGCTGGACGTGCAAAGTATCTGGCAGTTTCAGAATTTCCGTTGCATTAACTTCTTCAATCAAAATTTTCGTTCCTGCATCATTTACACTATCCTGTACAACAACTTCTTTCAGCTCTTCAGTTTTTGCCAATTCAACTGTTCCTTCCTTTGGCAAAGATAGTGATGCTTCTCGACTCAGTCTTTTTGTTACAACTTTTTCAATTGTTGACCTTTCCATTCTAATTGTTTTCTTTTTGCTCTTTGTTGCCTTCACTTCAGTTTCTACATGTTTCTCCAAAGGTGTTTCGATATCTGGAGATGACATTTCAGTCTCTAAAACTTTATTCACATTTTCCTCAGGAGAAGGTGAGAATTCCTTTTGCCGCTCCTTACTGTCCTCCAGTGCTTCCAAATCCTCCAGTATTTGTGAAGAAGTTATTCTGAATGATGATAATGTAAGTTTGTGAGGTTTTAATGAAATGTCACATTCTAGAAGCTCAGATTCTGTGGAGGACTCTGTAACATCTCGGTGAGATTCTATATTTTCCATCAATGAATCAACTTGTTTGCAAACTTCCTTTGATATTTTAATGTCTATAGAAGAGGTTTCCATGTCATCATGTGGTGTTTCAATGTGTGTTTTGTCAAGTTCTTCTATGGTTAGAGATGGAATGACAGTTTCCATCTTTGATGTTTTGTTTAGTTGAGCCGCTGTTTCAGATAAAGCATCAACAGTTGTTGCTTCAGTAAACATCCCATGAAATGCTGAGTCTGTTTTTTCTTCTGGAATGGTGATTGCAGTTTCTAGCTCTTGTACACTGGACCTCAATACAGTTGATTCTGCATCGCTAAGAGAAATACCTTTCTCCCCATTGTCCAAGTCATTGATGGACTCCTCGGTAGTTGAAAGATTACACACATCACCTTTGAGTGGCACACTACTATCAGTTGATATATCGTCAGCTGCAATTTTTACGCCAGTCATTTGATCTTTATCTTCCAGCTGCACATCTTCTACTTTTATTGTGCTTATTATAGCATTCTCTGAGACATGCTCCTCAATAGGTGGCTCTTGTTCAGTGGCATTGCTGGTAGTGTCTGCTATAGATCCACTATCTACATCTTCTTTCAAAGCCAAACAATCTTCTAAGGAGAATTCAACTTTTATCGTTTGGAAGTGCACAGTATCTGGTACTTTCAGAAGTTCAGTTGCATTAACTTCTTCAATCAAATCGTTAATTCCTGCACCATTTACACTATCCTGTACATCATTTTCTTTCAACTCTTCAGTTTTTGTCAGTTCAGCTTTTCCTTCCTTTGGCAAAGATATTGGTGCTTCTCGAATCCTTTCTTTTGTTACAACTTTTTCAATGGTTGACTTTTTCATTCTAAATGTTTTCTTTTTGTTCTTTTTTGCCTTCACTTCAGTTTCTACATGTTTCTCCAATGCTGTTTCGATATCTGGAGATGACATTTCAGTCTCTAGAACTTTTTTCACATTATCCTCAGGAGAAGGTGAGAATTCCTTTAGCTCTTCCTTGCTTTCCTCAGGAGCGTCCGCATTGTCCAGTATTGGCAAAGAAGTTATTCCGAATGATGGTAATGTAAGTTTGTGAGGTTTTAATGAAATGTCATATTCTAGAGGCTCAGAATCTCTGGAGGACTCTGTAACATCTTCTTGAGATTCTATATTTTCCATTAACGCATCAACTTGTTTAAGAACGTCCTCTGATATTTTAATATCTATGGCAGTTGTTTCAATTTCATCATATGGTGTTTCAATGTGTGCTTTCTCAAGTTCTTCCATTTTTAGAGATGGAATGCCAATCTCCATCTTTGATGTTTTGGTTAGTTTAGCCGCTGTCTCAGTTAAAGCATCAACAGTTGTTGTTTCAGTAAGCATGCCATGACATTCTGAGTCTGTTTTTGCTTCTGGAATGTATATTGTAGTTTCTATTTCTTGTACACTGGACCTCAATACAGTTAATTCTGCATTTCTAAGAGAAATACCTTTCACCCATTTGTCTAAGTCATTGATGGAATCCTCGGTTGTCGGAAGATCGCGCACATCACCTTTGCCCGGCACACTACTATCAGTTGATATATCATCAAGTGCAATTTTTCCGCCAGTCATTTGATCTTTATCTTCTAGCTGCACATCTTCCACTTTTATTGTGCTTAGTATAGCATTCTCTGACACATGCTCCTCAGTAGGCTGCTCTTGTGGAGTGTCAGTGCTGGTAGTATCTGCAATAGATTTACTATCAACATTTTCTTTCATAGTCAAACAATCTTCTAAGGAGAATTCAACTTTTTCCAGCTGGACGTGCAAAGTATCTGGCAGTTTCAGAATTTCCGTTGCATTATCTTCTTCAATCAAAATTTTCGTTCCTGCATCATGTACACTATCCTGTACAACAACTTCTTTCAGCTCTTCAGTTTTTGCCAATTCAACTGTTCCTTCCTTTGGCAAAGATAGTGATGCTTCTCGACTCCGTCCTTTTGTTACAACTTTTTCAATTGTTGACCTTTCCATTCTAATTGTTTTCTTTTTGCTCTTTGTTGCCTTCACTTCAGTTTCTACATGTTTCTCCAAAGGTGTTTCGATATCTGGAGATGACATTTCAGTCTCTAAAACTTTATTCACATTTTCCTCAGGAGAAGGTGAGAATTCCTTTTGCCGCTCCTTACTGTCCTCCAGTGCTTCCAAATCCTCCAGTATTTGCGAAGAAGTTATTCTGAATGATGATAATGTAAGTTTGTGAGGTTTTAATGAAATGTCACATTCTAGAAGCTCAGATTCTGTGGAGGACTCTGTAACATCTCGTTGAGATTCTATATTTTCCATCAATGCATCAAATTGTTTGCAAACTTCCTTTGATATTTTAATGTCTATAGAAGAGGTTTCCATGTCATCATGTGGTGTTTCAATGTGTGTTTTGTCAAGTTCTTCTATTGTTAGAGATGGAATGACAGTTTCCATCTTTGATGTTTTGTTTAGTTGAGCCGCTGTTTCAGATAAAGCATCAACAGTTGTTGCTTCAGTAAACATCCCATGAAATGCTGAGTCTGTTTTTTCTTCTGGAATGGTGATTGCAGTTTCTAGCTCTTGTACACTGGACCTCAATACAGTTAATTCTGAATCGCTAAGAGAAATACCTTTCTCCCCATTGTCCAAGTCATTGATGGACTCCTCGGTTGTTGAAAGATCACACACATCACCTTTGACTGGCACACTACTACCAGTTGATATATCGTCAGCTGCAATTTTTACGCCAGTCATTTGATCTTTATCTTCCAGCTGCACATCTTCTACTTTTATTGTGCTTATTATAGCATTCTCTGAGACATGCTCCTCAATAGGTGGCTCTTGTTCAGTGGCATTGCTGGTAGTGTCTGCTGTAGATCCACTATCTACATCTTCTTTCATAGCCAAACAATCTTCTAAGGAGAATTCAACTTTTATCGTCTGGAAGTGCACAGTATCTGGTACTTTCAGAAGTTCAGTTGCATTAACTTCTTCAATCAAATCGTTAATTCCTGCACCATTTACACTATCCTGTACATCATTTTCTTTCAACTCTTCAGTTTTTGTCAGTTCAGCTTTTCCTTCCTTTGGCAAAGATATTGGTGCTTCTCGAATCCTTTCTTTTGTTACAACTTTTTCAATGGTTGACTTTTTCATTCTAAATGTTTTCTTTTTGTTCTTTTTTGCCTTCACTTCAGTTTCTACATGTTTCTCCAATGCTATTTCGATATCTGAAGATGACATTTCAGTCTCTAGAACTTTTTTCACATTATCCTCAGGAGAAGGTGAGAATTCCTTTAGCTCTTCCTTGCTTTCCTCAGGAGCTTCCGCATTGTCCAGTATTTGCAAAGAAGTTATTCCGAATGATGGTAATGTACGTTTGTGAGGTTTTAATGAAATGTCATATTCTAGAGGCTCAGAATCTCTGTAGGACTCTGTAACATCTTCTTGAGATTCTATATTTTCCATTAACGCATCAACTTGTTTAAGAACGTCCTCTGATATTTTAATATCTATGGCAGTTGTTTCAATTTCATCATATGGTGTTTCAATGTGTGCTTTCTCAAGTTCTTCCATTTTTAGAGATGGAATGCCAATCTCCATCTTTGATGTTTTGGTTAGTTTAGCCGGTGTCTCAGTTAAAGCATCAACAGTTGTTGTTTCAGTAAGCATGCCATGACATTCTGAGTCTGTTTTTGCTTCTAGAATGTATATTGTAGTTTCTATTTCTTGTACACTGGACCTCAATACAGTTAATTCTGCATTTCTAAGAGAAATACCTTTCACCCATTTGTCTAAGTCATTGATGGAATCCTCGGTTGTCGGAAGATCACGCACATCACCTTTGCCTGGCACACTACTATCAGTTGATATATCATCAAGTGCAATTTTTCCGCCAGTCATTTGATCTTTATCTTCTAGCTGCACATCTTCCACTTTTATTGTGCTTAGTATAGCATTCTCTGACACATGCTCCTCAGTAGGCTGCTCTTGTGGAGTGTCAGTGCTGGTAGTATCTGCAATAGATTTACTATCAACATTTTCTTTCATAGCCAAACAATCTTCTAAGGAGAATTCAACGTTTTCCAGCTGGACGTGCAAAGTATCTGGCAGTTTCAGAATTTCCGTTGCATTATCTTCTTCAATCAAAATTTTCGTTCCTGCATCATGTACACTATCCTGTACAACAACTTCTTTCAGCTCTTCAGTTTTTGCCAATTCAACTGTTCCTTCCTTTGGCAAAGATAGTGATGCTTCTCGACTCCGTCCTTTTGTTACAACTTTTTCAATTGTTGACCTTTCCATTCTAATTGTTTTCTTTTTGCTCTTTGTTGCCTTCACTTCAGTTTCTACATGTTTCTCCAAAGGTGTTTCGATATCTGGAGATGACATTTCAGTCTCTAAAACTTTATTCACATTTTCCTCAGGAGAAGGTGAGAATTCCTTTTGCCGCTCCTTACTGTCCTCCAGTGCTTCCAAATCCTCCAGTATTTGCGAAGAAGTTATTCTGAATGATGATAATGTAAGTTTGTGAGGTTTTAATGAAATGTCACATTCTAGAAGCTCAGATTCTGTGGAGGACTCTGTAACATCTCGTTGAGATTCTATATTTTCCATCAATGCATCAAATTGTTTGCAAACTTCCTTTGATATTTTAATGTCTATAGAAGAGGTTTCCATGTCATCATGTGGTGTTTCAATGTGTGTTTTGTCAAGTTCTTCTATTGTTAGAGATGGAATGACAGTTTCCATCTTTGATGTTTTGTTTAGTTGAGCCGCTGTTTCAGATAAAGCATCAACAGTTGTTGCTTCAGTAAACATCCCATGAAATGCTGAGTCTGTTTTTTCTTCTGGAATGGTGATTGCAGTTTCTAGCTCTTGTACACTGGACCTCAATACAGTTAATTCTGAATCGCTAAGAGAAATACCTTTCTCCCCATTGTCCAAGTCATTGATGGACTCCTCGGTTGTTGAAAGATCACACACATCACCTTTGACTGGCACACTACTACCAGTTGATATATCGTCAGCTGCAATTTTTACGCCAGTCATTTGATCTTTATCTTCCAGCTGCACATCTTCTACTTTTATTGTGCTTATTATAGCATTCTCTGAGACATGCTCCTCAATAGGTGGCTCTTGTTCAGTGGCATTGCTGGTAGTGTCTGCTGTAGATCCACTATCTACATCTTCTTTCATAGCCAAACAATCTTCTAAGGAGAATTCAACTTTTATCGTCTGGAAGTGCACAGTATCTGGTACTTTCAGAAGTTCAGTTGCATTAACTTCTTCAATCAAATCGTTAATTCCTGCACCATTTACACTATCCTGTACATCATTTTCTTTCAACTCTTCAGTTTTTGTCAGTTCAGCTTTTCCTTCCTTTGGCAAAGATATTGGTGCTTCTCGAATCCTTTCTTTTGTTACAACTTTTTCAATGGTTGACTTTTTCATTCTAAATGTTTTCTTTTTGTTCTTTTTTGCCTTCACTTCAGTTTCTACATGTTTCTCCAATGCTATTTCGATATCTGAAGATGACATTTCAGTCTCTAGAACTTTTTTCACATTATCCTCAGGAGAAGGTGAGAATTCCTTTAGCTCTTCCTTGCTTTCCTCAGGAGCTTCCGCATTGTCCAGTATTTGCAAAGAAGTTATTCCGAATGATGGTAATGTACGTTTGTGAGGTTTTAATGAAATGTCATATTCTAGAGGCTCAGAATCTCTGTAGGACTCTGTAACATCTTCTTGAGATTCTATATTTTCCATTAACGCATCAACTTGTTTAAGAACGTTCTCTGATATTTTAATATCTATGGCAGTTGTTTCAATTTCATCATATGGTGTTTCAATGTGTGCTTTCTCAAGTTCTTCCATTTTTAGAGATGGAATGCCAATCTCCATCTTTGATGTTTTGGTTAGTTTAGCCGCTGTCTCAGTTAAAGCATCAACAGTTGTTGTTTCAGTAAGCATGCCATGACATTCTGAGTCTGTTTTTGCTTCTGGAATGTATATTGTAGTTTCTATTTCTTGTACACTGGACCTCAATACAGTTAATTCTGCATTTCTAAGAGAAATACCTTTCACCCATTTGTCTAAGTCATTGATGGAATCCTCGGTTGTCGGAAGATCACGCACATCACCTTTGCCTGGCACACTACTATCAGTTGATATATCATCAAGTGCAATTTTTCCGCCAGTCATTTGATCTTTATCTTCTAGCTGCACATCTTCCACTTTTATTGTGCTTAGTATAGCATTCTCTGACACATGCTCCTCAGTAGGCTGCTCTTGTGGAGTGTCAGTGCTGGTAGTATCTGCAATAGATTTACTATCAACATTTTCTTTCATAGCCAAACAATCTTCTAAGGAGAATTCAACGTTTTCCAGCTGGACGTGCAAAGTATCTAGCAGTTTCAGAATTTCCGATGCATTAACTTCTTCAATAAAAATGTTCGTTCCTGCATCATTTACACTATCCTGTACAACAACTTCTTTCAGCTCTTCAGTTTTTGCCAATTCAACTGTTCCTTCCTTTGGCAAAGATAGTGGTGCTTCTCGACTCCGTCCTTTTGTTACAACTTTTTCAATTGTTGACCTTTCCATTCTAATTGTTTTCTTTTTGCTCTTTTTTGCCTTCACTACAGTTTCTACATGTTTCTCCAAAGGTGTTTCGATATCTGGAGATGACATTTCAGTCTCTAAAACTGTATTCACATTTTCCTCAGGAGAAGGTGAGAATTCCTTTTGCCGCTCCTTACTGTCCTCCAGAGCTTCCACATCCTCCAGTATTTGCGAAGAAGTTATTCTGAATGATGATAATGTAAGTTTGTGAGGTTTTATTGAAATGTCACATTCTAGAAGCTCAGATTCTGTGGAGGACTCTGTAACATCTCGTTGAGATTCTATATTTTCCATCAATGCATCAACTTGTTTGCAAACTTCCTTTGATATTTTAATGTCTATAGAAGAGGTTTCAATGTCATCATGTGGTGTTTCAATGTGTGTTTTGTCAAGTTCTTCTATTGTTAGAGATGGAATGACAGTTTCCATCTTTGATGTTTTGTTTAGTTGAGCCGCTGTTGCAGATAAAGCATCAACAGTTGTTGCTTCAGTAAACATCCCATGAAATGCTGAGTCTGTTTTTTCTTCTGGAATGGTGATTGCAGTTTCTAGCTCTTGTACACTGGACCTCAATACAGTTAATTCTGAATCGCTAAGAGAAATACCTTTCTCCCCATTGTCCAAGTCATTGATGGACTCCTCGGATGTTGAAAGATCACACACATCACCTTTGACTGGCACACTACTACCAGTTGATATATCGTCAGCTGCAATTTTTACGCCAGTCATTTGATCTTTATCTTCTAGCTGCACATCTTCCACTTCTATTGTGCTTAGTATAGCATTCTCTGACACATGCTCCTCAGTAGGCTGCTCTTGTGGAGTGTCAGTGCTGGTAGTATCTGCAATAGATTTACTATCAACATTTTCTTTCATAGCCAAACAATCTTCTAAGGAGAATCCAACTTTTTCCAGCTGGACGTGCAAAGTATCTGGCAGTTTCAGAATTTCCGTTGCATTAACTTCTTCAATCAAAATTTTCGTTCCTGCATCATTTACACTATCCTGTACAACAACTTCTTTCAGCTCTTCAGTTTTTGCCAATTCAACTGTTCCTTCCTTTGGCAAAGATAGTGATGCTTCTCGACTCAGTCTTTTTGTTACAACTTTTTCAATTGTTGACCTTTCCATTCTAATTGTTTTCTTTTTGCTCTTTGTTGCCTTCACTTCAGTTTCTACATGTTTCTCCAAAGGTGTTTCGATATCTGGAGATGACATTTCAGTCTCTAAAACTTTATTCACATTTTCCCCAGGAGAAGGTGAGAATTCCTTTTGCCGCTCCTTACTGTCCTCCAGTGCTTCCAAATCCTCCAGTATTTGCGAAGAAGTTATTCTGAATGATGATAATGTAAGTTTGTGAGGTTTTAATGAAATGTCACATTCTAGAAGCTCAGATTCTGTGGAGGACTCTGTAACATCTCGGTGAGATTCTATATTTTCCATCAATGAATCAACTTGTTTGCAAACTTCCTTTGATATTTTAATGTCTATAGAAGAGGTTTTCATGTCATCATGTGGTGTTTCAATGTGTGTTTTGTCAAGTTCTTCTATTGTTAGAGATGGAATGACAGTTTCCATCTTTGATGTTTTGTTTAGTTGAGCCGCTGTTTCAGATAAAGCATCAACAGTTGTTGCTTCAGTAAACATCCCATGAAATGCTGAGTCTGTTTTTTCTTCTGGAATGGTGATTGCAGTTTCTAGCTCTTGTACACTGGACCTCAATACAGTTGATTCTGCATCGCTAAGAGAAATACCTTTCTCCCCATTGTCCAAGTCATTGATGGACTCCTCAATAGTTGAAAGATCACACACATCACCTTTGAGTGGCACACTACTATCAGTTGATATATCGTCAGCTGCAATTTTTACGCCAGTCATTTGATCTTTATCTTCCAGCTGCACATCTTCTACTTTTATTGTGCTTATTATAGCATTCTCTGAGACATGCTCCTCAATAGGTGGCTCTTGTTCAGTGGCATTGCTGGTAGTGTCTGCTATAGATCCACTATCTACATCTTCTTTCAAAGCCAAACATTCTTCTAAGGAGAATTCAACTTTTATCGTTTGGAAGTGCACAGTATCTGGTACTTTCAGAAGTTCAGTTGCATTAACTTCTTCAATCAAATCGTTAATTCCTGCACCATTTACACTATCCTGTACATCATTTTCTTTCAACTCTTCAGTTTTTGTCAGTTCAGCTTTTCCTTCCTTTGGCAAAGATATTGGTGCTTCTCGAATCCTTTCTTTTGTTACAACTTTTTCAATGGTTGACTTTTTCTTTCTAAATGTTTTCTTTTTGTTCTTTTTTGCCTTCACTTCAGTTTCTACATGTTTCTCCAATGCTGTTTCGATATCTGGAGATGACATTTCAGTCTCTAGAACTTTTTTCACATTATCCTCAGGAGAAGGTGAGAATTCCTTTAGCTCTTCCTTGCTTTCCTCAGGAGCGTCCGCATTGTCCAGTATTGGCAAAGAAGTTATTCCGAATGATGGTAATGTACGTTTGTGAGGTTTTAATGAAATGTCATATTCTAGAGGCTCAGAATCTCTGGAGGACTCTGTAACATCTTCTTGAGATTCTATATTTTCCATTAACGCATCAACTTGTTTAAGAACGTCCTCTGATATTTTAATATCTATGGCAGTTGTTTCAATTTCATCATATGGTGTTTCAATGTGTGCTTTCTCAAGTTCTTCCATTTTTAGAGATGGAATGCCAATCTCCATCTTTGATGTTTTGGTTAGTTTAGCCGCTGTCTCAGTTAAAGCATCAACAGTTGTTGTTTCAGTAAGCATGCCATGACATTCTGAGTCTGTTTTTGCTTCTGGAATGTATATTGTAGTTTCTATTTCTTGTACACTGGACCTCAATACAGTTAATTCTGCATTTCTAAGAGAAATACCTTTCACCCATTTGTCTAAGTCATTGATGGAATCCTCGGTTGTCGGAAGATCGCGCACATCACCTTTGCCCGGCACACTACTATCAGTTGATATATCATCAAGTGCAATTTTTCCGCCAGTCATTTGATCTTTATCTTCTAGCTGCACATCTTCCACTTTTATTGTGCTTAGTATAGCATTCTCTGACACATGCTCCTCAGTAGGCTGCTCTTGTGGAGTGTCAGTGCTGGTAGTATCTGCAATAGATTTACTATCAACATTTTCTTTCATAGCCAAACAATCTTCTAAGGAGAATTCAACTTTTTCCAGCTGGACGTGCAAAGTATCTGGCAGTTTCAGAATTTCCGTTGCATTATCTTCTTCAATCAAAATTTTCGTTCCTGCATCATGTACACTATCCTGTACAACAACTTCTTTCAGCTCTTCAGTTGTTGCCAATTCAACTGTTCCTTCCTTTGGCAAAGATAGTGATGCTTCTCGACTCCGTCCTTTTGTTACAACTTTTTCAATTGTTGACCTTTCCATTCTAATTGTTTTCTTTTTGCTCTTTGTTGCCTTCACTTCAGTTTCTACATGTTTCTCCAAAGGTGTTTCGATATCTGGAGATGACATTTCAGTCTCTAAAACTTTATTCACATTTTCCTCAGGAGAAGGTGAGAATTCCTTTTGCCGCTCCTTACTGTCCTCCAGAGCTTCCACATCCTCCAGTATTTGCGAAGAAGTTATTCTGAATGATGATAATGTAAGTTTGTGAGGTTTTAATGAAATGTCACATTCTAGAAGCTCAGATTCTGTGGAGGACTCTGTAACATCTCGTAGAGATTCTATATTTTCCATCAATGCATAAACTTGTTTGCAAACTTCCTTTGATATTTTAATGTCTATAGAAGAGGTTTCCATGTCATCATGTGGTGTTTCAATGTGTGTTTTGCCAAGTTCTTCTATTGTTAGAGATGGAATGACAGTTTCCATCTTTGATGTTTTGTTTAGTTGAGCCGCTGTTTCAGATAAAGCATCAACAGTTGTTGCTTCAGTAAACATCCCATGAAATGCTGAGTCTGTTTTTTCTTCTGGAATGGTGATTGCAGTTTCTAGCTCTTGTACACTGGACCTCAATACAGTTGATTCTGCATCGCTAAGAGAAATACCTTTCTCCCCATTGTCCAAGTCATTGATGGACTCCTCGGTTGTTGAAAGATCACACACATCACCTTTGACTGGCACACTACTATCAGTTGATATATCGTCAGCTGCAATTTTTACGCCAGTCATTTGATCTTTATCTTCCAGCTGCACATCTTCTACTTTTATTGTGCTTATTATAGCATTCTCTGAGACATGCTCCTCAATAGGTGGCTCTTGTTCAGTGGCATTGCTGGTAGTGTCTGCTGTAGATCCACTATCTACATCTTCTTTCAAAGCCAAACAATCTTCTAAGGAGAATTCAACTTTTATCGTCTGGAAGTGCACAGTATCTGGTACTTTCAGAAGTTCAGTTGCATTAACTTCTTCAATCAAATCGTTAATTCCTGCACCATTTACACTATCCTGTACATCATTTTCTTTCAACTCTTCAGTTTTTGTCAGTTCAGCTTTTCCTTCCTTTGGCAAAAATATTGGTGCTTCTCGAATCCTTTCTTTTGTTACAACTTTTTCAATGGTTGACTTTTTCATTCTAAATGTTTTCTTTTTGTTCTTTTTTGCCTTCACTTCAGTTTCTACATGTTTCTCCAATGCTATTTCGATATCTGAAGATGACATTTCAGTCTCTAGAACCTTTTTCACATTATCCTCAGGAGAAGGTGAGAATTCCTTTAGCTCTTCCTTGCTTTCCTCAGGAGCTTCCGCATTGTCCAGTATTTGCAAAAAAGTTATTCCGAATGATGGTAATGTACGTTTGTGAGGTTTTAATGAAATGTCATATTCTAGAGACTCAGAATCTCTGTAGGACTCTGTAACATCTTCTTGAGATTCTATATTTTCCATTATCGCATCAACTTGTTTAAGAACGTCCTCTGATATTTTAATATCTATGGCAGTTGTTTCAATTTCATCATATGGTGTTTCAATGTGTGCTTTCTCAAGTTCTTCCATTTTTAGAGATGGAATGCCAATCTCCATCTTTGATGTTTTGGTTAGTTTAGCCGCTGTCTCAGTTAAAGCATCAACAGTTGTTGTTTCAGTAAGCATGCCATGACATTCTGAGTCTGTTTTTGCTTCTGGAATGTATATTGTAGTTTCTATTTCTTGTACACTGGACCTCAATACAGTTAATTCTGCATTTCTAAGAGAAATACCTTTCACCCATTTGTCTAAGTCATTGATGGAATCCTCGGTTGTCGGAAGATCACGCACATCACCTTTGCCTGGCACACTACTATCAGTTGATATATCATCAAGTGCAATTTTTCCGCCAGTCATTTGATCTTTATCTTCTAGCTGCACATCTTCCACTTTTATTGTGCTTAGTATAGCATTCTCTGACACATGCTCCTCAGTAGGCTGCTCTTGTGGAGTGTCAGTGCTGGTAGTATCTGCAATAGATTTACTATCAACATTTTCTTTCATAGCCAAACAATCTTCTAAGGAGAATTCAACGTTTTCCAGCTGGACGTGCAAAGTATCTGGCAGTTTCAGAATTTCCGATGCATTAACTTCTTCAATCAAAATTTTCGTTCCTGCATCATTTACACTATCCTGTACAACAACTTCTTTCAGCTCTTCAGTTTTTGCCAATTCAACTGTTCCTTCCTTTGGCAAAGATAGTGGTGCTTCTCGACTCCGTCCTTTTGTTACAACTTTTTCAATTGTTGACCTTTCCATTCTAATTGTTTTCTTTTTGCTCTTTTTTGCCTTCACTTCAGTTTCTACATGTTTCTCCAAAGGTGTTTCGATATCTGGAGATGACATTTCAGTCTCTAAAACTTTATTCACATTTTCCTCAGGAGAAGGTGAGAATTCCTTTTGCCGCTCCTTACTGTCCTCCAGAGCTTCCACATCCTCCAGTATTTGCGAAGAAGTTATTCTGAATGATGATAATGTAAGTTTGTGAGGTTTTATTGAAATGTCACATTCTAGAAGCTCAGATTCTGTGGAGGACTCTGTAACATCTCGTTGAGATTCTATATTTTCCATCAATGCATCAACTTGTTTGCAAACTTCCTTTGATATTTTAATGTCTATAGAAGAGGTTTCAATGTCATCATGTGGTGTTTCAATGTGTGTTTTGTCAAGTTCTTCTATTGTTAGAGATGGAATGACAGTTTCCATCTTTGATGTTTTGTTTAGTTGAGCCGCTGTTTCAGATAAAGCATCAACAGTTGTTGCTTCAGTAAACATCCCATGAAATGCTGAGTCTGTTTTTTCTTCTGGAATGGTGATTGCAGTTTCTAGCTCTTGTACACTGGACCTCAATACAGTTGATTCTGCATCGCTAAGAGAAATACCTTTCTCCCCATTGTCCAAGTCATTGATGGACTCCTCGGTTGTTGAAAGATCACACACATCACCTTTGACTGGCACACTACTATCAGTTGATATATCGTCAGCTGCAAATTTTACACCAGTCATGTGATCTTTATCTTCCAGCTGCACATCTTCTACTTTTATTGTGCTTATTATAGCATTCTCTGAGACATGCTCCTCCATAGGTGGCTCTTGTTCAGTGGCATTGCTGGTAGTGTCTGCTATAGATCCACTATCTACATCTTCTTTCATAGCCAAACAATCTTCTAAGGAGAATTCAATTTTTATCGTCTGGAAGTGCACAGTATCTGGTACTTTCAGAAGTTCAGTTGCATTAACTTCTTCAATCAAATCGTTAATTCCTGCACCATGTACACTATCCTGTACATCATTTTCTTTCAACTCTTCAGTTTTTGTCAGTTCAGCTTTTCCTTCCTTTGGCAAACATATTGGTGCTTCTCGAATCCTTTCTTTTGTTACAACTTTTTCAATGGTTGACTTTTTCATTCTAAATGTTTTCTTTTTGTTCTTTTTTGCCTTCACTTCAGTTTCTACATGTTTCTCCAATGCTGTTTCGATATCTGGAGATGACATTTCAGTCTCTAGAACTTTTTTCACATTATCCTCAGGAGAAGGTGAGAATTCCTTTAGCTCTTCCTTGCTTTCCTCAGGAGCTTCCGCATTGTCCAGTATTTGCAAAGAAGTTATTCCGAATGATGGTAATGTACGTTTGTGAGGTTTTAATGAAATGTCATATTCTAGAGGCTCAGAATCTCTGGAGGACTCTGTAACATCTTCTTGAGATTCTATATTTTCCATTAACGCATCAACTTGTTTAAGAACGTCCTCTGATATTTTAATATCTATGGCAGTTGTTTCAATTTCATCATATGGTGTTTCAATGTGTGCTTTCTCAAGTTCTTCCATTTTTAGAGATGGAATGCCAATCTCCATCTTTGATGTTTTGGTTAGTTTAGCCGCTGTCTCAGTTAAAGCATCAACAGTTGTTGTTTCAGTAAGCATGCCATGACATTCTGAGTCTGTTTTTGCTTCTGGAATGTATATTGTAGTTTCTATTTCTTGTACACTGGACCTCAATACAGTTAATTCTGCATTTCTAAGAGAAATACCTTTCACCCATTTGTCTAAGTCATTGATGGAATCCTCGGTTGTCGAAAGATCACGCACATCACCTTTGCCTGGCACACTACTATCAGTTGATATATCATCAAGTGCAATTTTTCCGCCAGTCATTTGATCTTTATCTTCTAGCTGCACATCTTCCACTTTTATTGTGCTTAGTATAGCATTCTCTGACACATGCTCCTCAGTAGGCTGCTCTTGTGGAGTGTCAGTGCTGGTAGTATCTGCAATAGATTTACTATCAACATTTTCTTTCATAGCCAAACAATCTTCTAAGGAGAATTCAACTTTTTCCAGCTGGACGTGCAAAGTATCTGGCAGTTTCAGAATTTCCGTTGCATTAACTTCTTCAATCAAAATTTTCGTTCCTGCATCATTTACACTATCCTGTACAACAACTTCTTTCAGCTCTTCAGTTTTTGCCAATTCAACTGTTCCTTCCTTTGGCGAAGATATTGGTGCATCTCGACTCCTTTCTTTTGTTACAACTTTTTCAATGGTTGAACTTACCATTCGAATTGTTTTCTTTTTGCTCTTTTTTGCCTTCACTTCAGTTTCTACATGTCTCACCAAAGGTGTTCCGATAACTGGAGATGACATTTCAGTCTCTAGAACTTTATTCACATTATCCTCAGGAGAAGGTGAGAATTCCTTTTGCCCTTCCTTACTTTCCTCCAGAGCTTCCGCATCCTCCAGTATTTGCGAAGAAGTTATTCTGAATGATGGTAATGTAGGTTTGTGAGGTTTCAATGAAATGTCATGTTCTAGAAGCTCAGATTCTGCGGAGAACTCTGTAACATCTCCTTGAGATTCTATATTTTCCATCAATACATCAACTGGTTTGAGAACTTCCTTTGATATTTTAATGTCTATAAAAGTTGTTTCAATGTCATTATATGGTGTTTCAATGTGCGCTTTATCAAGTTCTTTTATTTTTAGAGATGGAATGACTGTTTCCATCTTTGATGTTTTGCTTAGTTTAGCCGCTGTCTCAGATAAAGCATCAACAGTTGTTGCTTCAGTAAGCATCCCATGAAATGCTGAGTATGTTTTTTCTTCTGGAATGTAAATTGCAGTTTCTAGCTCTTGTGCACTGGGCCTCATTTCAGTTAAGTCTGCATCACAAATGGAATCCTCATTTGTTGAAAGATCACACATATCACCTTTGCCTGGCACACTACTATCAGTTGATATATCATCAGCTGCAATTTTTCCGCCAGTCATTTGATCTTTATCTTCCGGCTGCACATCTTCCACTTTTATTGTGCTTATTATAGCATTCTCTGACACATGCTCCTCAGTAGGTGGCTCTTGTTGAATGGCAGTACTGGTAGTGTCTGCTATAGATCCACTATCTACATCTTCTTTCATATCTAAACAATCTTCTAAGGACCCTTCAACTCTTACTGTCTTGATGTTCGAAGTATCTGCTTCATTCAGGATTTCCTTTGCATTAACTCCTTTGATCAAAGATTGATTTCCTGCATCCTTTTCTCTTTCCTGTACATTACCTTCTTTCAGCTCTACTTTCAGCTCTACTTTTCCTTTTGAAACAAAGACTGCAGTTTGTGGCTCCTGATCACCTTGCCTCATTTGAGTTAATTCTTCATCACAAATAGAAAAACCTTTCTCTGATTTGTCCAAGTCATTGATCGAAAGCTCTGTTGTTGAAAAATGACACACATCTTTGCCTTGCTCACTGTCAGTTAATGTACCATCAGCACATATTTTTCCATCAATCATTTGATCTTTAATTTCCACCTGCAAATCTTTTATTTTTAGTGTGCTTCTCGTAGCAGTCTCTAACTTTTGATCCTGAATAGGTGGCACATGTTGTCTAGCACTGCCAGTAGTGTCTGCTATAGAGCCACCATCTACTTCTTCCTTTATTGACAAATAATCTTCTAATGAGAATTCACATTTTACCATCTTCACATCGGTAGTAACTGTTTTTTTTAGAATTTGCTCAGCATTAACTTCATCAATGACATCTTTCTCCTCTGAATCCCTTTCTCTGACTTGTACATCAACTTCTTTCATCTCTTCTGTTTTTGCAAATTCATCTTCTCCTTCCCTTGAGAAAGAAATTGGTGCTTCTTGACTCCTTTCTTTTGTTACAACTTTTTCAATTGTGGACCTTTTTATTTTAATTGATTTCTTTTTGCCCTTTGCTGCTTTTACTTCAGTTTCTACTGATTTCTCAAAAGGTTTAGTGATGTCTGAGTTTGACATTTCAACATCGAGCACTTTATTGACATTAGCCTCATCTGAGGGTGATAATTCATTTTCCTCTTCCATTCCTCTCTTCAGAGTTTCAGCATCCTCCCGTACTAGGGAAGAAATTATTCCATATGATGGTATTTTAAATTTGGGAAGTTTCTCTGAATTGTCATATTCTAGAATCTCAGTTTCTATGGAGGACTCGGAAACCTCTCCTGGAAATTCTACATTTTCTTTCTTGACATCAACTTGTTTAAGAACTTCCACAGATGTTTTGATGTCTATGGAAGTTGTTCTGATTTCATCATTTGGTGTTTCAATGTGAGATGAATTAAGTTCTCCCATCTTTATAGATGTGATGCCAGTTTTCATCTTTAATGTTTTGGTCAGTTCTGCCATTGTCTCAGAGAAAGCCTCAACAATTGTTGCTTCAATAGGCATCTCATGACATTCTGAGTCTGCTGTTTCCTTTGGAATGTAGAATGGCCTTTGTAGCTCCTCTTCTCCAGGCATTATTTCTGTTAATTCTGTACCACAAAGAGAAATACCTTTCTTCCATCTGTCTAGGTCATTGATGGAAACTTCAGTTGCTGAAAATTCACGTACGTCATCTTTGATTTGCACACTAATATCATATGAAGTATCATCAGCGGGTATTTTTCTATCAGTCTTTTGATCTACAATTTCCATCTGCACATCTTTTATTTTTTTTGTGCTTATCATAGCAGCTTTTGAAATATGGTCCTGAATCGATAGCCCATGTCGGGTGGCACTGCTGGTAGTGTCTGCTTTAGAACCATCATCTACATCATCTTTCCTAGCCAAAGAATCTTTTATGGACGAATCAACTTTAACAGCCTTTACGTCTGAAGCATCTTGTTCTTTCAGAATTTCCTCTGCTGTAACTTCATCAATCACAATTTTTTCTTCTGCATCTTTTTGAATAACATGAACAATAACATCTTTTACCTCTTCAGTTTTTGCCAATGAAATATCTTCATCTGACAAAAAGTCCTTTACATCTATAATCTTTACTTCTGATGTGTTGTTCTCAAAGGTGGATAGTTTAACTTTGCTAGCAAATTGAATTGGTCTCCTTGAGTCTTTCATTGTAATTTCTTTTGAGCTCTGGGCATGGAAAGAATCTTCGCAGCTAGCCGAGGTTTTTACATCAATGTATACCTTGCCAGTTGGAGATTCGATATCTTCTATTATTGTTGGCCTCACATCATCGGTAATAATATCATGGAATAGTTCATTTTTTAATGATTCTTTTTCTCCATTTTGAAGATTGTTTTGGATTTCTCGTTTTTCATTTTTGGGCAGGTAAAGACCTATTTTAGGAATCTTTATATTAAATATTTTACTTTTGCTCTTTTTATCCTTGTGGTATTCTTTTGTGGACATTATAATATCAGCGTCTTCATTTACGTGTTTCTGTTCTGTATCTTTGGAGTCCGCAACAGCTTTCCCAAAAGCAACACCATCTTTCTTTTCTGTTCTTGATTTTTTTCTAAATAATGTCCTTTTGCTAGTAGGTTCACCTAAATCACCCCCTACTTCTGAATATTCTAGAATACTCATCGCATCTTTTCCTTCTTCTGCCATTCTTTCAAATGGAAGCTCTGTTTCCTTGTTTAGGATACCAATTTCTGTTTCTAAATGTTTTTTTTCCTGAAGTGCAACACAGAATGTTGGAATCTGCAGTTGAGAAATGTGTACTGTTCCTTCTGTCCTTTTAAAACTGGATTCTTGTATATCTTTTTCTAAATTAATATCATCCACTGTAAGGCCCTGGATTTGGTCATTTATGCCTTTTGTGGTACTATTATTCATGCTAGATTTTTCTATCTGTACCTCTGTGTGCACTTTACATGTATCAATATGTGTATTAGCTTCTTGTAAACTAATGTTAACGTTCACTTCTGGAATTTTGACATCTGGTGCTAGGAATTCTATCCTAGTCATATTAATCTTTGGCAGGTGAACATTAACATCAGCTCTCACTTTGTCTGTAGCTCTGCCATCCGTAATTTTGAATTTTGCTGTCTCCAGATTATTTGATTTCACTGTAAGATCTTCTGATGATATTTGAAATACTGACATTTTCTGTTTGGCTTGTTCCATGATGTCCTTTTCTTTGAGCTCGAGTTTCTGTACTTCAAGATCTGGAAATCTGATTTGTTCATGTCCTTTGTGAAAGGAAGCAATTTCTGTTTTATCATCTATTTCTGCATTCATACTTAGATGGCTTCCAGGGCCCCTTTTGGGTGACATGGAAAATGTTGGGAATCTAAAAGACGGCATTTTAAATAAACTCTCAGATTTTTCAGCTTCTGCCTCTGAAATAGCCCTTTTTGCCCCAGACTTTAATGTGCTGCTGTCTTTAATATCTTCTTGCACCTTGGTAGGAGTAAAATCCAATGATGGGGAATCAACATCTGACTTTGTTGCTTTATTCTGACGCTTTGGTAGTTTGGGCATTTTTATTATTGGCATATGGATTTTCCAGACTGATGTCTCTTTTTGTATTTCATGCATTCTTTCTTTGCCACCTTCCTCTTGATCTTCAGTTTGCACTTCAGAACTTCTGATGTCTGCTATTTGAGATAGTATGGTGTGTGGAGATTCTGACTGAAATGTGTCATCATCACTATAAGTTTCTTTCAGTTTAAGCACAGAAATTCCAGACTTTGACCGGTAAAACAATGGAATTTTAAATTTCCACCCAGAATCTACATCTCTTTCTTCTTTGTCTCTAGGGATATATGTTGATCCTATTGCAATATCAGATTCTTTAATCAGATTGTCAACTCCTGAAGAATTGCTTTTCTTATTGCTTTCACAGAAAGCGGCAAATTGTTCTTCTTGGGATACATTGGCTGTTAGGGTTTCATCATCCACTTTTCCCTTTCTAACTCTGACCCCCAGTCCATGAGATTGTATGGTAGGTGATGCTGTGCTTCGTTTACTCATTTGTAATTTTGCTTCTTCTATGGTAACTAGTCCCAACCTATTGCTGTCTATGGTTTCTAATGAGTCGTTAATGTTTTCATTTTTTATATAGGATTCTATTTTAGTTGTTAATACATTTTCTTCTACTGTTGTTCTTTTTGTATTAACTTTTGATGACGTGAATGCAATTTCAAGCTGTGGTATCCCTATTCTAGATTGTTTTTTTGTACACATTGAGCTTTCAATTTCACCTCCTGTTCTCGATGAGATATCAGAATCTATGGCGGAAATTGGAATGCCAGCATCTCTTGAATCTGCCAGAGTAGTTTCATTAATTTCTGCTGCTCGGTCAGTGTCATGTTTCATACCACCCATTTTTATTACAGAATTTGAATGCCCTAATTGCTGAGGCAAATGGCCCACTTCCATGTCATGCATTTGTGTGGAATATTTGTTCTCCGTCAAATGGGTTTGCTGTCTTTGAAGGGTGATATCAACTGAATAGTCAAGGGATGTTTCCTGTGGTGTATACGTTTCTGACCTATATGATTGTTTACATGACACTTGTACTGTCCCGGGGTAGATAACAACAGTGTTATCTGATTCCAAGCTCTGTTCCCCTGAACATATACTCTGCATCTTTAATTTGTTGTTGATTAGTTGCTGTTCATCCATGTACTCTTGTCTTCCTTCTGAATAGTTTTCTTCACTTTGCAGGTATGTTTCAGTGTCCATGCTTAAGACCGTCTCGGGTGTGTTAGCCTCATATGTTTCGGATAAACTCTGTGATCTTCTGTGTCTAAGAAGTTTTGTATGTCTGATTGACTGGAATCTGGGCCATGATAATCTTTCTCTCTTTGACTGCTTTACTTTGTGCTTCCGTTTTCTTACTGTTAAATTGTCTTTGTCTGCTAACTTTTCAGTGGTCTCCATTGTTTTTTCAAAAATCAGCAGTTTTTCCCCAATTTCCTGCATGCATGAAATATTTCATGGTTATTACAATGAAATAAAAAGAAAAGTCAAAGAAGGAGCAGGTTCAGGTCTTAAGGTTATACATGCTAAATGCAGTTTAGCCATAGTACATGGAGACTAAAGTATCAAATATGGTTTTATTTGCAAAGATGCATAGTGCTTTGTGATGAAAATCACAAACTCTCAGTGTGATTTGCAACTGATATTGACAGTAATACATCAGACACAGGTGGGGAAGCAGCTTCTTTGATATCACCATGGAGCTCAGTTTGTAACACAATGTACGAACATGCAACGATTGGTAGAATTTAAACATGTATAAGAATGTATCACCTTCAATACCTGTAGGGTTCAAAACCAAACACATTGAAATAACGCAATCAAGAATATGAAAAATAATGGTGTTCATTAGGACACAGGACAACAGCAAAAAACATAATTAGTAGAAGGTTGCTAGGGACCATTGTGTTAGTAAAGGTTATACAAGTAGGAGTCCCCCTCCCCCAATATCCTCAAGCAATACACTGTTTGGCTGCAGACGTTGACTTCAGTGCGCGGACCAGCTATGGAAAGGCTTATTTCGAGCTTTGAAGGGTCTTCCCTCACAAATTACTCTTTCTGGCTTAAATTACAGGAAGGAGGATGCCTCTATGGGTAAGCAAATTACATGTATTGTAGATCTCCAATTGGTATTAGGCTATTTAGGTGCTAGTGGGGTATCAGTGAGTCCAGCAAGCACTGTTGAACCTTTGCCTTTGTTTCTGTTTTCTTTGTTGTAGTCTATTGCACAAGCATTGGGTGATGCCAAAAACCTAATCTGCAGATTTCATCAGTGATGCTTCCTTACTGTTATTTTCATAACATTACAAACGACCCTCAAAGATCAATTATTATTCACATTACAGCTAGAGCCACTTATAACGTTGCTACTTATAAATCACTTACATACTGAGGGCTCTTTTCCTGTTGATGTACAAGTATACCCGGATCGCATGTCATGAACATGTACCCACAAACTTAGAGCTTTGCTTTTGATACTAACCAGTTTGGTAACCAGTGCTAAAATGATTGTGCCCTTTCCTTAAATCATGGTAGAACTGGCTTATACCCAATTGGCATATTTAATTAACTTAAAAGTCCCTGGTAAAGTGCCACTACATGTGCCCAGGGATTGTAAATTAAATGCTACTAGTCAGTCTGCAGCACTAATTGTGCGTACTCACTTAGGTAGCCCTTTAAACAAGTCTCATGCCTGCCATTGCAGAACCTGTGTATGCAGTTTAAACTACCTTTTCGACCTGGCAAAGTAAACCTTTTGCCAGGCTCAAACCTTCCCTTTTATTATATATATACATCACCCCTTACGTTGGACCTGGACAGCCCCAAGGGCAGGGTCTACTGTATCTAAAAGGTTGAACAAGACCTTTTAAGTTTTACATGTCCTGTTAATGAAAAACTCTTATTTTTATTTTTTTACTACTACAAGGCTTATGTTTCCCATTGAATAACATTGAAGTTGCCTTATTAAAGTGATAAGTTTAATTTCCAAATGGAAAGAAATACCTGGTTCTTGTTTGGCGTCTCTAGAATCCTAATTTAAAATCCTAACTAATGGCGAAATGAGATTTTAAATTACAATTCTAAAAATGCCACTTTTAGAAACGTGACTTTTTTTTGCCTTAGCCTTTTGGTGCCCGCAGCCTATCTCTGGTCACATGACTGGGTGTTGTTGGCAGTTGGGCTTTAAGTATTCCTCCTAGACAGCCACTCACAATGGGAGCTTAGGTGTAACTGGATGTACCATCACTGGCAGGATGGGAGGGAGAAGCTGGGCCCATCCTTATTTACACCTGAATAGGCGGTGGTCTGTCTCCACACAAAGGGTGCCATAGCTCCTGTTGTTAGTCTTTTAGGCACAACTGTACAGTTTATTCTTTACAAATTCATAACTCCGGTTCTACTGATTGGAATTTTGTCATTTTGTTCTTGTTTTATTTATTAAATTAAGATCTATTATTCTAGCCTGGTTTGGGATTTTTATATGTGGCGTTTACACTGTTTTACTAGTGTTGCACAAATACTTTTCACATTGCCTCTAAGTTAAGCCTGACTTCTTTGTGTGAAGCTACCAGGGGTTTGAACACAGGTTAATTTGGGGTTTACTTGTGTCGTACCCTAAATAGGATTCTGGTTGCTGCTTGACCAGGGCACACACCCCAGTCAACCAACAACCCAATGTCTAACAGTTTTGCTCTTAATTATACCCAGCCTCAGTCCAAGATCTACTGATGATGAAACATGAACCATTTCAGAGTTCAGTGTTTGATAACATCCAGACTCAGTTGTAGCTATGCACCAAATATAACTCAGACTCACCCAGAGCTCTGCTGTTTAATATTTCTTTTTGAGAATACACAACTCACTTAATGCACTTCTTTTTGGTTAAAAAGATACCATGTTATTCAAAACCATAAGGTTAAAGGCAATACATTTTGAGGGAGAACTGGGGCAGAATGCAGCAAAACACAATCAGGCATAATTAACATAGAGGCAAAAATATTGGATGAAACAGGAAAGGACTTTAAGTAGGCCAGACATTAGGCCTCTCCTATTTTATTAGCTGCTTGCTTTCCGTAACCATACATTTATTTTGTCAATATGTCCATGTTTATTCACTGTCTTACAAAAAATAAATACTTACATGTGCACACACACACACCAGCACCTATCCACACAACAACAAACACTTCTACTACTCTCCTTGTCTCAAAATATTTTCCAATGTGCTTTTTATTATCAGTTAATAGCCATCTAACTTGCTCAAACTATCTCTGACCTAAAAAATTTGCCTCGGTTGATCATACCATTTATCTGATTTCATTGTAAAACAATACATTTGTTTGCGCTTTCCGTGACTGGAATAGCAATTTTAGGAGCGGGAACTGAAAGTAGTTCCGCGGAATTAGAAATACTACTCTCATATTGAGCTCCTACTGTTGACCTAAAGTTCTTCATTTTTGCACAGTTTGGACTTGACATAACATTTTGAGATAGAGCCTATGAGGCCATTTATATTTTCATATGTAGATAGAGACGAGTTGTTGATACAGAGACTGTAAAAGAGTGATCTCCCTTCCCCAAGTTGGGTGTTAATTTTTGGAGACAAATGCCAAAAGAACAATTGATGGACAATGTCAAACATTCACCACAGTACAGAGATCTGGGCCTAATTCAATCATTTGTTTACTCCCCATGTCATTCCAGTTTAAACTCAGCCATATGCAAATCAGTCTTGACCCTGCTTCCCATGGGAGCAGTCCACCTTAAACTGCCAGGCCAGGTCCTCCCTGGATTGGAACAAGCATCCTGGGACCGGTTTCGGGGTTTCACCCCTCATCAGCCAGGTTATCTTGAGTACAGTGGCATGTAGAGCATGGGACCCACATCTGGGCATACCTGTCCCACTCAGGGTGATAAATGCAACAAAAAAAACAATTGATGGACAGAATGTTGAACAATGTCAAACAAGCACCCCAGTACAGAGAGCTGAGCCTAAATCCATCTTCTTTTTGCTCCCCATGCCATTCCTGTTTAAACCCAGACATATGCAAATCAGTCTTGACCCTACTCCCCATGGGAACAGTCCAGACCAAACTGCCAGGCCATGTCCTCCCTGAAACGGAAATAAGCATCCTGGGACCGGTTTCGAGGTATCGCCTCTCATCAGCCAGGACATTGAGAGTATGGGACCCACGTATGGGGTGGGTCCAAACTGGGGTTGCCTGGTGAGAAAAAGGACAATGGATTAAACCCAGATCTGTGACTGGGCGTGAGTGCTTGAAAAGTTTCAGCACTCCGTCCATCATCCTGTTGTGTTCCTATGTTCACCCTAAGTGGCCAGGGTATGCCCAGATGTGGGTCCTTTGCGCCCTGTCCCACTGAATTGAAATTAGCCTGGCTAGTGAGGGGTGATATGCTGAAACAAGTCCTAGGATGCTTGTTTCTGGTCCAGGGAGGACCTGGCTTGGCAGTATGGGCTGGACTATTCCCATGGGGAGCAGAGTCAAGGCGATTTGCATATGGCTGGGTCCAGACTGGGGTGGAATGGTGCGCAAAAGAACGATGGATTCAACCCAGATCTGTGACTGGGGGTGAGTGTTTGATAAGTTTCAACACTCCGTCCATCATTTGTTGTGTTGCTAATTTTTAGAGACAGGGCTTTGAGAATTACGCTAGATTTTGCTAGTTGAGGGTGATATCTCCCTTCCTGTTGTTAAGGGTGCATTTTCCAAAGCAAGAGTGTAAGTATCTCAGGTGTGTCTGAGTCCTGCCCACTTCTCTGTGAGATTGACCTCCAAAGGAAGTCTACTTTCCAACATTTGAAGATGGAGCGATTCAATGAGGAGTTATTGTCTGTTGAAATTGAGGTAGAATCGCTGAACGTGCATGAAAGAATGTATCTGGCAGATTGGGATTTCTTATTGAGTACTCTGTCTACTATATAAGCTTTTTGAGGATGCTTTGCAATACTTTAAACAATGATAACAGATTACTTTGAAATAGTCAGCATTTAAAATTATGACAAAATATAATTAGCTTGGATAAAGCAGCTGGAAATACTGCCAAATTCTACTTACTAAATCAATAGCCCTGGTGAGCTAAAATATCAGCAGGGTGTATAAACTCTAGGTTTTAGATCTGAGAATACTTTAACAGTGAGCCTGGGTTGATAAGCGTACACAGAAAAACAGCCTGCTGGCAGTAGTCTTCTTCGCCAGCTAATGAAAAACACTTTTTTCCCCCATGCAGTAGGCACTCATAGGATCTGGATAAGGACACGTGTTATATGTTGCAGTCGATGAACACGCTTGGAGATTGGAGACAGGCATAACTTCTTTGGCTACTAGAGGCAGATCAGCACATTGGAAGTCTTCACACATGTGATATTTGTAACCCTGTGCAGAAAGAAGATACTCCCAACTGCTCCTGAAAAAAAATGTGCTTTGCACTCTACAGTACCGTGATTAACTCTTTGGCTACAGCATGAATAATACCCTAAGGGCATGGGACAAATTACACTTCGTGATCTAAGAGCAGGTGGCAGGTGTGCCAGTAATTTGCAGATGAGATTAAGGATCTGTTGACTGATAGTCACAGTGACAAATTCAAATTCTTTTCTGTTACCTGCAGAACTTACATCAGCCAGATCTCCTGAAGTATGTTGCTGATTAACTATCAGTAAAGAAAATGTTCTCATCTGCATTTCAGAACAAACTATATACAAACAAGCACTTCATTCAAATATTAAAATGTAAAAATGCGGTGGTGTGCAATATTATGGGATGGGATTAAAGAAGAGTATACATTTTCTGATTGTCTATGAACCAACCATCCCTTCAGTCATTGCTCTAAATATGTGTCATAGGGCGTGGCTAAGATGGGGGCCTAAGAGGACGCTTGTTCGTGAGGCTCCCCGGATCCCCCTTGTGCCCCTAAAACAGCATCTGACGTGACCTGGGCCCAGCTGAGACCGGGTGTCCGATGGCTGTCCCTGAGAAAACGAGCGAACGGGCAGTTGCCTCCGGGGGCTGCCGTTGCCCTCACGGAGCGGGCCCGACGGCGGCATAAAGGAAATGGCAGCTGAGACCACAGAGTGAACGCAACGAGTCCGGCTCGCAGCGGCCCACTGGGAGATCCCAATCAATCGTGCAGCCGCCCGGAGCTACCTGCTAGCCCCAGAGAGACCGAGGGTACCGGTGGCGCCTGGTGCACGCTGCAGTGAGTGGAGCGCACGGCTAGGGAGGACAGCTGCGCTGGCAAGGAGGCACGAAACTCGAGCCCCGGGATTGGGGACTGTCTCCGCTGGCCGCAGGTCTGATAATCGGCACTCTGTCCAGTAGAGAGGGAACGGGAGTGTCGAGACGCCGGGGTTCGACCTCCTGGCGGGCGGCAGAGGAGTGCCAGCGCTGATTTGGGCTGCAGCAATGCCTGGACGCCGAGGTGAGGTGCGGTGAGACAGGTCGGTGGTGGGGACCCGGCGCTGGGGTAGCGCAAAACTCGGGCCCCCGGCGTTGGGCCTGGTACGGCCTTCCTGTCCGCAGCGAGGAGCGGCGGCATGCGCCGTGGGGACGGAGACGTCGCCCGTGGGCCCAAACTGGAGCACATGATAGCATTTCGCCCGCACTGGTCCAGAGAGAGGGGGTCAGTACATGACCGTGCGACCTGGTGAGGCGGGACTGGTGGAAATTGTCCAGCACCTCCAGCCCTTTGCCAGCTAGGTGCAGGAACTGCGTGAAACTTCGGGGGCTCCAGTCAACTCCGGCCTCGGTGGATCTGGAGAAGCAGAACCTAGCCTGTGTTGCCTGGATGCAGAACCTTAGCAGCGCACCCCCCTCTTCTTTTGGTATTAAGAGGACAACGCTCGTCCGGGCCCTGACCGGCACAGCATATATCACGGCTGCAGCACCGCCTGGACGCCAAGGTGAGGGGCGGCGAGCCGGGCCGGCGGTGGCGGACACGCCACTGGGGAAGCGCGATACCTGAGCCCCCGGCGTTGGGCCTGGCATGGCCTGCCTATCAGCAGCATCAACACTGGTGAGGAGTAGAGACGCGTAGCGGGAGGGCAGTCGGGACAGTGCAGGGCAGTATCTCACCTGCGCGGGCGCCAATACGGGACAGTGCGACCTGGAGTGGCGGGACTGGCGAAAACTGTCCAGCGCCTATAGCGCTTTGCCAGCAGGGTGTATGAACTGAGAGAAACATCAGTGGATCCAGTTGGCCTCGGGCCCGGTAGATCTGGGGAAGGAAAGCCCAGCTTGTGCTGCCTGGAGGCAGAATCTTGGCAGCACACATCCCCCCCCTTTTCTTGTGTACTTAGAGGGCAACACTTGTCTCAATTTGTATGCATCCCATATCACCGGCACGGTCATGGAGGCATGGGACCGGGTCGCCACCAAACACGAGTTAACATCTTTACCCTCCCCCTTGACACCACTATTCGCCAACCCCGATTTCACCCCCGGTCTCGACCCCAAAACGTTCGCGGCGTGGCGGCGCTCCCCTTGCAGGTCCCTAGGGCACCTTTTTAACCTGGACGGTATCCTTTCATTTCAGCAAATGAGGGAGGAGTATGGCATCCCAGAAAGCGACAGGCTACCCTATATGCAGGTGTGCCACTGGGCGCTTCACCCACAGGTTAAGCCAGGAGCGCAACGTCATCTCACTCCGTACGAGAAGTGGCTAGTCACGTGTAAGTCTGACAAAAAGTTAATCTCTGATATGTATCGACACCTCCTTGTCACTAACTGTTACACATACAATGCTGGCAGGTGGTCGATGGGAACGGGAACTGGGGAGAGCTCTCAAACCCAAAGAATGGAGCGGCATTTACCACAGGGCTGGACACTCCGCTTATCATGCAGGCCTAACTGAAACTTTGACCAAAGTGGCCACTTATTGGTACCATACACCTGAGCACCTTCATCAATTCGACCCTCGCATTATTGACCGCTGTTGGAGAGGGTGTGGGGAACTAGGTACATTAGAACATTTGCTGTGGAGCTGTGACCGATTGCAGGGATACTGGAAAACCATTCTGGATGACATAGACTCACACTTAGACACCCAACTTCCCCGATTCCCAGCATATATTCTTCTAGGGCTGCCCAATGCCTTGCTGTAACCCTTGAAATCACGGAGAGGCCGCCTCATTGCCATTGCACTAGGGGCAGCCAAACAAAACATTTTAGCACACTGGAGGACCCCGCAGGCACCCCCACACACAGGTTGGTTGCATAGGTTGTGGATGGTGCTAGGCATGGAGAAACTGTTGCTTGGGTTGGCAGGTAGGGGGGAGGAATTCCCGGACCTTTGTCGTCCCTTTCTGACACTACTTACAGGGGAGTTCCGAGAAATAAGTTGCCCACGATACCTTCGCATTCTGCGTCTGGCAGATACCCCACTCCCAGAATTTAAGGAACCGGCGCACCCACGGAAGGCCACGTCTTGATGATGCTTCTATTCTTTTCTTTTTTCCTAATTGTGGAATCTTCCTTTTGATTTGTGGACAGAGGAGGGAGGGTGGTGGGGCATTTCGATTTGTTTTTGGGGTGTTTTACAGGGCCTACACGACCGACCAGATCCTAGCATGCACTGAGTACGAATGTCTCTATTGAACTGGAGTCTGGATCGCGATGCTTGAAGTAGAGATTGAGGTCTTGTTGTCTTGTTCTACTCTGAAATTTCAATAAAGAGATTTAAACCACAGATATGTGTCATACCTTACTATTTAGTTACATTTGTCAAAACAATATTATGTAAACATATGTGTACCTGTGTTTCTTTCCCTTTTTTGCACTGGATCACAGAGCAAGTTTGTCCGGCATCGTCCTTTCCAAGCCTGCGTTTGAAATTAAACTCCACTCTGTATGATTGGCAATACTCCAGAAGTTTGAGTGCATCTTCATATTTCATGTTATCAAAATATATTGTTGCACTTACAAGTTGATCCCCTGGTAGAAAGTATTGGTTTAGCAAAAAGAAAAACAAAACATTATTAAATTGCTGCATGGCTTGATCAAGCCTGTTTTATTTGACTTGCAGGACTCTTGGCAGACATATCTCATTCATTCACATAGTTTATGTACTTGACATCAATCTTTTTTGAGCCGCTCTTAATTCAATAACCTCACAGCATCATCAGCAGATATTGTACCATTCAAAACTTCTATAACCCACTAGCTCTTTATTTCCTGAGCAATGCACAAGAACTGGATGTCCAAGTACCCAAAGCATCATTCCAATGTCACCTAGGGTCTAAGCGGGCAGGTGGCCAAGACCATAATTCCACTTTCTCTTCATTCACACCAGCAGTTGCAACAAAGGCAGTGAGTTCCATGCCGGGTAAAGCAATGATTTGATCTGATGATATGGTATATGGTTCTTCACCAAAGGAGCAGATGTCAGAGCCCCCTCTGATGATGTGGGCTGGTGTGCCACCTGCCAGAGTCAGAATAATCCAGATAATCTTTCAAATAAACAGGCATCTGTGGTTCTAGAGAGAGAACATGTACTCCAGACATGTATGCAAGCCATTCCAGCCATGAAATCGACCACAGAAGTCATACATCCTCTATCACATCCTTCACAACTATGTTACTACTTCTGCCACATCTGAAAATGTACTGATGCTCTTTCTCACACTTGTGATCATGCACATCCCTCAACTAATCATCTGTGCACTGTATATTTTATCAAGTTGCTTGTCACCACTATGTTACTCCCTTTTCATCTTCTCTTTTGGGCCATATTCCACTAATTTCTGTACCTAACTTGAGCAGGCTTTCCTTCAACTCTCTAAATCTTGATGGCCAGAAAGCAGCTTGGAATCAAAGCATTGGCCGGTTTACATGCCCCTAGCCCCCACGCAGCCACACATGGCAGCTCCTGTAAAGCATCTGGCTCATCAAAATTCTGCCGGAACCTTACATTAAATAGCTCTACCTGTTTCTTAACATGACTCATGCACTACACTACCTACACTTTAGAGATTTTGATGACAAGATCTTTAGGACACTGCACGGGCAAAACAAGGTAGATACCACCATGTCACAAAAGATCTCAAATCAAGACAGACCCATCCAATAGAACGAAGTCATGTGATAAAAACATACGAAAGTCAATAAGGGAGGTCTTCAGCAGACACGCCAGAGGAAGCTCTGGTATTCAGAGAGGGTTTACACAGATGCCAGCAAGGATTTGGCTGCTGGTACATGGGACTGATACAACCCCTATCGAGCGGTCCTACTGCACCACTCCACCGTCTATCTCAATGTAGGAGAGACTAGCACACCACAAATTTTACATATAAGGATTTACTACTGAGTCATATTTCCACTGAAAAGGAGTGATTACTTTCAGGCATAATATAGCTTACAGTTTTTACAGTGTGCATAATACTGGTCTTACTGGACCTCTTGAATCCCTGTCGGGATGGAAATACAACTGGAATTAAGGATCCATAAGAAGAAACTATAGCCCTGAAGAAGTTGCAGCGCAGAACCGTAAAGTGCGATGAAACACATGTTGGCTAAGGCTTTCGAGATTAAACTGAGGTGATTGTTCCAGCAAAGAATCAAGCTTTTTTTACACTGTTATTCATACAATATACATACTGTTAACGTGTGCAAGAGATTGTTGTTTTGTTCTACCAGTGGCTATCCACACGTGGGGGAGGAGGGTGGCTCTCCCTACCCTTATGCACTGCAATCCTAATACATTATTAGCATATACTCACATGCGTACTGCCCAGGAGAGCCAATACCCCACAGAACCACCTACTCAGTAATTTCAATAAAATCAATAAGCACTGTTTGATTGGCAGTGCACAGACAAATTACTATTTTGACAAGTAGAAAAACCTGATTTTAAATATCAAATAAGTGACTCATAAGTGCACCATGCTGCCCACACGGTAGGGTGCATAATATTTAAGAGGGAAACGTGTGATATTAGATAAGGCATGTCCTCCTAGAGACTAGGCACAAATATAACATTGTCACGGGTCAGGCTGTAACTGGCAGCTTGGAAAAGTCAAACTGTAGATTATGCACTTTAATCTAAAGCATTTCACCTGTACCGAGTACTGATTACATTCAAGACCTATTAGTATTTTGTAATGAAAATACCAATCTAATATTGAATTTGGGTTTTTATTAAATATATGGAAAATGTAACTTTTAGAAAGTTACCTTTACTCTCTGAAACTGCTGGAGTAACTGCCCCACCTGTGTTTGGCCTAAATAAGGCATGAACGAGGTGTGAAAACTGCTTCCAGAGCAGGGACAGTGGCCTGGAAGTGAAGTGATTTTCTTCCCCTACAAGAACACCAGTTGGGGTGAACCCACAAATTTAATTAACTTCAAAGGGGCCTGCCCTGACACATTTAAATGTTAAGTGACACATTGAAAGTACACAGCAATTGTCCCCTTGGTCAGACTTGCACCAAACACAGTGGGAAGAAAGCTACCTTCCAGAACCCGTTTTGAGGGACCACACAGGAGGGGACTGCTCATTACCATTATCACACTTCTGGATGGGCAAAAAGGCTCTGCAAAGAAGAAAAGGGTTTCCCCATCTTGGATATTGTTAATAAGGTGCACTATGAAATTGTTTCTAGTAGGGCGAACAGGAACTGCTGAAATAGTGGGTAGGGTTGCCCCCGGAAAACGATTTTCTTTAATATTTATATTATTATAACATGTTATTTTTGTTTTCTGTTATTAATTTTATTTTTTAAATTAAGTGTGATAAGCTTTCTTAGAATATATTTGTTCATTTTAATTTTTGAGTTATTGTTAATATTTTTCATTCATTTTCTTAAATTGTTCCAATATTTTTTAATTTGTTTTAAGTATCTTTTATCTATATATTGAAACACAAGTATTTTTATATATATTTTAATGATGAATCACTTCAAATGCTTTTCTTACATTTGTGTTTGTTAATTTTTACTTTTAACTTATTGTTAATATTTTTCATGTAATTGCACTGCTTATGACCGCACATATTACATGACTCAAGACATGGTTAGTGACATCACTAATGACATCACTGATGACATCTCAAATGGCACCTGAAACTTTGCATACAGTCTTATATGATAGCTGCCTTATACACACTCTCAACACAAAGGCTCTTATCAGAGCCACCCAAATTGTTGTTAATTTTCTTGTTAAATGATTTTTTGGCGCAATATTTTTAATATTTTTAATTTGCAGGAACGTCGCGATGATCGTGATCACGTTGCAAACTCCACCACCACAATAAAAAATAATTACTGAAAAAATGAATTCTAACTATTACAATATACACATTTCGAACTTAAAGAACATGTTTTTACACACACTTCCAAGCCAGGTCTTCCCTAAACCAGAAACAAGCATCCTGGGACCAGTTTCAGGGTAACACCCCTCATCAGCCAGGCTTAACAGTTCAGGCTGGACTGTTCCCATGAGGCACAGGGTCAAGACTGATTTGTATATAGTTGTGTCTTAAACTGGGGCGTTGAAGTGAGCTAAAGAACGATGATTGATTCAACCCAAATCTGGGACTGGGGTTGAGTGTCTGAAAAGTTTCAGCACTCCATCCATCATCTCCTTGTGTTTGCGTTGTTCGCCCTAAGTTGGCAGGGTATGCCCTGACGTGGGTCCCTTGCTCACTTTGCCACTGGATTCAAGCTAGCCTGGCTGATGAGGGATGTTAGACCGAAACTGGTCCCAGGATGCTTGTTTCCAGTCCAGGGAAGACATGGCTTGGCAGTTCAGGCTGAACTGTTACCATGAGGCACAGGATCAAGACTGATTTGCTTATAGCTGTGTCTGAACTGGGGTGGCGAAGTGGGCTAAAAAACGATGATGGATTCAACCCAGATCTGTGACTGGGATTGAGTGTCTGCATATTTTCAGTGCTCATCCATCATCTCCTTGTGCTTGCTTTGTATAACAGCATGTACAACTCCCTTAATACCCCTATAACACAGTGCATAGCTTTTTCAGTGTAATCTATAACTGCATGCATCACTGTATCAGTAAGTCTCTCATGCACTGTATAAGTATTTGAGTGAATCAGTAAGATGGTGCATCAGGCTATCAATGCTTCTGTAAGTACATGAGTGTGTGAGTGGTACGTAAGTAGGTCCATCAGCCTCTGAGTAGATCTTCACATGGGTGCGTGACTCTCTGAGGGAATCTGTAAGTGAATTCATGAGTATCTGAGTGGGTGCATGAGTGCCAACGTGGTCTGTGAGTGGGTGTAAAAGTCTCTAAGTGGGTATGAGACTGTATGTATGAGTGTATGAATGGGTCTCTAAGTAGGTGCATGAATCTCTGAGTGGGTCTATACATGGTTGCATCACTCTCCGAGTCAGTATGTAAGTGGGTGTATGAATACCTGAGTGGGTATGTGACTGAAAGTATGAGTGTGTAAGTGGGTATGTGAATGGGTGTATAAGTGTCTGAGTGAGTTTGTGAGTGCATACATGAGTGTGTTACAGTGACTGGCAAATGCATACAAATATATATTTTTTCATATTTTCACCAATATTCAGGATGATGTTGTGATAGTCACAATGTCCCCACAATGGTACAAAGGGGGTCGCGCTGGCAGTCACAGCGTCATCGTAAATATCAAGTGTGATTAATAAAATCAAATTTGGACACATAACTTGTGTCACTAACACTTACATTTCTGAAACATGGGGTCAAAATACCTCAACTCTGACCCCTTATGTTTGCTTTTACAGAACATTTTAGCTCCAGGACCTGTTCCTGAAGCTTTCTGTTCAGGTTGCGTCCAGCCAATCACAGCATTCCTGTTAGCGCACCTCACCTGATGTGAAAGTTTAAATATGAAGAAAAAAGGTGCATTCGGTTAAGTTGGCAAAGGCTGTGCATTAAGTCGGAACATGTTCCAGTATCATTGGCAGATGCCGACAGTAAATAATCAAACATTTCCTATGGACTTGAGTGCAGGTTTTCTCTCATACAGTGGGAAAATGTTTGCAATATTTAGTGAGGCGTTTGTGGTGTCTAGTCTGTTTCTGCACCACAGACGATCAGGATGCATGCCAGCCAAAGCTACAAACCTGGATGAAAAAATAATAAAATATCTTCAATGATAAGATCACGGAAATTGAACTTTCACTGGGCATCAACAACACGCACCTCTTGAACTGCATCGTGGCTGAATCCAATTATCTTTCTCCTGGTTCCTCCTTCAATTCATGGCTAACTTTCCGCCCCATTCAGGAATCTGAGATAATCAGGCTAATCTCCACCTCCAAACCCTCATTGCATGTCCTAGACCCCATTCCTCCTCTACTGACCAAAAAACTGAAACACACTTTAGCTCCACTCTGGCTCACAATCATAAACAGCTCCCTGAAAAACGGAATCGTCCCAGACTGCCTTAAAAGGGGCCAAGTCACACCCCTGCTGAAAAAACCCGGCCTAGATGTTATAGATCTGAACAACTTTAGACCTTTGTCGAACCTCCCCCTTCTTGCTAAAACCCTAGAAAGATGCGTATTACATCAACTAACCCAACACCTGGACAACATCAAACTCCTGGATCCCCACCAGTCTGGCTTCAGAAAAGTCTGTAGCACAGAAACCGCGATCCTCAACATCATTGACGATATCCACAGTTCACTAGACTCTGACCATTGCTGACTCCTCATTCTCCTCGACCTCTCGGCAGCGTTTGACACTGTAGACCATAAACTCCTCATAAGGGCCCTCCAAGAAAGAGCTGGTCTTGGCGAGATAGCCCTCAAATGGTTTGCCTCCTTTCTGCACAATCACACACAAAAAATAAAAATAAAAAACTTCACTTCCGATCTCCAACAAGTCAATAAAGGCACCCCTCAAGACTCCGTGCTTTCACTGTAGCTCTTCAACATCTACATGGAACTGCTCTACAAACTACTCAGGAAAGCCAATATCCGCTTCCATCTCTACTCTGATGATACCCAGATCTACCTGGAAACTACCTCTCTCAAAGACATTCAAAGACTCAATGATGTACTGAGAGATATCCAAGACTGGCTGACACGCAACCATCTTAAACTAAACCCTGACAAGACGGAGATACTCCTGATCTCGAATAAAGAAGAAAACCCCCAAATTGCAGAATGGCTAAAAGCCATTGATGTGCTCAATGGGAATCTCACTCTAGCAAACTCTGTCAAATCGCTAGGCATCACTCGAGACCCAAAACTGAACATGACAAAACATATTAAGAATTCGGCCAAGAGTGCTTTCCTTAACCTCAGACTACTTAACAAAATAAAACCCTTCATTCCGCCTAGTGATCTCAAACAGGCCACCCACTCTCTGGTACTGTCACGGCTAGACTATGGGAACGCAGTCCTCTCTGGAGTTCCTAAAGTACATTTGACTCCCATCAAGACTACGCTACATGCAGCTGCCAGAATGATCACCGGCATCAAGAAATTTGAGCATATCTCACCCGCACTCAGGGATCTTAAGTGGCTGCCAGTCGAAATGCGGATCAGCTTCAGAACAGCCTGCCTCACCCACAAAGCCCTTCACACCGGCAAACCTGAATACCTGGTGAAAAAACAAAAAAAAAGCCGGCCAGACCAGGAACCTAAGAAGCTCAAACTCCCTCCTACTCATCCCTCCAAAAACAAGAAAAAAAAGAACTGCGGATAGATCCTTCACCGGAAGCGCTCCTAAAATCTGAAACTCCAGTCCCCCTCACATCAGAACCATTTCCTCCTTTGTTGAATTCAAAAGCCAACTTAAAACCCTGTTCCTCAACCACTCCCCAGGGATTAGATAGCTCGAGGCAACTAGTGGACATCGAGCTCTGCTCCAACTCTAAGACTACGATGAAACCTGAGGACATTTTTGTCCTGTGAGACAGTGTTGATCTGATGCTCTTCTATTGTTTGTTCTTCTATTAACTTGCCGCCCGTCTTTTTGTATATGGTGTTTATCTGCTATGTATCTGGTGATTATCTGCTAATATCTGCTGTATAGCTCTCCGATACCCTAGGGTCAGGCCAGCACTATAGAAAACTTCTTAAATAAAAAAATTTCAATATATATATATATGTACACACATGTAGGTAGTTATAGTTAGGACCAAAGTCTCCATCGGAAAAGCTTTTTTTGTTATGCCAATAACTTTAATGCCGCTTGACGAATCTCAACACAATTTTCACAAAACGTCCCCTGTTTGGTTCAGCTGCTGTGTTGAAATTTTCATGGTGATCCGTCATGGGGGGGTGGGGCAGAAAAAAGGGGGTCCCAAAATGCGTTTCCCCCATGTTACGTCTTTGGGGATTTATCATTTTTTGAACACGACTACATCCCAAACTGCTGAACGGAATTTCACCAAATTTGGCAGGAAGCTAGATGTTGGTCCGAAAAGCGTGTTTTTTGTGGTTTGGTGTAAATCTGTTCAGTAGTTTTTGAGAAAGGGGGCAGGGTAAGAATACCCTGACACTTTTGTCTTTGAAAACTCAATAAAAACATATTTTTTTGTAAAATACCCTGACACCCTTGGTAAGGTGGGGGTCCATGAGGGACCCTTCTGTGCTTGCTTTAGAATAACCCCCGGGTGGGCCAGATCCCTGGGTGATTGTGGAAATGCAGGAGGGGCACACAGGCCCCATCCTAGGGCTATTCAATGCCCTGGGGACCGTCACTTACCCAAGGCAGCAACATTAATTTATGTGGGGGAGCCTTGTGGCTCCCCCGCTGCCCCGGGATCTGCCACCTCGGAGGGCACAAATGTAATATAAAAATTGTGCTGGGGAGGCCCTATGGCTTCCACCGCGACCCCAGAGGAACGCCACCTTCACGAGGCACTGTTGTATTCAAATGCGGAGGAGCCCACTGGCCCCCCGCTGCCCTTGGGACCACCACCTCCCTGGGGCACATACATAAAAAAAATTTAAGCAATGTGAGGGAGGCCCTATGGCCTCTCTCACAGCCCTCAGGACCACCACCTCACGGCTTACATAAATAATATTAATGCTTTGGGGCACCAGTAAGTCCAGGAAGGGCCAATACAAGAAAAGGCTAGGACCAGGAAATGTAGAAAAAAGAGAGAGGAGGCTCAATTGTCCTAGGGGACTGAGCACTATGTACCAGTAAAGACAAAATATTCCCCCAGGGTCTTATTTAACACTGCAAATAACCAACGTTCACCCAACAGCAGTCATGTAGTCCCTCATACACACTGCCCGTGGGATATAATCCCACTTCCAACAAAAACCCCAAGATGGTCCAACAAAATAAGCTCACTGCGATTAGGTTATAGTGCATATAAAAACTGTTCGTTTATTAAAAAAGATTTTTCAAGCAGTATATAGCATTAAAAACTCAAAATCTGTCCTTCAGATACTGGAATATTGAAAAATACAATTTCATGATCATTCTGCTTAAAAAAACACTTACACATATACAATCTATAGTGGCACAGTACAGTGACAAGAACAAAATCATACAATTGTCTAAATTGGAGGAAACCCTGATGGATTCCTTGTATACCAAACTGGCGTCGACGCGTTTCGGTGGTAAAAATAAGATTTAACAACCACCTTCTACAGGACAAAAGGTATTTCGGGAAATTATTCCTCCATTATTTTCTCAATAATATCTAGTAGACCGATGCTCTTCTTATCAGTTCCCTGCTCGTACCTAACCGTCCTCATAGGTGACAAATTAACCTGTTATCTTAAGTAAGACGTGCCCACATGTGGTAGCCTCAGGGCTTATGCAGTTTTCGAATCTTGTGCTTAGATCCCCATCTCATGGATTAGGTGATATAAAGCTCCTTATATTAAAGCTCTCTTGTTTACTCTATTATTGAGGAATGATAACTTTAAATTGTTTATTAGTTAACAAAGAGAGAAAAAGACGTTGCTAGAGTGGAGTGGGGGTCCTCGTTCCACGGTTCAAGTCGTGCAAAACCCTTTTTGCACAACTTGAACCATGGAACGAGAGTACGGAGTGTGAGCAGTGGTTCCACGAGGTCTGATCACTAAGAGGCGGATGGGCGGTACAATAGGAACAATATAGGATTCCCCGCTGCAGGACCACCACGCCACTCTACCAACGTCTTTTCCTCTCTTTGTTAACGGCTGGGGTTTGTTGAGATGATATTAGTTGATGGTCACCTGAATATTGAGATGGTGAGAGCATGTCTGAAGTTGGTGAGGGGTTTGATGGCCATCTTAATAGTGAGGTAGTGGCAGAATGGTTAGGATGGGCTCTGAGGCTTGGCAGACAAACTCTGACAAGGGAGATTGAAGAACACTCAGCAGAGAGCAGTGAATTAGTAAATGAGTTTGGGTTGAATTTTGCAAAAGGAGACATAGAAGGGGTTGTGATGGAGTTGTGAAAATGGAGTGGGTGTAGATGAAGGTAGTTTGAATAAGTGCAATGGGTTTCAACTAGATTTTGAAGAGACACTTGATTGGACTGTCCAATAAAGGAATTTAGACAATGTTGAGATGTGAATGTTTCTTGCATGGTGTACTGGTGTGTACCTCTGTCCTGAGTGCTGGACTGCTTGTGAAACTAGTATCCTGACTTTTGATTGCCTTTTTGAACACACTAATCATGTGCATTACCATGGACAAGCTTGTGCATGGTAATGAAAGGTCCACAACATGCTTTGTGACCTGGAGGGGTGCTCAAAGTGTGCATTCATAAAGGAAATGCTACTAGTTTGCATGCCCTGTGTTGAAAAGATGAAATGGAGGTGTCAACATACTGTCTTTTATGAATTATTAGTCTTGTCCAGACTTTTTTTTATGCCAAAGGATAGTGCGGGCTTCTAACCTCACTTAAATACAATTCCACCCTATTGTGCTCCAAGACCTATTCACCTACATTCCGTGTGAGTGCAAAGTACATGCATGTGCCAAAGAGCAAGAGTCTAGAAGTAAGACACCATGTGAGGTGAAAGTCTAGTGCTGCCACCAGTGGGATGCATGTGGGCTGGAAAGTAGATATTGCATCCCCAGACTGTGGAACTGAATTGCAGTGGCAGGAAGTTAGAAACACAGACACTGAAGTGAGGGAGGACAGAGAAAGCTACCCAATGAAATATGAGAATGAGTAAATTTGACAATATCCATGTATCATATATTGGTGATACCCCAAGCATCATCTTCATTTTTAGAAGTAAGGCAATTCTATATGGGCCCAAAAAAAGGGGACCAAAAATGGTAGCGAAGGGAAAAAATGAAAATACAATGGGGCACAAGAAAAGTAGGTGTACAGACTCAATTTCAGGCAGGGGATGGTCAGCAATTACTTGCATTTAAAGGGAGTGCAAAGAATGAGTGCCCCATTTTTATGCCTGCTGATAACCGTAATGTACCTAATAGTGGAGATATGAGGATCGTGGTGTATTATAAGGTATGGTTGTGCAAGATTACTCTCTAATACACTTGCATAACTGTCTTGGATCTAGTCAGGCTCATTTGTAAATATTTCAGCTCAGCCCTGGGTATCTGTGGCTTCAAGGAGCAAGGCTTATACAAAGGAACTAGTGTAAAGCCTTTAGAAGCACCAAACACTGAAATGAAAGAGTCACACAACAATAAAGAAATCCAACAACAATTTATAAAAATATATTTTAGTTTTGTGAATTTTGATCCATTGGAAGGTTCCGGTGGTATAGGTTTTCAAGTAGAACTTAAATCTCAGCTTTTTAGTCTAAAGCACAAACAAGCATTGGCTACTGTAAAGTTTAGAAACTTTTGAAAAGTTTGAAAGAGTTGTGTTCTGCTACTCCGGCCTGATTTGGGCAACAAAATCTCAAATGAGAAGGTCAGGGGAGCCACTAAGAAGCATTGGGACAGTTACCTGGTCACCATAGCTGTCTCAAGTCCAGGTCTGCACTTTATATCAAGACCGCCGTAGACTTCAATAGAGTGGTCCTAATGGTGGGGTTGCAGGATGCTGAGGATCCTGAAAGATGCTCTGGGTGCCGTGTTATTGATGGGGGTGTCCATGCAGTTACTCCTTGGTCCACAGGTTAGGTGAAGTTACTTTGACCACAGGGTCAGTGTTCCTCAAAGTCCTCTTTAAACTAGTAGAAGGCCAGATGCAGCTAGACTACTAATTCCATTTAAAGCGGGCCCAGTAGTATCCTTTGTCAAAGCTGGTGTCCTTCTTTGGCAACCAATCTAGGCTCAGGTGACACTCCCCAGTTAAGCAGGCTTGGGTGCAACATTTGGCCATCAATCAAGAATTGGTCTTTTGGGGAGACCAGCAGCGGTCAGCTGCAATTTGTAGAAAATGACTATTGACTTGCTGGAATGGGCTCCTTTAGCTTCGAAGGACTTGATCCTGGTTCCATGAGGACTGACTCTTGGTGTCACTGCTTTGGTCTCAGGCTGGTATCCATTTTTCCATAATCCAGGAGTCACAGGCACAGTCCTCTCCTCACTAGCCCAAGATGTGGAAGGTACAGTCCAGCAGTCTGTGCAACCTCTCTTGCCAGGTCCAGAGTTCAGCAGGGCAGTCCTTCTTAGGTCCTTTCTCCACTTCTGTCATGATCTGACATTCAAGGTACCAGGGGTGTCATATTTATGCCCAAAAAGTGCCCTGGGGATGATGCGGTCACTAGCCAATGCGCTACCAGGAGCCCTAGTATGTTCTCTGGCCCATCTCCCCCCACTGCTGTCAGGCTTCTGAACAGCTGTTGTCTCATTGCCTTCTGGTCTGTCTGACTCCCTCTGCTTTCGCTCCCGTTACAGCCTCTTGCTTCCACTTTTGCTTCCTTTCCCTTTTTGGTTTTAATTTTGCCCTCTTGTTTTGCCTTTTTGCATTCCTGTTTTACCTTTTTGCCTTATTGTTTTCCTACTCTATTCCCTACCTCATGCCCCCCTGCTGCCACCCCTGCTATCCTTTCCTGCCTCCTTCTAGTCCCGCTCACAGCCATCCAGTGCCCCTCCCACCTCCCAGGACCTACTTAATGGAAGCCACAGTGCAACCCTATTGAGCAGTCTCTCTGGCCAAGCTCCCCCTGCTGCTGTCGGACTCCCAAACAGCTGTTGTTTCACTGTCTCCTGGTCTGCTTTCACTTTTGGCTTTCTGCCTTTTGCCTCTTGTTTTGCCTTTGTGCCTTCTGGGTTTGCCATTTTGCCTTCTGGTTTTGCCTTTTGCCTTCTGGTTTTGCTATTTTGCCTTCTGGTTTTGCCTTTTTGCCTTCTGGGATTGCCTCTTTGCATTCCTGTTTTGCCTTTTTGGCTTCTTGTTTTCCCACTCTTTTCCTCCATGTGCACTCACCTGCTGCCACTCCTGACATCCACTACTGCCTCCCACTAGCCCCGTCCACAACCATCACCCAGCACCCCTCCCACCTCCCAGGACCCACTTAATGGAGGCTGCAGTGCAACCGTGCAGCGGACATGCCAAAGGCAAGGAAAAGGCAAGCCTGTCTGTGCCAGTCTGTGTCTGGACCACGCCCAGAGCCAGGGAGCCTGGCTCCCGGCCCACCCACAGGTACAACGCTGCCATCCTCCACGCCCTGAACTCCAATGACCCAGCAAACACTGCTGAGATGCCCCACTCTACTCTACGTAGGACGGTTCTCCTGTGCCAGATGCACCTTCTCCTGAACCAGCACGACCACTGTCACAGCACAAAGCACATGCCAACTTCTCGCCACACCACACCAGAACTGACCCACAACTCCACTGCCATCTCCTCAACATGCAATATGCAAGTATTCCACTGAGTTATGGGACCACCCTTGCATTCGACATCCTCTTCTTCACAGAGACCTGGCTCACTTTGCATCCACCCCTGACTTCGCTACATCGATCCTCGATGAATACAAAATCACTCACCAGGACTGCACCAACAAGCCGAAAGGAGGAACAGCCATCATCTACAAAGAAACCATACAGTGCGCCACCACCTCTGACAATGCCACCATCCCCATGCAACACCTCCACTTCAAGCTCCACACTGACAACAAAACACCCATCAGAGGCACCCTTGCACACCAACCACCACAACCAAACACCATCACAGACTTCATTGTGCCCCTGTTCCTGGTCTCCAAGGACTACATCTTCCTCAGTGACCTCAACTTCCATATTGACGACCCCAACGACCACAACATGGTACACCTACTCAACAATATGAGCAGCCTTGGATTGACCCAGATTCTCTTCGATCCCACATACACCGCAAGACACATGCTGGACCCCATCCTCACCTCCTGCAACCTCATCAAATACAGCTACATCCAGAACTCACATGGTTCGACCACTCGATCGTCGAGTTGAGCATTTTCAGCCCTGCATCGTCTTCACCAGGATGACCAGTGCCCCACACCACAGTTGGAGTAAAAGTTCAGAGACCAGCTGGCCGAACACCCTTAACACTTCCTACTCAGATACTGCCACCAACCTGGAACAAGGATTTGAGAACTTCAAAGTCTGGATCATCAACTGTGCCGACAGCATTGCTCCCATCAAGAGCAACAATAAGAGAAGATCCTCCAAAATGGCTTGCTGGAACACCAATGAACTCAGGACAGCAAAACGTAACAGAAAACAGCTGGAGAGGAGATAGCGCACCAGCAAGGACACCTCCGAAAGGGCACCCATCAAGATTTTCCTCAACTTCTACCACTGCCGGCTGAGAGCAACAAAGAAGACGGCCCTAGCTGCACGCATTGAAACCAGCACCAACAAGAGATAGTAATTTTTCAACATCTATAAGGAATTCTCCAATCTGGCTGCCAGTGAAAACATCACACCTTCAAAAGAACTGACTTCTTCCATGACAAGACTGCAGCCTTATAGTTAAACTTCGAACCCCAACCTACTCCCACGGACTTCCTCGACAGACACGCCGCCAACGCAACTGACACAAACCACAGACTGACCACCTGGAACCTCCTCTCCACCCAGAACACCACCTTCATCATGAAAACCATCCACTATGGAGCTCCCACAGATCTATTCCCGCATCACATCTTCAACCTTGAAAAAGAAAGGATAGGCCAGGACCTCACAACGCTGTGCAACACCTCAATCACCACCGCAACATTTCCCTCCTCCTGGGAACACAGCGAAGTCAGACCACGTCTTAAAAATATCTCCACCAACCCCAGCGAACTCAAAAACGACAGGCCAATCTCTGTGCTCCCATTCCCAGTCAATGTACTGGAAAAGATTAACAACAAACAACTTACTACACACCTGGAGCAGAACCAGTTATTCGACGCCTCCCCGTCTGGCTTCCGCAGCAATCCCAGCATGAGACCACCCTGATCGCAGCCACCGACGACATGCGAACCCTACTTGACTGAGGAGAAACAGCAGCTCTGATCCTCATGGACCTCTTTGCAGCCTTTGACATTGTATTCCACCACATGCTGATAGAAAGACTCCACCACATCTACATCCAAGGGGACACTCTCAGACGGGATGACACAGAAGATTGGCCTACCACCTACCACCTTTCACCTCAAAACCCAAGGATATCATCGACAGTGCCCCTCCTGGGCTCATCCCTCAGCCCCACTCTCCTCAATACATGCATGATCCCGCTGGCCAACATCAGCAGATCTCACGGTCTCAGCATTATATCCTACGCAGATGACACTCAACTCATCCTCTCACTCACCAATGACCCTACCGCCACCTACAACCAGGACCAACTTCCACAGATTCATGACTTTAGTCACTGACTGGGTGGAAAACAACTGCTGGAAGCTGAACATCAAGACAGAAGTACTAATCTTTGCAACAACAGCAACCTATGGAACGAATCCTGGTGGCCATCAGACCTAGGACCCGCACCCACACCCTCGGACCACACTAGAAACCTCGGATTCATCATTGACAACAAACTCACCATGAAATAACAGTTCAACGCTGTCTCCTCAGCCTGCTTGTTCACTCTGCGCATGTCTCATAAGATCTTTAAATGGAATACCCTGCACACAAGATGCACAGTGATACAGACTCTCCACACAAGCCAACTAGACTATGGCAATGCTCTCTACGTAGGAATTGCTGCACACCTTCTGCGGAGTCTTCAAACCATACAGAATGCCACAGTCAGACTCATCCTCAACCTCCCCTGATGAACCTGCATTACACCCCACCTCAGGCCACTTCACTAAATCCCTGTGCAGAAGAGATGCTAATTCAAGATGCTTACCCATGCACACAAGGCCCTACACAACCAATGACCCACCTACATCAGCCACTGCTTGAACTTCCATCAACTGTTGAGAAGATTGTGCTCCACCTGCCTATCAGTGACCTACACTCCTGCATATACCGAAGCAGAAGTGGAGGACGCAAAGACCTGGAACACCCTCCCCTCACACCTCCAGACCATCATCTCACTTCTGGAATGCCAAATGGCCCTGAAGATCTGGCTGTTCGAATGAGCACCCGGCAAGTGCATGGATACCCTATTGGGTGATCAGCTGCACTATATACATCCTAATTGATTGTTTAATCTCACCTGCCCTGTGGCAACTTCCTGCTAAGTGTGGCATCTAGCAATCCCAGAGTGCACTATTCTGCTGGCTACCTGTGGGCTACATGCTCATGGAATACTGGTATAGGCACTGGTCTACTAACTTTTCAACAGCAAAAATGACATTTCAGAAGTTTTGATGTCAGGTCATATAAAAAATATATGTCCTACTTAATAATATATACCTCCCAGCCTTAAGGCTCCATAGTCCTTCCTTAGGTGAGACTTACATCTATTGCTAAGGGAAGTGGGGGCTTTGTCATTGGTTTAAATGGCATAGTTGAACTGGCAGTGTAAACAGTGTCCTTTCAGTCTGTAGCGGCAGGCTTGGAGCCAATTTTGTCTTTTGTAGCACACAGGGTGGCACAACCAGTGCTGCAGCCCTGCGGGGACACTCTTGTTTATAGGTCCAGGGTACCCTTGGTACCATATTCTAGGCAACGATAAGTAGGTCAGCTTATGTCAATTGGGGATGGCCATTTTTTTTTTCACCACAATTTTTTTTTTTTATTGATCGGGTAAAGCATATATGCAGTTCTCCACAGTCAGGAGGGGCCTGCCAAATGTCAACATTGGTATAAGCAGCACAGAAACCCAATCAAGGAAACAGCCCCGCGTAACCCCCCCGCCTCCCACATCCACCCAATGACCCATCTACCCACCCCTTATCCCTCCCTAACCCTGTGCACGTGATCTCAATAAGCCTCCAATAACTTCTGTGTCCAGCCAGGAAACTCGTGCCACCTCAGGCCTACGCTCCATCTGCCACATCTAGACCATCATCAGGTTCCACTGGAGGTACCAGAGCTAGATCCCGATATTCCACCCACCGCTTCCAAATTTTGTAATGTTTCCGGGGGCATCCCCTGGCCTCAAACACAGGGTGCTCTAGTCCCATAAAATAGTCCATCCCTGCTTTCCATGCGTTCAACGGGGGGGCACGATCACTCTTCCATGCGTGTGCCAAATCCCGTTTTGCCACGATAAGACCCAACAATAAGAGGTGGCGCTTGTAGGCATTCCCCCCCCACGCCCTCCAGTACATGTAAAAGGCCCAGCCGAGGAGTACGGGGAAGATCCCACCCCAGCACCTCCGACAAACAGCCCCACACACCCCTCCAGAATCTGGTCAGGCCAACACACGACCATACAGTATGCAGCAAGTTACCCATCTCAGCTCCGCATCGCAAACACTCCGGGGATCCAATCAAGCCTGCTTTCCACAGTCACTCCCTCGTGTAATAGGCCCTATGCAAATATTTAAATTGGACTAGCCTGAGACGCACCGCGATAGCAGTCCCTCACTGGGACTCCAAGGCCTCCCTCCAATCGTCCTCATCTAGGGGTCCAACGTCTCCTTCCCAGGCTACCTTTAATGCGTTTAGAGTAGAGGAACAATGGATGACAAGGGTTTGATACATTTGTGACACCTTTTTGTCTCCAAGATCACCCATGAAAACTTTCGCTTCCAGGGGGCTGAACTCCGGTAGCGACTCCAGACCCACCAAACTGGGCTCAAGCGCGTGGCGGAACAGCAGGTATTTGAAAAATTGGGTATTGGGCATATGGAACTCGTCCCTCAGCTCCTGGAATGATTTGAGGGCTACTCCGGACACAACATCTCCCAGCGAAGAGATCCCTATAGAATCCCATCTGCCAAACCCTGCCAGCGAGGCCAACGCGGGGAGCCGCCCATTTCTCCACAGAGGAGTCTCCACCGTCAATCTGCCCCACCAGCCCATGCGGCGCAGCGCCTGTCGCCATATCACAAAAACCACCTGCGTGGCACGAGGCAACTGCCTCCGCAGTCTGGCTGAATTCAAGAGCGTATGCAATGTGTTGACTCCCATCAATGAGCGCTCTAAGGCATATGCCGGATCTCCCCTATCTCCGTACCACCATTCGTTTAACACTAACAAGTGGGAGGCTTGGTAATACGACAGCACGTCGGACGTTGCAAGGCCACCACAGTAGGTGGACAGGAAGCAAGTACGCAGCGCCACTCTGGCTGCACCTCCCGCCCACAAGAAGCGTCCCAGCACAGAATTAACTTGCCGGAACCACTGGGGTGCGACCAGGTGCGGATGGTTCTGCAGCTGATACAAAAGGCACGGGAGTGCAACCATTTTAAAGATTGCAGACCTACCATAGATAGTAAGGGGCATTCGGGACCACGTTCTAATGTCCGACTGGACCTTTTCCCAAACCGGCATCACGTTGCTCTCCCAAGAGATCGCCACAGACTCAGACAGGAACACGCCAAGATACAGCAAGCCTCTTACCGCTACCTGCAGGGCTGACGCCCAGGAGCCCGCATACGCCCCGTCACCCAACACCCACAGGGTGGATTTACGAGGGTTAAGATAAAGACCCGATACCTCGCCAAATACGCGCATAATTTCCAATACCCGAGGGCCCGATCTATCTAAGTCCGTGAGGAAAAAGAGGACGTCATCCGCATAAAGTGCAATCCTATCTGTGAGTCCCCCGCCCCACCTAAAGCCTCGCAGCTGTGCGTCGATTCGTACCCAGGAGGCCAGGGGCTCCATAACCAGCGCAAATAGATACGGAGATAGCGGGCAGCCCTGGCGGGTCCCCCGACCAATTGGAAACCTCTCGGAGACCGCCCCTGAAACTCGCACGGACGCCGTGATGTCGGTGTATAGCAGCTTGAGATATGAAATAAAAACCGGGCCCAGGTTAAGATGGAGCAGGAGCGCAAACAGGTAGGTCCAGCTCACAGAGTCAAATGCCCTATCAATATCCGCCAGCAGTAGGGCTGCCCTCTCTCCCGGGGCCCCCATCGCGTCCACCGCCGTCTGTGCCCGCCGAATTTTGTGTCGCGTTGCCCTGTGTGGCATAAAGCCCGCTTGGTCCGGGTGGACCAGATCCACCACGTAGGGGAGAAGACGGTTCGCCAACGCCTTTGCCAGCAGCTTAGCTTCGATGTTAAGCAAAGATATAGGGCGGTAGGAGTCATGTCGGTCCGGCGGCCTACCCGGTCTTTGGAACACCACCACTTCAGTGTGGCGCCAGTCAGCTGGCAACCTACCCAGCTCCCGCGCCGCTTCCAACACGGCCCTGTAGTGGGACCCTAATTGGAGTTGGAATTTCTTATAGAATTCGCATGGGAAGCCACTCGGCCCAGGTGCCTTCCCGGGGTTGAGCTGTCCTAGCGCATCACCCAATTCCTCCACCGTAAGAGGGAGGTCCAATGCCACTCGCGTTTCGTCAGAGACGGTTTTCGGGGGCAAATCAGCAATAAATTTATCGACCTCAGCAGCTGGAAGACAGTCCCGCGGCGCATATTGCCCTGCGTAGTATCGAGCAAAGCTAGCCGCCAACTCCTCCGGATCCGTCAATGTGACTCCGGCATCGTCTGTGAGTCCCGGCAGCGTAAGTGGCTGCAGGGTACGCTGACACAGCCTATGGAGCATAGTGCAGGACTTGTCCCCCCATTGGTAAACCCTACTTCGTGTGTCCAGCCACTCCTGTCGGGCCTCGTCCAACAACACAGACGCATAGGACTGCTGTGCCTGCAGGAGTAGCCGCACCGCCACATGGTCTCCTCCTCCTTGACACCGCCGCTCAAGAGCCTCCACGCACGCTGCGGCCGCAACTATGGCTTCCTTACGTCGGCGACGGGCCGCCGCACACCACGCGATGAATTCCCCTCAATGTGGGCTTCATGGCCTCCCAGACCACCGTCACGTCTACGTCCGCCCCCAGGTTCTCTTGCCAATAATGGGCGATAACCCCCCGCATATGGTGTACATAATCAGCCTGCTGGAGATGCCATGAAGACATCCGCCACCTAAACGGTTGTCTCCTCCTGTGCAACTCAACATCCACAGCCACTGGGGAGTGGTCAGACAGCCCCCGAGGCAAAATGTCCGCCCCACGCACTCTACTCAGGAACGCACGGGGCACGAAAACACAGTCCAGTCGCGAGAAGGAGCCATGCACAGCCGAAACATAGGTATACTCACGGACCTTAGCATGCAAGTGTCGCCAAACATCAATCCAATCCAACCCTTCCACCATCGCACTCAACCGGGTGGGGGCAGCCGCTGTCGGCGTCTCCTGCAGTCTCCGACGATCCATACTCACATCCATCAAATCATTCCAATCCCCTCCCAGTACAGCTAGGGACTCCGGAATTTCCGCCCACACCTCTAATAACCTCTCAGCCAGGGACCACTGCAACGGGGGAGGCGCATATACACTCCCAAACACAACAGATTCTGAACCCACCATTCCCTTCACAAAGACATACCGACCCTGCGGGTCAAGCCACTGCCTCTCATGCACATAAGCCAGCCTGCGGTGGACCAATATGGCGACCCCCCTGGAGCCCCTGGTAAACCCAGCATGAAAGACTTGTTGGTAGCCAAAGCGTTGCAGACTAAGCATTTTCGTCCCCATCATATGCGTCTCTTGTAGAAGTAGGACATCCGCCTCTTCCCTCTTCCCCCATCGCAGAATTGCCCCCTCTTAATTTTATCAAGCATCCCCCTAACATTCCAACTCAATACACGCATGGACACCCTAGGGAGTCCTGGAGTTGATGCATCAGCCATAATGCCAGGGGACACCAATCCAGAACAACCAGCAGCAGGCCCGAGTAGACAGCACAATTAGAAATGAAGCAGTAGAAATCACGTGCATCCCCCTCCAACCCCCCCACCCTCCCCACCCCCCCACAATGCCCCCCTCAACACACAGTCCCCCTTCCCCCGCCACCCACCCCAATACCTCATAGAACACTGAAGTATCTGTCGCGGCATGGGTAACATCGGGCCCAAAACAGAGCGCCCAAGGCTAACCATACCAATGGATCCCAACTACCCACTCAACCAAGAAGAACCCCCCCCCCCGCCAACTACCACCCACGTAGGAGACAGGAAGCCCCTGCATAGAAGCTCCCAGAACCCCACCTCACAGCCCCAAACAAACATGAGTATGCAAAACGGACAGTCGTCATATATTCAACCCTCAGCTGCCCGATCAGCGGGGCGCAGCCCTCCGATCACCCCCGGCAGGGGCCCATGACGCCAGCAGATAATCTCACACCCCAGCGTCCTTCAATGCTCCTTTCCGGAATGGTCAGAGTCGGCAGGTGTCCCATCCCGCGCCCTACTGCGAGAGGAGGAGCGCTTCTGCGACCTAGATCTCCTGTGCCGCTTGTTCCGGACATTTTGGTCGCCTCGCTCCTGTGACGAACCCCGTGATGGGCCCGGATTCAAGCCCGGCTGGGCATAATCGGGGATAGCCATTTTAGCACACATTTTGTAAGGGGTTAGAACACTGGCACTGAGGTCTCCGAGCACTCCAAAAATGGGAGGTGGTCATGCAAACTGAGGCATTTTCTTACGGTAGGTGATAATAATTTAGTTATAATGTCTTTTAAAAAAACTTGACACCCTTGAACTTTTTATTTTTTCATTTATTATAACACACAACATAATAAGGTATGCAACATTCTTGACAATGTGGGCTATGTAGCAGCCATTCGTATTCACAACCTGGATATCAGTTACAAGCATAAATGTGTGCAATAATCAAGACGTACAAACAAAAACAGAAACAATAAACAAAGTCAGTGGAGTCATCGAGGATCAGTACATCTCGTCCTTCCCATGGGAACAGTATTGAAATAGACTGGAGAGGGCGCAAGTATGTTGTGGTCACCAGTATCTTGCAAGGGTGTGCTACACACAGACTGAACAGACCTGAAATTGTGTACAGGTTCACACCCCATAGTGTGTCTCCAAGGTATGGCAGAATAACAAACTAGTGTGCTGTAGGATAGAACACTTAACTTCTGAATTGCAGTCATGGCGATCGGTCATCGATTTTCACCTCCAGATTCCCAATGTAAATCTTCCAGCTCCCTCTGTCCATAAGCTTCCCTCCTTGCATACATGCCACTTAAAGGGCCTCAGGTTCAGCTTATGCACATTTCAACAATGCAACCAGCCAGCACTTAACCTCTGGAGAGGTGGGCGCCTTCCAGGCCATAGCAATATTATCTTTAAACAGGACAAATTATATGTCAATGAACTATGAAATATTTGTCCCCTTTTGATTTGTGTCTGAGTCCAAGTAAGCAGGATTCAGGTGAGGCCACTAATGCATGCTCAGTTATAGCTATGATGACTCCTGTGACCTCCTCCCAGGCCCTCTGGATTAACGTACATTCCCAGACCATGTAGTAAAAACTGAAGTTAAGTGTGCCACATGTAGTCAGGCAGGGGACACCACTGGGAACATGTAGTGGAGCTGGATCAGTGTGAAGTATGTTTGGTGAAGATAGTTACACTGAGCAAAGTGAAAATGAGGATTTGGGGACATGTGCTTAACCTGTTGCAGCACCTTGGCCCAAATGTTTGTCTGGTAGCGCTTGTGGGAGGTCTGGAGCCCATCTGGTCCTAACCCTGTCAGTTGACCGCACCGGGGTGCAGTTCAAGGCAGTGTATAGCAATGGTATCATGCATTGCGCCCCAAGCAGCATGGATCACATGCTGTATTGCATTGTGGGTCAGGAACTGTCTTGCTGTCAGTCCATATCTGTCCATAATTTCCTGGAAGGACATAAGGGTTCTATCAGTGTAGATGTCTCCGAGGCAGTCTAGTCCTGCTTCCGTTGAGGGAGCCAGATCAAACTGTCGGGCCACTAGGCGAAGCTCTGCCTGTTGCCACACCGGTATTGACAGAGAGTATGGAGGATTTGGTGCTTGTTTGCACACAAACCTCTGCCAGCCAACTCAGGCTATCTTCATTTTGTACGTCTCGTGGGCGGTTCCCTAGTCTAATAACCACAACGCCCTAAGAATCTTGCATAAAGTCTTTTTTTCCGGACAGGCGGTAGTACGCAGCCACTGCATCGGCCATTACAATTGTGCCGCAGCATAGTACAATTCATAATTGGGAGCCCCAGACCTCCCTCTGTCAGTGGCTGCTGTATTATGGAAAGCACCACCCACTGCCTGCCCAAGTCACATATCAATTCCCTCTAGACACCATATAGTTCCCGGAAGAAGCTCCTAGGTAGTGATATTGGTAGAGCAGCAAAGAAGTAGAGGAAGCAGGGCAGTACTAGCATCTTAGAGATCACCATGAGCCCTAGTGGGGACAGTTGTAGAGAGCTCCAAAAGGGTAAGGTTTTATAAATCGAGCCCAGACCTGTATATATTACCCTCTTTGAGGTCTGCATCAGTATGGTAAATGTGGACACCCATGTACTTAAAGGAATCACAGCACCATATGAGACAAGACCTCAGCAAGGTTTCCCTGTCAGGTACTGGAATCAGGTATAGGGGGGACAAACATGACTCAAACCAGTTCACCTTGAGGCCCGACAACATTCCAAACTCCTCCAATGGCGTCATCAGTGCAGGGAGTAAAGTTGTGACATTCTGCAGAAAGATCAAGGCATCGTCTGCATATAGTGAGACAATGTGACGCTCACCATCTGCCAATATTCCCATTGTTGTGCCTACAGGCGCAAGACACAAGCTAATGGTTCTATGGCTAAGAAAAAACTCAGGGGTGACAAAGGGCAGACTTGCCTTGCATTTCTTTGAGTGGCAAAGCTTACAAAGATGAGTTGGTCCAAACATGAGTGCTCAGATTTGTGTATAGGGCATGACTCCGTCCAGAGTCCTATATCCATACTCCTAGGCGCTGCCATCAGATACTCCCAAGTCAAGGTACCAAATGCTTTTTCGATATCCAACGATACCGCCACCTGAGTCCGAGCCGCTGCTGGGGTGGCCCCTATCAAGCGCAGTAGCCGGCGAATGTTTCGGTAGGTACTACGTTTTGGTATGAACCTTGATTGATCAGTGTGTACAAGGGTGCCAACTACGGGGAGGAGCCTTTTGGCTAACACGCGCCCCCAAATCTATTATTCTAAGTTGAGCAACAGTGGGCGGTACGATCAGACATCTAGGGAGATCACGGTCTTGATTAGGTCCAGCGTCCATACTACATTGAACATTTCCAGAAGATGTTGGGAGAGGTGGGTACTAAAAGTAGTATAATACTCAATCGGAAGGCTGTCAGTGCCTGGTATTTTGTTCTGGGCAGTCTGAGCGATGACTGATTGCACTTCCTCCAGTTGGAGGGGTGCCTCCTAGGCATCACGTTGTAACAGAGTCAACCTGGGTAGTGGGGATCCCGAAGGAATCCCTCCAAGGAATCCCTCCATGCGATCTTACCAGCCGTGTATAAAGTCTGGTAATAGTCTTGGAATGCCAAATATTCTGTATTAACAATCTGCATGTCTACGGGTGCACTACAAAGTAAGAAGTATAATCTAGTGTGTATCCCATGCACAATGGACTATGGAATAATATCAGTGTAATAGGGGTGTTTGAGGCACCATGAGTTGTATACTTGTGTGTGAGCCATCCAGTCCTGAAAATAATGTGAAGTACAGATGCAGGGAGTGCCATTAAGAGGTGGGACAGACCTATCATGATGGACGTCTTGTACACAGTTAAAGTCGCCTCCCTAGAAACCCGGGGTATGAGGGTCTTTGAAGAGCGCCAGTGTAAGTGCATCAAAGATGGTTAATGTTGGGTGCTCAGATGCCCACTAGTATTAGTGGTGCCCGTCTAGATTGCCCTCAACAAGCATGTATCACACACCCTAATCAATCTGATACATATCCTCCTCAAAGGGGACCACCTGGGCTATCCACAAAAACTCCCCTCATGCATTGTGTCATAGACTTGTCCCCTCCATTTCGCCTGAAGATTGTGTGACTCAATTTGTATCAGGTGCGTTTCTTGTAAGAATGCGAAGTGGCTGTGGGGGGCGCTTGAGGTAAGCGTGTACCCAGTATTGCTTCATCGGGGTAGCCATGCCGCGCACGTTCCATTTCAGCAAGTTATAATACAGGATAGAAGTGTGTGTCGATGTGCTCATTGTGTAAAGTGTTATGTAACAGCGTGACGTGGCCTAGCACATCCTCCCCACACCAGCTCCATGTGTGTTGCCACCCATGCCTCCCAGCTGTATTGAGATGCCTGGTGTCTATCGGGGCCATGGCTTGATAAAAGATGTTTGTTTGTTTATTGTTTTATAGAGCGCAAACTTTACCCGTTGGGTATCAGAGTGCTTTACATGTGAACACATTAGGCATGGAAAACATTAAAGGTAGAGGACAAAATATATACAGTTTACATTTAAATAACCCCATGTAGCGCCCCCGATTTCCTGACCGGGTAGCGTGGTAGCCCGATGGAGTCGCTAGTCAGTGGTTAGTCAGAGTCTATGTGTTGGTAGGAGGCAGCATTTAGGCGAGGAATTTGCCCATAAGGAAGGTTTTGGCCTCCTTTTTGAAACGTGCCAAAGAGGGAATTTTTCTGATGGCTGGCGGGAGAGAGTTCCATGTTCTTGGGGCGGATCCAGAGAAAGCCCGGTTAAAGTTTTTTTTTTTGGGAAACGTGCAGGTTGGAGTAAGAGGTCTCTGGTGGACCTGGAGTTTCTGATTCTGCCAGATACCACCAGTTTCTGTGCAAGATAAGCAGGGGAGTTTGAGTATAAGGCCTTGTGAGTAATGCAGGTCAGTTTGAGTTGTATTCTGGGCTCGAGGGGATGCCAATTCAATGCTTTAAGGTGTGGGGTTATATGGTCAAATTTTTTTGAGCTAGTAAGCAGTCTGGCGGCAGCATTAAGACAGGCTCTCAAGGGTGCCAGGGAGATCTTGGGTAAACCAGAGAGGGTGGAGCATCCATATTCCAGTATAGAGATTACTAGTGCTTGGACTGCACTTTTTAGGTCGGTGGTGTCAAGGAAGGGTTTCAGTTTCCAGAGGTAGCTCAAGTGGAATCTGGCTGATTTGGCCATAGAGTTGATGTGGTCCCGCATGTTCAGCTTGCAGTCAAGGGTTATTCCCAGAGATTTAGCTGAGTCCACGATGGTCGGTGGGCAGTCTAGGGCTCTGATAGCCTTAATCCATGTCTGCATCTCGGGATTGGTTTTTGGAGGGGAAATTAAGAGAAATTCAGTTTTCTTGCCATTGAGCTTGAGTTGATTGGAGGTGAGCCAGTGGACGGTTGATTTCAGGGCCTCATTCAGGGAGAGAATATCCTCGAGAGAGGAGGCTTTGATGTAGAGCTGGGTGTCGTCAGCATACATATGGTAGGAGACATTTGCTGAACGTAATACATCTGCAAGTGGTTCAAGGTAGAGATTGAAGAGGGTAGGGGACAGGGTTGATCCTTGGGGGACTCCGACTTTGACCGGAGAGGGAGCAGAGAGGTTGCCGTTGATTAGGAATCGCTGTAATCGGTTTTGGAGGAAGGATCTAAGCTATTTTAAAACATCGCCATCCAAACCCATCCTGAGTTTGAGGCGTTCGATTAGTTTTTCGTGGTTGACTGTGTCGAAGGCCGATGAGAGATCTAGGAGGATTAAAAGGCATGTTTTCCCTTGGTCTAAAGCTAGGAGGGCGTCGTCCACTATGTGGAGCATGGTCGTTTCAGTACTGTGCCCAGGTCTGAATCCAGATTGGAAGTCATCGAGAAGGTGGAAGTTGTTTTTTTTTTTTTTTCAAAAACCTTTATTGGAGTAAGCATAGAAAAGTACAAGAATGGGCCTACAACCTCACGGGCTGGCCGCTAATAACAAGGCAAAATGCATGTAAGAAAATATACACCCGTGGATAGGTACAGTTCAAGTACAGAGCGCTACTCTATAGACATCACAGAACAATTTGTATTTTTATTTTTTACAAAAAGAAAACATAAACACTAAAGGCGAATGGACGATAAGTAAGGTCAGCCCAAAGAGCGGAGGGGACGGTTCCACGATCAGGAGAACACACCCAGAGCCCGGAGGCTCCAATCAAGTCGGGGAGGGGGGGAGGGGAGCAGCGGGGAGAACCGGAAGTATAAAAAACTTTACGGAAAGGTTCCGGGAACTCTAGTCTAGGGAGAAAGGACAATCTCAGCAGTGTTATCAAGGGGAGGGGTGCAAATACCCCCACGATATTCATTCCACTGGCCCCAAACCTTCGTCCACGCCCTGGGTCTGCCCCTGGCCACATAAACCGTCTTTTCACGAAACATGGACCAGTCCATATTGTCCTCCCACCTCGAGAGCTCAGGGGGCCTGGAAGCGCCCCAGAGTTGCGCGACATCCCGCTTCGCAATCATGTAACCAAGGGTAGCCCATCTGGTCTGGGCCACAGAGTAGTCAGTGGGTTCCCATACATTCAACAGACATCTGCGAGGCTCCGGTCGCAGGGCCACCTCCGTAACAGCAGTCATCACTTCAAGCACAGCAGTCCAATAAGCAACTATAACCGGGCACTCCCAAAGGATATGCAAAAAGGTCGCACTCAAGCCACATCCACGCTTGCATAGCCCATCCGAAGAAAAGCCCATCGTAACCAGACGCGGACCAGTGACATAGACTCGATGAAGAATCTTAAGTTGAACCAAACGGAGACGGGCAGGAATGGCCACCTCCTTGGGAGAAGAGAGCGCCGATTGCCAATCCTCGTCGTCCAGTTCCAACCCATCGCGAACCCAAGCCTCCCGAAGTCGGATCAGTAAGTCCACCCGATTATTAATCAACTTCTTGTAAATCAGAGAAATAGTACTATCGGGAAGATGCCCATCAAGGACACGGTCCTCGAGGGGGGAAGAGTCAGGCAAGGCCTCATCAGGAGCCAAGACTGAGACGAGGGCATGTCGGACTTGTAGGTAGCGAAAAAATTCCCTACCACTCAAACCATATTCCACCTGGAGGGCCTGGAACGACTTCACACAACCATTCGAGTACACGTCACCCACCTTACAGATCCCAATCACATCCCAGCGGTCGAAACCTTTGGTAGACCAGAGTCCGCCCAAACGTTCGGATGCATAAAGCGGTGTCGCTAACGTCAATCGATCCTCCCACCCCAAACTCACACTCGCAGCCCGCCACACCGTTACTGCAATCCTGGATGGGCCCACAAGATGGCGCCCGGCCGATCGGGAATAAAGCGCTCTAGTAAAGTCCCCACCTGGTAGCTGGAGTCTGTCCATCTCAAATGCAGGATTACGACCCGGGGAAAACATCACATGATTAATGGCAGACAACTGGGAAGCCCAATAATATCGCTTGATATCGGGGAGCGCCATGCCCCCGTCATACCAGGGGATGGTGAGCTTTGCGAGTGCGATACGGGGTCGCCCATCCCATATCAACTGCCGTTGAAGACTCTCAATCTCTTGGAAATAGGTCTTAGGGATAGCGTCATAAGAGTTGTGAAGCGCGTAAAGGAATCGCGGCAAGGACATCATTTTAAACAGGTCCGCCCTGCCCAGCGGTGATAAAGGAAGCTTGCGCCAACGGGCCACATCCAATCGCAGTCTAAGCAACGGTGGGAGGAGATTATGCTCAAAGCGGAGCGTCGGGTCCAACGTAATAAAAATCCCTAAGTACTTGAAGCCCGAATGGACCACTTGAATGGGAAGTCTACTCGGCAAGGGGGGCAAAACCCCCGAAAGAACATATACACAGGACTTGGCCCAATTAATAACGAGGCCCGAGTTGGCCCCAAAAGAAGCAAGAACATCAAACAGAACAGACAGAGATTTACGCGGGGAGGTGAGGTATAAAAGGATATCGTCCGCGTAAAGCGAAACGCGGTCCTCAAAGTCCGGAGACCAGCGAATCCCCTTGAGAGACGGTTCCCACCGGAGCCAGGCAGCCAACGGTTCCAAGGCGAGAGCAAACAGTAATGGAGACAAGGGGCATCCCTGACGGGTACCCCTGCCGAGGGTGAAAGGAGCCGAGACCCTACCATTCACCACCACTTGCGCCAGAGGTGCCGTGTACAGCAACTTGACCCAACCAATAAAATCAGGCCCAAAACCGAATTTCTCAAGAGCCGCCCAAAGATAGGGCCACTCCACCGTGTCGAAGGCCATGGATGCATCCAACGATGCCAAAATGGCCGGCTCCGTCAGAAGCCCCGCACTCGCGATCGCGCCATGAAGACGACGTAGGTTCAGAGCCGTGTTGCGGTGTGGAATAAATCCAGATTGATCCGGATGGACCAAGTCACTAATGACCGTCAAGAGACGGGTGGCCAGGAGTTTCGCCAACACCTTGGGTTCAACATTTAGTAGGGATATGGGTCTATAGGAGGAACAAAGATCACGTGGTTTGCCCTCTTTGGGGATGACAACTATCGTGGCTAGCCTCTGATCATAAGGGAGAATACCCCGGTCCCGGGACTCCAGAAACATAGCACGGAGATACGGAGCAAGCCTATCCGGACGCAATTTGTACAATTCGATTGGCAACCCGTTCGGGCCCAATGCTTTGCCAGAACGGAGGGAACGGATGGCAGTAGCTATCTCATCAACCGTAAAGGGGGAGTCCAACGCCACACGGTCCGAATCAGAAACAATGGGCAGGGCTATATCACGCAATAGAAGGCGAGAGTCAACCACATCCCTCACAGACACAGGGGTATACACCACACGGAAGTACTCGGCAAACCGGTCAACTACCCCAATCGGGTCCGTTACACTCACACCACAGGCAGAATGAATCACGGGTACCACACGATTAGCTCTCTCCTTCTTATCCAGCCATGCCAGCAATTTACCCGCTTTATCACCCACATCATACAAACGTCCCTGTTGCTCCCGAAACATCAATTTGGCGGCATCCGTGACCAAGGACTTATAATCAAATTGTTTCAGACCCAGGGCATGGAGCTTCTCAGGCGTGACACCAGATTCCAGGCCCTCCTCCAGTACAGAAATTTCCTCCTCAAGGTCAACCACTTCTCTATTCCTCGCTCTCTTAGCCTCAGCAATAAGGGAGAGGGCCTGCCCACGAATCACAGTCTTAAAGGCCTCCCACAGGGACACAGCAGATGAAACCGACCCCTCGTTATCCAGAAAATACGAGTCGAGGGACTTAAGTAAAAGGGTGCGGGTCTCAGGGGAGGTAAGATACCACGGATTAATGGGAGCCACCCTGCCCGCTGCCTCCACCCCAACCTCAAAACGAAGCCAGAGCGGAGAGTGGTCAGAGATACCCCTGGGCAAGTGCACGATCTCACGCACAGCCGGGGACTGAGCCGCAGGCATCAGGAAATAATCCAGCCGAGACAAACTCCCATGGGCCCCGGAGTGAAAGGTGTACTGCAGCTGCGTAGGATGCAAAAGCCTCCAGCAGTCCACTAGGCCGAAGGTATCCAAAAAGCCACCCAACCACTGCTGAGCCACCGGGGTATCCCTAGGAGGGTGGCGATCATGAATGCCAGAGACTACGGAATTGAAGTCACCAGCCAGAAAGAGAGTACTATCAGGAAGGTCCAACAAGACACGGCCCAAATCTGAAAAGGTGGAAGTCTGCAAGCCGGGGGGCACATAAACAGTTAATAAGGAAAGGGTACGGCCTTCATACCGACCCACAAGGACAGCATACCGCCCCCGGTCATCCTGTATAACATCATCAATAGCCAGGGGGAGGGAAGCCCGAATGAGGATACCCACACCCCTGGAACCCGAGGTGAACCCCGAATGTGCTACGAGGCGATAGCCCCACCTGTTCATTGCATGACAGACATTGCCTATCAAATGAGTCTCCTGCAGGAAAACAACATCAGGAGATAAACGTCGTATACATTTCAACACCACACTGCGTTTGATACGATCACCCAGACCATTAACGTTCCACGAAACAAATCTCAACCCGCTACCCCCCATCCCACCCGACAAAGCCCAAACCCCCCATCAATGAGCACGACCACAAAAAGCAATTCAAATACAGAATAAAGTCGCCTTGAACACAGAACATACAAACAATGAACTTCCCAACCACCCACCCCCCAAATAACAGGAAAACACCCCCCACCCTGCACCCCTGCAAAAAGCTAAAAAGCCACCCCAACCTGCAGTGTGCCTGTCGCCCAAGAACCCCTATTCTACACAAAGACCCCGGAGGAGGAAAGGCTCCGGCCCACCCGCCCCCCGATCAATAATAACGAGAATAAGACCATACATCAAAACACATATGAGGTAGAGGAACATAGGCTTACATCCCTGGAAAAGTCATACAAAACAAGGCATCAGTCGAAAAACAAAACGTTTAGCTCTCAACACCACCTTCAGCACCGCCCGGGTGGGCTTCGGACTCAGTCTCAGGAGGTCGATTAGGCAGGGAGTCCAGCCAGTCATTCACAGCCTCTGGCCGATCAAAAAAGAAAGTTCGATCATCATGCTCCACCCGCAGCCTGGTCGGAAAGAGCATTGCGTAACGCATCCCCAAGTCCCTAAGACGTTTCTTGGCACCACGAAATCCCATCCGCTGCTTCTGGACCTGTTGGGAAAAGTCCGGATAAAAGTTCACCGTGGCATTTTCGAAGGCTACTGGGCCCTTCGCCCGCGAGGCCTGCAGGATAGCGTCCCGATCTCTGTAGTGGAAAAGCTTGGCAACAATAGGTCTCGGCGGGGCGCCAGGCTTGCCCTGGCCCCCTGGAACACGATGTGCGCGCTCCACTGCGAAAAATTTACTAAGGCCAGACGGTGAAAGGTGATTCTGGATAAGATCTTCAACCAGGAGATCAACCGAGTGGGGTTCTGAATTCTCCGGCACACCAACCACGCGAACATTACAGCGACGCGCCCTGTTCTCAAAATCCTCCAAGCGCCGGGTCATGAAATCGTTCACCCTGCGGAGATTGCCAATCTCCGTCTGAATATCAGAGACGTCCGTCGTGAGGCTGGAAGATTTGATATCCAACGATTTCACCTTTTCGTTCGTCTTGGAGAGATCGGCTCGAATCAGATTGACCTCAATCGCCACAGTGTCCAGTTTGTGGGCCAAAGTTTCATACTGGTGGCCTATGGATTCCCTCATGCCAGAAATGGCGCCCATGATGTCTTGCAAGGAGGGCTCCGGCGACGCATCTAGTACTTGGTCCGACGCAGTGGGACCGGGCAGGGCAGCTCCGGGGGACCCCTTAGAGTGGGTATAACGATCCATGACATTAGTTTGAACCGGACCCCCGCGCAGAGGTGCCTTCGTCTTGCGCGTCTCTCGGTCTCCTCTGCCCGCCATTTTGAAGATGCGTCACAAGCAGTGTCACCGGGGTCGACAGGCCGAGCACCAGGAACGGAGGCCCCTGGACCAAAGGACTACAAGAGATGTAGCACCAGGATATATGCAGCCCACTCCAGAAACAGTGCAGCCAAGGGCCAAGCAACCTACGTGGAGAGCGGCCGCAGCTCTGGCCCAGCCCTCTCACCAATGTCCCAGTCCGAGGCAGAAACGAAACCGAAACCTAAGAGGGGGTCTCACAAGTCCAATCCCCCTGCCGTTGTTGTTCAACTTCAAGACGGCCACCGAACCTCACCCAGTCCCGGGCGCACTTCGAGGGCGGAGCCCAAAAGTTCAAGTGAACATAATTCAGACACCCAATGTCCAAATTCGTTTATGAAAAGTCCAGGTAGATCAGCCCAACGTCCTCTATATGAATCCTCGCAAAAATCAGGATTAAATCAGGATATTAAGCCGGGAGCGGCGGGGGTCCGGGGAGCGCTGTGCTCACGCGGCCATCTCGGATGCCCGCCAAGCTCCTCCCCAAGGTGGAAGTTGTTGATGTGTTGACTTAGTTGCTGTTGCACACACTTCTCCAACACTTTGGCTAAGAGGGGGATGTTGGAGATAGGTCTGGAATTGTCTGGAATGGCTGGGTCCAGAAACGGCTTTTTCAAAATGGGGAGGACAGGCCGGCTTTCAGAGAGTCCGGAATGGAACCCTGCTGGAGCGAAGCGTTAATTATTGCTGTCCAGCTAGGGATAATGGATTGGGCAACGGCCGCTAGGCAGTTGGAGGGGAGCGGGTCATTGAAGAGGTTATTCGGGTTTAGGGACGATAGGATTTTAGATACAGAGTCTTCGTCGTAGAGGTTGAAGTCAGTCCAAAGTGCTTGGCTCTTCGGTGAAGTCTGTGGGGGCATCTCAGGAGGAAGGTGCAAGCCTGGGAGGGATAGAGAGTATGTGGCGGCACTAAGTTTATTTTCTAAGGCTGTGACTTTGTCAGCGAAAAAGGAGGAGAATTACTCCGATGATATTAAGGACTTTGGTGTTTCTTTCGAGGTTTTGACCAGTTTGTTGGATTGGTGTTTGACCAGATCGAAGAGCTTGCGAGGTCTGTTCCTGGCGTTTCTAAACAAGAATCCACCTAAACACACCCACCCACCCCTTCCACATGTCCCTGGCCAAAACTACTCTACCCATCCAACTGCAACAAACATACATAAAAACTGTGGAATAAAGCATGTCCTATTTGGAGTCCACTTGGGCCATGGTACACCAGATAGTAGAGGTCTCCAGCCGAGGGGAGGGGTATCTGCATCGAATGTCTGAGCATCTAGCTCCGGTAAGCCCTAGGACAGAAGGAGTCAGCCTGCATCACATGAATGAGGCCAGCCATCTGCAACTTGTGATAGACATCGTAGGAGTTTACAAGATATCATCTGCAGATCTTGGATTCAGTTCTGGGCCATGGAGAGACTCCGTGATTGAAGTCTCTGAGTTCCCAGGGTCCGAGCACCCCTCCGAGGTGATCTGGGGATTCTAGATCACACCAGAGTAGGCTTGCAAAGAGGTCTACATGCACTAAAGATCTATAACAAGACAAACAAGCTTGTGGCTAATCCCTGCAAAACTAAAGTTGTGGTATTTGGACAATACCCGGAAAAAGTGTGTTTAAAGTGGAGGCTGGGCAGTAACAACACAGCAACAGAAAGTGCATACCACTATCTAGGAACACAGTTAAATGACAAAGGAAAGGCAACCATGCACCAGGCCAAAATACAAGCCACCATCTACGTACTGTGCAAGTTACAAGGCAAATTACACAGCCCCACCAAAGAACCTATAAGGAGAGTGACAAAATCTAAAATGCTTGCAGTTGCTGGGTATGTATCACATGCATTCCCAGGAAATATGGAAAAGATCATGGAAAAAGCCGCATGCCAGTGCTATAAAAACCTTTTCGGACTTCCCAGATACACACAAAATGCCTTGATCTGCCTAGAGTTTGGCCTGGTACAACAAAAATATGAATGTAGAAGCACCCTGGTAAAATTCTGGCATAAGACACTAAAAGCTCAGAAAGGATCCTTTAAGGAGGTATTGAAAACGATGTTCGAAGGGGGACCGAAACCACGGTGTCACCTATGTACCTGTGGGTGGTTCGTCAGCAGTATAAGGTGCGAGGCCTTTCTCATGAAGCCATGTCCATACATTTTCAGAAGAGAAATAGTGGGATTATGCCTTACCATTCACCACCTTAAGTTTTGCAGGATATAGCAGGACATACTTCATGTAAGAGTTGCACAACCACTGGACCTCCGCAGTGAAGACGTCTGGGTGAGCAGTGATGGTGTTGTTCTCAAAGCGGCAGGAACATTTTTGGTCCTTAACAACTGTGATATCAAGTCCCTGAAGTTAAGAAATTGAGCAGTAACCGGTTGCAGATAAGCTCCCAGAGGGGTGGGTTGTTCCAGGATGCGATGTGCACATTCGACTGAGAAAAATTTCGGTATTTTGCCTTCCAGCACAGTGTCCCCCAGCCAATTCTCAAGATAGAGTTCCGTACTGGGCCCTTAAGATTGTTCAGGAAAGCCCAAGACATGGACATTGTTGCGTCATGTGCCACCTTCCACGTATTCTGTCCATCTAGGGAGGGACACCACATCTGCATTCATGTCCTTCAAATGAGTTTGGAGATTAAGCAGTGTAGGACGCATGGAGGTCAGTGAGGATTCTGCACCTGTAATCATCACTAGCAGCATTCCGGGGAGATGCTCGTACTGGGGGGGCCCAGGAAAACAGGCTGCATCCAGCACACGCCTTCTCTTCCTCCAGCGGGGCCTCTCATGCACCAGTGAAGCAGGCGGCCACCCGTCGATGCATAGTAAATGGGCACAGTCCAGGCCCAGGTTGGCTGCTGCAGGAACCGCCCTGGGACACTGCGTCTTTCACTACCGCACTGTGGACACTGTTACAGTGGTCCGTGTGTAGCTGACAGGCCATGGGCAGTCTCTAACTGTGTTGATGGGAAGGGATAGTACTACCCTCACTGCGACTAAGCTGGTCCTCGGCTGCGGGCCGCATGATATTCTGCTACACGCCATGGAATTGAGTTTTGAGAGTCAGTTTTACATCGTACACGAAGGATACCTGGGGCTCACTTATTACTTTGGAATTTACTACTACATCAAGATTGACTCAGGAGCCTCCAGTGAAATAATTATTATCGATCGGTTTTATCACTTTACATATCGATTTTTACTTATTGAATCTAGCCATAGCCCTGAAGAAGTCTATGGTCCATTCACCAAAACGAAACACGTGTTGGCGGCTAGTTTGTTTCAAGAAGAACAACGTCTTAATAAAAGAAGATATGAAGACTACTTATTTCTCAAGATTTATTTGATAAATTCTTATTGACCTTTATGTTGAGCTCAGGATATACTCTGTTTTTTGTATCATAAGTGGTTTTGTTTTACATTACCCATTTTGGTTGTTGGTGGGTGGCCAAAACCTTATCCTTGGAGCTTAAAAGATTGTGAATTTGGACTATTGTCACATTTCAGCGCAATTATCACTCAATCACCCTTTCTATTGTTCCACATGATATCCTGTGTTCCACGGTTCAGCTCTTGTATTGTGGGAGATCTCACGCCACCGATCACAACTTCATTGCTGCACTCACTGCTCATCTCCTGCCCAGCCAGGCAACTGCAGCCTTGTGTGGCGGGGGCCTTCTTGTGGGTTTGTCGCCACCAGAAGCTATGACAGCTCAGTGAGGCAGTTCACGTCTGCCAGACGCAGCACAGCCCCTCCTGTTGCTCAACGTCTTCTCAGCAGTGGCTCTTGCATGCAGTCTGTGGCCAATACAGCTCCGCATCGCGCCTCTGCCCCACACAAGCATCGCAGTCGGAGGCCTAGTCGCTGCTTCGATCCGCGGTCACCCAGGTGCTGCCTTGTCACTCTGGTGCTGCCTGGAGACAGAAATCCGTCCCAGATCTCTGTACTGGGGTGATTGTATGACATTGTTCTGCATTCTGTCCATCAATAGTACTTTTTGCATTTGTCACCCCGAGTGGGACGGGTATGCTCAGACGTGAGTCCCGTGCTCTCCATGCCACTGGAATCAAGCTATCCTGGCTGAAAAGGGGTGAAACCCCGAAACCGGTCCTAGGATGCTTGTTTCTAGTCCAGGGAGGACCTGGCTTGGCAGTTCAGGGTGGACTGTTCCCATGAGGCACAGGGTCAAGACTGATTTGCATATGGCTGGGTTCAAACTGGAATGGCATGGTGAGGAAAAAAACGATGGATTTAGGCCCAGATCTCTGTACTGGGGTGAATGTATGACAGTGTTCTGCCGTCTGTCCATCAATAGTTCTTTTTGCATTTGTCATCCCGAGTGGGACGAGTATGCTCAGACGTGAGTCCTGTGCTCTCCATGCCACTGAAATCAAGCTATCCTGGCTGAAGAGGGTTGAAACCCCGAAACCGGTCCTAGGATGCTCGTTCCCAGTCCAGAGAGGACCTGGCTTGGCAGTTCGGGCTGGAATATTCCCATGAGGCACAGGGTCAAGACTTATTTGCATATGGCTGGGTTCAAACTGGAATGCATGGTGAGCAAAAAAACTATGGATTTAGGCCCAGATCTCTGTACTGGGGTGAATGTATGACATTGTTCTGCATTCTGTCCATCAATAGTTCTTTTTGCATTTGTCACCCGAGTGGTACGGGTATGCTCAGACATGAGTCCCGTGCTCTCCATGCCACTGGAATCAAGCTATCCTGGCTGAAGAGGGGTGAAACCCAGACACTGGTCCTAGGATGCTTGTTTCCAGTCCAGGGAGGACCTGGCTTGGCAGTTCAGGCTGGACTGTTCCCATGAAGCACAGGGTCAAGACTGATTTGCATATGGCTGAGTTCAAACTGGAATGGTATGGTGAGCAAAAAAACTATGGATTTAGGCCCAGATCTCTGTACTAAGGTGAATGTATGACATTGTCCTGCATTCTGTCCATTAATAGTTCTTTTTCCATTTGTCACCCCGAGTGGGATGGATATACTCAGACGTGAGTCCGTGCTCTCCATGCCACTGGAATCAAGCTATCCTGGCTGAAGAGGGTTGAAACCCCAAACCCGGTCCTAGGATGCTTGTTTCCAGTCCAGTGAGGACCTGGCTTGGCATTTTGGGCTGGACTGTTCCCATGAGGCACAGGGTCAAGACTGATTTGCATATGGCTGGGTTCAAACTGGAATGGCATGGTGAGCAAAAAAACGATGGATTTAGGCCAAGATCTCTGTACTGGGGTGAATGTATGACATTGTTCTGCATTCTGTCCATCAATAGTTCTTTTTGCATGGATACAAATATCAGGCATCCCCGTTCGATAGCGTCTGGTCTGGTAAGCTGTGGCAGTCATTATTAGGCATCCCAGGCCCGGATGCCTTGAAAATTAGCAAGATTTTGTGCTGGCCCCAGTGTAGCTCATTAGAGCACGTCCGGTCGCCACTATCTTGGCCAACCCCACATGACACCCTTTAACTTAATGGTTTTAGTAAGGGTCTGAGGTTTTGCCCTTGACAGTATTACACTTTTCTTGATATACATGTTGATTATATAAGTTTGTACGTTGATTATATAAGTTGAAATGAAAGGTGACCTGTGTCGCTTTTTTGCAAACCTTCATCCCATGTACAAACCTTCTCTCACTTATTTGTTATTGCAGCACTAATATTGTTTAAAGATCCTGATAACACACCTAGTATAGATAAAATATGGGAATCACTACAGTATTGGATTGCCATATGTCCCTCTTGACAATTGGGCTATGCCTTTTTTGTAAATTTTTTCTAAGCAATGTAGAAAACTCTTTATTGGGGTACAATAAAGACAGGTTTACTTTTATGTATTTTGAGAACATAGATGGTACCAGGCAATATACTAAATAGCGGCCATTAGGATTACAGATTTAAGATTGACAGTTTTGTTGGCCTTGAGGCCCCAAGCAAGTTTCACCTTTAGAGAATAGCACATAGTTGCTCTGTTTGCTTGAGTTCTTTCATATATGACTTGCATATTTGCCCTAGTTTTCTCATTAATGTTGTTTAACTATGTCAGTGTTTTCATGTCCAATGGCAACAAAAGCATACTGACCCTATTTATTCAGTTTAAAATATTTCTTGTTACCTTGAACAATTATTTATATATATGTTACAGTTTCTGATTGTCTTACTGATATTTACATACAAAGGATGCATCTGACAAGATTAACTTTACAAGATACCAGTGGAAATACTTGGTTCTTTGATATACATGATTAGGTATGTGTCATTATCCCTTTCGATGTTAATTAATATAACTATCATAACCATAGAATAATAGAAATTTGTGGATGTTCTTTGTTCATTGTTACTTATGCAGGATTTGTTGTGCAAATTGCATAGTCCATATTTCAAATATGTACAAAACATATATTAATTATATTTGGCCTCCAGCCATTCATTGAGGCTAGTAAGTCCAGGATTTATTTAAAAGTTTTCTTTGTATGTATATGCTTTTATTTTCTCTATAAATATACAACTGTGAAAATGTAGGGGCTCATTAGGATGTCATGACGTCCACCACCGCCAAGCCGGTGGTGGCGACCGCCACAACATCGTAACGAGTGAACCCCGCCATATTACAATGGCGGGGGGTTTCGCGGTGGACGCAAAGTGCGTTGCCGCTTTTCAGCCGGTCTGCAATTGTTATGATTGCCAATGGTACAACAAGGGTTTGGCGTAAAGCGCAGCAGGGCCACGCCGTAAATAGTTTAAACAAAACAAAATGCCAGTACTGCGTAGTCTTTTTAACCACTATAATGCACAATGAAATTAAACAATTGTATCACCGAAGACCTTCAGTTTAGTCTGAATCAATCTATTTATTGACTTAATTATTTTTAGAATTTTTTCAAAATTGCATAATTTGTTTTACATTGGAGAAAAATAGTAAAACTATACTAATATATACAGAATTCCTTATTATGTGCAAAAGAGGAGGACCTTTTTAAATCCAGTGGTGTGTAAATAAGGAAAGGTTATACTCCAGACATCAAATCAGCCACCGTTCTATTTCAAACATTCTGTGACACTCTCATACCACATTCTCACACTCATTCAAAACAAAAAGAAATAGAAAAAGAAAGATTATGTAATGTACCTCACCCAGATTTTTTGAACAAGGTACTATCCAATTCTGTAAATTTCTAACAAGACTATTTTTTATCCAAAAAGAGCCATCTAATTCACTTATATACAATTTACATTTTTACACATATCATATAAAAACAAAAGATTGGCCCAAAAGAAAGGTCGACCCGTTTTGAAGCCCCAGAGTTGTGGGGATTCTCCTCAGGACCGTAGGGAACAGATCCTGTAAGACACAAAAACATCCTATTCTTACTATTTCGTCTTAAAAGAGTAACCTTCAACTACTGTCCTTCCCTGCTACACTCGCAATTACCTGTATATCCGAGAGAGGAAATAGTCCTTCTTTCCAATTTTTATACATCAACGTATGGGGATTATCAGTGTCGTCCATGTTGGCGTGAGAAAATCAAACACTTCATCACCACTATACCTAAAATCCACTTGTCTTAAATATCAATACTAACAGTGCATTACCTTGTTTTTTCGCCGTTTTCCCTTTGATTGCCGTTCTGGTTGGGATTTTTTCTTTAGTTCACTCTGCCTGCATCAAAAGATATAAAGGTTGTCTTATATGTCATTCTGCCTTATATTTTCTATCACTCCGAACATCTTTTATCGTGAAGTTGCATTCGTTCCTTTGCTAAGGATTTACGCGGATGGACTGATCTATACTTCAAAATATCTCGCGTGTGCATGTGGTGCTGTTCCGGATTTTCTAGCTACACACAATGAATGTCGCTGTGTCGGGGCGGCACGTTTTTCATGTTAGAAGCCGTTTGTCAAGGCAGCTTCTACGTGATTTGCGCTCGAGAATGGAGCTGGAACGCTATCTCTTGATACGCGGAGGCTTAAATCGTTCAGCAATGCTATAAAATCTTACAGCCTTCATTCCTTACCTTTATTCATGCAGAATAAACACCAACAATAGAACCGGCTCTCTTCTTCCGTTTGGAGCCGTAATCAATCCAATGCGTTTCCAGTCGCTCTCTGTGTGAGTCATAAAAGAGTGCCTGGGCATGCTGGGAACCGTGGTTTTCATTATTCTATTCCTCGGGATTGTAGTTCGAGCCACATTGTTTTGAAAAAGAGGGAGAACGAAAACTTTATTGATGGCATCTAATACTTCGTTTCTCTATGATTAGGTATCTAAGTGCATATGTACTGGTGAATCAAGATGCAGAGTGTGGATGGTGACTTTAGGTGCTACAAAATAACCCTTTTATGGGATATGTGCGGGAAGTTACTTGCTTGCGGCGCCACATGTCTTAAAAAGGACACTGTCTTTCTGAACAAATTACAGATGGTATAGTTCCGACATTTCGTTTAATCCTTTCACCGCTGTATTGTATTTAAGAATCAGAAGAGCTTCTCTTCTCAACAGTCTCTCCTCCATGTCTCCTCCTCTTGGGTCTGGGTCACTGTCCATCTTACGTCATTTTCCGTGTGGGCATGGTCCTTCCAGTGCTGTACTAACGGGCTGTTAATATATTCTTACGGATTTTTAATCTATGTTGGGTAATGCGTTGTCTTACCTCTTGACTGGTCTTACCTATATATAGTTTTTGGCATGGGCATAATATGCCATATACTACATATTTGGTTTTACAATTTGTGAACCGTTCATGTCTCCATGCGATCCCATCATGTTTGAACACATCTCCTTCAATTATCAATGGGCAAGCTACACATGTACCGCATTTGTGGTGACCTGTAATGGGCGGCAAATTCATGTATTCCCTGAGAGAAGCACTTGTCGTCTTTGGGAGAGCAGCTCTCACTATTTGTTTTGCCAAGCTTTTATCTTTTTTAAAAGCAAATAAAGGTACTTCCTCCAATTTGGCATTCAATTCTTTAATCAAATGCCAATTTTGGCAGATAGATTTTTTTTTAAAATTCGAAGTAGGACAGAATGTAGACACACATACTATTCGACTTTGATTTTCTTTCGTCTTTTTAGTAAGTAGTGTTTCCCGTGGTGTCCACCAAGCTCGTTTTAATGAGCGTTTCAGCAATTTTGATAGATAGACTCTTGCTAGCAGTCTTTCTCTTGATGCATTTGCGTGTATCATGTATTCATCCTTGAAGGAACAGTTCCTTCATATCCGTAGGAACTGTCCCAACGGAAGACTTTCCTTAAGGCTCCTCGGGTGGTTGCTCGCAAAATGTAACGCTCTGTTCCTGTCCGTTTCTTTCCTGTATAGCGTTGTTACCAGTTTGCCATCTGAGCAGTACACTTCAACACCCAGAAATGGTAATTTGCTTTTGGAATACTGTAAACTGAATTTGATTTCATTTGTGCGGTTGTTTAACCATTGATGAAAAGCTGTCAACTGTTCGTCTTCCCCAGTCCATGTGAAGAAAATATCATCTATGTATCGGAGCCATCCTCCTATCCATTGTTTGTATGGGTTATTCTCCTAGATGAATTTATCCTCATATTGGCTCATAAAAAGAATTGCTAATTCTGGGGCGAATGGACAGCCCATAGCAACCCCTCTAATTTGAAAAAAGAAATCATCCTTAAAATAATTTCTCTTTAATGCCATTTTCGCCAGGTCCAAAATAAATTCTGTTGGTACCTTCATCGGTCTTTCTCTCGTGTCTAGAAATTCCCATAGCACTTCCAGGCCCTCATCCTGAGGGATCTGCGTGTATAGTGAAGTTACGTCCATACTGACTAAGATTTCTCTGTTTTCTACATACGGCAGATCATCCAATTTATTGATAAAGTCAGTAGTATCCTGTAGGAATGACTTTACCTTTGTCATGAAGGGTTTTAAAAAGCAATCAATAAATTTGGAAACTGGTTCAAAAAGGGAATCACACCCTGAGACGATGGGTCTCCCGGGTGGTTGTTTGTCGTCTTTGTGCACTTTCGGAAGTGCATAGAACAAGGGTATGCGTGGATGTTTATTCTGTAGGAAGTCCAATTCTTTTTTACCTACAAACCCCTGTTCAAATCCTTGATTCAGGATGGCGAATAATTCACCTTGTAATTCTTGAGTAGGGTCCTTTTCAATTTTTTTATAGCACTCAGTATCTGAGAGTTGTTTATTAACTTCCGCAGTGTATTGAGCGATTCCCCAGACCACTATAGAACCGCCCTTATAAGCTTGTTTAATTACCACTTCCTTGTCATTTTTCAGAGTCTGTAATGCATCCCTTTGGGTTTTTGATAGGTTAGATTTTATGATGCCTGTTTTCTTTTTTTCTTGAGCAGCGATTGCAGAAAGAATTGTCTTTTCGAAGGTAAGGACCTCCTTCGGTACTTTATTTGCTGGGGGGCAAAATTTAGATTTTTTCTTAAATCCAGTTGTTTCAGTTGAATCCACTTCTACCTGATTAGCAAAGAACCATGTCAACCTTAATTTTCTACAGAACTCTATAAATTCCGTTTTTAATCTCACAAAATCAGTTCTCTTTGTTGGGACAAAGGAGAGTACCTTTTCCAGAAGGCTCATTTCTATTGTTAAAATTGTGTCCGATAAATTGTATACTGGAGATTTTAATTCTTGTAATTGTTGTAAATGCATCTCCTCGTTGACATCTCCCATGGTAGCTCCCCGTATCTGTTTTTTGCTTGTGTTTTTGTTTGGCCCCGTCCTAAAAAAGATTGTTGTTGCCCTTGTTGGGCTCCTTGTGGGTAGTTTTGTTGTTGAAAATGTGGCTGAAAAGATCCACATCTTGGAAAACCTGCTCTATAAGTGGTATTCTCCGTGCCACTACCACCCGATGAGGATGTGTCTGAAAGAGTGATAAAATTATTGCGAGACCTCCCTTGATTGTCTGCAAGGAATCGACATGATTCAGGTTTAGAATAGAAATCTTGTTGTAGAGAGGGATATGCTTTATCCAATGAGAAATTGCGCCTATCCCTTTCAAAATGTGCCTCCTTTTGATTTATTGTAAAGTCCTTAAAATTAAGAATATCCTTTTCAACTTTATCCAAGAGTGCTTTGGAGTCCGTGATCAGTTGGTTTGTCTTAATCCCTGATTCCAAAGATTCAATCTCTTCCGATTGTGCCTTAGACAGTCTTTGTGCTGTTTCAACTGTAAGGACCATAAGGTCCCTACTACACTTAGTTTCTATGAAACTATATCCCTTTTTATATATAGCGTCCTCCATGAAAATAACTGTAATGTTCCTTACAATCAAACCTCCTGGGATGGTGCCAGCTCTCAAATGTTGGAGGAGGTAGTGGCCATGGAGGTCTGTGCGGATCTGTTTCTTTTTTAATCGGATTAGTTTCTCAGATTCATTATTAACTTTTGCTGAACTGCTGAGTGCAGCCGAGGTAAACAAAGGAGGGTTACTCAAAAGTTTTTTAATGTGTTCCTCGCTATAAGCAAAGGTTTCACTCTCTGTCATTTTCTCAGAAAGTGAATCAGTGTGTCCCTGTCAATCCTACATATAAATCTTGATAGATAGATGTACCTCTAAAAACACCTAATGACCAACAAGTGCAAATATTTAACCAACAACAGTACACCTAAAAATAAAATAATTGTGAAAACCAAATCTAATTGCCACTCACACAAAGTGGACTTGTGACACAAGAAAAATCTACTTATCTTTAGACACCTGATGATGTCCAACATATAGACCTCGCGAGCCAGGGAAATAGTAGGAATAGGATGTTTTTGTGTCTTACAGGATCTGTTCCCTATGGTCCTGAGGAGAATCCCCACAACTCTGGGGCTTCGAAACACGTTGACCTTTCTTTTGGGCCAATCTTTTGTTTTTATATGATATGTGTAAAAATGTGAATTGTATATAAGTGAATTAGATGGCTCTTTTTGGATAAAAAATAGTCTTGTTAGAAATTTACAGAATTGGATAGTACCTTGTTCAAAAAATCTGGGTGAGGTACATTACATAATCTTTCTTTTTCTTTTTGTTTTGAATGAGTGTGAGAATGAGGTATGAGAGTGTCACAGAATGGTTGAAATAGAACGGTGGCTGATTTGATGTCTGGAGTATAACCTTTCCTTATTTACACACCACTGGATTTAAAAAGGTCCCCCTCTTTTGCACATAATACGGAATTCTGAATATATTAGTATAGTTTTACTATTTTTCTCCAATGTAAAATAAATTATGCAATTTTGAAAAAATTCTAAAAATAATTAAGTCAATAAATAGATTGATTCAGACTAAACTGAAGGTCTTCGGTGATACAATTGTTTAATTTCATTGTGCACTATAGTGGTTAAAAAGACTACGCAGTACTGGCATTTTGTTTTGTTTGAACATCGTTATGATTGCTGGCAGGCGGAATTGGCCCCTAATATGGTGGCGGTGCCTACCAGGCACCGCCATCCATATTAGGATGGTGTGATGTGAAGGCCTTTCTGAAAGCCTGGCGGGAATTGCTGTGGGGGCCCGTTGTGGGCCCCCGGGAGGGTGGAGGGGTAGGGGGCTGCACTTGGGGGTTACCGATGGTACCCCCCTCATTGCCATGAACAAGGTGGCAGGCACGGCATGGTGCCTGCCACATTGTGCATGCAATGTTAACAATACGGAATGCAACCGCCAGGGTGGCAGCCGCATCCTAATTGGTGGTGCGGGACCGCCGCATCGCTGGAGGCCAGTCCCAACACCACTAGGGTGACGGGTGGACTGTAGTCCTCCCGCCTTCCGAATGGGGCTCTTAATGTTTTTTATATATATTAATGTACAATATGGTATATTTCCATGAAATTTCAGCCGTAACAAAGTTCCAAATGTGTTAGTAAAAAAATGTGTTGGCTGTTTACCATAAAATAAAGAATTAAATAACATTTTAACTGCATACCAGAGTACATGCCATTATTTACTTGTGGACTGTGTGCTCTCTTCACCTTTGATAAAAAATTTCAGGGCGTGAGGTTTCCGGTGTAGGAGTAAAACCAAGACCTAGGGGCCCATTAGGATGGCGGGCGGATTGCCCCCGCCAGGCTGGCGGTAGCCACTGCCAGCCTGGCGGGGGCAATCCGCCAACCATCCTCTCCTGATTCCACCCCGCCATATTAGTATGGCGGGGGGACCGCGGCGGACGGAAAGACCGTCCGCCGCTTTTCCGCCCCGGTCGCCTTGCGACCAGGGCAGAAAAGGTTTAATATGGTGGCGGTGTCTATTAGACACAGCCAGCCATATTACGATGGGCCAGGACAGATGCCTTTCCGTAGCCGCGATGCCGCCCTGGAAAGGCATGCGGTCTTCACTTTGGGGGCCCCCTGCGGGCCCCCTAAGTGAAGGAGGGGTGGGGGGTGCACACGGGGGGGTACCTGTGGTACCCCCCTGCATTTGCATATACAATGCGGTAGACACCGCACGGTGCCTGCGACTCTGTGTATGCAAATGCATACATGCATTTATAGCATTGTAGTGGGCGGTGCAGAGAGCAACGCCCGCCACAATGTTATAAATGCAGGATGCGCCCGCCACTGTGGCGGGCGCATCCTAATACCCCCCACGGGACCCCCGCCCTCATGGCAGCGGGTCCCGAATTCCGATAGGATGGCGGGCGGACTAAGTCCGCCCGTCATCCTAATGACCCCCTAGTTTGGTTCTTTTTTCTCCACATATTATGTTCTGTCTATTCTTTTCTATAACTGAATGGAAACAACAGTGCATCTGCCTTTCTCTTACACTGAAAACACAATTCACATTTTCCACCATTGCTAGACTAAACAATGCTCATTTCTTTCCATTACACAATACATCGTTGGACATTACTTTCATTTACTTGCAAAAAACTGCACATGCCTTTCTTTTCCTGAATAAAACTAGTAGCAAAATGGCACAATCTCTTTCCGTCACTCCCATGGGTTCACTGACACAACATCGATGTCATACATATCTATGAAAAAATATAGACAACAAAAATATCTACTCCTATACTTAAACAGGTAAGTATAAAAATATTGACAAAAAAATATTGATGTAAAAAATATAGATGTATAAAATATTGACTTTTATATAAATATAAAATAAAATAATATATATTAAATATATTACATATTACATTTAATTTTGACAAAATAAAATAAATGTAATATTCATTTTAATAACATACAGCAAATAAACTTAATAAAAAAGATAAACACACAAGCATAATTAGTTATACATATATAGTTACTTTAAAACAATTAATATACTATTATTTTTTTATGTTAAAAGTTTAAAAATATATAAAAAATAAAAATATATATCAATGCTTTAAAATATAAAAGTAAAACAATTCATAATAATTTAAAACATAAAAATATTAAAAAACATTTAAGCTTACATTTCACAATACAGTCAGTGCAACAGTAGGGAAAGTGTTGGATAGCAGAAATGTAAAATAACTATTTCCACTCCAGTGAGTGCAACAGTAGCGTAAGTGTTGGATAGCGGAGTAATTAAATTTACTATTCCATCTCCAGTGAGTGCAACAATAGAGAAAGTGTTGGATAGCGTAGGGGTAAAAATTTCTATTCGCACTCCAGTGAGAGCAACAGTAGGGAAAGTGTTGGATAACGGCGGGGCAAAAATTACTATTCCCACTCCAAAGAGTGCAACAGTAGGGAAAAAGGTGGACAGGAGAGGGGTAAAAATTACTATTCCCACTCCACTGAGTGCAACAGTAGGGAAAGTTTTGGTTAGAGGAGGGGTAAAAATTACTATTCCCACTCCACTGAGTGCAACAGTAGGGAAAGTGTTGGATAGCAGAGGGGTAGAAATTACTATTCCTACTCCACTGAGTGCAACAGTAGGATAAGTGTTGGATAGCGGAGGGGTAACATTTACTATTCCCACTCCAGTGAGTGCAAAATAGGCAAAGTGTTGGATAGAGGAGATGTAAATCTTACTATTACCACTCCAGTGAGTGTAACAGTAGGGAAAGTGTTGGATAGTGAAGGGGTAACTCCAGTGAATGCAACAGTAGGGAAAGTGTTGGATAGCGGAGGGGTAAAAAATTTGATTCCCAATCCAGTGAGTGCAACATTAGGGAAAATGTTGGATAGCAAAGGGGTAAAATGTACTATTCCCACCCCAGTGAGTGCAAAAGTAGGGACAGTGTTGGATAGACGAGAGGTAAAAAAATACTATTGCCACTCCAGTGAGTGTAACAGTAGGGAAAGTGTTAGATAGCAAAGGGGTAAAAATTACTATTCCAACTCCATTGAATGCAACAGTAGGGAAAGTGTAAGATAGTGGAGGGGTAACATTTTCTAATCCCACTCCAGTGAGTGCAACAGTAGGGAAAATGTTGGACAGCAAAGGGGTAAAACTTACTATTCCAACTCCAGTGAGTGCAACTGTAGGTAAAGTGTTGGATAGCAGAGGGGGAAAATTACTATTCCAACACCAGTGATTGCAACAGTAGGGAAAATGTTGGATAGCGGAGGGGTAAACATGACTATTCCCACTCCAGTGAGTGCAACGGTAGAGTTAGTGTTCGATAGATAGCGGAGTAAATAAATGTACTATTCCAACTGCAGTGAGTGCAACAGTAGGGAAAGTGTTGGATAGCGGAAGGGTACAATTTACTATTCCCATTCTAGTAACTGCAAGAGTAGGTAAAGTGTTGGATAGCGGTGGGGCACAAATTACTATTCCCACTCCAAAGAGTACAACAGTAGGGAAAGTGTTGGCTAGCGGAGATTCAAAAATTACTATTCACACTCTAATAGTTAAAAAAAAAATTATATATAACAAATATCGTTTTTTGAAATAAAAATAAACAAACAATATTACATTTTTAAAAAACAAATATAATAATTATATAAAAAGAAAACATATAATATTAATTACATATAACAACAACCTACATATATTATATAAAATACATAAACAAATTATTCTTTCAAACTAGAAAATATTTACAAACAAAAACATTAATTAATAGGTAAATGTATTATTTTATTCCTATCCTATAACATCACACTAATATTAACACAACACATATTAAAATAAATGTACTTCCTTGATTAACATAATTAATAATCATTTAAGAAAATATTATTCATAAAAAACTAATAAACATTAATTAACTACACACACTTTAACACTATAATGTCCACACCTAAATTAATTTATAAAACATTAAAACACAATTAAAATGTATTTTTAAATTGAATTAAAAACTATTACTATTAACAACTAATTATAAAGTAATTAAAATGTATTTAATACCCACCCTTTACCCCTTTAAAAGTAAAAACAACACAAAATAATAAACAATTACCTAAACGAAATATCAAATATTTAACATTAATTGACAACTATATATGAATTAATTAAACACAATTTACTTCCCACCCTTTTCTCCTATTAACACCACAACACACACCTACAATTAATTACACAATTGCCATAATGTATTAATTTCATTATTATCAATTAAAAAATAATTATTAATAAAAAATAAATACATTACTTCCCACCCTTTACCCCTATAACCCTCAAAACATGCACCTAAAATTAATTACACAATTACCATAATTACCAATTAATTAATTATAAATAATTAACAACCAACCATTAATTCATCAATTAAAAATAAATTACTTCCCACCCTTTACACCTATAAGCACCAAAACACACACCTAAAATTAATGACACTATTACCATAACTAATTACCAATGAACTAATTACCATTAATTAACAACCAATTATTAATTTATCAATAAAAAATAAATTGATTCCCACCCTTTACACCATAAACACAACACACACCTAAAATTAATTACACAAATACGATAAGTAATTACTAATTAATTAACAACCAATTATTAATTAATAATAAAATAGTTTACACATTTAACACTATAACATCTCACTTAAACAAATGTTAATAAATAAAAAATAATCAATTAATTTAATATATGACATGACTTCCCACCCTTCTCCCCTATAAACCGACAACCCGCTACGGAACTAAAAATGCTAAATTCATATATAAAAAAATAATAATAACTACTAAAGATTTAACACATATATCATAAAATACAACAATTCTTATGCAAAAAAAAATACATTTAAAATATATACTAAAGTACATAACATTAATAAAAAAATCAATGGTTTGAAAAACTATATTTTAGCAAATGATATTAAACATTTCGATATTTTTAAAATCGATATTACTTACCTTAAGTCGATATTCTTGACCACGATATTCTTGCTGTCGATATTTCTGAACCACGATATTTATGACTCGATATTTGTGCAACTCAATATTTTTTACTCAATATTCTGTCTGCACACCATTCCCATGAGATAATAATACAATGCAGATTGATTTCTAGCACTTGACAAAGCAGGGTATATTTTTTTTACACCACATGTTAAATCAAGTGTAAAAACTGGCAGGCATAGCCACATGCAGTAATTTCTAGCTCTAGCTTTTGTACCATATTTTACAGTTTATGTCTCTGTAATGCTATTGCGGGATTTCTACTATTGCCTGCACAGTTTCCTTCTTAAAGGTCTATTTTGAAATTGTCCATGCATCTCTGTAACTAGGTATTCCTAAACATGCCTTTCCTGTTTGAAAAGTAAAAAGACTAAAGAAAAAGACAGCTCCCCATGTGCAGGTAAGAAAACTACTCTGCTGAGGGGACTCTGGTGCTGTTCCAATAAAGCTACTGTCACAAGTAGCAAGCCTCTCAAAACTCAGCGCCGCTCTCTGTGACCATTTCTTTCTGTTTTTACCTTCTTTCAAGATTCCTAGTTCCTTCTTTCCCTTTCACTCTCTGATCCTTGGTTTCTGCCACTTCTTATTACTCCTTACCATCCATCTATGATCCACTGTTTCAGTTTTTTCCTCCACTCACTGATACCTCACCCTCTATCTTTGATCCCACATTACTGCTTTGCCCATGCATTCTCACTCTGTCCGTGAACCCCATGCCTGCTCCTCTTCTCTCTGAGAGTCTGACTTCACTTCTTCCCTTACAAGCGCTTCTTTATTTCTTTATTTTCTCCCCCCTCCAAGATTCCTCACTTTGTATTTTGCCTCATCCGTGACATCTCTTTTCGTTTCCCACCCATCTGCTTAATCACTCCCCTCCATTTAAGATCCATTACTTCTACTTTCTCCTACTGTCTGTCATCCCTAGACTCGACTGGCCCACCATCTGTGATCTTTGGTTTATTTTTTCTGCCCCATTCATGACACCTATTTGTGCTTTTCCATTAATTATTTCCTCTTATTTTGGTTCCTAGGCTCTCTTTGATCAGTTGTTCCCTCGACCTCCCTTTGGTGACCATGTGTTTCTTCTTGTTTCTATTGAAAAGTATACTGACACACAATTTATACATAAACTGGAACACAAGCACTAAACATATTGGGGGTCATTAGGATGGCGGGCGGACTTTGCCCGCTCGCCATCCTCCCGGGGATTGGGACCGCCCGCCATAAGGGCGGGGGTCCCGTGGGGGTAATTAGGATGCACCCGCCACAGTGGCGGGCACATCTTGCATTTTTAACATTACCCGCCGCAATGTTAAAAATGCATGGCATGCATTTGCTTTCACAAAGCGGCAGGCACCACGCGGTGCCTGCCGCATTGTGTATGCAAATGCAGGGGGGTACCACAGGTGCACCCCCCCACCTCGCCTGCGGGCCCCCAAAGTCAAGACCGCCTGCCTTTCCGTGGCGGCATTGCCGGCACGGAAAGGCATCTCCCAAAGCCCATCCTAATATGGCTGGCGGTGTCTGATAGACACCGCCACCATATAAACCCTTTTCCGCCCCGGCCACAAGGCGACCGGGGCGGAAAAGGGGCGGACGGTGTTTCCGTCCGCTGCGGTCCCCCCGCCAAAGTAGTATGGTGGGGGGGAAATGGGTGGCGGGCGGGCAAGGATATCGGGCGGATCGCCACTTCCCGCACCGCGGTGGCGATCCGCCCGACATCCTAATGGGCCCCATTGTTTCTCGAATATGAATTTATCGTGAAAAAATAAAAGACATGAGGAGTTAGGCGAAACAGGTACAGTTGGTTTAATTAAACACTTTGGCCTGGAGAACAGTTACAGAAGCTGGTTTGAGGACTGTCTCAAAGAACAATCAAGGTTTTATACATTTATTTGGGTATCGTAAAGTGCTTCAGTAGATCTATTTTTGGTAAAAGAATGCAGGCCTTGTCTTTCTAGTCATAAATAAGGCCCCTGATACCAAATGCAGGTGGGCCTCGTTCTAATGTGGACACAATGGGGACAGTGGGTAAAGTGTCCAGATGTTCAGCATGATGGGCGCCTGATCACTGCATGTACTGTGTGTGCTGTGTCCTGATTGACTGTGTGTTCCTAACTTCATGTGGCATCTAACTTTATGGTGTTTTTGGGAATGTGCTCCCCTCCGACCATATGTGCTCGACCATATGTGCTTTGTTGGGGCCAATCTCCATGGACCATTGTCGTGTCGCTGCGCTTATCTGAGGGATTGACTGAGTTTCCTTTTCACGCATTTGACTGCTGGTAACGTTCCACCCGACCTATGACCTGTCAATCAGTAACCTCAGGCCTAGCTCTCAGCGCCTGCCTGACCACGTATTTCTGAGTAACGGAGGATGGAGAGTTCATGACGTGTGGGTTTGATAATAGTGAAGCGATTTTGTTCTTACATATTAATGTATTGTTATGAATATTGGAATCGATGTTATCGGAATTAACATTTCCCCCTATAGTTGAATTTTCAGCTACATTTTCTAACCATACTTCATGACAGTCACATTATTGGGACCTTGTTGGTGTTTAGTTTTGACTATTACTATTTTCCTAATTACTTGCATTCTACCCAATTTGAGGACTGTGGTTTTAGAGCCGGAAACCCCCAATTGAGGAACCCACACGAAAAACAATGGCAATAAGAAAATGGGCAGCAGTGATGTGCACAATCCGGACAGCCACTGGAAGAGCCAGAAAAACCAACTTGAAAACCATTCCTACTCAGCAGCACCTTCCTCCCTACGCATGTCTCTTTGTAAGCAGTAAAGTGCTGGGATGGCAAGAGTTAGAGTACTATTGTCCATGTCATTCCCTGGAATAGAGGTACAGCAGTATGCACCGATCTTGGTACATACCCCTCCCTCCATTGCGGTCAGTAAATCCAACCCATATCGATGTTGCATCACCATGAGGTGGATGGCTCTCAGTTCATCCTTGATCGAATTAAGGCTGAGCTCAGTGTTGTTCATCATCTTCAGCATTTCCCACCTGGCTACTTGCAACCAGCGGCGGTTCGGTTTTGTTTGTAAGGTAAAGAAGGGTATGGGCCCTCCAGCGTATATTTGTGCATCAGAAAACAATTTGAATTCTTCTGGAATGTCCTTGTACTGAGCCCAGCTAATATAATCAGCAGTTATTTTTTATGAGGCTCATGCAATAGAGATGTCTTGTTCCTTAGTGGATGTTGGTACAAATGCGACAGTTCTTCTCCAAGAAGGACCAGGGTTGGGGTGTGTATGGTGATGAGGGAGAAGTACCCATGCCATCCAGGGACAAGCAGAGTTTAGGCAAATTCGGGTTATCTATGATTGACATAGTTGTTACTGTGTATTTGTTTTTCACTATTGCAAGGCCTAGCTATCCAATAGGTTATTATTGGAGCTGCCTTGTAACATTTTACAAGTGTAACTTTCAATTGGGAAAACCCAGCAATTTGGAGCTTACGCTCTCTAAACTCAGAATTTAGTAACACACTTTTTGGGAAAGGGTGGTTTTTAAATTGTTTGTTTGAAAAATACCACTTTTGGAAATTGGGCATTTTCTTGTTTAACCATCCTGTGTCTAGTTTTAGAGGGGCTGTTTTGTGCATTCACTCCAGACACTCACACAAAGGGAGTTGATGAGTGCCCTGCTATGCTGATGGGCCATCCTGGGCCAAAGTGGCTGCTCTGCACAATGCTGTCTCCACCTCCTGTAGTGAAACTGGACCAGGGAGGACAGAACTGGCTTAACTGGGCAAGAGAGACTTTCTGAACAAAGCCTTCAAAGAGAAAAAGGGCTGTAAGTATTAGACCTAAACCCCCAGAACTTTAGACTACTTCTGGAATGAAGAAGAATCTCTGCCAAGGAGAAGTGTTCAAGAGCTGTAAGGAGGAGTACTGCCCCTTTGCTGTATGCTGCTTTGCTGGGTTGGCTTGCAGTTGCTGCTTCTACCAAGGAGAAGACGAAGACAGGACATTGCTGTTTTCCTGCATGTGAAGTTTCTCCAAGGGCTTGTGTGTGCTTGCCACCTGTCCTGAAGTCTCAGAGATATAAGACTTCACCTGCAGCATCCTTGAACTTCACTGCTGGGAGTTCTGTCCTGCCTTGTGGTGCCAAATCCAGTTCTAGGCCCTTGGAGGTTGTTTCTGCTGCAAAGAGCTACACAGATCTGAAGAACTCTGCAAAATCTACACTTTGCTCTTCTTCCGGCTGAAATTTTTGATACAGCACCACTGTGCAGGAGAAAATCCTGGCGCAAAGAAATCAACACATCACCTGCCAGCATCCCGAAGAAGCACCCCATGCCTAATTTAACGCACCCGTTTCCGAAGTCCGAGAACCCTGCCCCAAATCCGAAGCAGGCCCTGCTGTGCAGCTAAAAGAATCGATGCATCACTTGTGTGCTGCTACAAAACTAGACAGCGCCAGGATTGCATCCACATTGACCGGTAGTAGCTGAATTTTTGCACACATCGCAACTGTGTGCCAATTTTTTGGGAAGCAACACCTGCGGACCAAAATATCGCTTTCAAAATCAACACCTCACTTCCCCCTACAGTCTGGATTCAATGCCCCACTTCTCCTGCGTGCAGCAGAACTGTCACCTCGTCTCCCTAAGGACTCAGGAACTGACACCTTGCTGTGTTTTCCAGCGCTTCCCCTATCTGCAGCAGTTTTGCCTTGTGGATTTTGACGCAGTTAAGTTACTTTGTGTAAATATCACGTATCCATAGATTTCTATGGACAGAATTGCTTGAAACTTTTTAAAAGTCATATTTTGAGTCGTGTATGTTGGATTTTTGTTATTTTGGTCTTGTTTGATTTAGATAAAGATACTTTATTTTTCTAAACTGGTGTGGTGTATATTTGTAGTGTTTTCACTGTGTTACTGTGTGTGTTATGTACAAATGCTTTACATATTGCCTATAAGATAAGCCTATCTGCTTGTGCCAAGTTACCAAGGGGGTGAGCAGGGGTTATCAAGGTGTGTAACTCCTTTATTCTCACTAGAAGGAAGGGGACCTACTTGGACAGGGTGCAAACCACTACCAACTAGAGACCCCCATTTCTAACATCCACCCACCTCGGTATCCCAGACTTCCTAACATGGGGTATCTAAACTTTTGTTCAACCCTTCCTTACGAGACTCATTTCTCTTTGTGTCAGCAAGATGGATAGCCCTACACTGGAATTCCATGTCTGGGGTCTATTTGTTATTAAAGAAGACTGCCCCATAGATGCTAAGGGACACCCTGGGATGGCAGATGAAAGCAGGGGTAGAAGTGTTCGTGCACTGGTTTGATGGTTTTGCTACCTCTAAGAATCTTTTCTCTGGAAAGTCTTGGTACCAAACAGTATTTCTCCTCTATGGTGCCCTTTCTGTGCATTCTATCTAGCTCAGTTTGAATGTTGCTAGGCTTGGTGAGAAGGTACAGTGTTGTTGGATTGGTCTCGTATCGCGTCAAATTCCCTTCTACTCTGTGGGGTTCTACCTTGTTGAGTTGTATTTTGGCCCTAACCCAACATAAGTATAGGAGGAGAAGGCGTTTTGCTTTTTCAGGGGCCACCCCTTGGGACAAGTAAAGCCTGTCTGTTTCTCCGCATGTGGTATCAGCGAACAGACGTAACATGACCTGGTTGATGTCTTTGAGGCAATGGCGGTCATGTGCTGATACCAGTTGTTGAGTAAGAGGGCGATGTGTGGTGTATGTGGGAAGCTACTGTTGGGTTTAGTGTAATTATAAGTGATATGGTATAGGACCCTACAGAAGCGCAGTGATAGCTTTGGGGTGGACTCCATTTGAATAGGTAGTTCTTTGGTGATGAATGGATGTGGCAAAACTCATAGTAAACAGAGGTTGTATAGATGTGCAACGATATATAAAGTGTTGAACATTGCAGGTCATGGAATGAATCCCAGGGAGGTGTTCGTAGTCCTCTGATGATTGGGAGCTTATTGGCTTAAAAGGGCTGAAGCAAAAAAGTTCACTGTACATAATTTCTCAATTTGCAAACTGTAGATCTAGTCCGATTGGTGATGTAGCCGCTGAAAAGTTGGTGCATTTGGATTTTCGATTGCCGACCTGTTGAATAAGAGGCAAGTTCATTGATTAGTTCCTAAAACAGAACATTATTGCATGTGCCATCATCAATCCCTTTTCTTCTGGTTCCTGTGCTTTCCTTCGAGGGTGTGTTCTCGACACTCCATTCACTCAATTTTAGTGAGGCACTGGAAGGTGGCCCCAGTCGGGGTATCTATTCCGATAGTTTATGTTAAAGAGTGGAAATGCATTTGTTTTAGGCCACCCCCTCTTGTACCTAGCTGAGAGTTTACTGGTCTAGGATCTTTACTTGGTGATTTCATTAATATTAAGATGATATCAATTTTACCAAGGGCTCCATGGCTGTTGTCAGCCCTTCTTTCCTAGTGTGTGCATGGGGTGCTATTGGTGGCGGATGTATCTTTCAACCTACACATGTATGGAACGATGTGTCACTGTTTGAACGCAGTTTGTTGTTGAATCGAGCCCTGATGTCACGTGTGTACCCCTGTAGTCGAAGTTGGCCCACAACTCTGTAGTGCCTTTCTCCTGTCCTTCTGTCCTGCGTATTTAGTCTACATGTGTGTTATGTGTTTGATTGCATTAGTGCCTATACTTCCCTACTTTGGACAGGGAAACGCATGTTCCTTAGTGTATGTGTTTGGCCAGGGAAACGCATGTGCCTTAATGTGTGTGTTCCATTTGTGGCAGTCCTATTTCTATGTCTGTGCTCATCCCGATTTTTCATTCTGAAAAACTAGCCAGCCTAGGTATACAGGACAAAGAGAGTGAGGTGTCTGAGAACATAACAGCAGGCAGGTTGCAATCTTGGATGAGAACAAATAAAGAAGTTGGGTGAAAGGCTGTAGACTGACTATTCAAATGGACAGGGTTAGTGAGATGTGTAAGAGATGGGTCACTAGGTGGAGAGAAAGTGATTTTTATTGTTTTTTGATTGAGTTTAGGTTGTCTAGCTAAGGAGATAGGTGTGTTGTGGGATCTGTGATCAAACAGCATTTTCATGTGTAATTGGGCCAATGTGCACAGAGGAATTCTCTGAAGTACAGAGGTTAGTAAGTTAAAAATAGGTGTATCAAGTGACGTGTAAAGGGGTTTGTGAGAAAGTGCCTCCTTTTGCATTTCCACCTCAATTTTTGGGGGACTGGTATTTTCAGTTTTTTTAACTCCGCCTGCTGCGACTCTATAAGCCCCAGTGTATATACTTTGACCCCTAAAACATGGTAAACTTGGCTAATCAATCCCCAATCGACATATTGAACTTTACAGTAAGGCCATGGTATATGGGGCAGGCAAATACATCAATGGCATGAAAAGTTGAATGTCACCTGTGGACTGCAGCAGATATTTTGCCTTCAACTAGGCTGACAAGGAATACATCGCTACAGGTCTACCTGTGTAGCATGACTCCTGTAGCTTTATAAACCTTAGGCAAACCTGTGGTGAACCTAATTTACATGTATTTAATGGCGATTGCATGATGATTTGGGTACTTTATTAAAGGACAGATCTGCCCTTGTTTCTCTTATTTAGGGAATATTTTAATTTTGCTTTAATTGTGAGGAAAACATATAGATGGGTGTTTACTGATACTAGCTACTTAGTATGAGCTCAGTGGTATCTACATACGCATCAACATGAATCACAAACACAAAGAACAATGCATATGAAGGGTCACTAGCTAGAAGAAAGTGTAATTGTTACGCAAAGTGATATGAAATTTGGAATCAAATACATTTTTTTTACTTTGGCATAAAATACCACATTTTTGCTTTGGCATCAAATAACGATTGTGAGAAATAGCAGCACCTTCCTATACCTTGCATCAATTTCAATACTCATAATACAGAAAAAGCTGACAGAGAAAAAATGATGACTTTGTCAAAAATACCTTAGCCCCCTCCTAATGCATGCTGTCCTGTGACAAGGGGAAGCCCTGTGTGGTACACAGAACTAAGTGACCCTGATAGTCTGTTCTTTTTCACGGAGAAAAGGAATAACTCAAAGAACCACAGACCCCTCTTGGCCAAAAAGCTATACCTAATTCTCCAGATCCAAATCTTTTTCCCTAACATCCGAATTGCACCCTGTATCACACCCAGGGGCCAAGATTACCATATGTGTCACGCCTGGTGGTCTGAGCAGTGAGGCCTCAATCCTGTATCACACCCAGAGGACAAGTGTCACACCCAGCTGTCCAAGCGGGCTCCACCTTTTCTAGCGTGCTGACTATCAAAAAAAGATGGCCTCCGCAGGAACAGCTCCTAGGCTGCCTTGCGACTACTCAGTTCGTACACATAAAATAGGTAACATGCCAGATTTCTGTTGGTTTCCAGTCCAGGGAGGACCTGGCTTGGCAGTTCGGGCTGGACTGTTCCCATGAGGCACAGGGTCAAGACTGATTTGCATGTGGCCAGGACTAAACTGGGGTGGCATGGTGAGCAAAAGAATGATGGATTTGACCCAGATCTCTTGACTGGGGGTGAATGTTTTGATTTGTTCTGCATTCCGTCCATCAATTGTGTGTCTTTAGATTTTTGTCAGTGGCAGGGCGCTCAGGTTATATTTTTGCGCTTCTTCCTTACCTGCCATTTGTGAAATGCATTTGACTAAAGATCAGATGTAGTCTCTTACCTCCTGATGGCAGCTGCAGGATGGACCCCCCCCGCGAATTCAGCAGAACATCCAACAAATTACGATGTCTGCTCACTTTCCTTGATGCGCAAATGTGAATGCGGGGGTCCCTTTCCTTTGGCTGCAGTCAGGTTCGAAGTGACAATCTCTCCTGGCTGGCTCACTAAAATGTTGCTCGAATATGAATTTACCATGAGAAAACAAAAGACAAGAGACATCTGGCAAAACAAGAACAGTTGGTTTAATTAAAAACTTTGGCCGGGAGCACAATACAGAAGCGGGTCTAATGAATGTCTCAAAGTACAATCAATCTGAACAAGGTTTTATACATTTCTTTGGATATTGAAAAGTACTTCAGTCAATCTTTTTTTGATAAAAAAAATGCAGGCTTTGTCTTTGGAGTCATAAATAAGGCCCCTGTTAACAAATGCAGGTGGGCCTCGTCCTTGCGTTGACACAATGGGGGCCAGTGGGTAATGTGTCCAGATGTTCTCCACGAGGGGCGAGTGATCACTGCATGTACTGTGTGTGCTGTGTCCTGATTGGCTGTGTGTTCCTAACTTCATGGGCCATCTGTGTTTTTGGAAATGAGCAGGCCCCTCAGGCCATACGTGCTTTATTTGAGGCAATCTCCCTGGACCATTGTGGAGTTGCTGCACTTATCTGAGGGATTGGCCTGAGTTTCCAGTACACACGTTTGTATGTTGGCTACGTGCTACCCCATCTGTGACCTGTCATTCAGTAACCGCAGGCCTCAGTCTCAGCGTCTGCCTGACCATGTATTTCTGAGTTGGGGTTGATGGAGAGTTCATGACAGGTGAATTCGATAGTAGAAATGCTAATCCGTTATTACATATGAACGTATCATTATAAACATTGACATCGATTTTTATCAATATTAACAATATCATCACACAGCAACTCAGACTATCATGGAAGACTTGGAAGCATCTGAAATGCAACCTGGATGACAGCAGCACTAAGTGCTCACAGTAATGGTACTACATGAAATGCAAAAACCTGAAAAGATAATCGAATGGAAAAATTGATCATTACATGCTGCACTTTCCCAGGCATGCATGAGTTTAGTAAATGTTTCCCAAAATAGATATTTTTATTATAATCCTGCTTAATGACTTCAAATTTGTCCTTAAATGTATCTAAAAGAATCTTTCAAGAGATTCCAACAAGAAACATAGTCATTTAGTACGGTACACATAACTCCTGCTAAAGAGAATTAGTCACCAGATCTTTGTTATATGATTTACTAAAATTTGGATGAGAGTAGGTGTGACTTACATGTGAGTCTTCCTAGCTTACTCCTGAAATCCTGGTTCACTTCTGATTGAGTCCTGGAATCTAGGAGTAAGCCAGTAATACTACAAGAGGAAGCCACATCAACATCAGCTGTGAATCAGGCCCTTGATGATTTAGTAAAATGTACCCTTAAGAGATGGTAAATGGTGTCTTAAGATTAAGTTGAATAGAAAAACAATTATTATAGTTTACCTTCACACAAGCTCTGCCCTTTGGAATCTAGGCATTCCTTTAACAAATGTTTCACAAACATGCCTTCTTCACCTCCCTCAGATATGGTGAATCCAGGAGCTCCTTCTTCAGGTTCTGTTTTCAGGTTAAGCTCCATGATGCTCTAGACACACAGAAAGAAAGGGAACAACAGAATAATATTTATAAACAGTATTTCGACAGTTTTTGAGGATGTTCTACCACCTATTTTGTCACATTTTTGTAAGGGAGAAAAATATATTGAAGTCTAATCACAAACTACATTTTGTAGGACTTTAGTGGTACTACAATATTACTACTAACCTACTACAAAGTGGTATTCACAAACCTACCTCTGGAGGTTCCGCCTCTGCTTCTCCTATCATGTTCTGTGCATAGAGCTCTACCCTGGCTGTGAAGTCTTCACACACTTAGGTATACATTTTAGAAGAAAATGTGGGATAGTTTGAGGGTTCCCACTCTGTCCCTGGGTTAGGATCTTCATTGATGAAACTCGGGTGAGTAGAACCCCACTTCAATTCATTGAGCACATGTGGAGATATAAGGTCACTGATAATTGTCCTATGGTTGTCCAGTATTCATTTGGGAGTGAGCTAGAGTTGCATATATAAATGTATGTGAATACAGTCATATGAAATAATATACCTGTATAATCTCTTAGATGTAGAGGGAAACACAACTTTAAACACAGGCATTTGGTGGAATGTTGGCACTACCGATGGTGAAGAGGTGATGAGGTTACACAATCGGATTCTAAATTTTGTTATGTGTTATTTCCTTATAGGTACACCGACGGTGTGTGTCTACCAAAAGGACCAGTATAGCCAAGTTTAGGTGCCCGAACAAATAGTGACAAGACTAGGAGGGTACATATCTTGTACCTTTTGTAGGCATCTGTATCCTGAAGAATGCCTTTCACCCCTATGGGCGGCTAATGCCTGTAGAAACATGTTGATACGGCAGATAGAGTAATTGGATCGTAACTTTCCCATATATCCTCAATTTGAATCTCCTTTCAATCAATCAATAACTCAATAAATCAGGGGATTTTGAAGCGCTCTACTCACCCGTGAGGGTCTCAAGGCACTGGGTGGGGCAGCTTCGGTCAGTCAAAGAGCCAGGCCTTGAGGGTCTTCCTGAAGATGTGCAGAGTGGTGGCGCATCTGATGTCAACCGGGAGCTCATTCTAGGTCTTAGCCATGATGTAGGAGAAGGTTCTTCCACCCGTTCTTGCTCTGCAGATGTGTGGGGGTTTGGTAAGAGCGAGGTCATCGGATCGGAGGTTTCTCTTGGGTACGTGGAAGGAGATTCTTTTGTTGAGATATTGGGGTCCGGTGTTGTGGAGGCATTTGTAGGCATGGGTGAGTATCTTGAAAGTTATTCTCTTCTCAACAGGGAGCCAGTAAATGATGTACAGGTGTTGGGTGATGTGTTTGTGTCGAGGGATGCTGGGGATGAGCCTGGCTGCAGTGTTCTTTATGGTCTGGAGTTTGCAGATCAGAGACTTGTTGATCCTGGTGTAGGGGGCGTTTCCGTAGTCCAGTCTGCTGGTTATGAGTACGTGAGTGATGGTCTTTCTTGATTTGGGGAGGATTCATTTGAAGGTCTTCTGAAGGATGCGGACGGTTTTGAAACAGGTGGAGGCAATGGCGTTGATGTGTCGTGTCATGGAGAGGGAGGAGTCAAGTATGATGCCGAGGTTTCCTGCGTGGTCGATGGGGGTAGAGGGGCTCCTGAGGGCAGTGGGCCACCAGGTGTTGTCCCATGCAGAGAGGGAGGTTCCAACGATGAGGACCTCTGTCTTCTTGGAGTTGAGCTTCAGGCACCTACTGCTCATCCAGGATGGGATGTCCTTCATTCCTTCCTGGAAGGTGAGTCTGGTGGTGATGGAGTCCTTGGTGAGGGAGAGGATGAGCTGGGTGTTGTCAGTGTAGGATACTATGCTGAGTCCGTGTTGTCTGAAGATGGTGGTGAGAGGGGCCATGTAGATGTTGAAGAGCGTCGGGCTGAGCAATGATCTTTGGGGTACTCCACAGTTGATCTCTGTGGATCCAGAGAGGAAGGGTGTAAGTCTGATTCTTTGGGTTCTGCCGGTGAGGAAGGAGCGGAGCCAGTCAAGAGTGGTTCCTTATATGCCGGCATCGTGGAGTCTGTCAGTAAGTGTGCAGTGGAAGACGGTGTCAAAGGCTGCGGAGAGGTTGAGCAGGATCAGGCCTGCGGTATGTCCTTGGTCGAGGAGGGTGCGGATGCAGTCTGTAGCAGTGTGTAGAGCACTCTCAGTGCTGTGGTTGCTGCGGAAGCCAGATTGGGAGGGGTCGAGGATGGAGTTCTCTTTGATGAATTTCGTTAGTTGGATGTTGACAGTCTTCTCTGTGACTTTGGCCGTAAAGGGGAGGAGGGGGATGGTGTGTCCTGCCTTGGGAGTGGGTGTTATGACAAGTTGTTTCAGTCCGAGGTTGGTGAGGTTGGACAGAAGGGTGGTGGAGTTCTGGTCACTGAGGTTGTCTAGGTGGAAGTTGAGGTCTCCGATGAGTATGCAGTCCATGGAGGCAATGGCGTGGGGCGCGATGAGGTCAGCAATGGTAGTGGTGAACGCGGTTCGACATCCGGGAGGTCTGTAGGCGAGGATGCCTCACAGGGTTGTTCTGGGGCTGGTCTGGATCTGGAAATAAATCTTTTAATCCTGCCAAGTGAGATCCATAATAAAGTTGGTGGATACCCACCTAGACAGTCTTAAAACATCCCTATTCTAAGATTTCTTTCTTTTCTATAAATCCTTTTTTTCTTAGAGCAAGAGCAAAGCATAATAGTGAAACCTCTAATGAAACTTGCACCTATCCTGCTATCTCCAAGGTTTTTATAATTAAGGAAATATCCTAAGTGCATCTATGTGCACACAGTTCAAGCACCCACTGTCAAGGTGCGGTCCTAATCAGACTATTTCAATTTTAAAACAAAAATTAACCTGTGCACCAATAAATGTTTGAATATTAAATAGTAGTCAAAAAGAAACAAAATTTAATTTCGGAGATGTGTTTTTCTAAATCTTCTTTATTCATAACATGCGTGTGTAGTGAACAGCCCGCACATTTCGCCCAGTACATTAGACTTCTTCAGGCCATGCGCAAAGTTTTCATACGTACGGTAAGAAAGCTACTGATATTTCCATCACAAAACAGTAAGCAAAACCATTTTGTTTCCCGTACATAAAATCCAAGTCAAAAATTGAGAGAATATAATCCAAATAGTGGTATAGTTATAATAAGATCCATCCGCTAGAGTCAACTATATAGATAGGTCCCATGTTAGGCGACCAAGGGCAACTCACGCCTCAAATCGGCAGCATGATAAGCACCAGTGTAACAACAATCCTCCTTAGGTACCTTCACACAAGACGAATTAGGTCGAACTCATTCGCCTTGTGTGAGGGTACCGAAGAAGGACTGTCGTTACACTGGTTTTTATCTTCGTGCCGCTTTGAGGGGTGATTTGCCCTGGGTCGTCTAATCTGTGAACTTTTTTTCTTAGTGCTCCTCTCTGGATGTTGGTCTGCACCAGGGAGTGTAGCAGCCCTATGATGAAGCTTGCCACTCATTGAGTGGGTGAGGGCAGTATTTACACCCCTTTGGGATTCCTCAAGGTTATGATTCTTCATCTCTTACCTATCTCTTAAACTTAGGGGATTCAGTTGTTTTCCACACCTTTAAAGACAAGTTCTTCTCGTGTAGTGAGTAGCACTATAGGTAGACATGCAGATTTCACTATAGATTTTGATTTTCGCCATCCATCTGCACAGGATGGGACTGCTGGATTTCCCATCATCCATTTGCCAAAACTGTCTTTAAAAGAAGAAGCTAAGCAAAATGAGTCATTTTCAGCCTCCATCTGCACAGGAAGTGACATTGTGGATTTTCCGAAAATCAACAATTGATGGACAGAATGCAGAACAATGTCATACATTCACCCCAGTACAGAGATCTGGGCCTAAATCCATCGTTTTTTTTCACTCCACACCACCCCAGGTCAGACATGGCTATATGCAAATCAGCCTTGACCCTGTGCCTCATGGGAACAGTCCAGCCCGAACTGCCAAGCCATGTCTTTCCCGGACCGGAATCAAGCATCCAAGGACCGGTTTCTGGCTATCAGCCTTCATCAGCCTGGATAGCTTGACTCCAGTGGTGTGGAGAGCATGGGACTCACTTCTGAGCATACCCATCCCACTCGGGGTGACAAATGCAAAAACAACCATTGATGGACAGAATGCAGAACAATGTCATACATTCACCCCAGTACAGAGATCTGGGCCTAAATCCATCGTTTTTTTTGCACTCCACACCACCCCAGGTCAGACATGGCTATATGCAAATCAGCCTTGACCCTGTGCCTCATGGGAACAGTCCAGCCCGAACTGCCAAGCCATGTCTTTCCCGGACCGGAATCAAGCATCCAAGGACCGGTTTCTGGCTATCAGCCTTCATCAGCCTGGATAGCTTGACTCCAGTGGTGTGGAGAGCATGGGACTCACGTCTGAACATACCCATCCCACTCGGGGTGACAAATGCAAAAACAACAATTGATGGACAGAATGCAGAACAATGTCATACATTCACCCCAGTACAGAGATCTGGGCCTAAATCCATAGTTTTTTTGCACTCCACACCACCCCAGGTCAGACATGGCTATATGCAAATCAGCCTTGACCCTGTGCCTCATGGGACCAGTCCAGCCCGAACTGCCAAGCCATGTCTTTCCCGGACCGGAATCAAGCATCCAAGGATCGGTTTCTGGCTATCAGCCTTCATCAGCCTAGCTAGCTTGACTCCAGTGGTGTGGAGAGCATGGGACTCACGGGGTGTACTGGGGTGAATGTATGACATTGTTCTGCATTCTATCCATCGATTGTTGTTTTTGCATTTGTCACCCCGAGTGGGATGGGTATGCTCAGACGTGAGTCCCATGCTCTCCACACCACTGGAGTCAAGCTATCCAGGCTGATGAAGGCTGATAGCCAGAAACCGGTCCTTGGATGCTTGATTCCGGTCCAGGAAAGACATGACTTGGCAGTTCGGGCTGGACTGGTCCCATGAGGCACAGGGTCAAGACTGATTTGCATATGGCTATGTCCGAACTGGGGTGGTGTGGAGTGCAAAAAAACGATGGATTTAGGCCCAGATCTCTGTACTGGGGTGAATGTATGACATTGTTCTGCATTCTGCCCATCAATTGTTTTTGCATTGTGGATTTTCCATCATCCATCTACATAGGAAGTGACATCACCCCTCTCCCTTCCCATTGCTCACTTAATGGCTGTCACAGCAGAGACACACTACAAAGAAAAGCACGTCTGTGCCAGACCAAGTATGGACAACATCTGGCACAGGAACCCTGGTCCACCATCGTCCTGCCGCTACAATTTGCCATCACCCACAAGAACACCATCAACTGCAACCTATCTATAGACATGTCATCCTCCAACATGAAACAGTTGTCATTTAAGCTCAATGTCACAGCCAGCTTCGCCCTAAGGGGCACTCTCAACTACAGAACAGCAGGACAGTGCACCAACTTTAACGACATCATCATAGACTTCATCAAACTACCTGCCCTCAGTGCTAACAATTACATCCTACTCTGAGACCTGAACTTCCACGTGGAAGATCACTTCGACCCCAACTCAAGAACACTTATTGAAGACCTTGGAAGTTTGGGCCTCATCTAATGAGTAAAGAAACCTCCCCACATCACCGGACACAAACTTCAGCAACATCTGTGTAGGAAAGTAGGATCTGCTTACTATGGTTACCCCCACTTTTTGCTGGTGTTTCACTGTTTTTCGACTTTAGTCTGGCTGGGGCCCTCCTATTCAGGACTCCAGCCTAGCTGCTCCCTCTCTAAATTGATTGCATGTACTTTAGGTACACTCCAGATTGGTTACTGGGTTACCCTTGTGAGTCCCTAGTATATGGTACCTTAGGTACTAAGGGCATAGGTACCCAGAGGCCTACCAGAGGATGAAGGATGAAGGATGTATTATGCGACCCCTGGGAAACCTTCCAAAATGGCACCACAGGTCTGCTACTGCAGTCTGGGTAAGGTGGTGAATGCACCCCTTACTAAGACATAGGTAACCTTTATCTAACTTTAATCACTGACACATATAAATCTATAAGTCACTCCTATGGCAGGCCTTATCAATCCTGAAGGCAGAGTGCTTGGTTTTGTGTGAGAGGGTCCCCATGCATGAGCAGGACCCCTCTGCAGCTTTCGGAATCTATTCTCTGAGGCTGTTCTGTGATGCAGCCAGACCATATACTCTTAAGTGCATTATAACCTTGCGGTAAATGCTAACTTTGGAATGGCTGCATGGAAACATGTTGTGTTTGGGCACAAACACTTTGGAATCCTACCCCCAAGCCAGTCCTGGCGGCGGGGGTAGAATTTCACCCTTCTAGAGGGAGAGACATGTACACACTGGTCTGACCGGTTATAGTTTAAAAGAGCCCAGGCATCACAGAATTGGATGTCACAGACACGGATCTGACCTCCTGCTGCTGGACGAAACTCTGGCAGGGGAGGCCTGGACAATAGGTTTCCTTCACAGGGAGGTGTAACCACCTCCCAGACAGGCTTTGGTGTATTGGGGCTGGGTGGGTGCATTCAGAGAACGCTTTTCAGACAGTGCTGGGGCACACTTGGTGCCCCAGTTCAAACCGGTTGCAGGGGCACTCAGCCCCTGCGCTGGCGCAAAACTGGACAAAGGGAATGGGTGTAACCACCCCTCTTCCCAGACCCTCCCATAGGTGGTTCCCCAGAGTATGTCCAACCCCCTATCTTAGTATAAGTATATGACCCCAGTCCTTAGGACTTCAGGTTACACCTGGATAAAACTCTGCAACATGTATCCTGGAACTTCGACATTCTACACGACTAGAAGACGGAAGAATCTCCTGTGGGGTCAAGGAGTGACTCCCCTGTTCAAACAGGCACCAAAGAAGCATCTTGCTGGTCTGCTTTCCGAAGCTCCCGCCGGACTCCGAAGTATTTGTGACTCAGGATACAGACTTCCAGACTTCTCAGAGGCCGACATAAGATCCCAGCAAAGCTGAGACCCACAGCCCTCACGAGTGATGTGGAACAGGAACTCCTGACACCATGCACATTTGCAAGTCCATCCACTTCCCGAGCCTTCCCGAAGTTGTGCGTTGGGCTACTTGTAGTCCAAGCCCCGAGCACCATCTGCACTGAAGATAGTGGGCATACACTCCACAAGTGTTCCATGGGCCCACTTCTAGAATTTCTGCTTGAGGCTCCTTCACAATCCCTAGGCCGTCAACTGGTAGGTCCCCATGAAGGTAACTCTTCTTTCCTTTGAGCTTTCCTAGTTGCTCCAGATGTGCCCTGACTGCCCAGCAAGTGGGGAGTCCCTCTGCCCTTGCTGGTCTACCTCAAAGCCAATCTTTGCTTTCTGCGTGGGTTGCTGTTGCCAAGGCTTGTTGGGTCTAATCCGGAAACCGACACCGTAGCACTTGACATCCTTTGTGGGACAGCTCAAATCCAGCATCTGATTGTCATTGACGCCTCCTGGTCATCGTGGCTGAAGAGTCAAGCTTCACCTTCCTCACCTGCAAGCCCTCGACATCGATGGGCATCCGCTCATCGCCTTCCTGGTCACTGGCTAGTGACCCATAATCTGTCCCCTCTGCTTTCAGGTTCTTCTCATCCTTGATCCAGGCTTGGATCCCTCCGGACACTTTTGACTTGGTCGCCAGCAGCAGTTTGCAGCAGATCGCCATTGAAATCGACGATGAAACCCGACACCAAAAGATACCAATGCACCCGGCTTCCCTGGGTGAGGCAACTCGAGTACTCTGGTGCTCCCTTGGGTATTGACTCTAGAACTGCCTTGTTCTAAAGGGGTTTGCTCCAAGTCCTCTTCTAAGTGTCCTTTATCTTTAAAATTCCAACCATGACTTTCCCCATAGAAGTTAATGGTGATTTGCGGCTGTGTTCAGACACTGCATGCGTCTCCCTTGGGTCCCCTGTGTCACTGCCTTGGGTGGTTCCTGGTGGCCCCAGTGGTTCTAAAGGCTCTAGGCCTTGTATCTATGTCAGTCATGATTCTTATACTTCTTTCTTAATATATGGTTTGGTACGCACCTAGGGCTCAACGTATATTGTGCTAATTTACTGTGTGCTAAATAAGTTTACCGAATGTACTTTTGCATCTAGCCTCATAAAGAGACAAGAGGGATGTCTTTGGAATAAATACATATATTATATACATATACCTGGTGTGGTTCTCCTTTCATTTGATCATTCATGAGATTATAAATTGGTAAAACGGATGTATGTCGTTACAACGCATGCTTTTTCCACGCATGCCTTTACAACGCAGGTTAACAGTTTAATTTACTATTCCAACTCCAGTCCCCGTGGATAGTAGGGAAGGTTTTGGATAGTAAATTAAACTATTCCCTATCCTACAGCGCCCTCCAGCGCAAGTCGTTGTGACGACTTGCGTTGTAATACCTGCGTTGTAAAGGTACTGTGTGGAAAAAGTTTAGTTGTAAAGGATGTTTCCCGGTAAAACAAGCTGCTTCACGTTCCTTCAAGACTTAGCCTGAAGGCTGCCCTCCACAGCACCCACTAGGATAGATTTCTATATAGGTTGTATTTAAACCTACCATCAATAAGGGTAATTTGGACTGGTGCAAGGTGCCCACTAGAATAGTGGACAGCTTATGCCAGGCCAACTTCCCACACTCTGAGTCAACAAGACTACACCAGCCCAATGGACAGACCACATCCTTGTCTAGTTCAGCATCCCCGTTCTGATCGCAGTCCAAAGCACACGCACCACCACCAGACCAGCCTTCTGAAACTGGAACAGCATCATTGACAATGACTGGATCACCGCTCTCAAAACCCAACAACCCGAACACAGGAACAGTCTCCAAAAGCCATCAAGAATTTCAACAATTGGATCACTAACGTTACGACTACAAAAACAGCAATACAAGAAGATCCTGACCCCAGGCTAGTTGGTAAATTGAGGAACTCAAACTGATGAAACGCCACTGTCAACAACTGGAGAGCAAATGGTGAATGAACAAGGACAATGCAGACAGAAGTGCATTCAGATTGACTCAAAGGCACTACCATCAAATGATCCGGACCAGCAAACGTGCCACTCTGGCAGACAGCATTGTTGCCAGCACAAAGAGAAGCAAAGAAATCTTCACCATTGTGAAATATTTCACCCCACCACCAGCCACCTACAACTCGATCACTCTCTCGCAGGACCTATGCAACAATCTCTCAATTCTTCAGCAACAAAATTACAAGCATTTACTGCAACTTCAGCCCACAACCAAACCTGACAGACCTTGCTAAATGCCTCCCAACCTTATCCAAAGAACCCGTGCTAACCACATGGCCCATCATCACCCCAGAAGAAACTGCCCCCACTATGAAGTTCATCCACTCAGGGGACCATCAGATGGTGCCTCCACCAGACCTACTCCAGTGGACTGAGACCTGTCAGTGCCATGATCACACCCATTCTAAATGCCTCCACCTATTGCGTGACCTTCCCTGATGCTTGGAAACTTGCAACTGTCCTCCCATTGCTGAAAAAATCCTCTGGGGACCCTTCACTGCTTGCCCATTACATAACGATCTCACTGCTACTATTCCAGGCCAAGGTATCACAGAAAATCATCAACTGACACCTCAACCAATACCTCAATGATCACTAACTACTTGACACTACTCAGTGTGGTTTCGGACCCAGCCAAAGCTCGGAAACAGCTCTCATTGCTGCCACGGATAACATCCACATGACTCTGGACAGAGGAAACACGGTGGATCTCATCCTTCTGGACCGCTTCACAGCATTTGACATAGTCTTCCACTCCATCGAATGCCTACACAATACCGGAGTACAAGGACATGCACTCTGATAGATCTGCTTGATCCTCACTGAAAGGACCCAGTCAGTCAGCTTGGCACCTTGCACCTCATTGGCCTGCAAACTCATCTATGGAGTTCCGCCAGGATCATCTCTGAGCCCAAGCCTCTTCAGCACACACATGATCCCTCTAGCCAGCATCATCCTCTCCTACCTTGATGACATGCAACTCATTCTTTCTCTCACAGACAAAACACCCTGAACATGGATCAAGTTCAAATCCTGCGTGGCTGAAATCCTTCACTGGGTGAAAAACAACTATCTAAAGTTAAACACTGACAAGATTGAACTCATGATCTCAGGCACAGCACATCACCGTGGGTCCCCACCTGGTGGCCAACAGAGCAAGGACCAACGACCCACAGCAAAAAACCTCTGGATTTTCAAATGCCTCCCAATCAGCACCCGGAACACCATCACCCATGCCCTGTTCACAAGCAAGCTGGACTACTGAAACACCCTTAATGCCGGGATTAAAAACAAAAACAAACAAGATGACTGCAAACCATTCAGAATTCTGCTGCTAGAATCACTCTCAACATCATACACTGCATCTGAAGGACCTCCACTGGCTCCCCATTCACAAAAAAACAAAATTCAAACTCCTTGCCCACATTCTCAAGGCACTACAAGGCCTAGGGCATCTCAACAATCTCATTTCTTTTACAAACCTTCCAGACACCTCAACTCATCTTGACTACTACTTTCACAAATCCCATGCACACAGAAAACTAGATTTGGCAGGCGAGCCTCCATCACTTCTATAGCATGGATCAACCTGCTGCTAAATATAAGAACCTGCTCCTGACTCCTTATATTCTGCAAGAAGTTAAAGACCTCACTTTTTGAGTAGTCCCACTTGGGCCTGGGTGTGCCTAGACTCACACCTGCCTGCTGATAGTGCACTCTACAAATCTACATAACATAAAATAACATTTGGTGTAGAGATCTGTAGGACTTGGCATTTTTGGCTAAAGCTCCCTCAACTTTTTGCTTTCCCCCAGGACCATTTTCCTGACATAGAGTTGCCAATTTAGATGTTTTGGGTACTTTGCCGCCACTGTTGATCAGTGTCAAAGTACAAGTGATCCCTATGTACAGTGTAATGGTAATTGGTTGGCCATGATTGGTATGTTTGCCTTACTAGTAAAGCCCCTAGGGATGTGCACTCTGTGTGCCAGGGCTAGTAATGCAAAGGCACGTGGAGAAGGGAACTCAGGCCTGCAGTGTACGCCATGCGCGCAGTTTGCTAAGTTACCATGCTGTCCTGACAAGTGCAACCACTTGTCAGGCCTTACTTTCCCTTTTTCATTCACATTGGGCACCCCTGTGGTAGGTCCCGGGTAACCCCTGGGCAGGGTGAAGTGTAAGTAAAAGGCAGGACATATACTAAGGTGTGTCCAATAGGACAGAATCGGGGAGGCTGGGTGTTGGGTTTGTTAGCCTAGTATCCTATACGTTTAAAATGGAGAGGTGAAGTTTAGTATGTATGAACTCACAGTGTCATCACACATCTTTCTGGGGAAGTGGTTTTGTGACTGTGTGTTCAGAAACAACTCTTTTCGAAAGTGGCTGAGTTTTGTGCTTTAAGCATTTCTGTGTGTCTCTGTTGAATGTGGATTGACTGTCTGGATCTAAGAGGTGAGAGGTCTTGACCCAGGGAGGGGTTGAGATGGCACCAGGCCGCCCTGCATCTGGAGAGTAGGGGGAGGAGAAGCCCGGGAGGTGAAAAGGCCTGGGCTGGTGCTATAAACCAATGGACCCATCTCCTGCTGAGTGATTAAGGATCCAGACCCCCAGTATCAAAGGGAGATAGGTGAAACTGGGAAGAAGACACCCAGAACTGATTTTGGAAGGGGTCAGGGACTCCTGAGCACAACACACTTCAAAGATATTAAGGGGTATAACTATGAGAGCTGAACCCCCTGAACATTGGAATGAAACAGAAATGGATTGAGACTGAAAAGGCTTGAACCCATTGTGTGATCAAGAGGAATCTCTGCTAAGGTAGGAGTAACTGAAGAGACTGCTGGGGAAAGACCAACTCTTGCTTTGTGATCTGGGTCTGGTCTGCAGTTTGCTATTCTAACCAAGGGAGAGGCGGTTCGGACTGTGCTTGGAGGCGCTGGGTCCCCCTGCTTGACAAAGACTGTGCTTTGTGCTGTGTCTTGAACACCATGGGCCCGGGGTGAGCTGGCTCCCTGTTTGGAAACACAGGAATATAAAAGTTTCTGGAGAAGTCCCAAGAAATGCAGTGCGGTTGCTTTTGCAGCTTGAAACCCTCAGGAGTTGTGCCTTGTGATTGTGGGCAAGCAGGAGTAAGCTGAGTCTCTGACGTGCAGGGTGCATGTCGTGGTGCAGCCAAGGCATTGGTGAGGAGCGCCTGGTCGTTGAGTGCACCGGGAGATGAGGTGAGACTCGGAGGCACAGGGTGCGTGTCGTGGTGCAGGCCAAGGCGTTGGTGAGGAGCGCCTGGTCGTTGTGTGCACCGAACGAAGAAGTGAGTCTCAGGCGCACAGGGTGCGTGTCGTGGTGCAGAAAAGGTGCTGGTGAAGAGCGCCTGGTCGTTGTGTGCACCGGGAGAATAGATGAGACTCGGACGTGCAGGGTGTGTGCCCTGGTGCAGCAAAGGCATTGGTGAAGAGCACCTGGTCATCGTGTGCACCAGAGAAGAGGCGAGTCTCGGACATGCAGAGTGCATGTCGAGGTGCAGCCAGAGGCGCTGATGAGGAGTGCCTGGGTATTGTGTGAACCGAATTTGAAGAAAGTCTCCACAGTGCTGAGGGCGGGTCTCTGTGTCCACTGAGACTGCCGGAAGGAGGGCCAGGTCATTGGGCCCTCGGAGTGAAACAGCAGTGGCCTGGACTGGCAGCCCCGGGGGAGCTGAGCCAACGGCCCGAGCTCGCCATGCCCACTGACATAGTTCTGGATCAAGGCCCAAGTAGCTGAAGGAGGAGAGGAGAGTGGGGTGCAGGCCCGGGGAGACCACTCTCTTGGCCTCTCACTTCTGTCAGTTGCGCGAGCCTGTTGCTTCGGCTCAGATTGCACAAGCCTGTTGCTTCGGCTCGTATCTAGGCCCGTGCTGGCCCAAGGAGGGGCAGTACTGGGTGCCAGAGGGAGAAGTGGTACTTTTGTGTCATCATTGATCCATATTGGAGACAATTGTTAACGGAGCACCTAAACTGTCTTATGATGCCTGACCTTATCTGTGCCTGACGAAGTACATTCTTGGTGCGCTACGCACTGCATTATTTTTCCCTTGCAGAGTACATGATTGTAACTTGGCGCATTGCATTATTTCTTCATCGCACAGCACCTGATTATAACGTGCCACAGTGCCTTATTTCTTCATTGCACAGTACATGATTGTATCTTGATGCATTGCTTTGTTTCTTCCTTGCACAGGGCATGCTGGGAGTGATACACATTGCATTATTCCTTCTATTGCAAAGTACATGACTGTGGCGCTACGTATGGCACTGTTTCTCTATTGCACAGTACCGGAGTATATCGTTACGCATTGCAGTATTTCTTTTCTTTTGCAACATGTGTGATTCTAGCAAAACGACTTGCCTAACCTTTTGGAAACGGTTTGAAGTAAGCTTAACTGTTGGTTAGAAGTGGTGATTGGGATTCAAACCTACCAATCCACTGGAAGTAATACTACCCAATATTATATGTTGGTTTCGTATTGTGTGGTCATATTGTATATCTTATTAGATAAAGAATATACTCGTTTTATAAAAACTTGTGTGGAGTCTGTTTGTGGTGACATCATTGGGTTGACGGGAGTATGGTTGCACATACTGTACACTCGTGCCTTGGATATATGCCTTGCTGCTCGTGCTAAGCTATTAAGGGGGTGAGCAGGGTTATCTCAGACGGTGTCCATACTTAGCCTAACATTGAAATGAGGGGTCCGGATCTTGCACTTGGCAACAGCGGTGCGGGACAGGGACTTCCACCTCCAGCATTTGGAGGCTGCTGTGAGGGAGGGAAACATCCTTTACAACGCAACTTTTACTCCGCACTACCATTACGACACAACTATTACAACGCAAGTCATTACAACGACTTGCGCTGGAGGGCGCTCTAGGATAGGGAATAGTTTATTTACTATCCAACACCTTCCCTACTATCCACGGGGACTGGAGTTGGAATAGTAAATTAAACTATTCCACTATCCAGCGCCCCCCAACGCAAGTCGTTGTAAAAGTTGCATCGTAATGGCATGCGGAGTGAAAGCATGCGTTGTAATGACATACATCCGTGAGGGATAAGGATCCCCACTTCCAACAAGATCCAGGTTGTGTTGAATATTAGCCTTCATTAACACTCCTAGAGGCCTACTTCACATACTAATTTTGTTGCATTCACCAACATGGTGTTGTGTACTAATGGGATCACAACAAGGACAATTAATGACACTTTTAGCAAAGAATGACCTCAAGCAGGGTTGTATGTTGTTTCCTCTGCCCTTCTCATTGTACATCCAAGACATTACCTCGATATTTCATACATTTGGAAACTTTCTTCCAGTAATTGATGAATATACATTAAACACCCTTCTGCATGTGAATGATGATCTGCAATTTGATCAATTTAAAGAGGGGGTTTGAAGAGTTATCCAACTAATCAAAAAACACTTCCTGTAAATAAATGTAATTAAGGGTAAATCAACAAAAAAGGAAACACTTAGATGGTCTTTGGGCCACAAACCTATGGCTAGAGTGAGAACTTACACCTCTTTAGGTATGTTTTTAATGATAATCTATTTTACCAACAGCATATTAGAAAAGTTAAGGGATAGTGAAGTCACATAGTACAGGTTTAAAGGCAGTAAACCATGTAATAGGAAATAAACAGATGAGGCTGTATTGGGAGTACATCACGTAAAAATACCCCCCTACACTATCTTTTTTTATATATAGAGCTGAAGAAAGGTTCTTGAAGTCTCCTATTTCTGATAGATGAAGCATCTATATACAAGCACTCCATTTTTTTTTGCAGTTTTATATAGCGCGAACTAGACCCGAACCGAATCAGGTATCAGAGCGCTTTACATATTTCCAGTTACGTTACATGAGGACACACTTTCATTTTAGGCACTGGGAGATTAAGTGATTTGCCCAGAATCACAGGAGGTTTTGGCGTCGTTACCGAGACTCGAACCCAGATCCCCAGGTCCGAGGTCGAGCACCCTAGCCGTTAGGCCACCTCCTCTCCCATCTTGAGCTGGGCATTACTAGTACATCTGCAAACGTTTTGGGAGTCATTAGATAATGGCATTATCATTTGAAAGCTGCTACCCCGAAAAACTCTCTTACAGTTGCTTAAATTAGATTGTGACTACTGTGTAGTATCTTCGTGTTATGTTAATAGTGTTCCCCTTTACCTTGTAACCAGCTGCTCAGCCAGTGTGAGTGTTCTGTGTGGAATGTTGACATGAGTGGAATACTTGGGTGCCCGGTGTTGAGTGAGACAGTTGGGAAGATGGGCTAAGCAGCTAGCAGGCTGCACCTGGTGGGGCTGCTATCCCTGTTACCATTGATGTTAAGAACTTAATAAAACTCATAAAGACATCTCTCGGCTACGTCTGCTGTGTCACCTCTACACATGGAACTAGCTTATTACATACTGTTCATCAATTATTTATGATTTTAGAACAAATCTCTGAATTGCTTTAACTTGAAGAAGGATTGGGGTGAGGACGAGGAGTCCGCCGCGGCTGAAGACTGGAAGTGGAGCCTGTCGGGCGGAGACACCCATGACCGCCCGGAAGTAGCTGTCGGTCTAGTTGTTCACGAGAATAGGCAGGCAGGGAAAGTGAGGAAGGACAATAAAAACACGGCACACACAGAGTCCCGACGGCGTCTACAGGAAGCGATTCCATGGTGCCCGGAGAGATCGGAGGAGCCCAGCGGTGCAGGAGAGGAGCAGAGATCGGAGGAGCCCAGCGGTGCAGGAGAGGAACAGCGTCCGGAGGAGCCCAGCAGTCCCGGCAGGAAACAGCGTCCGGAGGAGCCCGGCAGTCCCAGCAGGAAACAGCGTCCGGAGGAGCCCAGCAGTCCCGGTAGGAAACAGCGTCCAGAGGAGCCCAGCAGTCCCGGCAGGAAACCGCGTCTGGAGGAGCCCAGCAGTACCGGCAAGGAGCAGCGTCCGGAGGAGCCCAGCAGTCCAGGGGGAGGTGCGGACCAGAACCCGTGGGAGTACACCCCAAGATTGTACAAGGCGCTCACGCCCGGCGGTCCCAGGAAGGGAGAAGACGCCCCGGGTCCGGACGCCACAGCCCTGTGGACGGGCCGTGGCCCAAGGCAAGTACCATTGAAGGGTGCTTTCCAGTGGGGGTGGTGGGGTGATAACTGAGTGACTCACGCCGGCCTCCTTCCCACACACTCCCTACCTCCCTTGTATCACCACTATCTATGGTGACGGTAGCACATAGCATTTCAGGAGAAAAGCAGTTTGACTAAATCCCGACCTTTTTTTCTTTTCTTTTCCCTTCCGGGGAGAGCCAACGGGGAACAGACCAACGCCAGGAAGACTGCACCCCCGAACCGGCCAGCCAGCCAGGAAAGCGTCTGACTTATCACCTGTTCTTGCTCAAAGTTATATTTTCCTGAACTGTACAAACAAAAAGAGAGTTGTCCTTAACCAAAAAAAGAACAAACGTTCCAAATAAAGACGCTCCAAACCAAAACCCCGCATGACCAGTGATTCATTGTAACGACCACTCGGACATTCTTACAAGGATATTATTATAGAATGGACTTTTGTAGGTTAGATTAAGAATTTTTAAGATCACTAATTTAAGAGTATAGCTATAACACAGATAAAAGGTACTGTTCACAACTCAAAAGTTTGAAATTAACTGTTGATACTTCTGAATTGAACAACTGTCCACCATATATTAGACCCTTGCATGATCATGTAAGTTCTAGCTTTGAAGCTTGAAGATGGTGCAGTGTACATGTGACAGACTTGAACTGCCCATTTTGTAAGTACAACTGTGTTCTATTTGTTTGTCCCAAGTTACGACAGCTGTGATTATTTTTTAGGAAATACAAGTTCCTTCAGAAGCTGCTCAGGAAGTAAGACAGTTTAATTAATCAATCAAGAGTATTTGTAAAGGGCGCTACTCACCCGCTAGGGTCTCAAGGCGCTGGGGTGGGGGGGGGGCTGCTACTGCCCAAAAAGCCAGGTCTTGAGTTGCTTCCTGAAGGAGAGATGGTCCTGGGTGAGTCGTAGGTGGGTGGGGAGGGTGTTCCAGGTCTTGGCCGCCAAGTAGGTGAAGGATCTTCCTCCGGTGGTGGTTCTGCGGATCCGTGGGATGGTGGCGAGGGCGAGGCTGGTGGAGCGGAGCTGGCGGGTTGGCGTGTGGAACTTGAGGCGGTTGTTGAGGTATTCGGGGTCCAAGTCGTGGAGAGCCTTGTGTGCGTGGGTGAGAAGTCTGAACGTGATCCTCTTGCTGACGGGGAGCCAGTGCAGGTCCCTCAGGTGGGCGGAGATGTGGCTGTGTCGGGGGATGTCCAAGACGAGTCGTGCTGAGGGGTTCTGAATGCGCTGGAGTCTTTTCTGTAGTTTGGCGGTGGTCCCAGCATAGAGGGCGTTCCCGTAGTCCAGACGGCTGGTGACGAGGGCCTGGGTGACCATTTTCCAGGTTCCAGTGGGGATCTAGCGGAAGATCTTACGGAGCATGCGGAGTGTGTTGAAGCAGGAGGAGGTAACGGCGTTAACTTGCCTGGCCATCGTGAGGGAGGAGTCAAGTATGAAACCCAGGTTGCGTGCGTAGTCCGTGGGCTTGGGTGGGGGGCCCAGAGCAGGGGGCCACCAGGAGTCGTCCCAGGCGGAGATGGATGGGCTGAGGATGAGGACTTCCGTCTTGTCTGAGTTCAGTTTCAGGTGGCTGAGCTTCATCCAGTCTGCGATGTCTTTCATTCCGTCCTGGAAGCTGGCTCTGGCGGAGGTGGGGTCGTTGGTGAGGGAGAGGATCAGTTGGGTATCGTCGGCGTAGGAGATGATGTTGAGGTTGTGCTTGCGTGCGATGGCTGCGAGGGGGGCTCATGTAGACGTTGAAGAGGGTGGGGCTGAGCGAGGAGCCTTGAGGTATGCCGCAGATGATCTTGGTGGCTTCTGCGAGGAAGGGCGGGAGACAGACTCTTTGGGTTCTGTCGGAGAGGAAGGAGGTGATCCAATTCCAGGGCCTTTCCTTAGATCCCGGCGTGGCGAGGCGGGTTGTCAGGGTGCGGTGGCAGACCGTGTCGAACGCAGCCGAAAGGTCGAGCAGGATGAGGGCGGCGGTTTCTCCGTTGTCCAGCAGGGTCCGGATGTCGTCGGTGGCCGCGATGAGGGCGGTCTCGGTGTTGTGGTTCGCTCGGAATCCGGACTGCGATGCGTCGAGGGAGCCGTTCGTCTCCAGGAAGGCAGTCAGCTGTTTGTTGATGGTTTTCTCGATGACTTTTGCAGGGAAGGGGAGGAGCGAGATGGGGCGGAAGTTCTTGAGGTCTCAGGGGTCTGCGGTGGGTTTCTTCAGGAGGGCGCTGATCTCTGCGTGCATTCCAGCTCTCCGTGAAGGTGGTGGATATGAAGGAGTTGTTGATGATGTCCCGAAGTTTGGGTGTGATGATGGAGTCGGCTTTGTTGAAGATGTGGTGTGGGCAGGGATCGGCTGGGGAGCCCGAGTGGATGGTGTTCATCGTGTGGGTGGTATCTTCCGTGCTGACCTGAGTCCAGGCGCACAGGGTGGTGGTGGGGGGTGTAGGTTCGGTGGCGGGGTACGAGTTCTGAGCGCCGAAGCTCTCGTGTATGTCGACGATCTTACGGTGAAAAAAGGTGGGCAGAGAGTTGCAGAGGTCTTGAGAAGGCGTGATGTCGTTGTTGCTGGTGTTGGGGTTGGAAAGCTCTTTCACGACGTTGAAGAGTTCCTTGCAGTTGTGGATGTTATTGTCCAGTAGTTTATCATTGATTCATCAACAATAACTGATTGTTACAGGATGTATAGTATCTTTAAAGTGACCTTAAATTGGGGGAGGAGCTACGTGCCGGTCCAAGATGGCCGCGTGAGTTCCCAGCTCCGCCGGACCTGTACCCCAGCCCTAATATCCTGTAGTTAATCCTGCTTGCCGACCCTGCCGCCAGTCTGCGGAAGGTGTGCGGTGCGGGGGCCGGAGCTACGCCTCGCCTCTTTTGAGGCCCGTCCATTGCCCAGAGTCTGGGGCTCGATTTGGAGGGGGAGCCAGCCGCTAATGCAACAACACCGGGGCCAAAAACCGGAAGTAGCCGGTCGGGCCCCGGTGCTGACGAACTGCTGCTGGCGGCCGCGAGCGGAGGAGCGGCGGTGAGGTGAGCTACTATGTGGCCCCCCGCCCGGAAGACAGGGTGCGGATTGCCGGCGGAGGAGAGACGGTGGCGGAGGGAGTGCGACCGGAGTCAGGAAAGCGGCAGGTGGACAGAGGTATTGGCTGCTCCTGGCGTGAGTGGACTGTTGAAAGTGCCCAATGGCATTGTCCTGGCTGGCTGACCATCGGTCACGAGACGCCCCCCCGGTCTAGTTGGGAAGCCCACCAGCGCTGCTGAGATTGTGGCAGAGGAGTCGATTACATCTTGACTCTGGAGGGGGAGCTGCTGCCCGGGAGCTCGCCCTGGTTGAATGCCGTCTGTTGGCAGCTGAGACTCCCGCACGTGAGGCCTGCTCTGCTCTCTAGTCATGGACCCGGCTGGGCGCCCGTGTTGTTGCGGCTCTGAGTAGGGGCAGAGGTCTACGCAGGAGGCGGTTGCGGTGCAGGGGTGTCTCCCTGTGGCTTGTTGTATGGAAGAGTGCCCCCTGCTGTGCCATTCCCCTTGAACCTTCAGACTGCGGGGCTGTCTCCTCCAGTGGGAGACATATTGTGGGGGTGCCAGTGCATCGTTGGTTGGACGCGGCAGGGAGCCCCCGTCCGGGGAGCCGGATTGGCTGACTTCTTGACGCTGGTGGTGTGCTTCCAGTTGGCCCTGGGGGGCTTGGGAAAACGAGTTTCCGAGCTGGCAATCCCATCTTTGCCCTCAACGTGGCTGTCCAGTAGTGGTGTGGCTGTGGCCTTCTGACCCTGCGGCTCTCCTGTGGCCGGTCCTGGATGATACATACCCTGGAGGTCCAGCTGATTTTAAGTGATTGCGGCCTTCGTGGCCAGGCCTGTCCGAGGACTCGTGCTGGGGCTCGGGCCGGTTGGGTGCACTGATCAGTTGCCCACCGCTGCCCTGTCTGGGTAGCATCTGCGACATCGCTGTACTTGGTGGAGCGGAGAGGCCACAGGGCCTTCGAGGCGGCATTGAAGATGGCGACTAAACCTGAAGTTGACAATCAGCAGTCCAGAACTACCAAGATCTGTTGACTGGGTGTGAGTGTTTGATTGGCTCAGATGCTCTGTCCATCACCACCCCCTTTTGTACGGCTTTGTTTGCCATAAGTTGGCAGGGTATGCTCAGATGTGAGTCCCTTGCTCACTTTGCCACTGGATTCAAGCAAGCCTGGCTGAAGACGGCTGAAATGCCAGAAACCAGTCCTAGGAAGCTTGTTTCTGGTCCAGTGAAGGCATGGCTTGGCAGTTCGGGCTGGACTGTTCCCATGAGGCACAGGGTCAGACTGATTTGCATATGGCCCTGTCTGAACTGGAGTGGGCTAAAGAACAGTGATGGATTAAACCCAGATCTGTTGACTGGGTGTGAGTGTTTGATTGGCTCCGATGCTCCGTCCATCACCACCCCCTTTTGTACCTACCAAGGGGTCTAGGCAGATCCAGACCAACAAGCTGGACCACTACACGATGCCCAGGGGGTCTCTGTCGGAGTCGAGGCGGATTCAGTCGGTTGGGGGGGACTCTTCTAGTCCGCTGGCTGAGCCGACGCTGCTCGACGTGATGGCGGCTATCGACGGTGTCAAGTCTTCCCTGGGACAAAAGATGGAGTCGCTGGATAACAAACTGGACACTGTTACCATTAAGGTTAATCTCATTCGGGCAGACCTCACTAAGGCAAGTGAAAAAGTCAAATCTCTTGACATTAAGCCCGCCAGCTTAACAGACGACAAGGCGTTGCTCCAGCAGGAGGTGCGGGACCTCAAGGCCTCTCGTGACCTGACCAATTAGTAACTGGATGAATATGAAGGAAGAGCTCAACATAATAATGTGCGAATTGGTGTTCCTGAGAAGGCCGAGGACCCGGCCCCAGACCTGTTTGTCGAGGACATCATCCTTAACTATCTTAAGCCCAAGGGACTGGGTAACTTTTTTACGATCGAACGGGCACACGAGGTGCAGGGGGGGAGACCCAGCCCTGGAGCGCCCCCTCGCCCGATGAATGCGAGGGTGTTGAACTTCAGGGACAGAGACGCTATCCTTCAGGCTTCCGGATCAGGAAAGCCCCTTAGATATGAAAACGCTACTCTTTTCTTTTTCCCAGACATCACGCAAACTGTCCAGAATCAGGGCCAAAGTTTACTCGGAGTGAAGAAGAAGCTCAGACACGGAGGTCTGAAGTATGCAATGTTGTTCCCGGCCCCGTTGAGGGTGGAGGCCGAGGGGAGAGTTTGTTTTTTTGATAATCCAGAGGTGGCATCGGACTGGTTAGACAGTCGTCTCCCGAGCGGGCCGGAGGGGAAAGATCGTGATGGAGGTGGCGGACTACAGGAGCAGGAATGACGGAGACCACAGAATATTTGGGACTATTGGGAACTGTCATGTAGTGTATTTAATCTGTTTTGGTCCCATGACCGCGGGCTGTCACAGACACAGGGTGGGGTATGGGGAGACAGGCACACTGCCAGTTGGGGATGAGCGGAAGCCATGAGCAGGGGTGCAGGGAGGGGGGGTGGGGGTTGGGAGGTCTTGGTATTCTGTTGTTCAAGGGATTGTTTGCAATCTGTTTGGTTTCATTAACATCAGGTGACAAGGATGTGATTGTACCGTTTCCATACCAGCACAATGCCAAATGTTAGACAAGTATCGGGGATAAATGTGCTTAGTTGGAATGTAAACAGCCTAGGGGACAAGAGTAAGAGAGGAATTGTTAGCCAGTTAGTTCGACTGCACTCCCCCGGACGTTGTGCTGCTACAGGAGACGCATCTCATAGGGAATCGTTCCATTGCCCTGCATAAGGGAGCTATAAGTTGGTGGCACACGCAGGGTTCACTTTGGGGTCGAGGGGGGTTGGTGTCTTGGTGAAAAAATCTTTTCCCCTGACTATTCAGGCTACTTGGACTGACAAGCGCGGTAGATACATTGGAGTATCAGGGCAGTGGGAGGGGAGTACGGTCACTTTTGTTTCCATCTATGTCCCGCCTGGCCTCCAATCTGATACATTCCACGATCTGGGCTCTATCTTCCTAACTTTGCCTTTGGGCCTCCTGGTGATGGGAGGTGACTTTAATGCGGTAATGGACGGTTTGGTCGATCGACATCCCGCTCGGGCGCTGAGACCGGCACAGTGGTGGCTCTCCAATTTCCTTGAAATGACGGGGCTTGTGGATGGTTGGAGGGTGCGCAATCTGAGTGGGGTGTATTATACACATGTGTCCGCCGCACACCATAGCCTGTCTAGGATAGATTATGTCCTGTACCAGCGGCTCAGGCCTACACTGTTCAGGAAGCGCGACACTTAGGGAGAGGCATCTCGGACCACTCGCCGGTTTGGCTCCGGTTAGAGATCGACCATTTCAATGTAGGCAGGGTTGCCCCTATCAGCGCTTGGCACCTGAGATACACCGCCACTAAGAAAGAAATAGTTAAGGTTACAGACAGGTACTTTCAGGAGAATAAGGGGACGGTAGAATCGACACAGACCCCGTGGGAGGCATATAAAACTGTCGTCCGAGGGAGGCCTAATCCTTGATCGTCAAGAAAAAGAAGGAACGGCAGGCGGAACTGGAGAAGGCAGAGGAGGAAGTGATGAGATTGGAAAGGGAAGTAGCTCAGGCGGCGACGCCAGAGGGACTACTCCAGCCAAAACTGTGACAGGATGAGTTTAGGGGCCTCGCTAGGGACAAGGCTAAAGCGAAGAATGAGGAGACGCAGAGTAGGGTGTAAGAGCACGGAGATAAGGACGGAAAGCTGATAGCATGGCTTGAAAAGGGAGAGTGGGCATCGTGGCTGGTGCCTGAGTTGCAGGGAGAGAGCTTCAGTAAGATCACAGACCCACAGGCGGTGGCAGATAGTTTTGCGGATCATTATAGTGGGGTGTATACCTCTGCTGGGGTGTATACAGAGGCAGATAATAGTGCAATGATCAAGGACATCCAACTACTTACACTCTTGGAAGACAGCCGGGAATATTTGGAATCCCCACTCACTGACGACGAAGTGGCACAGGCCATAAGGGAAGTGCACTCAGGGAAAGCCACAGGTCCAAACGGAATTCCCATTGAACTGTATAAGCTGAGCGCCAGCAGGTTTGCTCCATTCCTCCGCTCCATGTTTGAGGAAAGCAGGGAGAAGGGACAGCTTCTGTATGACCAGAGAGTGGCAAACATTGTGGTCATTCATAAAGTGGGCAAACCCAAGACGTGTTGTTCATCTTACAGACCTATCTCATTACTGAACGCCGAGGCTAAGGTCCTGGCGAAGCTGTTGGCGACAAGATTGGCCAAAGTTATCACCTCCTTGATACATGCGGATCAATTTGGTTTTATGCCGCGTTGAAATACGGCCCTCAATCTATGCCGGCTGCATGGGGTGCTAGGCAGGACCCCGACGATTCAGGAACCAGTGGTTCTGGTGTCCTTGGACACTACTATGGCGTTTGATAGGGTTGAATGGCCCTATCTATTTGCGGTGTTGGGGAAGTTGGGTTTTGGTCCAGAGTTTATTAACTGGGTGCGCCTCTTATATGCAACTTTCTTGTCCAGAGTCGTCGTAAACAACCGAAGGTCCTCTGACTTTCCCCTTGGCAGGGGTACGAAACAGGGATGTCCCCTGTTCCCGCTCCTTTTGGCCTTGGCCCTAGAGCCGCTGGCGGCTTGGGTTAGTTGGGACCATTCAATACGTGGTTTGCGCTGGACGTTGGAATGGGAGGATAACATTTCATTATATGCTGACGATATACGGCTTTATCTTACCAACCCAAGGGTATCCCTGATATATTTTCTGGATGTGCTTGCAATCTTTGGGAGGTACTCAGGCGTTGCAATCAATTGGTCAAAATCGGTCCTTTTCGTTCTCAGAGGTGATCCAGCATTGGTCCCGCATACTTGCCTGATACGAATTGAGCCGGTAGGGTTTAAGTACCTCGGCATTTATGTTATGCTTGACCCAAAATTACGATTTGCTAATAACCTGGGCCCCCCTCTGACCCGATTTAGGGGCGATGTGGTGCGTTGGAAGGCTCACCCGCTCTCCATTCTGGGTAGAGCGGTGCTTTTTAAAATGATGGCCCTTCCCCGGTTTTTGTACGCATTTCAGAATACAATGGATCCGGTTCTGGCTTCCTACTTCAGGGACATAGAGGCCCTACAGAGGCAGCTTCTTTGGGACGGTAAGCTCGCATAGCATTCTCTAAACTCACTCTTCCCTGGTATGAGGGGGGATAGGACTGCCGGATCTACGAAAATACTACTGGGCTTCTCAGTTGGCAGCGGTAACTCACGCTGTATAGGACCCCCGGGGACTCTGGTTACGTCACGGACCGCTGGCAGGTGCCAGGGGGCGACTTCTCTAGAGCGCTATATGCCAGGCCTCGTCGGTTTCTCCTCGCGGGACCCACTGCACACGCTGTTCAGGTGTGGCATGCGGCCAATAGACATCTTAAGTGGGAGGGGAAGTTCACACTTGCCACCCTGCTGTGGAGTTCGGAGAAGCTGGGAAGTCTATGGAAGTCTAAAGGCTTTGACAAATGGGACCTCATTGGGATTACTCAGATTAAGGATGTCTGGGGAGGGGGCATAGTCCACACATTTCAATCCCTTAAGCAACAATACCACCTTCACAACCGTGAACACTCCGTTACCTTTAGATCAGCTACGCATTGCTTACACACATCCCCAAGGGCATGATACTTCCCGACGCTTCCCCCCTTGAGGACCGGGTGTTGGATCGTCACCTCCCTGAGAAGACCATCTCACTAATATACAGGAAGCTTATAAAAAATATGGAGGACCCGTTGGTACGTAAAAAATCGCACTGGAATGATGATGGGTTGGAGTTAGACGATGAGGATTGGTGGGAGGTGGTTTCCTCTCTGTGGGTGGTAGCGATACAGATGAGGCTCAGGTTGGTACAATTAAAGATTCATTATCCACAAAGGAGGGGAGAGGGTCTACTGTATATACAACCCCACCACCCCAACCCCCCAGAAAAATTACGTGTACACACAAGAAGCGGTGGAGAGATTAAAGATCACATATAACAATTTAGCCAGGATCTTTCGAGACCGGCATTACCTTGGCACCTTGACCGAATTGCGGTCGGGCCAGGATTAGTACTGGGAGCGACATTTGTCCTGAAGAAGACTGGGGTGACCTTTTGAGGCGCAGTAAGTAGGTCAAAACATGTTGGCACAAGCAGCACCAGGAGGGGTGTTTTAAGAAATCTAATTTTCTCTTTCAAACACTGCCCATCCTAATCCTTGTAATCCTGGTTGTGGAACCTAGTAATAAAGGTTTGATTGGTATTCTCAAACCAGTTTTAAAGCACTTCCTTATTAACTGCACTTCTGTCGTATCACTAGTCCTAGTCACAGGGTGATATTCACTGATCAATTACCTCATATGTTGTGAGTGTGTTTTGTTTTGTGTCTTGTGGTCTTTTTATTATTTTTACCCCCTCCCTTATGCTCCGCCCTGAGTGTGGCTACACCAGGGCGTTTTGTAAGCAGACCCGATGATGAAGCATGTCACATACTTCGGTATGTGAGTGAGGGCAGTTTTTCAAAACAGATGGATTTTTTTCTGTTTTGTGTTGTTATGTGTGATCTTTAATCTCTCCACCCCTTCTTGTGTGTACACAATTAAAGATTCTACACAGGTCGTATGTCACGGGCCGTGTCTGGTCCGTATGGGTCACTCAGAGGGTGGGCAATGCAGGAGGGGGTGCTGGGAACTCGGAACATTCATACATATATTGTGGCACTGTATTGTGGTGTAGACGTACTGGGGAAAGATCCACGACATGTTACGGGATGTCCTGGGGGTGAAGATGCGGCCGGTGGCCCGCAGGTGTATCTTGAATGTTTGGGAGCCCACAGATCTGAATGCATATAGGAAGCAATGGGTGACGTTGGCATGCGTAATATTGCCCAGCTGTGGGGAGCCAGCCAGCCGCCCCGGATTGAGAAGTGGGTGGAGGACCTGGATTGGTGCTTGTTCAGGGAACGATCAGTGTATGTGGCTAGGGGGTGTCCTGAGAAGTGGGGGAAGGTCTGGAAGTCTTGGAATCATTACCGAGGAGATGTCTGTGTAACCCCAATAAGCCCAGAGGAAGTGGAGGCGCACGCGTCCCCTTGATCCATTTGCGATATTTATTTTGGATGTTTGGAATGTAATGATGAAACTTTGCTAGAGCTTCTACTGTCACCTGATGTTCTTTTTCTTTGTTGTTTCATTAATAAAAAGATTTTTTTTTTTTTAAAGTGACCTTAAATTTGTATTACCTGTGTCTTCTTCTGGGATTTCTTTATTGGTTCTACCCATGTAACTTTAATCATATTCTATTTAATATTGCAGTTTTAAATTGTTAACCTTCGCGGGTGGTTTGTGTCAATTAAATAAACTTGGCTTGACTTGACAGGTTAGTGCGGCCTAAATGCACCTCTTTTCTACCCAAAATTGTCTCTGCTTTACTCCTATGAAAGTCTGTAACTTTATTGCCTTTTTTAAGGCCTGGTCTGATAGCGCAGTTGTCGCCAGACAATTATGTGAGCATCACTAGAGGGGCTCTGGCTCCGGCCACATGTTAGGAGCCATGAGTACATGTTTTGATTGGACAGAGGTTGTGTGCTTCCGTAAAAAAGTGCTTGCCCTCCTCTAGCTGTGATCAGTGTGCCTATGTATCCAGCGGCCTCAGCTTGAACTTTAAGGGGCACACACACGACAGTGGAATGCTATTAAAGTATCTTGGATAACTAGATAATGTATGCTGTTTTTCTCTGGCAGCAGGTCAGATGGAAGGAAGGCAGTCACTAACCTAGGAGGATTTTTAGGTCGGGTTAGACAGTGCAATTTTCACCTGACCTTTAAACCTACGCCAATATTTTTCTCCAGTGCTTGTCATCCATACAAATACATATCTAATTGCCAATGCTTGTTCTTTCCCGATCCACATCTTTCTATAGAGGAAGAAAGGTTACACGGACTGGAATGTAAGAAGGCAATCCACAAGGGCAATAAGTGATTTTATGGCAAAACAAATTCCACACATTCCTGACATTTGATGGGTGGCAGCATATTAGTTGTGCACTTTTATCTGGCATTACTGCCTCACAGCCCAGGAGTGATGACATTTTTGAGAGATCAGTGTTGCATGATTTTTTGATCTGAATGCTGCTCCTCGGGCCTGCCTCCTTACTAGTCTGGCTTTGGGACACTCGAAAAATTGAGGCATCTGTTGCAAATTGTTCCATAAGAAAAATACGTTACATTTGGGAACACTCTTTCTGATGAATACTACACTATGCTTATATTTCTGTGACAGCCGATGTTGTCTTGAGGGCACCATTAGAAGGAAGACAACGCGTTACCTAATAAGAGCCCTTTTAAATATGACACCTGCACACAAAAAACTCCCTGAACAAATCACTTAAGAACCTTGAAACAAAAACTAAAAGTGTCCTACTTTGCCTTGCAAACTGTCTGGCATCATCATTGGCGGTTCCTCAGCAATATGTTATGCTAGAGCGATTCCCCTGCTGTGCTGGACAGTAATAAAAACGGGTGTGGTCATGACGAGCTCAGCTCGTCATGAGCACAGAAGCACTGTGCTGCATGACGAGCTGAGATTGTCATGAGCATGAAAGGGGTTAAGGAATTTTTCCTTATGATTCATCAATTTTAATCAATAATCTTGTCTGATTCAAATGTAGACCAATCCTTATGTGCACACTTCCTTCCAAAGTTAATCATCATTTTATAAACATTCCAGAGGCAACGTAGTTCCAAATAAATGTTTTATTAGACATTTTCAAATGCCTCCTGTCGTCTATCAAGACTTAAACCAGCGGCACGTGTATGCAAAACATTCATGAAGAGCTGATTCATTGCGTTCCACCCAATGCATTTCGAACCATACGGTTCTTCATCAGGGGTTACTGAAACAGATAAAAGAATATAACTAAACTGACTATACAAAACTAATTTCACTTGATGCTCTTACAACCTCAATCACATACCCCTTAATAATCCCACCTGCCCCATAAACACACATTTGTTACCCAAAAACCCCTATTATCAAACAATATGCAATCCTCACAGCCCAGGAGTGATGACATTTTTATGAGATCAGTGTTGCCTAACTTTTTGATCTGAATGCTGCTCCTCGTGCCTGCCTCCTTACTAGTCTGTCTTTGGGACAACGCGTTACCTAATAAGAGCCCTTTTAAATATGGCACCTGCACACAAACAACTCCCTCAACAAATCACTCAAGAACCTTGAAACAAAAACTAAAAGTGTCCTACTTTGCCTTGCAAACTGTTTGGCATCATCAATGGCGGTTCCTCCGCAATGGCAGAGGAGCATAAACCCAGTGCCTGGCTCAGAGCCAGCACATGTAAATTACATTTGCCGGTTCGTAGCCAGCAAATGTAAATTACATTTGCCGGCTCTTAGCCAGCGCTGTTGGGATGGGCGGGGCTGAGGTATGAGAGGGGGAGGAGGAGTGCTGATGCACTCCACTCCTTAAGTGCGCATATCTGTTTTGGCTGGCCATCTCAGGCCTACCAAAACACACATGCTCACTTAGGTTTTCTCAAGTCCAGCTGCATTGAGCAGCTGGGCTGGAGAAATCCCATCGACTCCCTGGTCTGAGCAGGCCATTTTTTCTGCCTGCTCATACCAATCCCCGCACTGAAGCGACTCCCGCTTGAACCCACCCCATCACCCTTCATTTATGGCAGCCGCCGCTGGGCATCAGTGGATAAACCGGTCCTGTTTTCTTACTTGTAGTTTGGTACTTATAGTACTATAATAAGTGGAAATACTGCAAGACCCAGAATGCAAAAAAAAAACAGCAGGAGTGGATGAGCTGCTCATGTTGGGCATAGGACAAATCCTGAATTTCTAAAAGCCTCTTGAGCCCACCTACTTCATATTGATGTGTGTGCCCTTATTGTACCTTACCATGAACCCCCATCCTACCCTAATGTACAATATCTTGTTCCTCATAAGGCTCATAGTCATGTGCCCTCAAGTTTACGTCATCCTGTCCACCCCAAATACACAGTACCCTATGCTCCCTTAATGCAGAGAAGAAAGTGCTCACATTGCTAATTGTTTCCTTAAATCACATCACACACACATTCCCTTAGATTGCATCCCCAATAATGCTCTGAATTATATAATTTGTGCACTTCTAGTGCAAATAACCTTTTGCTATTCTGCTGTACTTCACTGTGTGCCCCTGATGCACAGCCCTGTGTGCCCTTCGCTGCACATGAACATGTGCTCTACTGATGCACATCACCCTGTACCTACTGCTACACAATTATACATGATTCTTGGTGTGTGTGTGTATACATTTTCGCAGGTATGTTTATTTTCCTCTGAAATGTGGGTGTCTGCATATCTCTTGGTCATTGTGAAAAGTGGTCTCTGAAGGTGTGTTTGTGTACAAGAGGTGCGGTTAAGTGGATGTCCCTATTCTATAATCATAACTGCACACTCATTTCTGATACTGGGTTTTAGATTGATTGGATATTATCATAATGATGTAGCTTCAGCTCAAGTACAGGCAATGTAGAGTATATTTGTGAGATCTATCCCACATGTTGGCTAAGTAAAACGCCATGAAGAGACAACATCCAACTTCAAAGTACAAATAGGGTTTGTTATTAACATGACAGGAAAATTATGAAGATATGAGTTTTGCGACATTTCCTGAATTGTACAAAAGAAAGCATAAGTCTGAGAAGCCAAGAGACCCACAATGGTAGGAGGCAGACTCGCCATGTGATCTGGTGCACAAATGAGGAGAAAGAGGCTGATGGAATGATGGTGCCTCCTATTCATTCATTAATGGGTGTTGTCAATTGAGATAAATCAAGGAATGGAGAATCCTCAGAAAGGAGATAGGAATCAGTGCTTTTATGAGGATGTCACTTGATTATGGAACCCACAGGGAACTGAAAATAGCACTTTCAGCTGCATTGGGATTTGAGATCCAATAAGGATCCTTCAGCCTAAATAGGGGACACATTAAGTAGCAGGAAGGCACACAATAGGTAATTATGTTCATTCTGTTTAGCTCCCCATCACAACACTGATAGAGGTGTCTGAAGATTTTCTATCCAACCTCTCTCACTCATTAAATTTTTTGATGACCATCCCTCAACAGATTCAGGAATTACCTAAAGACAAACCTCTTCACCTGACAACACAATGCCAAAACTAGTCCCAGGTGGCACTCCTCCTCATTGCTAGAGATCTGCGAAGATAGACCTGGTGACAACTGGATAAAAACTACGAGTGCACCCTCAGCACCTGTACATCTTCCTGATGCACTCCTCATGGTGGACAAAAAACAATGGATTCATCAACGGCTGAGATTAATTCAAGCATTCCAACCATCACCTTGTGGTTTTTGCATTTGATGCCCTAAGTGAATGGGGTATGCCCAGACGTGGGTCTTGGGCTCACTGTGCCAGCTGAAGAGCCCTAACTAGGGCGAAACCGGTCCTGGGTTGCTTGTGTTACCATTAAGGAAGGGTTGGAAAGGGCCCTCTCTGAAGGGTCACCCTGAAACGTTATGCCTTCATTTGCCTCTTCTTCCACCTTGTTTGTTTTAGTTTTAGGACTGCTGACCAGTGCTAAAGTGTTTGTGCTCTCCCCTCTAAACATTAAATAATTGGTTTACATCTGTTTAGCATATTTAATTTACGTGTAAGACCCTTTTAGAATGGTGTACCCTATACCAGGGCCTGTAAATCAAATGCTACCGGTGGGCCTGCAGCACTTATTGTGCTACCCGCCTAAGTAGCATTCTGAAACTTATCCCAGGCCTGCTATTGCAGCCTGAATGGAGTGTTACACTGCCCTGTCGACTTGGCATTTAAAGCACTTTGCCAAACACTCCCCTTTTATTACAAATAAATCAACCCTAAGGTAGGCCCTAGGAAGCCCATAGGGGATGTTGCTGTATAAGGAAAAGGTAAGACATATACTTTTACGTTTTGCATGTCCTCGTGGTGACACACTCCCAATTTTGCTTTTCACTACTGTGAGGCCTACCCCTCTCATATAACATTCTGGATTTCTTATTACTTTTAATAAGCTGTAATTCCTAATTGAGAGGAGGTACATCTATCATGTTTTACACCTATGGAATTGTAAGGACTAAGGGGCACATGCATCAATATTGTATTTTGCGATTCCTTAATTGCGAAAAAAAAGGAATCGCAATTAAGGAATTGTAAACTGCAATGCATCAAGAAATCGCTATAAAAATAGCGATTTCTTAAAATTCCTTAATTGCGATTCTCTAATTGAGAATTGCAATTAAGGAATACCTCCCCATCCATTCCTATGGACCTAGAGGCCCATAGGAATGAATGGAAAGACATTCTTAATTTGCAATTCACCATTAGAAATTCGCAAATTAAGAATGCAATTTCAAGGGTGCAGGGGTGTCCAAAGGACACCCTGTTGCACCCCTGAAATCTGCTTAGAAGTACATTTTGCACACTCACTGTGTAAAATGGAACTTTGAAAAATGCACTTTAGTGCATTTTTCAAAGTTTTCGCAAATTACCATGAAGGTCAACTTCATGGTAATTTGCTCCCCTTATTTGCGAATTCGCAAATTTTTAGAGTTTGTTGCATTGCATTTAAGGAATCTCAATTTGAGATTCCTTAAATGCAATCGCAATTTAAGAAATCGCAATTTTGCGATTTCTTAAATTGCGAAAATTAGAAAAATGTTAATGCATCCCAAAAATGGGAAATGCATTCGCAAACGGCGAATTTTGCGATTCGCACCATTTGCGAATGCAATTTCCTTTGATGCATGTGCCCCTAATCCTCTTTGATGGCAAAGTCGAATTTAGCATTGTAATTTTGAAAATTCCACTTTTAGAAAGTTGGCATTTCCTGCTTTTAGCCTGTCTCTGATTGCATGTCTGAGTAAGGTGACAGCTGGGCTGTGTGTATTCCCTCTAGACAGCCACATGCAAAGAGAGCTTAGGTGTGACTTGATTGACCATTCTGTGTGGATTAGGAGGGAGGAGCTGGTTACTGACTCACACTCACACCTGAAAAGGCTGTATCCTATCCCCACACAAAGGGCTGTATAGCCCTCTGTAGTGAACCTGGAGCTAGGGCAGGGAGGGGAGACAAATGTACATTACAAAGACCATCCTTTGAAGCCCCCCACCTCAAAGGCATCATTGGGCATAAGAACTGGACTTCAGACCCTACCACCTCAGTAAACATCCGGACCTGTGGATACCCTGCCAACAAGAAGGTGTGCTGTGCTGCTGAAGGACGGCCACTCTGCTGGAGTGCTGCTCTGGAAGAACTGATTTTTTGCTGTGCTGCCTGCTGCCCTCTTTGCCTGGGTGCGAAGGATTGGACCTGCATCATTGTCCCCAGATCCCAGAGTGACTCCAAGGGCTAATTGGCTGGCCTCCTGATCTGAAGTCTCAGGGACATACAAGACTTCCAACCACCATTCTCCTTTGCTCCAGTGGAATTGATGCATACCCTCTGCTGTGGGAGCAGAACTGACGCATCACCGCTGTTGCGGGAACCGAACTGGCGCATTGCCTTCGGAACTAGCACATCGCCCTCAGAGTCAGCATATCCTCTGCTGCAGGAGCAGAACCAATGCATCGCATTCGGTAACCAACGCATTGCCCTCAGAACAGATGCATCTCAGCTGTTGCATGGAGACGATCGACTGATTTACTCTACTACGTGGAGAAAATCGATACATCGCTTTGGCATCTTTGTCAACGCAACTAGGATTAAGGTTTTTTTCTTTCAGGGGACCTCACGGAGGACCTGTATTCGGCCTGCAGTTCATTGCGATCTGCCTGAACTTTTGACTTTGTCCCAGTCCTTCGCAACCAAATATCCTAAAGAAGAGCGTATTGTTTCTAAGTGCTATTATATAGTTTATTCTTTTAGAAAATCATATCTGAAGTTATACTTATCGGCTTTTTGTTGTTTTGGTCTTGTTTTATTTATAAATTAGGAGCTATTTTAAAATTGGTGTGGAATCTTTTTGTGCAGTGTTTTCACTGTATACTGTTTGAAGTCTTGCACGAATACTTTGCACATTGTCTCTTAGGTTAAGCCTGACTGCTCTGTGCTAGGCTACCAGAGAGTGAGCACAAGTTACTTTAGGGTGTGTTTTGTGACTTTCCCTCACTAGGACCGCGGTTCTTGCTGACACCCAAACCGCTTCTGATGGATGGAAGACGGCATCACTGTCACATGACCAAGATGGGATGCTGATAAAAAACATAGCACATGTACGTGCTATTGACAGAAGATGAAACTCTGTTGGACCTTACCGTGTGTAGACTGTAGGGTGGTATAGAAGAGATGAAGCAGATATTTTGTGGCATTAAGATGCCAAATAGACGTGAGAGTGGGACTGAAAAAAAACCTAAGTGCCTTCTCTTTTGTCAATTGCAAATCTCCCCACAATCTTACCATAAACCCCATATATTCCTTTCTTCTGGTTTACAAACCTCCAACAAAAACACTGACTTTATGGAAGCTTTCTGTGACTCCTTCCAGTCATCATCCTGAAACAACCTACAGTGACTTCAATAATTGCCTTCTCGGGACAAACCTGGCTCTAACTAAGGGCCACATTTACAAAGGATTGTAGCATTTACAAGCCCTCAGATGCAGTAATACAGAAGATTTGAAAATGCTAAAACCCTTTTTGGTTGTAATAAATCCTTTTAACTATTCAGAAAAGTTTTTCCTATCATGAAATGAGGTTTGGAAACTAGCAGGAATCGCTATTTGAAAGGGACATGTAAAGGGTGTTCCTTCCAAACACTGATTCCTTACCGTATGCATTAATGTTGTGCAACTGAAATCTGGTTGCAAAACATGATTTTTTTTTACCACCAACTCAAAGGAGGTGGTAAGCAATTTGCAAATTGGAAAGGGGCCTTAAAGGACTCCTTACCTTTCGTGAATATTAGCAGAACATTTTTGGGGAGTAGGCACTGGCTCATGGGACCACTGCCTACCTCTAGAAAAGGTGTGTGTAACTTTTTAATTTAAACAAAAAAAAGGAAAATACCATTCTCCTTTAACCCCTCCCCTGCTGGTGATGGAACCACTCGGTCATCAGCTGCGGTCGCGCTGTGCTGATGACGGAGCGATTCCGTCACCGCCCGCTCGGCACGCCTGCGCGGATTCCGCGCCTGCGCTGAGCGTTCCATTGAGTGGGCGGGGACGTGACGGAACCGCTCCGTCATGAGCACAGCACAACCGCGGCTGGTGACGGAGCGGTTCCGTCACCAGCATGCGCCCGCCGCGCGGCCGCCCCGCCCCCTTAGCACTGCGGCGGAATAGCGCCGCAGTGAAGGGGTTAAGGAAAACGCGGTGCTTTTAAGATTGATTTTTTAAAAGCAGTCACAGAAATGATGGTCTGCTGACTCCAGCAGGCCATCATCTCTGCAATTGTGATCAGATGATGTGGGTTGCAATTTGAAACCTACCTCATGAATACTAATGAGGTAGGGCGAATTGCGACCCCTACAATTCTGTGGGTTTTGTGAACCAACCTTTTAATACATAAGTTGGTTCACAAAATACCAATGCATTCGGTAGCCGTCTGTGAGCAAACTGCAACAACTTTTACTAAACCCACTGTAGCACATTTCAAATAGTACATTGTAAATTGTGAACCATTATTAGATATTTGTTATGGTTTCTTATGTGGAATCTTTGTACATGAGGCCCCTTATTCCTTGATAGCAAGATGCAACACTGCCGCTTCCCAGTACATTTTTGCACCTGCTCGTTGTGCTGGACACTGACCTAACACAATCTCTGCAGATGGTGAGAATTGTAATGATCCATTCCCTCTCCCTGAGAGTGAGCACCAAACTACCCCACTTAACATCCTTATGCTGACTCATTGTAGTTCGAACAACAAGCACATGTTTCCAGCCCTCAACCAAATCATAGCCTTGGAAGAATCAAATGACACATTAACTCCACTTCATTCTAAACTCGCCTGCCCATCATCTGTTTTCTCTTATTTTGACCAGTGGCTCTCTCAGGCAATCAAATTCCTTTTAAGAACACTGATGCTCATCAGAACACCAAACCCTGCAAATGGTTCTTAAATGAATTTGTTGCCACTAAATCTGCAAACTATACCTTCAGGTGCAAATGGAATGATGGGTTAGGCCTAGTTGACAAATCATACTAGGCATCTTAGCATGTACAGGCCAACTACACAGAAAGTAAAAAGACTTTACCAATCTCTCCTCCTCTTCTTACTCATCTAGGGAACTCATAAGAAAACCAAGTAGTAGTCACCATGGCAATTGTGCTCACTTTTCTGAGACGGCCTTCATCTTGGTCCACCAGAACATCTTTGCAGTCTTTATATGGTTTGAATTTGTCTTTAAGATTCCATCTCTACCTACGGGATTATGTATCACCTGCCTAGCAAGGACATCACTGGCTGCCCTTTTCTTAAATAAAGCTCTTTGAAGGCCCCCGCCTTGCACATTCGGCTCTCATTGGATTTGGAACAACTTTCCTACTGGCAAACTTGCACTACTACATACATACCCCTGACTTAAGGACCCACCAACATATTGTAAACTATTAATTCTACAGATCACACCTTATAGCTCTTCAATTTCATTACTGAAACTCAAAGGAATGCACCAGTCCAAATATAGAAAATCCAACATCACCTCTCTTTCTGAAGAGCCACTGAACATTGACGTGTCCTCCTAACACTAATTCTTCGGTATCCTGAACCATTTCCTGGACCTACATGTAGCACTTTAAAATAGACAACATTTCTACACTATGACCTTCATAATGAGTGGCCTCTTAATTCCTATGGGGAGGGTAATAGCAGTTACCTACACCATCAGAATTATGAGACCCATGGGGCCTCATTTACGAGGTTTTGACGCATGGCAGCGCAGCAAGGAATCTTGCTGCGCTCCTCTGCATCAAAGGAAAAGGGCAGTAATGCACTGCATCTATGAGATATGGCACATCCATGTCCTTTTCCCTTACGCTGGTGCAAAATGGGCTGCCATGTGCCAATGCAGGCACCCTTGGGCCATGGTACAAGGGTGCCTGCTTTGCAGGGCGGATTTTTTTTGTGCACACAAACAATCTCAAGAGGTGTTTTCCTCTTCCTATGTGTAATGCAGAATGCAGCACATGCAGAAAAAGAAAAAAGGCACGCGGAATAAAGGTGCTTCTCCTCGTTGCACCTCCTTTACTTCTCACCTGGGGAAGGCGTCGGAATCTGACGCATTCCCAGGTTTACGTAACCTTGTAATTCTCAGAATGAGTCATATTCCATTTATGTTGCTGGGAACACCCACATCAATACCCATGGACAGCCTCTTTCATGTAGAGTACTGCGTGAAAGGGGACCATATTTTCAAGGCATAAAAATCCATGCAGAGTGATTTTGAGTGGCCTTGTAAATGTGGGCCTGCACACTGCGCCACAGGAGCGCAAAAAACAGTGAGGCTGCGGTGGAGCAGGGACCTCGTATATGAGGCCCATGGTGCTGTTTATTTTCATACAAATATCTTTTTCTGAAAATCTGAGGGGAAATGAGGTATTACACGGAATTATTTGTATCAGTAACTCTGAGGGTGGGGACAATCTGGGCCAGTGAGGGACTTTGAATGAATGAATGAATAATAATGTTATTGTTTCAGTTAATTAAAACCATAACAATATTAAAAATGTACAGAACAAATCTGCCAAAGGAAAACCTATAACACCGTCTGACCATGTAATGAGGGGCTAAATATCTACACAACTCTGTCCCTTGATTCACCAATGTCTCCTTCACCAAATAAATCCTCCAGATCAGACTATTAGTTTGCACTAAATTTCAGAAATGATATATTTAGTATGGTGCCTGCATTTCCCTACTACCTCTTTACCCATCCATGAGGATCCCAAACATGGTAATTCATTACCTCATTGAAGGGCTCACTTGGACAAAGCATTGTTCCTATTCCCATGATGATGTTCTACAATCATAGCCTCTGGTAGTTTGGTTAAACGAGAGGCTCAACAGTTCATTTTTAGGTGTTTTCTGAAATGCATGTAGTTAGGTTCAAATCTCAAGCATGGTAGAGGGTTCTTGATTGCCTTGGGTCATGCACACCCAGGGTTCTATCTCCATGTTTCATCTCCTTTAATACGTCATTCACCAAACACAACATTTCAGTATATTCATAGGTAGTAGCATGCAAACAGGACTCATCATACCTGTTGTTTGAAGCATTCCTCGCCTGCAGAATATTCATAAATGGGTGATGATCCCTGCGGGCGTAGCCTTATATCATCCAAGGTGATATCATTAGTCTGCAAAAAAGCATTGAGCAATGAGCATTGTTAAAGGTCTGGTACAGGCCTCTTGTTACAGTTTGAAACTGTTCATTAAGTCAAAATACTGATGGACAGAGCAGTGAGAAGTGTGTAGTATGTTTTGAATGCCATTTGTTTTCAACATGACTGTTCAGTTCATTAAGATATTGTTTGGTGACTATTGTGAAATGTGCTGCAGGCCTTCTTTTTATATATAAGATGTGAGGGAAAAAGGAAGTAACAGTCTTACAGCATGGGGGAAAAGACTTGCCATGAGTCAGGTGGCTCTGGAAAGGCTGTCCTTATGGGCAGAGGAGAAAAACATAATCTCTGACTCACAGTAGGGGTTTAGACCTTGCCTGAGTACTAGCGACCAAAGTCTGAATTTGTATCTATTAATCCATAAAGATACTCTCTTTTGGGGTTTTATGGACCTCACATCAGCCTTTGACCAGGTGAATCACTCTAAGCTATAGCAAAATACACAAGATGATGGATGGAATGTTGCACAATGGCAAAACATTCACCCCCAGTCGCAGATCTGGGTTTAATCCATCGTTATTTTGCTCACCAAGCCACCCCAGTTCAGACATGGCCATATGCAAATCAGTCATGACACTGTGCCTCATGGGAACAGTCCAGACTGAACTGCCAAGCCATGTCTTCCCTGGACCGGAATCAAGCATCCTAGGACCGGTTTCTGGCTATCAGCCGTCTTCAGCCAGGATAGCTTGACTCCAGTGGCATAGTAAGCACGGGACCCACGTCTGGGCATACCCTTCCCACATAGGGTGAACAGCAAAATACACAAGAAGATGGAAGGAATGTTGCACAATGGCAAAACATTCACCCCCAGTCACAGATCTGGGTTTAATCCATCGTTATTTTGCTCACCAAGCCACCCCAGTTCAGACATGGCCATATGCAAATCAGTCTTGACACTGTGCCTCATGGGAACAGTCCAGACCGAACTGCCAAGCCACGTCTTCCCTGGACCGGAATCAAGCAGTCTAGGACCGGTTTCTGGCTATCAGCCGTCTTCAGCCAGGATAGCTTGACTCCAGTGGCATAATGAGCACGGGACCCACGTCTGGGCATACCCTTCCCACATAGGGTGAACAGCAAAATACACAAGATGATGGACGGAATGTTGCACAATGGCAAAACATTCATCCCCAGTCACAGATCTGGGTTTAATCCATCATTATTTTGCTCACCAAGCCACCCCAGTTCAGACATGGCCATATGAAAATCAGTCTTGACACTGTGCCTCATGGGAACAGTCCAGACCGAACTGCCAAGCCATGTCTTCCCTGGACCGGAATCAAGCATCCTAGGACTGGTTTCTGGCTATCAGCCGTCTTCAACCAGGATAGCTTGACTCCAGTGGCATAGTGAGCACGGGACCAACGTCTGGGCATACCCTTCCCACATAGGGTGAACAGCAAAATACACAAAAAGGTGGACGGAATGTTGCACAATGGTAAAACATTCACCCCCAGTCACAGATCTGGGTTTAATACATCGTTATTTTGTTCACCAAGCCACCCCAGTTCAGACATGGCCATATGCACATCAGTCTTGACACTGTGCCTCATGGGAACAGTCCAGACCGAACTGACGAGCCATGTCTTCGCTTGACCGGAATCAAGCATCCTAGGACCGGTTTCTGGCTATCAGCCGTCTTCAGCCCGGATAGCTTGACTTCAGTGGCATACTGAGCACGGGACCCACGTCTGGGCATACCCTTCCCACATAGGGTGAACAGCAAAATACACAAGATGATGGACAGAATGTTGCAAAATGGCAAAACATTCACCCCCAGTCACAGATCTGGGTTTAATCCATCGTTATTTTGCTCACCAAGCCTCCTCAGTTCAGACATGGCCATATGCAAATCAGTCTTGACACTGTGCCTCATGGGAACAGTCCAGACCGAACTGCCAAACCATGTCTTCTCTGGATCGGAATAAAGCATCCTAGGACCGGTTTCTGGCTATCAGCCGTTTCAGCCAGGATAGCTTGACTCCAGTGGCATGTGGGTCCCGTGCTCACTAAGCGACTGGAGTCTAGCTATCCTGACTGAAGACTGGGGGTGATGTTTTGCCATTGTGCAACATTCCGTCCATCATCTTGTGTGTTTTGCTGTTGAAAGCAAGTGTGCCAGGCATTTACTGACTGTCCCGCAAAGCTCCCCAACTTTTGCCGTGCAGGCGGAATCAGGGCTTAAATACATCTCAAACACTATTAAACTCAGGCCACTGCTATATTGGATCTGTATCTAGTATAAGAGGGAGCAAACTCTGAGCAGAATAATAATCAGGGATTGTCACTCCTTGGACCACATGTTTTTGTCCCCTCAGTTCATTAAATCACTCAAGAATGTTTACTGTACTGTGATTATGCACTTTGACCCTATGTCTGGACCTTGGATGTGTTTTATGATATCATTGTGATTTATTGAGCTTTTTATCTGATTTTATGTATCTTTTATGGTTATGCAGATCAAATAAAGGTTATTATTATTGCCATGGTGGCCTAATGAGTACATATGTATATTGAGAAAAAGTAGCTGACTAAATGGGTTTGGGAATGGTTTCAAACCGAATCGGATTGGGAGAGTCCAACCGACCGAGTACGATGCATCTGGATGCTTCCAGATACGATTTGGTTGGACTCCTATTGACTTCAATGGGAGCCTTTGTTCCCACTGAATGCATAGGCTCCCATTGAAGAAAGGGGTGGCTGTAGATAATCTGGCACCCTCTGGTGGGCACCCCCTGGTGCCTGCCACACTGTGCATGGCTAGTAAGAGGGGACCCATGGATACCCCCGGAGGCCTGATTGAGAAGGCTCCTGGTGCAAGGGGGCTGAACTACGGGCCCCAAAGTCTGATTCTGACTGCCCATTCGACATCGGCATGATTCGGAAAGGCTGTCCAAATTCAGCATCGTACTCAGTCGTTTGGAAACTTGGCCCATAGAGATGTACGATTCTGCTCCGTGCGGCTTGGTCATTCCAAATACCGTCGGGTTTGGATTGGGATATTCCTAACGCCTAATTCACATCATACTTGGTCGGTTGGAAAAACACATTCACGATCCAATTTGGACCTAGCAAATGCCAGTAGGAGGCCTTCCTAACCGCATCAGAATCAGGCCCTAAGGTGGCAAACCCTTACTAGATAATTCTGCAGATAATTCTGTTTAAATGGCGGTGTGGTTCAGGAAATTCCTTCCCTTTAGACTAACCATACTAAACCCATTTTTCGTGAGTCAATTTAGAGATGGAATTATCAAATCCATGCCCATTAACCTGTCATTTACCACCTGAACTGATGAGGCGGTAAATAGAAGCAGGGGAGTTGTACCAAGAGTGGGTCGGGGCAGGTAGCGTGTGAATGGGCTTAACAGGCTGCGAGGTGGCAGAACGGAGTGTTCTGTGTTCCCCCATGCCCTGGGAGGAGCTCATGAAGCAGACAAACTGTGCTTGTGTCCCGCAGCCCTTGCCCAATCTGCATGTGATTTTATAGGCTGAATTTTCTAGTCAGTAAACTGTGACTTGCTGTTCCCTCAGGAACACTAGGTCAACTGCCATCAGACTGAATAGTCACCCACCAGTGCATTACATTATGTACAGCTCCTAATCAGGGTCATTAATTACATCCATAGTACTTCCTTCCCTACTTCATCTTCAACTCATATAAAAACCCTGAACATTCACACACAATGTATTCAAACTAACAAACACAATATTTCAGTGCATTGCCTTCAAATGTTGCAACTTTTTTTTTCATAAGCTCTATTCCTAATACATTGAGGGTCTCCAACCTTTTCTGTAGTGAGTTCTCCCAGCTGCTCCTCCCTCCCACATCCCCTCATATGGAAGCCGCTGGGCGCGCTCAGCGGGCGCGCCGCTGGCGCACCTAAGGCATGCCCGTATGTGCCCGTCCGTGCCTGGACCGCGCCCAGCGAAAGCACTCCTGGACACCACGAACACCACAACGCCCGACACCGCTACGATGCCAGAACCCTCCACGCACTCAACACCGGACGATCACACACCTGCTTCCTGGCCGCCCCGAAGCGCACCCACGGAGCATTCACCTGCTGGAACTGCAGCTTCACAAGCATCAACCCCACCATGCTGCCAACCAGGAAAGAACCCAACCACCTCAGATGCATCCTTCTCAACACCCGCTCCGCCCGAAAACATGCCATTGAACTCTGGGACCTACTCGACTCAACCTCCCCAGACGTCGCCTTCTTGACGGAGACCTGGCTGAACCCCGCCTCGGCACCCGACATAGCCATAGCCGTCCTGGAAGGCTACAAGATCACCCAAAAGGACCGCACCAGCAGAGCGGGAGGAGGAATCACCATCGTCCACAGGAACACTCTCAGAGTCTCGACCAACACTGACGACACCCTCAGCACCGCCGAACACCTGCACTTCCAGATCCACACCGACCCAAAGACCACCCTCAGAGGAACCCTTATCTACAGACCGCCCAGGCCCCGACCACAGTTCAGCGACTCCATCGCCGACTTCGTCAGCACATACGCCCTCGCCTCCACTGACTACATCCTCCTCGGGGACCTGAACTTCCACCTCGAGAACAATGACGACACCAACTCCACCACCCTGATCGACAACCTAGCCAACCTCGGACTCAGACAACTCGTCACAACACCCACCCACTCTGCCGGTCACATGCTTGACCCCATCTTCTCAGCAAGCCCCCACATCTCCTTCAACCATACCACAGAACTCCACTGGACCGACCACCGCTGCATCCACTTCACCTTCAAGAAACCCACCACGCACCACCACACCCAACAGATGCCTCACTGCTGCTGGAGCAAAGTCACCGAAGACCAGCTAACCACCACCCTCGCCCAGAGCCCACCCGCTGACCATACCGACCCCGCCACCGCCGCCTGCAATCTCAGACAGTGGATCAACGACTGCGCCAACACCCTCGCCCCGATCAAGAAACCCTCCAACAATCATACCAACAAGAAAGCCAGCTGGTTCACTGAAGACCTCCGGGCCTCCAAGCAAACCTGCCGAAAGCTGGAGAAGATCTGGCTCCGTGACCGAACACCGGACAGCCACGCCGCCCACAAGAATGCCACCCGCAGACACCATCACCTCATCAGATCCGCCAAAAGGGCCTCCTTCAAAGACCGCCTAGACAACAACGCGCACAACAGCAAAGAGCTCTTCAACATCGTGAAAGAACTCTCCAACCCCAGCTCCAACACCAATGACGTCGCACCCTCGCAAGACCTGTGCGACTCGCTGGCCACCTTCTTCCACTTCAAGATCACAGACATCCACGACAGTTTCAACGCCACGACCGCCCCGACAACCACTGAGACCTCCACCACCATGACCACCATCCGCACCAACCGCCTGCTTTACTGGACCAACATCAACGATGATGACACCATCAAGATCATGAACACCATCCACTCCGGATCTCCGTCTGATCCATGCCCACACCACATCTTCAACAAAGCCAGGACATCCATCGCACCCCATCTCTGGAAAGTCATCAACACCTCCTTCGAGACAGCAACCTTCCCGGAGGGCTGGAAGCACGCCGAGATCAACGCCTTACTCATGAAACCGAAGGCAGACGCCAAGGACCTCAAGAACTTCCGGCCCATTTCCCTGCTCCTGTTCCCAGCAAAGGTCATCGAGAAGACCGTCAACGAACAATTGACCCGCTACCTTGAGGAGAACAACATCCTGGACCCTTCCCAGAACGGGTTCCGCAGCAACCACAGCACCGAGACTGCCCTCATCGCCGCCACCGATGACATCAAGTCCCTGCTGGACAACGGAGAAATGGCGGCCCTCATCCTCCTGGACCTGTCAGCGCCTTCAACACGGTCTGTCACCACACACTACGAACACGACTCCACAATGCTGGGATCCAAGAGCAGGCCTTGGACTGGACCACCTCTCTCTCCGTCAGAACACAGAGTGTCTGCCTTCCCCCCTTCCGCTCCAAAGCCACCGAGATCATCTGCGGCGTACCCCAGGGCTCATCCCAACTCTGTTTAACATCTACATGGCCCACTCGCCCAAGCCGTCCGTCGGTACGACTTCAACATCCTCTCCTACGCCAATGACACCCAGCTGATACTCTCCCTCACCAAGGACCCCCACAAAACCAACCTTCACGAAGGAATGAAGGCAGTTGCTGAATGGATGAGGAACAGTCGACTGAAGCTGAACTCGGACAAGACGGAGGTCCTCATCCTCGGATCCAACCCTTCGGCCTGGGATGACTCCTGGTGGCCGACCGCACTGGGAACCGCTCCAACACCCACCGACCACGCACGCAACCTAGGGGTCATCCTCGACTTCACTCTCTCCATGACTAAACAGGTCAACGCTGTCTCCTCCTCCTGCTTCAACACCCTCCGCATGCTCCATAGAATCTACAAGTGGACCCCCACTGAAACGAGAAGAACAGTCACCCAGGCCCTTGTCAGCAGCAGGTTGGACTATGGAAACGCCCTCTGCACAGGAGCCTTGGCCAAACTCCTGAGATGGCTCCAACGCATCCAGAACGCCTCTGCACGCCTGATTCTCGACATCCCTCGCCGTAGCCACATCACACCCCACCTGAGAGACCTGCACTGGCTCCCTGCAACGCAGCCCCCTGGCGCATACTGGAGGTTCCTGGTGGGTTAGTTGGCCCCCAGGGACCCCCAGTATGCAAGGGGACTTAATTCCCCAACTTAGAACAAGCTACGGGGCACGTTTGCACAGTGGTGAAGGTAGGGGGCGGGGCTTGAGGTGATATGTGTGCAAACATGCCATGTGGTGCGTTTTAAATTGGGGAATTAATTCCTCTTCAATCCAGAGGTCCTCTAGGGGGCCAACTAGTCCACCAGGTACCTCCAGTAAGCGCCACGGAGCTGCGTTGCAGAGTGTTGTAAAAATTGGGCGTGGCCTCATTACACCTTTCTGCAACGCAGCCCTCTGGCGCATACTGGAGGTTCCTGGTGGGCTACTTTGCCCCCAGGGACCCCCAGTATTCAAGAGGAATTACTTCCCCCTCTGCAAATGCGCCAGGGGGCGCTTTTGCATAGTGGTGCAGGGTGGGGCGTGGCCTCCTCCCCGATCCCGGTGTTTTTCTTTTTTTTTTTTTTAAGAAGGGGGGCTGGGTAGCCCCCCTTCTTTTTCAATTTTTTGGGCCCTGGGGACCCCATCCCGCAGGGCCTGCCCCCTAATTTTTTTTAATCCCGCGATTACAAAATAAAATAAAAATTTGGCCTTGGGGGTCCTTGTGGGACTCGGTAAGCAGGCCTAGGGGGTCAGGGTGTTTCTACCCTGCCCCCTTTTCTTGCTTTTCATGTTTCTTTTTCTGTTTTCTTGTGCCTCGGTTCTACCGAGGCACAAGATGGCTGCCAACACTTCCTGGTTTGGAGTGTTGACAGGCCTGGCAATTAGCATGCAGCTCTTGCTCAGGAGGGTACGCGTATAATCCTTGGATGGTACTTCGTCTATAGATATATCTATGATTTTACTTTTGATTTTCTCAGGAACTACTGCATGGATTTACACCATTTAACAAAAAGTGTCATCTGCGAACCAAACTCTACCTCTCTGCCAAATTTGGTGTAATTCCGTTCGGCAGTTCGGGCTGTAGCCCGTCTTAAAGGTCCCTATGGAAATTGCATAGGGAAAACATGTTTTGGGACCCCACCTTTTTTCTCGGCCCCCGCTTGATGAATCACCCCCAAACTTTCATGGAAGGAGCGGAGCGGAGCAAACCATCTTCTTGGAGAATTTCGCGTGTATTCGTCGACCGGCGCCAAAGTTATTCCAAATAGAATATTGCGGATTTCCTATGGAAACTAGGTCCTAACTATATCTACCTACTGGTGACCGCCAGTATTATATATTTTCACCAAAAGACTCCATTTTACCGGGGGCCCCCAATCCTGCAGGGCGGGCTCAGTACCGGGAATGGAGATCCCGGAGATTTGCAATTTTGCCACAGAAAGAAATGAGCCCAACACTGACTTCCATAGCAGCTGACTTTTATTCGTCCACATCGTAGGTCAAGGAAACACTCAAAGTCCTTACGCGTTTCGGCGTTCTCTTTGCCTTGGTCACAGGTGAGTGCTATTTAATCTCCATGCAGTCACGTGTCTTCAGTTCGACACTACAGGTTTCAGAATGAACTCGTTGTTTCATCCGAAAAGTATATATTTAGCTTTAGTGGCGTAACTGTTATCAAATGTCACAATAAATGTCCCACAATGCTAATAATAATGCTTTTCTTGCGGTGTTGCCAAAGAGAGGTTTTGCCCCTCTCATCTCCCTTTCTCCATCTCATGCTGCCACATTGCTACGGAAATCCATTTGAGCTGGTGTACAAAAGAGAGCGGATAATGCCCCCTCGATTCAATATTCACTAAAAGACTCCATTTTATCGGGGGCCCCCCCAATATATATTGCATACAGTCCATACAGGACATGATCTGTGTGCTATCCAGACCACATTTCCCACAATGCACAGTCTCATTAGAGCGTCCCATTGGTGGGTGTGAAATATGAAAATGGCGAATTGGGTTCTGCGTTCGCACACACCGTCTCCGTTCAAGCCTCTGAAGAGAAGCATATGGATATTCGAAATGCGTCAGGCAATTCCAATATGGAGCGGCTCATACAAGCGGGTCATAAACAAAGCTGCTGATGGAGTGCTACTCACCACGTGGACAACCTTTGGAGCTGAATATATATTTATATATGATTTGACAAAGGCTTTTTAATGTGTGTGGGGGCATCCAAGGTCCGCCAAGCCCCTGGGGCTTCTCTTAAATATTCGCTGGGGCACACGGCCCCCCCCGCTGCCCGGGGCTTTAAAATAAAAAATACAATAAACCTATGGCGGGGGGCTCAAGCCCCCACATGCTCTGGAGACCACCACATCCCCAGAGCACTAATATGCAAATGCGGGGGTCCGTAACGAGCCCTGGGGACTGCCACCTCTCCGGGGCTGTGCACTAGTTGGGAGGGGCGCCCGCGGCCCCCTCCTGGAGCCCTTCATGGCCCTGGGGACCACCACTCCCCAGGGCCGGCTCTTGCAGTGTCCTGGGATGCCCACCACCGGGACACTGCTGTTTGCTATGGCAGGGTGGGAGATTGGCTCCCGCCTTGCCATAGCAAACACTGCTTTGGAAATCCAAAGCAGATTTCTTTTCCACACAGGAGCTGCATGTCAGCAGCTCCCCGTGTGGAAAAGTAATGCTGACTCCCGCAGGAGGCGGGGAGCCGGCGGGACTGTGGGGGAATTGGGGTCCCCAACAGCTAGGGCCGGCCCTGGAGGTTGGAGTCCCCGGGGCCAGAGGTGGCCCGGGAGGGGCGCCACGTGGCCCATCTCCCCTAAAAAAAGAAAATCAAAGGGAGGCCGGCCACGGGGATGGGATCCTGGGGCCATAATTGGCCTGAGGAGGGGGCCACGCAGCCCCCCTCGGAAAAAATAAATAAAAAGAAGGATGGCCAGGCCCCGGGAGATGCGGTGACCTGCAAGGGGGGCCATGTGGCCCCCTTCCCCTCAAAATCTTTTTTTAAAAAGGAATGGGGGCCCGGGGGCCATAAATGGCCTGCTGAGTGGGGCCACGTAGCCCCCCTTCAAATATAATTTTTTAAAATAAAAATACTAGCCATGGCCCGGGGGATGGGGTCTCCGGGCTGAAAATGGCCTCGGAAAAATTATAAAATAGGTGTCAGGCCCTGGGGGATGGGATGTGCCCATTGCTGATCCTTGAATCTGTTTGTACACTTTCCCATCAAAGTAAAAAAAGTTATTGGGTAGACAGTATTGTATCATTTCTAGCAACATCTCCGTATGATGTAACAGAGATATTGATCTAGCTTTTAGGAAATGACGTACTGCTTGTATCCCCAAATCATACCTGATTGATGTATATAAACTTGTCACATCAAGAGTAATCAATAAGTAATCAGGTTCCCATTGGAGTCCATCAATAATGTTCAAAAAGTGCATGGTATCTCTTCAGTATGCCGGTAAAGCAATCACAAAAGGTCTTAGAAAGAAATCTATATATTTTGATGTCATTTCTAAATGTGAACCTATGGGGATACTATTGGTCTACCAGTTGGATTAACAGGGGTGTTATGCAGTTTAGGGAGCAGATATAATATAGTATCAGTACAAATTAATACTGGATGCGATATGCCCTCTGTGGCAGGATTGGACTTGCAACATACTTCTTGCTGTGATGTAACAGAATCATGTTAAAAAATGTAATTGAATTGACGAGTACTGACTCGATTTTCACAGATATGAAATTACATACAATGTTGTCTGTACAGCAGTGACAGTCATTTATAATATTGGCATTAGCACAAACGTTATTTGTATAAAATTGTATATTTGATTGTTTGCATACAATAATTTTTAAACTGTAATGGATTGTAATTGCAGTTTGGCAAACAAAACTTTATTGATACATTATGCCTAACATTAAACCAGTTAAAGATGGTGCCCATGTACTTTTTTGTGAAGTGACATGCAGATTCTCTTTCTATGTCTAAATCACGATTGTATGAATACGGAACTGTAACATTTCTTTCCTTACCGTGAAAAACCGTAAAGGCGAAACGCGTCGGTCCGAGGCTATCGTATCTGCAATAAACAGCACTTGAGCACTGTGGAAGCGTCCTGAACCTTATTCTTTTGAACAAGAAATAAGTGTGGTAATTTTAAGGATTTCCAGGATCCGTTCAGGACCGCCGCAAGTTTGAGCCCCGTCCTACCGGAGAAGATATATATATATATATATATATATATATATATATATATATATATATCACAAAACTAAAACTGACATCATAGCACTGAACAAATAAGGCATCAGACACACTATGTCTGTCTTTATAAGTTTGAGTTTTAAATTTTAGACGAATGTTGAAAGTCATTGTACTCTAATAATGGTCTATTCCACATTTCAAAAATGTATATTCAAAAATAAAATCAACTTTATTTAAAAAGAATGTAAGCCTTTGTTAAATGTTTTGAGAAAGGCTGTTAGGATACAGCTCATATTAACAACTGCTTTCACATTTCTAAAATGTTAAGTGAGCAAAGTAAAACTAACATTAGATTATGCATTTCCTAAGCAAAAGGTTTTTTTCAAGTAAATTACCTGGCAAAAACATAAAACATGTCTTAATATTTTTTATGAGGAATGAGTGTGCCCTGAAGCAGAAAATACAATGTTTCTACTGACTGTGGAAATGCCTCTATACTTATATGAAATATCAGAGACTAGATTCTGTGCCAGGACCGGGGGTGAGGATTATTTTTCCATCTTTCTTTGCATAGCATCAGCAAACAAATGTAACATGTTTACCTTGCACTCAAAACAGTATAAGTGCAAAGCCTAATATCCCAAGAATCAGTTTGTGTCTTGTACTACAAAGCATATGACCAAACAAACCAATGACAGGCAATAATTCCAATACCGTCTCATGGCAGTATCCAATCTTCGACTGTCTTTGCTGCTCAGCAACCTTAGATGATTTCCTCTCTCATTATTTATTGATTCTGCTGTGGTGGTGTCATTTGCACTTTTTTCTGATATGTGCTGTTTTATTTGACTCCAAGTACATTGAGGCTGTCTGCTATCTGTTTTCACTCTGCAGTTCCACAACACATGTTGTGCTTTATTGAGCATCTAAGCCTGTGTTTATCTTTTTCCGCAAATTAAGCACAGGAGCTCTGTCAGGCCTATGGAGAAGTTGGGCATTCACCTGCTCCCACTAGGGCTCATCTCAGTACAGCATGGGTTCTTTTGGGCTAGGAACCCAGCACAGGAAATCCCTTTCAAGACGGTTGTGATTTAGGACACCTGTGACAAGTCAGTTCTTTCTTGCTAGAATCTTACTGAAAACCTGTGTTCCCGCAGGTCTTACTGAGATCTCTTACAGTGGCTTCACACCATATGCCCCCTGCTAATTGAGTATTTGCTTTTCTCTATGGATATAAATGTGGTCCTGCTGCAGAAAGAAATTGAGGCTCCTACATCTTCCTGTTACATTTTCAACCCGAGAGATGTAAAAACGACAACTTTTGTAGGAACTTTCCTGCAAGAGCTGCTAGGACAAACTTCTGGATTTTCTGTTCCCATTTACAAGATCCTGAAGTTAACTTTTCCTGCCTAGCAAGAGGGTTCCCTTATAGATCTGGATCTTATGGCTGACTGGCTGGCTGGGATGAGTGAGCAATTTCCTTCCTGGACAATGTGAACAGCACAATCCATGTTCCTGGTTGTGATGACATATGTTTGTAACCATGTAGAAATTGCTTTTAGCAATTCAATATTTTTAGAACGTTCATCGTAAGAAACAGCTAATAGGAACATTTACGCAATAGTACATTTCATGTACTGAATCGCAAAATGCGATTTGTTAAGAATCGGAATTAAAGATTCGGTAAAATAGACAATAGTTAATCTGGGAAGAAGTATGGTGCAGCGGCCAGGGCAGCTGACTCAGGAACACAGGGGCTCACAGTACAATCCCTGGTGCCAGCGGCAGGTTAGCCCAGCACCTTGTGACTCTGGGCAATAGCTCGCTTAATCTTCCCGACGGCCCCCAGCGCCGGGACACCTCGTCTGAGGTAGCTGCACGCTTTACAAATTCTGGTATTATTATTAGTTACCTTTTGCTTGCCTCACTCTGACTGACTGAGTATCTCCTACATCTCTGCATCTAAAGCTCCATATATGCTTTCTCCTAAACTGGGTTTGGGTCGACTCTACTGGGAAAGGTCTTCCTTTTCAAAAGACCATTGTGTTGAGGGATCTATTCACAGGTATATGTGGTTTGGAGGCTGAGAGCAAGTTTCTCCCCCCAGCTGAAGTGAAGGTGGCGAGCCAGAATTTACTAACGATAGAAACTGCAGCTTTCTTTTGGGGCAGCTATATTGAATAAGCTGAAAGATGAATGGGCACTACAGGTTATACACATCAAATGTTTTCATGGAGGTTAGTGAATTCGTTTTTGTAATATAAGATTTTCAATTAAAAGCAAGCTTTGCAGTGTGATGCAGAAAACGTGGGCTTTGTAAACATATGACTTTTTTCAGATGTAAGTGCGGAAAATGTCCTTATGTCTTGAATCCCACATTTGTGGAACTGCGGAAAACCTCTGCAGATATCAACAGTTGATGTACTAAAATCTCAGTAATGCCAACTGAGCAACAAAACACTTCTTCTTTTCGAAGAGGGCATATGTAGCTTGACAGTGAGTCTTAGGAATAGGTGGAACATGTGGTAAAAATAAGCCTTTCCTCATACCCTTCGCACCAAAGTTACTTTCAAGGAGGTGTGAGGAGGATGAGGGGGTGACAGAGGTGAACCAAGTTGTGGATGATCTTATATATTTTTGTCACTGATCGTTTGGACAAAGTACATTCCTGTATTCATTAAAGCACATGCATCCTTACCATCCTTGCTGAAGCAATCTTGGATAGAACAAATGTCTGGGAATCTGTAATCCCTGCCAAACGGCATCTGAGCCACATGATAAAGAAAATACATGCATGGGGTATTCATGGCGGAATGTCTTGCAGAGGGAGCCATCAGATACTCGTAAAAATCCTCCATTTTGTTTAGCCTAATGTCTTCCCTGACTTCAGCCTCCTTGGATTAGTACCTTTGTTAAAATAAACTCTGATATAGGAAAGCAACCGAGTACCCTTAAGTAGGACAGACTGACAAGATTACGAAGGTGTATGTAGCTGCATGTGAAAACTTGTATCACCACAGAGAGAAGAGGAGAACCAGTTATCATCCCCAGCAAGTAAGCCAATATAGAAAAAGATCTGTCTATCTATCGATCGATCTATCTATCTATCTATCTATCTATCTATCTATCTATCTATCTATCTATCTATCTATCTATCTATCTATCTATCTATCTATCTATCTATCTATCTATCTATCTATCTATCTATCTATCTATCTATCTATCTATCCATACATACATGCATACATTCATATATAGAACTGCTGGAAGCGTCAGTCCACCACTATATGGAGAGGCGTGGACACTGCGCCATCGTCTCCGATTTGGCCCTGCGTAGAAAACTGTGGCTGGAAGTAGGGGCAAGTGGGACAGCTAAGCTGCGTTTTTCACCTGACCGTGTTGGTACATTGGCCTTTCACTCACTGTGTTTTTGACATTCAAGGCCTCAAGCATCACCCGCCCGGCATAACATTATGCCGCATTGTGGGAATTGCAGTTTCCGAACATATGCTGAAGGGGTGGTGCTTCTGAACATGGAGGTCACGTGGGCGCACCCTATTTAGGAGGAGCGGGACTCTTTTCAAACATGCAAGCAGTCAACTCAGCTATTTAAATTTTGGTATTTGAAAAAGGAATGAGATTTCCGAAACGCGTCATACCTGCATAATCAGTAAAAGCTGTCTCATTGTGCTCCGCTGTGTCCCTCTCATCTTTCCGGCCAGGAGAAGGTGTGTTGGTGTATTTTCAGCGTGTTGGCCCTTGACACGCAGAGGGACCCTTCCAACAAGTGTTCTCGGCAACAAAGGCACAAGTGGTAACACTTTTCGTTTTTTCCGAGGGATTGGACCCCGAGGACCGCCATCAGACTCACGGGAAAAGAAGAACTGCTGGTAACGTCAGTCCACTACTATATGGAGAGACGTGGACACTGCGCCATCGTCTCCGGTTTGGCCCGGGGTAGGGAACTGTGGCTGGAAGTAGGGGCAAGTGGGACAGCTAAGCTGCGTTTTTCACCTGACCGTGTTGGTACATTGGCCTTTCACTCATTGTGTTTTTGACATTCACGGCCTCAAGCATCACCCTCCCCAGCATAACACTATGCCGCATTGTGGGACTTGCAGTTTCCGAACATATGCTGAAGGTGCTTCAGAACATGGAGGTCACTTGGGCGCACCCTATTTAGGAGGAGCTGGACTCTTTTCAAACATACAAGCAGTCAACCCAGCTATTTAAATTTTGGTATTTGAAAAAGGAATGAGATTTGCGAAACGCGTCATACCTGCATAATCATTAAAAGCTGTCTCATTGTGCTCCGCTGTGTCCCTCTCATCTTTCCGGCCAGGAGAAGGTGTGTTGGTGTATTTTCAGCGTGTTGGCCCTTGACACGCAGAGCGACCCTTCCAACAAGTGTTCTCGGCAACAAAGGCACAAGTGGTAACACTTTTCGTTTTTTCCGAGGGATTGGACCCCGAGGACCGCCATCAGACTCACGGGAAAAGAAGAACTGCTGGTAACGTCAGTCCACTACTATATGGAGAGACGTGGACACTGCGCCATCGTCTCCGGTTTGGCTCGGGGTAGGGAACTGTGGCTGGAAGTAGGGGCAAGTGGGACAGCTAAGCTGCGTTTTTCACCTGACCGTGTTGGTACATTGGCCTTTCACTCATTGTGTTTTTGACATTCACGGCCTCAAGCATCACCCTCCCCAGCATAACACTATGCCGCATTGTGGGACTTGCAGTTTCCGAACATATGCTGAAGGTGCTTCAGAACATGGAGGTCACTTGGGCGCACCCTATTTAGGAGGAGCTGGACTCTTTTCAAACATACAAGCAGTCAACCCAGCTATTTAAATTTTGGTATTTGAAAAAGGAATGAGATTTCCGAAACGCGTCATACCTGCATAATCAGTAAAAGCTGTCTCATTGTGCTCCGCTGTGTCCCTCTCATCTTTCCGGCCAGGAGAAGGTGTGTTGGTGTATTTTCAGCGTGTTGGCCCTTGACACGCAGAGGGACCCTTCCAACAAGTGTTCTCGGCAACAAAGGCACAAGTGGTAACACTTTTCGTTTTTTCCGAGGGATTGGACCCCGAGGACCGCCATCAGACTCACGGGAAAAGAAGAACTGCTGGTAACGTCAGTCCACTACTATATGGAGAGACGTGGACACTGCGCCATCGTCTCCGGTTTGGCCCGGGGTAGGGAACTGTGGCTGGAAGTAGGGGCAAGTGGGACAGCTAAGCTGCGTTTTTCACCTGACCGTGTTGGTACATTGGCCTTTCACTCATTGTGTTTTTGACATTCACGGCCTCAAGCATCACCCTCCCCAGCATAACACTATGCCGCATTGTGGGACTTGCAGTTTCCGAACATATGCTGAAGGTGCTTCAGAACATGGAGGTCACTTGGGCGCACCCTATTTAGGAGGAGCTGGACTCTTTTCAAACATACAAGCAGTCAACCCAGCTATTTAAATTTTGGTATTTGAAAAAGGAATGAGATTTGCGAAACGCGTCATACCTGCATAATCATTAAAAGCTGTCTCATTGTGCTCCGCTGTGTCCCTCTCATCTTTCCGGCCAGGAGAAGGTGTGTTGGTGTATTTTCAGCGTGTTGGCCCTTGACACGCAGAGGGACCCTTCCAACAAGTGTTCTCGGCAACAAAGGCACAAGTGGTAACACTTTTCGTTTTTTCCGAGGGATTGGACCCCGAGGACCGCCATCAGACTCACGGGAAAAGAAGAACTGCTGGTAACGTCAGTCCACTACTATATGGAGAGACGTGGACACTGCGCCATCGTCTCCGGTTTGGCTCGGGGTAGGGAACTGTGGCTGGAAGTAGGGGCAAGTGGGACAGCTAAGCTGCGTTTTTCACCTGACCGTGTTGGTACATTGGCCTTTCACTCATTGTGTTTTTGACATTCACGGCCTCAAGCATCACCCTCCCCAGCATAACACTATGCCGCATTGTGGGACTTGCAGTTTCCGAACATATGCTGAAGGTGCTTCAGAACATGGAGGTCACTTGGGCGCACCCTATTTAGGAGGAGCTGGACTCTTTTCAAACATACAAGCAGTCAACCCAGCTATTTAAATTTTGGTATTTGAAAAAGGAATGAGATTTGCGAAACGCGTCATACCTGCATAATCATTCAAAACTGTCTCATTGTGCTCCGCTGTGTCCCTCTCATCTTTCCGGCCAGGAGAAGGTGTGTTGTATATATATATATATATATATATATATATCTATACTAATATAATAAAGAGAGAGCCCAAACCTTTGAGGTGGGTAATCTCAGGAACCACAGCACCAATCACAACACCCAATACAGCATTGGAAAGGGCAGTTGCAGCAGAAGGACATAGGCTATGCAGACGCCCACCATATACATTTAAAAGGTAAAAGAACCGTGCCAGCAAAGTAGTCCCTTGTGGGAGTGTCTGCGTTGTGCTGTGGGCGTGTGCTGGGGGCGTGACAAACGCTGGGGGCGTGTGGTACGTTCCGCCCTTCATGCCATGTCTCATATCGTGTGCTAATCCCACCCTGCTCCCTTTAAATACCCCTGCACCCCATAATCCTAACCCACCCTAACTCCTTAAAATACCCCAACACCCTTAAACACTAACCCATCTTAACCCTATATATATACACCGTACCCCAAAACCCAAACCTATCCCTAAACCCTAAAAATACCCCTGTACCCCAAAACCCAAACCTAGCCCTGAACCATATAAATACCCCTGTACCTCAAAACCCAAACCTACCCCTGAACCCTAAAAATACCCCTGTACCCCAAGACCCAAACCTAGCCCTGAACCCTAAAAATACCTCTGTACCCCAAACCACCCCTGAACCCTAAAATACCCCTGTACCCCAAAATCCAAACCTAGCCCTCAACCCTTAAAATACCCCTGTACCCCAAAACCCAACCTACCCCTGAACCCTAAAAATACCCCTGTACCCCAAAACCCAAACCTAGCCCTGAACCCTAAAAATAACCCTGTACCCCAAAGCCCAAACCTAGCCCTGAACCCTTAAAATACCACTGCACCCCAAAACCCAAACCTACCCCTGAACCCTAAAAATACCCCTATACCCCAAAACCCAAACATAGCCCTGAACCCTAAATATACCCCTGTACCCCAAAACCCATACCTATCCCTAAACCCTAAAACTACCCCTGTACCCCATAACCCAAAACTATATCTGAACCCTTAAAATACCCAAACACCCCAAAACATATACCTCAGTACCCAAAAACATATACCCCTATACCCATACTTACCTTATCCAAACACAAAAAAACACATGCTTTTACCATTTATGCATTTACAACGAATTGCGTTGTAAATGTATGCGTGGTAAAAGCATATAAAATGTTAATGCCATGCGTTATAATGGCATTGCGGAGTCATGGTACTTTCGTAATGAAAGTATGCAGAGTGATGGTATGCGGAAAGAAAGTTGCGGAATAATGGGTGTTTACCCTCCCCGGTAAGTACATTGGTGGCACGACGGCCCACATCTCCAGCAACATACTCATATTTTTTCACCACCCATTTGAAAAATGCACAGGTCTCTCTCATTGATGGCCAGCACCGACATACACTTTTAGACACACCTCCCGCCACAAGTTCTAGAATTGCGAACTTTAGAGCTGGGGAGCTACGTTCAAATCTCGGCATCAGCTCAACATCCTGTGATTCCAGGCAAATCGCTTTGTCTCCCCGTGCCAACCACAAAGAATGTGTTCTTCTGTAATGTAAATTGTACTCATGCTATGTTGTCGAGTTTGTGCTATATAATATTGCAAGGAAAAATAAAGCAGGGAAACTCGAGTTCACACACTACTGAACGCGCACTCTTAAGTGCATCAGCAGTGCACTGTGAATCGGAGCGTTTCACAGGCCTGTCACAGATAAGAAATGCTATCAAAACGAAATCCTACAAAACAATATACTACTGGCCGGCAGCACCCGGACAACGTCGGGATGGGCTGCTAGTATATATATATATATAGTTAAGGAGCAAATTTATCTATATTTCTAGTTAAATGATGTAACTAGAAACCATGTAAGTGAGTGCAATCATCAATATTCCAAATTCCAAATTAACTTACAGTATCATCTTCTTCAAAATCTCCATCAGGATCCTGGGGTTTCAATGGCCTACTGGACCCTGTTTGAAAAGAAAACAAGCAAAGAGTCATACTTAAACCAGGCCTAATACACATTTCGGGTAATGTAGATTCAAAGGTGCAATGCAAGCCTTATATTTTATCTGCACTTTTATCTTGAAAGGATTAAAATATGACAAGAAATATGATTAGGTTAAATATATATACAAACAATCGGACGTTTCCTTGAATTTCGAGTGTTTACATTATCAGCTAACCACTTGTTTCACTGGGAAGTACTATTGCTGAAGATAATATCACTGCCATGGAAATAGTTTTTTGAAGATAAAATCATGTTCTGTAACATAAAAGGACGATCTCCTGAGTACTGACAACATAAATAAATAAATGAATTAATAATGAGAAATACAAATTATAAGTTACATAACCATTGCAAATGAAAATATGAAATGAATTCTTCAAAACCTAAGGTTAGGTAAAAGTACAATTGAAAAAATACAGGAGCTAACACCACCAAACAGCAGACTCTCATGCAGAATTAATTAAGTAATCATGAAGGTGAGACAATTCAGCCAGATTCATGAAGCCAAATTGCGATCGCAATAGCTGCGAATTGGCAATTGCGATCGCAATTTGAAAAAAAGCAATTCTTGATAGTGAAAACTCTAAAATTGCGAATTCGCTAAAGAAAAATTGCGATTTCGCAAAGTAATTCGCAGAATCCAGGAAGAAGGCCATTAACTAATCGGAAACTGCGAGAAACCATGGATTCTGCGAATTAATTTGCGAAATCGCTAAATAATCGCTATCGCTATTCAAGTAAAATTGCAAAATGCAAAAACCCCGAAATTCGCTATTAGCGACGCGCAATTTAAGGAGAACCCAAACCAGGTGGTAACCAGTAAGGAAAAAAAAAAAAAAAAACTTTAACAAACTACCAACAGGTGCAGGCCTGACCAAACACACTTAAGGATACGCAGCTGGAGCATGAGGACTCTCACAATGCCAGGACTCTACATGGTGGTCAGGCGGCGAAGGCTACAGCGAGCAGCAGGGAACAGACGCAGGATCCAGGAGCGAATATTCCACCAGCGGGTCACCCTTCTGGGCCAAACTGATGAGCAAATTTACTCTAAGTACCGCCGGAATGGGGCAATGATCATCAAGCTGATCCGGGACCTAGACCCCCTGATGCAGCACCCAACAAGGAGGACCAATGCCGTGCCCACCCATGTCAAGGTCTTGTGCAGCCTGCACCTACTGGCCTCCGGAAGCTTCCAGGGGATAGTCGCTGTTGCAGGGAGTATATCCCAGCCCACCATGTCCCGCTGCCTAAGGAGTTTCCTGGAGGCAATGCTGACCCGGCTACACCACTACATCTCATTCCCGACCACCCAACAGGACTTGAATGACACCAAGCTTCAGTTCTACAACATCGCGCAATTCCCACATGTAATAGGATGCATTGATTGTACCCACATCCACATCTGCCCATCAGCACAAACGGAATACATGTCTTGCAACCCCAAGTCCTACCACTCCCTCAATATCCAGATGGTGTGCAACGCCAAGACAATCATCACGGACATAGTGGCACAATATCCGGGGAGCACACATGACTCCTTCATATTCCGGCACAGCGGCATGCACACACGACTGGCCAGGGGAGACTTTGGCGAAGGACACCTACTAGGTAAGTACACATGCCCCCAAATAGTACACTGTGATCATGTATCTGCGCAGAACAGGCACTCACCCTGTGCTTCTTTCCTTCAGGTGACAGCGCCTACGGTCTCCGTGAGTACCTCCTCACCCCATACCTCAACCCTGCCACACCACAGCAACGGCGTTACAATGCTGTACACATACGCACAAGAAATTGCATTGAGAGGACATTTGGGCTTTTGAAGAGCCGTTTCCGCATACTTCACAAGACTGGTGGGGCCATCAAATACACGCCTGAGGTGTGCTGCTGCATCGTGGCCGTGTGTGCAATACTCCACAACATTGTTACCAAGCGCAGGATACCAGTGGAGATATCTGGCAGTGAGTCGGAAGGGGACAACCGCCCACCTCCACATGTGCGTCATGCAACCGGGGAAAATCCTGCAGAAGGACACAGGCGCCGCAACCACATCACTATTAACTGTTTCTAGTGCACCAATTCCCCTCACACAACACTGCACTCATGCATGACAAATGTAATAATGACATGAGTTGGAGTTAAGTGAGACCATACATTTTTATTGTTAATTCACAATAATGTGGCCTTTGCTTTCCTTGGTGTCACATGAGGACAGTATTGCTTCATACCTCCCCATGCAGGGGTAGAAGGCTTGCTTAGGTGTCCAGCATGGCCCTACAGAGAGTGTTCAAGGTGTCACTGGCGCCTACGTCCAGATGCACCAAGTCGTCTTTCAGGGTCCTGAGGGACGGTGTTGGCCCATGATCCTGCTGTGGGCCTGCTGCTACAGCGGCGTTCAGGCACCGGCGTCAAGGACATGCTGCTGTTGGTCGACGCGACCTCGCTGACTTCGTCACCTCCCCCCCCCCTGGTTCACCATGGGCAGTGGGCTGCATGCTGAGCACTGCTGCTGTTAGCTGTTCAAGTGACCTGGCCACAACCAGGCAACACTGTACCATTTGCCCCTGCATGGCAAGTGATCTGCGTGAAAGTTGCGATGTAGCATTGCCTACTATGTGGTTGGACCTGGTGTGGGCCGACAGGCGGGCCAGTAGTTGGCGGTGGCGGCGGTGGGTCATGTCCTGCTGGGCTACCAGCAGCTGACTATTTTCACGGACAGCTGCGGTTATCTGTCCGACATTGTGGGAAGTCTTCTGCACCTGAAGATGTATCGCTGCCAGGTGACACGCCTGTGTTTGGTGTACCGCCAGCATGCGGCGTTCAATGGCCAGGCCAGGATCAGGTAGATGGAGTGCCCTGCCTGTGCCTGTTGAGGCTTGACGCTGCTGGTGTCTCAGTCCGCTGGACTGGGATCTTGCTCCGGCTGTGCGCCTCGTCTGCCTCCTAGCCGCTGGTGGTGTGGCCTGTACAACTGCTGTGGGTGTCTGTTGGGGCGGTGGCTGGACACCTGTGGTGCAGGGGTGGCCCTGTCCACACGGGGTGGTGGTGGTGGAATCACTGCAGGTGGCTGGGATGGACCTGGTTGTTGGTCAGATTGGCCCTCACCCTCGGAGTCCTCCGGTAACTCTTCGATATGTAGGGCCTCGCTGTCAGTACTGGGTTGGTCGGCAGCACCTGTGATGTAAAAGGGTGCATGATTAATGATATGTATCTTGCACATGAGATGTTGCTACATGCATGCAGGCTTGCTTTCCCTGACTGGCTTTTGGAATTACTTTGATTTGACAGGTCTGGCTGTGTTGGGCTATCTGGGGAATTATGATTACACTACAACTACAACAATGCATTGGGGCATTTCATGTGTGTATGGCCTGCATTACTGGGGATGTCATATTGCTAGCTCAGGAGTCATGGGCATTGTTAGAGGACGGGGTCACAGTCGCATGGCACTTACCTTGTGATTGTTGGCTGGGTCGGGTCGAGTCCAGCTGAGTAACACCCACGCAGGCTTCTGGTGTGAGGGTGTCCTCGACAAGGTCCCCCAATGGAGTGCTGGGTGTGGCAATTGGATCCCCTCCACCGGTGGCAACTCGCTCCCCAAGCCTCTCCGCAATACGCTCCTTTGCATGACCTCACAGGTCGTACCAGCGCTTCTTCAAGTCGTCGATTGACCGCTGGGTCACCCCGACTGCATTTACTTTTGCGCGGATGCACAGCCAGATCCGGCGCTTGTCTGCCTCTGGCACCCTCCGGGAGTCCTTGCCGAAGAGGCGTCCATGGTCCTGACAGACCCCCTCTATGAGGTACTCAAGTTCTTGTTCAGAGAACTTTATTTTTCTCTTCCTTCCTTGGCCACTGCTCCCTGCTGCTTCCTGGGACATGTTGGTGGTATGTGTCCTGCTGGGGTGCTGCAAAATCACTGTTGTTGAGCTCTTCACAATGCTGCTTCCACTGTCTAGCTCGGTGATCTGTTTGTGGGAGGGAAAAGCCTACTTCCTGGTTGTGATGTCATCAATGGCCTCGAAATGCGACTTCCCGTTTTTGCGATCTCGCAGTTAGCGAGATCGCAAATTGCGATTTCGCTAATTGCGAAATCGCAATTTCAACATGGAAAACGTGCGATTCTGCGAAATTTAAGCGATTGTGGCACACTCGCAATCAGAAATTGCGGGCGATTGCGATTCACATTTTTCAATCACATTTCTTCATGAATGCCATTCTGCGATTTTCAAATTGCGATTCGCTATTTTTCGCTATTAGAAATTCGCAGAATGGCACTTTGATGAATCTATATGAATGTCTTTTCAAATAAGGTTCAAGAGATATTCATTATCTCTACATCTAATAAAAATTCTTTGAGCAGAGAGAAACGGGACATTTCTGGCAAAAAAACAATCCACAGTCACAAACCTAACGTGCCCAGTATAAGGGCATATATATGTATCTGTCATAATACATAACATTTTGCATCTATCATCTGCTACTATAAAACTCAAAAGAAGGTATGGTGTCACACATGAACTACTAATTGAGTGAATGTAATCAGGTATAAAATAAGCCTTGAAGCATGTGCACGATACTGAAACTAACCAGGATTATTAAAAAACACAACTGAAGTCAAATATTGCTCCATACATCTAAGAAAGAAAGAAAATCTAATGCATATACACAGGTATTAATAGAGTTCTTTGAAAACCAAGAGCCACTTTCCAAATTTTAGAGAAGGCTTACTATTCTAGCCCTGTTCATCCAATAATGTGTTTTCCAAGATCACTTATATTTTGAGGAACCTAGTTATAGGTATGTTCATAACTGCTGTGTTTCGGCTCGAAATTAAATGAAGAAAAACAGTATATTTATGCAGGACAATCTTTTCTTTGAAACAATATCAGGGTCGGTCTAGGACAGAAAATAGGGCCGGGAACAATAAGGAAAGTGGCCCCCATATGAAATCAAACAACTAAAAAAGTGGCTCATATTTCCAAATCAGGGCAGTATTAAACTTGTGCAAAAAGCCTGCCGGATACGCGCTTTGCATTGCAAGATATGGGAGTCTGCATGGATTTGAGCTTGCTGCCGGCAATGTTTGTGGATTATCAGCGAAATCAACAGTAAAGAAAACGTCACCCCAGACCAATAAAGAGGCCCACAAGCAGCCAGAAAATGGCCCACACAACTGCTACGTCAGACCAGCCACTGGGACATTGCCAAAGTCCCCGGCCTTGTGTTATTTTTTTCCGAAGACAAGCTCAAGACAATTTGACTAGAGTGCAGTTTTACAAATCAACACATGAGGGCAACATGGAACTATGAAAAGGTTTACGTTATACCATAATAAATGCATTGTACATTATACTGTAGAACTCTGCGCGAATGCCACAAGAAATGCACGTGTGAGATTTGCTCCTGGCATTACAAGAGTTGAGATTTTTCAAACCTATCTCTCGGAAGGATCATGGGCATATTGACTGCCCGTGGTCCTGCGTGCAGTTCTTAAATCTACAAAATTGCCACCAATAACTACTGTCCAGATTATGGGGAGAGGATGTGTTCTGACTGCTAGACTGACGACCGTGGAGCTGGGAAACAAAGGTTCGAGCCTCGGGGTCGACTCCACATCCTCTGATACTGGGCAAATCACTTAACCACCGAGGGGCATATTATCAACAACTAGCGATATTTATCGCTAAATAAGCTTAGAGACATTTTTTTATTGCCGCGCATCGCCGGATTTTATTGCAGAGATAACGTGCTATTACCAACGTTTATCTCCAATGCGATAAATTATCCGGCGATAGCGGCGAAATGCGTGAATATCGCTGGGAATCCAGCGATATTCAGGCATTAACGCCAATAGGGTCTTAACCTGAATATCCAAATCCCATTGGATATACAGGTGAAGAACTGGTCTGAGCAGGCGTTAGTTTTCAGCGATATTTGCGCTTAGCGCATATTTTTTAATCGCTACGCCTGCGTTGATAATAGGCGATAGCGATGTTAGCGACTGCTTTCAGTCGGTAACAGGTTGGGTAAGCCCACTTTGCATGTCATTAGCAATAAATATCGCTGACGTGCAAAGTGGGCCCCAAACCGCTCGCTATCACCTAAAAGCTGTCGCTAACCGATGTTAGCGACAGCTGGCTAATAGGGCGATGAAATTATCACCACCTTGCGGCCGAAAACGGCTGCAAAAGTGGAGATAATTTCATTTCGTCTGTCTTGGTAATATGCCCCCCGTGCCTACCAGAAAATATGAATGTGTCCTTGGGTAAGTTAACCGGTGCTCATGCAAAGCCCTGCAATACCTTCTGGTCGAGTTCCAGCTATATAAATTTGCACAAAAAAAAAAAAAATGACAGAAATCTTTTTATGCTGTATTCTCAAGCACGGTTGGGAAATAAGGGTTATTATAGTGTGGCAAGCTTTAACAGTCATTTTAGGTCTCGCCTATCTGTTGGAGACATATTATGGGCTATCAAGAACATACAGAAGCTTACAGCCCACCCATTGCTTAACATTGAATGACTTTCCTGTCACACTCATTTGCCTTTTTGTTTGTGTCTACACTTGTCAATCTTGTGTTTGTTCCTCCTAAGTGTAGCATATTAATGTTATGCGCACTAGGACCCTTGTGGTTCTGTGAGGGAAATATGTAATATGCGGGGAGGTGTTAGGGTGTGGTTATTGGGAAGTATGATGTAATGTGCAGTGTATGAGTGTATGTTGAAGGCTAAAGTATTGCTTGACAGCAGCTCCTGTGTGGCATAATTAAACTTGCATTAGACACAGTATAAGAAAGGCTGCTACAAAATGTGCAAAAAGGATTAAGATACAAACATGCTTGTGGGCTGGGGAAGACGCTACAACTGGTGACAAATAAGGATACGTGCCTGATAAGACAAGACTACTCTCCCTGAGAGTTTGCAACGATATGGCAAACTGCTCGTGCTTAATTTGAGCCGGAGCTTGCCGGTGCTTAGCACCGGCACCTAATTATTAGGGCCGGGCCAGCAGTCACGGCAGCATTGAGTGCACCTGCGTCAGTAATTGATATATTATAATGAGTTGTGCGTCAGAGAGAGCGTTTGCTGTGTTGCTGTCACTTTGTTTTTTAAGCTCTGGAGAGTAGACTAATACCGTACTGGTTGGTTGCTGACTGATGTGTAAAAATGAAACTGTAAATAGTACACTGACTCACTGCCCAGACTCCGATTTTCCTCCTCACTCCCTCGTCTTCAAGACTGCCTTCCGGGCGGCCGCGGATCAGTGGTGGGCGGGACACTGTAGTCTACGGGGGTTGGGGCTGTGCGCGGCAGAGGCAGCGACGCATGCGCAGATTTGAATGCGCGCGCATTGACCATTCGCTGTTTTAATTTTGCCTTGGCACGCACGCCCGCCCCAGCATACCCGTAAGGCCGCCCGCACCTCACCCCGGTCGGTGGTGGTGTTGATTATTACGCCCGCGCCGCCTTTCAAAGTAGCGGGAGTAGTCGGACCTCACCTGCTACTTGGACGACTCAGTAAGTACAGTTCTGCTCACCAGGTGAGGGCGAGGGAGCAGGGCCTGGCACTCAGGCAGCAGGCGCGGCGCCGCTGTGATGGTGATGACTGCTGGTCATGTTGATTGGTCTACCGTCTGGAGTGGACTCTGCTGGTCATGATGGCCGGCGCCGCCCGGCGCCAAATCAACATGATTAGGATTTAAATAAAGCTGCGCAGCAGGGCGGGGGGGGGGGCTGGCAGGCCGCAGGCCGCAGGATTACTGTTTTAAAAAAAAATCATAATGTTGATTCATTGGTGACTGACTGGTTTGATCAAGATGGCCTGGTGCAGGACTGGCCTGGTGTAGGCGGCGTAGGCCCGCGGCCAAATAAATAAATAAAGCTGCGCAGGTGAGGCCTACGCTACGTCGACTGGTTTACTTACTGATTATTACGTTGATCATACCTGGTCACTCTGATCATGAGGAGGAGGTTTGGGTGTTTGATCATAAAGATCATGTTGTCTGTAGTGCACTGCAGGCTATTGTTGCGGGCCGGCCCGGGCTGCCTGGATAGATGGATCAGTACTTGCCCAGGCAGCCTGGGATGGATTCAGTTTCGGTTCAGGGCAGAGGTCAGGGCAGGCTGAGCTCATAAAATATGTGTGGGTTGGCAAGCAGCGTGCGCAATGTTTTTCACACTGTAATGCGCGCGCATTTACTGCTTTGCCACCACACCCCACCCCACCATACCGGCAATGGATCTGGCTCTGAGGCCAGCTCACCACCACCATCCGAGTCATCGTGGCCCGGTGGCCAACCAGCCAGCCGCCGATCAAAGTAGCGACGATCGGGGATGATTGGATGTGATGGATTGATTTTGTCACTTGTGCACACTCACAGTATGTTCACAAGATCAATGCGGATTGCGGCGTGATGATGTAAATAAAATTTGAAAGTGCACTGTGCAGTCCAAGTAATACTGCATAACACCGGAGGGTCAGGTAGCCACGGCGCGAGGAGGAGGGGGGTGCTTTAGGAATAGCACAGCACGGGCGGGGCATCTCTGCAGTAGGGGGGTATGTGCGTGGGGCATGATTCGCCAAGACGAGCTTGAATGGGGCCCTTCCTAAGCTGCGAAGAGGCATCTCTCTCATCAGGACGGGGGGCCGTACCCAATCACTGGTGCCTTTTGTTCAGTATTGCACGTTTTTCCTACTGCTCAGAGTGACTGGTTAGTATATGAAACCTTAAAACGATTTTAAGCGGCTTCACACCAAGGCAGAAGTTCTAACTTGTTGAGGCATCAAAAGTATGAACTTTTCCACCAGTGCACGAGATCCTCATAATTTTGGAGAACTAAACATTATTTCAGTGGCTTTTCGGTTATTTTGCAAGTGAAACGGTTCACACGAGTTCAAGGAAATGCTGGCCAGTCAAGGAACCCTTCTCTTTACCAGCGACTTCTCACATGATACCTGCAGCAGACGCAGCCCAGTTAAAAGGCGCGCTTTCTCCCTTTGAGAGTGTACCACATGTTCCTCAAAAACACCACGTGTAAAAGTGCACATGACGTGGACACGCCTCATAGTACAGTATAAATGCATCAAGCACATTAAAGGAAGTCTCCGAGTCCTACAACAGTCAAGACTGCAGCGTGATTCCAAAATTCCTGGGCCGAAAATATGGCGATTGTGCAAAGAGGCTGGACCTAAGTTTCAACCAACTGAACTCAGAATTGAAATGTCTGCCTCGCCCTATCCCAGTCTGCTCTGTCTTGCCCAAGAAGAAGGTATTTGCCCCATCCACAGACCTCTGTTAAAGGAAACTGAACAACCTTCCTGGCTCCTCTCAACACCAACCTCCTCAACTCTTCCTATCTTGGGGTGTTATGCCGCCACACAAAGCCAAACTTGCAATGGCTGTCCCTTTGTAGGAAAAAGCCAAATGATGAAACTGAAAATGTCCCTATAGAAAATGAATGTGTTCATTAGACTGTTTTAATTCTTTAACTATTCAACCTCAGTTCCTTAATTGCATGCCTATATAAGCCCTCACCATATCCTCGTCCAAGCTGAAGACCATCAACAATTTCGGAAGGCATGCTCATTTGTTATCAAGGCTATTAGGGAGCAGAACATTGGTTTGGGTGTTACCAGCAATGCATGTCAGCAGCTAAACTGGTTTTCAGTGCGCTACAGACAACTCCCTTCTATCAGGATGAAAGGATCAGAGCTGAGCTACAGCCTGAATAGAGAAAGTATAAGAGAGCACTGTGATGGTCCAAATTTTCCATGTTTTTTTGTAATGTTGCACATTTCAAGAACTGAGGCTGAGTATATATGTAACCTGGAGGGTGTCCACGTCATTTACTGTGCATAGGAGGGGCAATTTCGTTCAAGAGATTCTGTGGCATCTGGAGTGGATGTTTAATGGATGCCAAGATCACACAGACTTTTGAATGATTGATACCCTTAAAAACTGTATCTTTTCGGAAATACGTCAGGTTTATAAAGTGCTCTCTTCTTCCTATTCCAAGACTGTGAAATGCATTTTGTTTGCCTTTTATTTTCTCTTTAATCACTCTTCAACTAGTTGAAAACCTGAATAAGCCAGGATGCAAAGAATTCTGTGAGGTTAATTAGGTTTTTCTTGGCTGCCAAGCACTTTACTTTTAAGTATGCTAGAATTGTTAATCTCGGCTGTTTAAATCATTTGTTAAAAAGCGGATGAACTCTTGTTGGCCAAAGCCATGGCAAAGAAACTCCTCTGCAGCTGTAGCACATACATGAAATTAACTCAAAACATGTACAAATGCTTGCAAGTAACATATCTTTTTTTTATTTTATTATTATTCAAGCTTTGTGTTTGGTGCAGCCAAGCTTCATAAGAGCTGGTGCACCCGTGCAAGGAAATGAGAGTTTACATATGATTTACAAAAACTTGAGAGGGCTGATTGTGTTGCAAGCCTCTGTTTTACTGAAAGAAAATATGAACACTTGTTTTCTATAAGGAGAAATAACACGGGAACAAGTTGAGCATTCTTGCTGACAACACATGCTGTCCAGGTAAATCATACTCCTGAAGGATGTTTTCGCAGAGCTCAGGCATGTTCAAGAAACAATGAATCATGATTAAGGCATTGTGTCAATTGAAAGGACTGCAGTTATTTATCTGATGTTTTCAGAGCCATTGGAGGCCCTGGGTATTTGTGCAGGTATCTTCATTGGTCAGGCTGCGTGAGAAAAAAAAATGATGTGACAATCTTCTTTGTTAGTTAGCCCACGTGTCGTCATCAGATAGATTTGAGCCTGCTTCTTCACTGTGGTAATGGGACCCACTCCCAAATGTCATTACATTGAAGTTTACTTTTCAAATGTGTAACTTTAATGTGGTAAATCAACACATACAGCACTGAAATTGTCCCTTTTCAATGCATTAGTCATTTTAGCTAATGTATTCCAAAATTGTGCTTTAAATGCACTTTTGAGTTAATCTTTTTCAAAATGTTTACAGGGCAGGGGAACCTCCTATCAAAACCTTACTATGAGGAAAGCTCCCTTGCTGAAATTCGGATCAGCCAGGTATATATTACCTCTGACTTTTAGCAGTGGCAATTGACGATGTGGGTGGAGCGACTATAGTAAGTGGGTGGAGCCAGTGGGGGAAGTGGGTGGAGCAAGAGAAAAGTAGGTGTGGCCTCTGACAAACATTTGAGCACCTGCACTTCATATTTTACAAATTAAGCACTGCACGTATGCCCATAATCGATGCAAAGCAATCTGAGATCGGTACATGTGGAGTCAAAGCCCTGCTCCAGCCCATATTCGGCAGCAGAAGAAATCAAAAGCCCTACAGAAGAACATATTTCAAAATGCATGCCAAATCCGCAGAAGAGCTGGTTGACAGAGATGCTGCACCACGCCCCATATACAGAGCAACTAAGCAAACGTAGCAAGAAATAATGATCATGTCAGCAAGGTACGAGAAACAGGGAACTTACTGTCACAGGTGAATGAAGTCTACTGCGATGCATGCTTTGAAGGTAACTTCTGCTTGCAGGAGTAGTCTAAACTAGTCAGCATCGTAGTTGCCTGAACGGCATGTGCCATCACAATGGCGGCAGACGGGAGCGTGAAATACAATGTAGGCATTTTCCTGAAGCTACTACCCCCTTCCTGTACTTCTAAGATGCAGAACATTGGTGTCAGGTGGGCTGTATTGAGCAAAGCATTTGATGACTTCATAGATGTACTAGATGAAGAAGATGACAAGAAGATCATGAAATATTTGAAAAACCTTGCAGGCGATGGAGTGAATTAAGTAATAAAGAAAATATCACAGACTGATATAAAATCATACCAAAATGTAAAAGAAGCATTGGAGGCCAAGTTCAATCCAATGCCAAATGTCAACTATGAAAGTTATATCTTCAACCAAGCATGACAAAAGGTTGGTGAAACAATGGACAAGTTTGTAGAAAGACTTAATGTCCTCATTAAACACTGCAAGTTCGGTGACTTCACCGGCGAAGAAGCCATGTGCCTCAGAGTCATTGATGGCTGTCTTTCAGACTCGTTCAGAAGGTGCATGCTGAGAGAAACACACAGTCTAGAGAAAATGCTGATGGCTGTGAGAGCAGAAGAACAAGCAGACCGACAAGCTGCTGACATGGAAGCAGGAACGGGACACAATGAATTGGCATTCACCCTGAAAATCAACCACAAGCATAAACAAGATAAATGTAAGTCATCGTCTTTAAAGAAAACAAAGCTATATATCTGATGTGGATTTTCATTTCCTCATGAAGATAAATGTCCAGCCATAGTACAAGTCTGCAAAGATTGTGGGAAAGAGAACCATTTGATAACTGTGCACCGAGCTAAAGAAAATCATGTGCATGATGTCGGCAAGGAAAGATAGACGCAAGGCTGTTCCAGAAGCATTCTCGCCACGACTCTAAAACCAAAAAGCAAACTCAGCTGCGACCAGTAGAAACCAGGCAAATTAATAATCGTCAAGCTCATTGTACAAAGGTTCTTCAACCTCACTATCGAGTACCAGCAAGCAAGATGTGTGAGCGTTGATGATATCTATCAACGGACAGTGTGCACATGTGGGGTTAGCTGCCTGTAAAGAAAATCATAGTTCAAAGAAAGGTCACTAAACAAAGCAACAAACTTCATTTGGACACTGTCCCAAAATCACATTTAAAGTAAACGATCATCCAATAACTTTCATCACAGACAATATTGTGTCGATTAATATCATGTCAATGGAAAAGTTTAACAGCCTATCCCCTGTGCCCCGTCTCACCCAGTCCGAGCCATTGCTAAGCCAAGGGTCATTCACAGCGACAATGTGATAGAAAAGGGTGTTGGTGCAAGCCACTATTCATGTCCTGCAGGGACTTCATTGAGTGCCTGTTTTACTCAGTTTTGCCATTGCTGCTTACATGGGGTTGATAGCACTCAACTACAACCTCTGTGCTCAGTCTTAGATCACAAGCTGGTTCCGGTCGTTGTTCCTTGGCCTGGGAAAAATAAAAAACCTGAAAGCATAGCTTCATATCAATAAAGACATTTACACTGTTGCTCCTCTGACTAATCAAAGGCTTTGTCCAGTGTTTATTTTAAACTAGACCCATACGTTTAGTCCCTGAGCTCTGGCCCGTCTGTTATTGATTATTCTACCCCCCCCAGATTTGTCGCCTAACAGACAACTACGATCAAGGACAGTTAGCACAGTTGTACTGAGACCTTGTAAAAAAAACGTGAGATGATAATGTGCCTACCAAGAAATGTATATGTAAGCAAAACAATTTCTGAGTGCACTATCATATGCTCGTGCACAAGCAACATGGATGCTAAGGGTGACTGTTTACAAGATGTCAACTTTAATGCCTTAACGGCTGCCGCGATTTTGTGGAAGTGCTGCAAAACAGGCAGGGCCGCGTAAAATGGAAGTGTTTATGCATAGGGCCTAACAACCACACAACAGGAACTGAACATGTGTCACATTTACAACTGTTTGGCCCTCAAGGTAACGCAACCAAGTGACAATATCTGACCTTCCTGCCCATGCTTCGGAGAGTGTTGGAGTTGACTTTTTTGGAGCCTTTAGGAAATGGACACCATCTTATGGTATTCATAGACACATATTTGCATTTTCCTTTAGTGGAAGACTTATCTTCGACATCCCAAAACAAAGTCATAAAATGGCTAATGTTGTTCCGTTTACAGGAAACCCACATTGAGGGTTCTCAAACATACCTCTTAAAAACACTGGGCTATAAACTGGTTTGTGCAACTACACAAGGGGCTCGGGTGCCGGGGGTTGCTATTCTAGCCAAGGGTACAGGATATACTTTTACCCGCTGTAAGAATGACAAATTTGGCCGCTGGGCAGTCACAGAATGCAAGGATGGATAGGGGCAGAAGATAACGATTTGTGCCATATATGGGATCAATAGAGATGACCCGTCTGTTTTTAATGATATTTCTAATGAGCTCTCACACTGGCCTTTACCTTTATTGATATGCGGGGACTTTAATATTAACCTCCCTAGCGACTGGTCCATTAAGGACGACTGGTTGTACAAAGGCCGGAAGCCGAAAGTATTTAAGGCGATAAAACACATGTGCTATACACACGGGCTTATAAACGGGTGGCAAAGTTCCAATATTAACGATCCTGGCTATACTTTTTTTTCCAATCCACATCACACACACATTAGAATAGATTTTTTTCTGATGTCAAATTCACTAAAATCTAAGTCCCAAATCATGAAACTGCCTAGAATTCTCTCAGGTCATAACCCCCTAATCTGTACACTAGATTTAGCACAAGGTTACACCACACCCAGATCTTGGACATTTGGGAAATCCCTGTTGTCGGATCACCTGTATTGTGCGCATATGCGAGAATGGATCCCTCATTTTTTAAAAGACAACCTTGGGAGTGTCTCTATTGATGTTATGTGGGATGCCCTAAAAGCAGGGATTCGCGGTGAAATGCTGCAATTTTCATTAAAGGAGAATAAAATTGCCAAAGAGTCTATGAGGGAGCTGCAGGAAAAACTTAGACTGGCCGAGGAAGGGTTAATAAGCGCAACTATGAGGAGCCAAGGGATAGAAGAGATTAATAGAAAACAGAACCTAGTGGCTATCGCAAGGGCTGCTATCACAGATATCTTCACCGCCAAAGCCATAAAAAAAGCCACAGCTAATAAAGAGATGGTGTGCGAGGTTAATGAGCAGGCCGGCCACCAGCTAGCTATCCATATGAGACAACAGGCTTCAGCTAATCTAATTCGTGAGATAGTGGACCCAGTGAAAGGCCAAATTGCTGAGCCAGAATTGATCAGAGAGGCTTTTTGGCAATTTTATAGTACCCTTTACGCGGAGGAGGGGGGAGGAAACGCAGCGGAGATTCAAAACTATTTAGATAGTAGTGGTCTTGTTAGGTTTAACGAATCAGATCAAGCTATGCTAGAAGAAAGTCTTAATATAGAAGAAATCATAACTATAATCAAAACCTTACAGAGAGGAAAAGCAACAGGTTTAGATAGTTTACCATCTGACTTTTTTTTTTGTTTTTTTTAACCAGCTGAATGGTATTTTACTTGATTTATATATCTACATTTTCAAAGGAGGGCAGCCCCCCAACTCATGGTCCAGGGCAAAGATAGCAATTTTAACTAAAAAAAATAAACCGCCAGAACTGCTGGGCTCTTATCAGCCCATCAGCTCATTAACGCAGATTCAAAAATGTTCTCAAAACTTCTGCCAAATCGAATTGCCCCTATCATTTACAAGGTCATAGCCAATTACCAGCATGGCTTTGTACCTAGAAGATCAACGGTTAATCACATCCAAAGAGTGACTAACCTATTTGATCACTCGGAAGTTGCAGGAGACCCTATGGCGCTGGTTCTTCTTGACACCGAGAAGGCATTCAATAGGGTCTCCTGGCAATTTTTGTGGACTGCCATGTCCAGGGTTGGTATCCCTAGGGGGTTTATTCAAGCAGTACAAAAATTATATGTCAACCCCAGGTATTGGTGAATGGCAGTCTTACAAAGGAGCTGATTATATCTCGAGGAACCTGGCAGGGGTGCACATGCTCCCCCTACTCTTTGCGCTAAATCTTGATCCTTTTATTCGCAGATTGGAAAGGAACAGTGAGATAGAACCCATTTTGTCACAGGAATACACCACCAAAACCTTGGCTTATGCTGACGATATAGCAATTGTGACCACAAACCCGAAAACAGCTATGACCGCTATCACTAGGGAGGCTATAAAATTTGGAACGATATCGGGATACGCACTCAATCAGGGGAAAACTCAGATCATGGTGAAGAAGGAAATAGAGATGGGCGACCCTTTAGTGGTAAATGAGGCGACATACCTGGGTATTTCCATCACATCTAAACTCGAGTGTTTGGTGGAATTAAATGTGAAGCCAATGTTGGATTCCATGCAAAAGGATTTGCGACGGCTAGATAACTTACATCTCTCTATAATTGGTAGGGCTAATGCCTTGAAAATGGTCTTCTTCCCTAAAATCCTCTACCTATTTAGAGCCATCTGTTTAGAACTCCCCGATCAATGCTTTAAAACTATGGAACGTTCCTTTTCCAGCTTCATTTGGGCCTACACACAACTCCGGCGCGCCTATAAATTTCTGACCCTTACAAAAGAAAGAGGCGGGCTTGCCCTTCCAAATCTTACATCATATTATTGGGCTTCTGTACTGCTCTATAGTCAGGAATTGATACAAAATATGAGGCATGAGGGGAGCTCTGGGGACAGCCAGCCTTCTATCTATCAACTAATCATAGGAAATCAAAGTGTCGGATATTTATGGCGACATCTTCACGACAGCTATTTATTTATTTTGTATTTATTTTTCAGATTTGTAAAGCGCATGGCTGCCCTTGAGCGTCCCAACGCTAGTGATAGATCAGAGGAGGTTAAGAGGGAAATGGATTAAGCTACCATAAGAAAGTGAAGTTCAAGACGTTGTTTAGTGGATTTAAAACATGGAAAGCTATGAGAAAAATTCTGGGCATAGGGCGAGTTTCATACTATACCCCTTTAAGGGATAACCCCGACCTGCCAGAGATTTTCAGACAGAACTGTATGAAGAAGTGGGATGCGGCTGGAATAACACATATTGGGTGTCTCTTCTCCACCGTTGGGATTTTATCTTTTGAAGAACTAAGAGAAAAATTCCAGGTGGACAGGCGGGATTTTTTTAAATATCTCCAAATCCGAGACTATATTATACGAAGAGCGGCGGGAGGGGCTACGTCTGAGAAAATTGCACCAGTAGAAACATTAATTCATAGTTATAAAAATACCATTGAGGGGATATACTCCCTTGTGAATATGATGTTTCCAGACGATCTGGAGAAAACCGCCCAGAAATGGCAGGGGAAGATAGGTATATCTCTGGATGAATTCAACAATGCCTATTCAATGTCACAAGTATGTCTTATGTCCACTAAACTTCAGGCACAATTTTATAAAACTTGCTTCTTTTTATACTAGACTCCTGACAAAATTGCCAAATGGGGGTCTGGCAAAGGGACATGGTGCCCTAGACGTCAACTATTCAAGGCTGATTGCGTACACATTTTCTCTACATGTGATGGATTAATCCTGCTAAAACACAGGATCGAGAAATTCCTGTCGGCTGTATTAAAAAGACCTATAATTATGTCTAATGAAGCAATCCTATTATGGGCCTCAGATCCTAGCTATCCCGGATCTGGAGCAGAATTAATTTTCATTGCCATGGCTGTGTTAAGGATTTGCATAACCTCGGCGTGACTGGATCCGATCGCTCCTTCATATCAGCAATGGTTTGCGAGGTTATTAGCCATTTATAAAAGAAATGTCAAGAAAAGACGCAAAAAGGGGTTGAGAATGTGGGCCCCCCTAATGGATTGGTGTCAAACCCAAAATAATATTTTATGATTTATGCGGAACATTATCCCACGGTATACATTGTTTTGGTTAATTTGAACAGTATATGTGTAAACTGCTTATGAAAATGCTTATGAGAATGATGAATTGTGGATTTGTTGACCATGTATACAATTGATTGTATATCCACTTGTCTGACCTGGAGTGAGGAGGGAAGGGGGGTATAGAGTGAGCTTATTTTGAGAAAACCAAATAAATAAATAAAAAAGAAAATGGCTTGATGACATCATTGCATAGTGGGAATCCCCTAAATCCTCAAATCTGATAGTGGCCTGCCCTTTAACAGCAAAGAGGTCAAAGAATTCTTGTCCGACTCAACGTCAAACACCAAAAAAGTACTCATCCTGGCCACAAGCCAATGGTGTTGCTCAATGATTCATGGGCACCCTCAAGAGGGTTAGTCAACAAGCGACAAGTAACGCGTCGGACCAGCGCAGATGGCTAGAGTACCGTCAGTGCTTTAATTAGCACCTAACAGAAACACTCCTACTCCATATGAATTGGCAAAAGAGCTCATGTCGGAGCAGCATGCAAACTAGGAAATCTCTTCTCAGAGTTACAAAGGCCTTGCTGTCTAAAAAACGTTCTTGCTAATATTTACACTGAACACTGAAGGAATTGTCGTATGGAATTTGGCTTTAAGGGTCACAACTGTGTATGATTTGAAGCAAAAAGCCCCGAAGAAGCCCGTGTTGGGCGAAACGCGTTGGCTGTGGATGCACTGCAGTGAAATGAAATATTTATAATCTTCATAAAACTGCGTGGACGTCCATCAATCCTGTCATCTCTATGTTGAAATTGCATGGCATTTTAGCCCGAAATTGTAATCTTAATATTGCCTCTCCAAATGTGCGTCAAAAATTGTTAGTCAACAAGCGTCCATGGAGGGAATCAATCTAAATCAAGCGATGTGCCAGGCCTTCCGGGTCTATTAATTAAGTCCTCACTCCACAACTTTTGAGAGTCCAGCCAACTTGATATTTGGGAGAGCCATCAGAAAAAACTGCCTCAATTGACCACAGATTGAGCAGTGGATGCTGAGAAGGTTCGAGACACCGACAAGACTTGGAAAAGAAAAATTAAAATGTATGCAGATCAGTGTCGCCATGTTCATGAGGCTGTCTTTTACAAAGGAGACTGGATATTGGTTAAGCAGAGATAAAGACGGAAAATTGACACTCCTTTTGTGGCTGACCCTTTACAGGTCAATGTGTGCAAGGGACATATGCTGGCAGCACATCATCCTGGACAATCGGCCACCGGGATGCAGCACATTTTAAATACCTCCAGCGACACTCGAGTCCTGAAACCACATATAGGGTGACCCCAGCAGCAGGTCCGACTTAAGCGCCTTATCTTATACCGTTCCCTGATCAGGGTGAACCTCGATCATCTCGGATCAACCGAGCAAGCAGACAAGTGGGAGCGCTTCGCCGACTAATCAAGAAAATGTGATTTTAGTGATGTCTGCCACTTTTTTTTTAACAAAGGGAGCTATGAAGCTGTCAGGACTTCCGTCCCGACTATCAGGTAAACGGAGATATGAACGAGACTGGGGGTAAGGTTTACCAGCTTTATTACTTCTTCTTGGTTTTGGGTGCTCTGGCTGGCTCATGAACAAAACAATACACACTTGAAAAGCTCAGTTGTACAGTCACTGAAGTAGCAATGAACGAACTAAGGAAGTCAATGTTAAAGGAAACGGGTCTTCTGCACAAGATCTGGATTCTTTGATCCCTTCTTCGGGTGGAGCTTGGCTTCACGGAGTTGATGCGGACCGGCCTCCAGAATCCAGACGAGGGAACAAAGGAAAAGGAAAGAAAACACAAGCGTCAGGGTCTCTGGCTTCTCTCTATACTTTCAGGGAAGGGGGTGTGTGCACCTTATACCGGTCCCTAACTGTAGAGTTCCTAGGTGGGGGAGTATTAGTGCTAGCGACGCAGTGAGGTGCTCAGACGGCCCTTCCACCACCCTTTAAACCAATTCCCAGTCTCCCCCGTCACTTGCCTGTCACCACGGTCCCTGGTGACCATGGCCTCGTGAGATCTCGCCGCCTCTGGTTCCCTCAGGGGGCCGATCTCGCTCGCATTCTCTGGGGTTCTTGCAGCGTCTTCGGTTTGGTCGTTCTTTCTCGCGACGTCCTCGCGGTTCTCCTCGCTCTTGTCGGCGTCTTCTCCTCGGCCTCTTCTGCTCGGGGCGTCTCCACAGGTCTCCTCTCGGTCGTTCGTCTCCCCCTCCGGCTCTTCCTCCTCTGGTCCTGTAGACTCCGCCATTTGTGTCCATAAAGCGGATGTTGCAGGGCTTGATTGGTTGTGGACGACTGGAACGCCAACCTGACTTCCGGTTGGGTCCAACCCCGCGGCCATCTTGGGTTGGGTCGGGGATCCCTCACAGAAGCATATTGATGTTAGCACACTAAGACACTCATGGTTCTGGGCAGACTCTGAACAGGAAATACATTATATGTGGGGAGGTGTTAGGGTGAAGTTATTGTGAAGTATCATGTAATGCACATTGTGTGAGTGTATGCTGAAGAATAAAATAATGCTTGACTGCAAATCTCATGTGGCTTAATTCATCTGACTGCTCCTTTGCTGGGGACGATGCTACACCAAGGAGCATAACCTCTTAATCATCTCTTTTAATTAGCTGGCTTCTCTGTGCCCACTGCTGCTTTTCAAGCACTACTTTTTTTCTTTTGGGCAAAGCACTCCACAGGAGTGCAAGTGTTTCCAGCTTTCTCCTTTGTGTACTTCTGTCCGCCTATATTCTGTGTTGCACTCACTCGCCATGTACTTCCTTCTCCACCATGCTTTTCACCTGTGTGCTTCTCCCTGCCCGCTCCATGTTCCTTTCTTTACCTTGTTCACAGCTCTAAATTGATCTATCTTTGTGTCATCTTTCTCCCCACCGGCACCCTTCATGTTGATTCTCCCCACCCGCACAACCCTTGTTGCTTCGGCTCTATCTATATTGCTCCCCCCCAGCATCTGCATGTTTTTTCTTTGAAGTTACGATCCAACTTCGATCAGTAACTAGAAAGAAAAAAGCGGCTGGGTCGTTCTGTGGGCATGTTTCCACATAACCAATCCATAAGCTGCCAGTAGTGAGACCTACTGTCTTTGCCAATGCTTGTTCCATTTGTTTTGCTTTTGAGGTAGTCACATGCTAAATGATGTGTTGTATACATTGCTCCACAAGTGGAACATATGTCTATGGTCTGATTACCAAAGCGTTGACGATAAAAGAGTTACTTAGGCAGAGGCAAACACTGTAGAGTGTAGAGGAAAGGAAAGACAGACTTGTGCTACTTCGTTTCTCACACTATCTGACCTGCTGCGTTCTGAACAACTTGCCAATGCTAAATCAGTAGATTGGTAGGCCACCATAACTCAATAAACCAGTTATGAGAGACTGCATTTCTCAGTAGGTGTACCGAAATTATCACCATAGTTCGGAATATCATCTCGACAATCACAATGTTTATCATCACTTTTCTACAGAGACTGATATGATTACCATGACTAGTACATCAATGTAATTTAAAGACTGCTTTACCTTATCACACAAAATCTTGATATTTTAGAAATGCTAATAAACCCTTATTTTCCACATTACCAACCCCCACCCCCCGTCAGCTAATTCACCTTACTAATGAAAAGGTAGATCACAAGAATTATAGACCCACAGTAATGTTTAGACATCGGGACACCACACTAAGGCACCCTCTCTCCATCCCTTATGCACTTACCCATGATAATGTGCCTGACCTTTGCTTCTTTCTCTCATTTTGAGATCCCTAGCGGATTTTTGGTAGAAAAGGATTGGTCCTTACAAAACACTGTAAGATTACTCCCTTTGTCTGCATTGCTTTGCAAAGTGTGGTCTTGTATTTTTAAATGTATCGTTTTGTACTTTTTAAATGTTGCATCCATGGATTAACTAGGCTAACACAACTAATGTAAGTGAGTTGGTGATGGTCTTAATGGCTTATATGGATCAGAGTAGTTATTTTCCTTCTCTTGATATGCTCCCCTCTGCTTCTCTGAATGATTACACAGGGCCCCTTGCTGCTAACATGGTCTCGAAATATAAGATAAAAGTGCAAGCATGGTAAATAGGAGTGAAGTAAAATAACAAGTAAATGCAATGAGAGGGGCCCCACAAACCACAGGGACAAGGCTCAGTGAAAGACTTACGAGTCGTAAATAATTGACCTACAACCAGTGACCATCATTTGGTCCATTTGCATCTGTTTGTGGTTATCTTACTTCACAGTTGTAAATAACTCCAGTTGAAAACCACTCTAGATATATTGACCCAATCATAAAACATTCATACTCCCAGTCTCGAGTGAGCTAGATGTTGCTTGAACAATCCTATCTAATTATTTCAAAAACATTCTTTTAATAAAGATTCAATCAGTAGTTCAAAGGTTCATTTACAATCATATCAAAGATAAAAGTAATGACAGGTTAAAAACCAGACAATCCGAAAAACAACATAAACACAATTATTAAAAGAGACAAAACAAACAAGACAATCCCATTTGTCATTGACTCAAACTAATTTGTAGGAATTGATAGAGACAGCACACAGAGGGAACCAATTCCTTTTCTAATGTGATTCTGTTCCCCAAATTTGGTATAATAATTGTGTTGACGCGTTTCGGTGGAAATAACAGATAACAGCACCTTCTTCAGATCATTTTTTCCCCCTCTTAAGAAAATCAATATAAAACTCCTGGTAGAGGTACTGAGTTGTATAATGTTGCCAATATATGCTCACCATGGAAAAACTGTGTTTAGCAGATGACAGATCACTTAAAACCTTCCTTTTCGATGTTTTATCCTTAAACAGAATAAATAAAAATGCCAAAGCGCATCTAAACAGATGTCAAGTCCCTCATTGTAATTAAAGGGACTGATATATTGGGATTCCACCATCCTTCTGCAAAAATGATGGAGTAGGGCTTTAATTGAAAGTCATACATAAATGTAGAAGCTCAAAATCTCACTTGGGCAGTGACTGCACTTATATAGGATGTCTCACTGCCTGGAGACGTTCCTTTACTCTCTGTTTTCTTCACTGTCTTGCTAAATATGCAAGTGAACCAGGTGTTACAATGAAAGAGAGGTGATGAACTAAAACAAAATCCAAAGGATGCAATACGGAGTAAACTTAAAATGAATACACTACAGGAAACAAAAGGACATATGCGCTGCCACACTTAGGCAAGCTGATAACATGTGACAGATGGAATGCTTGAATTCATTTCAGCCTCTGGTAATTACTCAGGCACAACCCAGTGCATGCTTTGTTTAGTACACATGTCAGCTCAGACTTGATGGTTATCCAACAGCCATCATTGCACAGTAGCTGCATCCATGCAAATGGAAAGAAGACAAGTAACCGCAAAATGAAATTGAGAAACTTTTACTAATCAGTGTAACATTCCACAAGAGCACTTGCAAGTGTAAAAAGCAGGTCTATGGCTGTCATGGCTGCTTCACAGGTTTGCATCAAAAAAGAGATGATACTGTTGTTTGTTTGGTAATCACCAATACCAGTACCATGCTTCAACCTAAAGGTAGCAGTAATTTAACATCCTAAGTATTTGTGTGATCCATTAGAGTCTTAATAAGATTGATTGGTGATAAAAGAAACACTGAAGAGAGGCCAGAAATACAGGATGAAGAAAAGGCTGTGGGTGCTAGTATACCAAAAAATGGTTTAACTTCTCCCTTTGTAGTAGGTTATTTCAAGGACATTGTAGGAAATCCACCTTTTCTGCAAGGTCAACCCTGGATCTTTCGACTCTTGCAGGACAATATATGTTTGCTGGTCTTAGAACTCTGTGCACTTTACCCCTCCTAACCAGTAGTAAATTGCCTGTGCTTCCCCGTTCAACATGGTCAAATGGGCATATTTTTAATTGATGTATTTAACTTACATCTAACGTCCCTAGTATATGGTAGAAGATGTACCCAAGGCGTGGAAGTTAAATACCACTAGTAAGGCTTTTCCTGCAACTTCACACCTGATCAGTGACAACTGAACCTGGGCTCAATCCTGCTGCTGGCCTCCGCCTGGATCCCTGCCATTGCTACCCTTCAGGTTCTAGAGGGCTATATGAGTGTACTCCTATGTTGGATTGGGGCTTAAAAGACCAAATCAGAAGATCAAATCTTTCATCAGGATGAATCTGGTAGGTGCATCTGACCCGCATTCCATCGCAGTCAGTCAAAGTGCACCTAGGTTTCGGTCTACTACGACCGTTGACTATCATTTGCACTCTGTGCATCGTGCTACACATTATATTTAAAGCTTTAAAAATGAATATCCCTGATTGCTAATATTTGATCTTTTGTTATTTCGATGTCATTTTGCTTATTCAATTGTACACAAATTTTCTAATTTGGTTTGAGATTTTTATTCCTTTTATTTTGACTTTATTACTGTTTTGATACTTAATACATACTTTTCACATTGCCCTAAATTAAGCATATCTGCTTTGTGCCATTGTTGCCAGGGGATTGAGTGCAGGTCGATTTTGTGACTTTGAGGTTTCACCCTGATTAGGTTGTGATTATTCTTGAGGTCGGTAATAAACTTCTCAAATAATATTCCAATTTCTTGAGACACCTTTAGAAAACATTTGTGGTGGTCTTTCTTCCATAGCTTTTTATACTCAGATGGATGTTTCTTTATGGACACTGGGGATCAATGCACCACCTATGCAGATAAGCCTGGGGCAAGCCTTTCCCTCAGTTATGCATTTTGTTCAAATCTTTTCTGAAATTCCAGCATTGTTTTAACAGTGAACAGAATTTGCTTAATATGAGGTACATCTGTACTTCTTCAGCAACTCATGGATGGTAAATTAGTTTTAACGAGGATTGATGAACAATGTCATTTTGCAATATGTGGTGCTCAAATCTGCTTGGGTGCTGGACCCAGTGCTTTTGTAAGCACACTAAATCTCTTTCCTAGACCATACTTCCCTGAGTCTTTGAGGGAGTGGGGTATCCTGGGCCAATAATTAGTTGATAAATAACTCTGCAAAGCTCATGAAGTATTCAGAAGCTTGACAACAACAGGAACTTATTAGCCCCCCTTACATGGCTGCTAATTATGTTTGCCTGCCAACAGAGTTTCCTTTTACCAGTTGCATCTTACCAGTTGCTAAAAATTTGGAAAATCATTCTGCTGAGAGCATTTTTTTTGTTCATGTGTTTCGTGAGAGTTGGACCCTCCACAGCACTCCCATAATCGTCAGACTTGCTCACTGCACTCACATGATGTACTTGCTTTGCCAGTGCAAAATTGGACTTGTTATTAATACCAAATCTGTTTTATGTTCTCTAGTTACCACTGCTTAAAATCAGCTTGACTGCTGGGTGACTCAACCATGACATTATATTTCTACCACCCAGATAGATCTTATCTTTAATCTCCTGAACCAAACTATACAGATTGTAGTTAACACCGTGTTTGAGCGGCTGCCCAAATGAGATGCCAAAATATAGGTTCCAGCAAATCGAGGTGGAAAACTGCTGGTAGTTAGGCACTGCCTACATTTGGACTCTCATTGTCACTCACAATCCTCTTAAGATAATAAACCACCCAAATAGACTAAGGCACAAATTTCCATACACTGAGTCAGGTTTGTGTCACTTTCTTTTTTAAAACCTTTATTTCAATTGCCGTATTACATTTGCGAGCCTACAACCACAGGGGCCGGCAGTCGCTAAAACAATAGAGGACAGTTGGTATTGCCAGTTTACACAGCTTTCAGCTGACAGCCCGGAGGCCCAGCAGCACTTCAACGTATCGTTTCGACAGGAGCAGAATAGTGGTGTAGGATATAATGAAGGTCTTACTGTTTTAAGTATTATAAAGACAAAAAGAAACAACAATAACACACAAAACAAGAGGCAATGCGGCGAACATGCTTCTCATGGGGGAGAGTCATATCATACAAACCAATAGAGATAAGGATGAAATGAAAAGTGGGAGGGGGGGCCCCCTGGGTAATCGGGCACACAATACGAAAATCTAAATATTTGTAGGAACGTCAGGTCACGGGGACTGTGGCAGTACCGGGCCCCCGCGAACAGGGGGGAACAGATCTCCCCACGACACGAATTCCATTGGTTCCAGACCCTACCCCACTTCTTGGGCCTACCACGTGCAACATATACCGTCTTTTCCCTGAACATGCCCCAGTCCATATTTTCTTCCCACGCAGAAGTCGTGGGTGCCCTCTGGGACCCCCATAACTGTGCTATGTCCCTTTTAGCCACCATGTTGCCAAGCGTAGCCCATTGTGTTTGTGCCACAGTGTAGTCATTAGGCTCACATATATTCAGCAAACAACAGCGGGCCTCAGGCAGCTAAGAGACTCCTGTGACCTCTCCATAATCACATGCACATGGTTCCAAAACAGCCACAGCCGGGCATTCCCATATCATATGTAGGAAGGTACCCAGCGCACCACAGCCACGCCTACATACTCCATCCGCAGCGAGACCCATACGAACCAGACGGTGACTAGTTACATAGACCCGGTGTAAAATCTTTAGCTGCACCAGCCGGAGACGAGCCGGGATCGCGACCTCTTTCGGGGAGGATACCGCCGCCTGACAATCCTCATCGTCCAATTCCAGTCCATCGCCGGTCCACACCTCACGGAGCTGCAGAAGCAGATCCGTTCGGTCGTTAATCAGTTTTTTATATATGAAAGATATGGTGCTGTCAGGAGTATGGCCATCAAGCACCCTATCCTCAAGGAGGGATGATTCCGGAATGACAGCTCCGGTCGGGAAGACCGCGTGGAGCGCATGTCGGATCTGTATATAGCGGAAATGCTCCCTATTACTAAGAGCATATTCCGACTGCAGCTCCTCAAAGGTCTTGATCCTATCCTTGACCCATAGATCCCCAATCGTACTGATACCGATAAGGTCCCACTTCTCGAAGCCCTTCGTCGTCCACAGGCTACCCAGTCTCTCCGCCGCATAAAGCGGGGTCACCCTGGTCAATTTGTCAGACCATCCCATGGCTGCGTTCGCACTTCTCCACACCCGCACGGCCACTGCGGTGGGCCCCGACAGTACTTTACTATTCAATTTAGAATATAGTGCCCTGTTATAATTCCCTTCCGGCAACTGCCATTTGTCCATTTCAAACGCGGGGTTCGGCGTAGGGCCATACATGGCATGGTTAATTGCACTCAGTTGAGATGCCCAATAGTAGCGCCTGATATCCGGCAATGCAATGCCCCCGTCGTACCAAGGCAACGTCAATTTTGGAAGAGCAATACGAGAACGCCCGCCCCAAACTAATTGCCTCTGCAGACCTTCTACCTCGCGGAAGTATCATGCTGGCACGAGATCAAGTGTATTCTGAAGGGCGTATAAGAACCGGGGCAGGGACATCATCTTAAAAAGGGCAGCCCTTCCGAATGGGGACAACGGCAGGCTATTCCAGGCCGCCACGTCAGATTTAAGCCGGAGCAGCGGGGCGGAGCAGATTGCGCTCGTAACGTACCGCGGGGTCTAATGATATAAAGATCCCTAAATATTTGAATCCAATCTGTGTTATCTGTATCAGGCAGTTGCGCTGTAGCGGGGGCATATCACCAGTGAGTGCATAGACACAGGGTTTAGCCCAGTTAATCACCAGGCCGGAGTTTTTGCCGAATGAGCTGAGGACATCAAACAGCACTCCCAGCGACTTCCGTGGGGAGGTGAGGTATAGCAAAATATCATCCGCGTATAGAGATAGGCGGTCCTCAAAGTCAGGGGTCCATCTGATACCCTTAAGTGACGGTTCCCACCGCAGCCAAGCAGCTAGGGGTTCCAGGGCGAGCGCGAACAGCAAAGGAGATAACGGGCATCCCTGTCGAGTACCCCTCCCAAGCACAAAGGACGTCGAGACCCTACCATTAACCACAACCTGGGCAAGCGGCTCCGCATACAGGAGTCTAACCCAACCGATAAACCCGGGGCCAAACCCAAACTTCGCGAGGGCGGCCCATAAATACGGCCATTCTACGGTGTCAAAGGCCATCGTGGCACCCAAGGACACCAAGATGGCCGGCTCACGTAAGGACCCCGCCCTCGTCAGGACGCCATGAAGACGACGCAAGTTGAGCGCTGTGTTGCGGTGCGGAATAAATCCGGACTGATCCGGGTGTATCAAGTCGCCAATCACCTTTATGAGGCGATTAGCCAACAGTTTCGCCAAGACTTTGGGTTCGGCATTCAAAAGTGATATCGGTCTATAAGAGGCACATAGATCCCGGGGTTTACCCTCTTTAGGAATCACAACGATGGATGCAAGTCGCTGGTCTCGTTGGAGTGACCCAATCTCACGCGACTCCAGGAACATCTCGCGGAGATAAGGCGCCATTTTATCAGGACGTAACTTGTACAACTCGATTGGGATACCATTCGGGCCCATAGCCTTACCCGAGCGGATGGAGCGGATAGCGAGTGCCACTTCATCATTGGAGAATTCCGACTCCATAAGTTCTTTATCCGATTCAGACAGACAGGGCAAGGCGATATCCCTAAGCAACAGATGCGAGTCTTCCTCCGGTCTGTCTGAGACTGGTGCGTACACCTTCTGGAAATAACACGCAAAACTCCCCACAATTTCAACTGGGTCAACCACTCGCACTCCATCAGCACGTTCTACCACAGGCACAACACGACTCGCCCTTTCTTTCTTATCCAACCAGGCAATCAACTTTCCCGCTTTATCCCCCACATCATACAAGCGTCCCCGCTTCTCCCGGCTCATAGCCTTGGCAGCGTCTGTCACCAGAGCACAATAATCCGACTGTTTAAGGCGCAGCGCATGCCGTTTTTCTTGTGTCGCACCAGACTCCAACTCTCTCTCCAAGCTACTGAGGTCAGCCTCCAATCTTTCCACCTCCTCAGTCTTCCTTCTCTTAGCATCGGCAACCAGAGAGAGGGCTTGACCACGGATCACAGTCTTAAAAGCCTCCCACAAGGAGACATAAGAGGACACCGACCCCACATTCTCAGTAAAGTACTGATCGATGGACTTAACCATACCCGCCCTGATTTTGGGATTACGAAAGTGCCAGGGATTAATCGGGGCCACTCTACCCTCCGCCCCAAACTGAGCATCAATGGAGAGCCACACTGGGGAGTGATCGGATATACCCCGGGCCAGGTGTCTGACCTCCCTAACCGAGACGGCCTGCGCCGCCGGCACTAGTATGTAATCGAGTCGGGAGAGGCTCCAGTGCGCTCCAGAGTGAAAGGTGTACTGTGCCTGCCCAGGGTGCATCAACCTCCAGCAATCCACTAGACCCAGCGTCTCCAAAAAGTTGCTCAACCAAGACTGCGATCTCGCAAGGTCTCTTGGGGGGGCTACGATCCTCTGTGCCACAGACCACCGAGTTAAAATCTCCGCCCACAATTAATATACCCTCTGGGAGTCCCAGTATTATCTCCCCCAAGTCCGCAAATGTCGTAGTTTGTAAACCAGGCGGGACATAGACAGAGAGTATGGAGATCGTCTTCCCCTCCCATCTGCCGGTAACAATAGCATATCTACCTCTATCATCCAGAGTGGTCACATCTATTGCAAGGGGGAGGGAGCTTATGACTAGAATCCCCGCCCCTCTCGACCCAGTGGTGAATCCGGAGTGGGCGACCAGACGATACCCTTGGCGGTTCATTGCACGACACGTGTTCCCAATCAAATGCGTTTCTTGTAACAACACCACATCGGGGGAGAAACGTTTCATGAATTGCGACACTATACCCCGTTTGATGCCATCCCCCAGGCCATTGACGTTCCAACTGATGACCCTCAGCCCCCTACCCCCATCCCAACAGTAAGGATCGACTCCCCCTTCCAGCGAAGCAGACATCAAAATCAAAATAAATCGTAAAACATTGCCTTTAAACCTAACAAAGCCCAACAAAATTCCCCGGTCCACCCCCAAGAAAACTCCTGTAACATATCCCCCCACCCTGCACCCCTGCGCTAGTGCAAAGAACCACCCCAACTTGCAGTGTGCCTGTCGCCCACACAAGAAACTAGTCTACAAAAAGAAAGAAACCTCAGGAGGAGGAAGAGTTCCGTACCCCCCCGCTACCCCCGGCTCAGCAAACAAGTGCATTCACATCGAAAGTCATCAAACCACTGCTGCAAAGTCCATTCACTTGGTGTGCCGTAGTCACCTTTCACTCCTGTTCCTGCAGGCCACCTTCTGCGCCCTCCGAGAGATCCGGGCAATCCCGACGCGCCGGTAAAGTGTCTAGCCAGTCACTGACGACCTCAGGCCGATCAAAGAAAAGCGTTCGCTCGTTGTGTTCAACTCGAAGCCGGGCAGGAAAGAGCATAGAGTACTTCACTCCCATGTCCCGCATCCTCCGCTTGACCCCCATAAATTCCATTTGCTGCTTCTGAACTGCTTGGGTAAAGTCCGGGTAAAAGCTGATGGTTGCATTCTCAAAGTTCGTGGGACCTCCAGTTCGCGATGCCTGTAAAACAGCGTCCCTGTCCCTGAAGTTGAAAATTCTAGCAATTTTGGTTCGCGGAGGAGCGCCTGGCTTATGAGCTCCACCCGGAACACGGTGGGCGCACTCAACTGCAAAAAAGTTACTGAGGCCTTTGGGGGCCAGATGGTTCAGTATCAGGTCCTCAACGAGGAGATCTGTAGTCATTTCAAAGGACTTCTCCGGAACCCCAATAATGCGGACATTGTTGCGCCTTGCACGACTCTCGGAGTCCTCCAGCCGGCGGGCGAACAAGTCGTTAGCGGAGCGTAGGTTTCGGACCTCAGTTTGAAGAGCAGACACGTCAGTTGTAAGACTGGCGGTCATGATGTCCAAAGACTTGTCCCGTTCATTGGTCTTCGCCAGATCTGCCCTGATCAAGTTAATGTCGATCGCCACCGTGTCTAACTTCAAAGCCAGTGTCTCATACTGCTGGCCCACGGAAGTCTTGATCTCCGCAATGGCGCCCATGACGTCCCGCAAGGTTAGCTCCGCCGTCAACGCAGAACCATCTCTGGTCTCGTCCGGTGTGTTGCACGCACCACTGGGGGAACCTTTAGGACGGGTGTAGCGATCCATGTTGTTCGATTGAGAGGCACCCCCTCGGAGCGTGTTCTTGGTCGTCCGCTTGTCGCCTTCAGGTTTGCCCGCCATAGTGTGCAACGTGCCCCTGAGGGCCCTTCGAGACCGGGTATGAATGGCTCCACGTCAGGTCAATCTCCAAAAAGTCTAAAGCACAAAGAGTGGCGGGCCAGCGCACATGCCAAGTGCAGACCTCGGGAGACTGGAGTAAGATGGAAACTGGGTTCAGCCCAGAGAGTCCGAAAACGAAACCGAAAGCACCACGGGGGCACAAGACGATCGCCACTGGCCGTTGTTGTTCAATTACCACCCGGGTACTTCGGGGACCTAAGTCCCAGGCTGCTCCCCGTTGTAGGCCGCTAACTTGCAAACGGAGTAAATCTGGATCCCAGCATCCAAATCAATTTCGGAAAAGAGCATTCAGGTCAGCAGGGTTAAATCTTCAATAACCCGTCATCTGTGGCAGGATTAGTGGCAGGATATATGCGAGAGGCGGCGAGGGTCCCGGGAGCCCTGTGCTTACGCGACCATCTTGGATGCGCGCTAAGCTCCTCCCCGATGTGTCACTTTCTTATCATACATCTGGTGCAAAGATTTGGGTTGGTCCTTACTATCTAATGCAAATCAAGATTTGTGTTGAATTATAACTCAAAGTAATGCAATTCAGAGCAATGCACTGCCTTGTGTTTTTTGGGATAAAGGAGGTGGTTAATGGCTGGTGCATAGGCATTCCCATGCATCCACCCATGGATTTGGATGCAAATCCATATCTACAGAGACTTGTAGACGTAATTTGCACCGAACTCCTGTGTCTCCCTGAGACAAGGAGATAAATTGTTATTTTTCCTTGTTTTTTCTTCTGCATGTGTGCTGCATTGTGCCATATCCAAACAAAGAGGACATTGCTTTTCAGCATAGTTTTTGTACAGGAAGAGACCCCCTTCCTCCACAACAAATATACAGACCACAATGCAGACACCCTTGGACTATGGTGCAATGGTATCTGCACTGGAGCATGGCAGCATAACGTGTACTAGCATAGAGAGGGAGCAGAACAGTGCCACATCTTTGTAGATATGACACTATTCTGCTCGCTCTGGTTCGCGCAGTCCAGCTACTTTACTTGCTGCGCAGCCTGACTTATTTGTAAATATGGGCCCAAGTGTGGAAATTATTTACAAAGAATTTATGCAATCTGAGGATCTTGCTTTGGAGAACTTGACAGTTTACTTCATTAGATCAAACAACACAATGCATAATGATGTGCTTCGGACCCTATTGGCAGTGATGGAATCCCTGTTGGGAATGGGATAGTATATTTATGGCCTTCTCTATGATGTTTGAATTGTTTAGCAGATAGCGGAACAGAATTAAGGAGTTCAATACTACAGTGTAGTGCACTTCATTCGGTGGTACAAATCAGTGACTGATATCAGATAACCTAGGCAATGGTAAGATACTGGGAAGAAGGGAGTGTTGATGAAGCCCATCTTCAGCCTCTAGGGTATTAGGCTGGGCTGTGGAGCACAGCTGGGCTCAATGTCCTCAAAAAGTATGGTGGGGGGGACACATACCATCACTGTTGTATGTCGACAACATGGTGCTTATAGACATGATACTGATCAGTCATCATCGAGAATTGAACTGTACAGAGGCATTTGCCTGAAAAAATAACAGAAGCATTAATTTGAAGAACACCAAGTTATTCCGTATTGGTCAAAAATCTAAAATAAAGTTGGTATATTGCTACAAGCAAGTCAAAGGTCATCTATAGAGTTATACATATTCGGTCTTTGAGGGAGGTCAAGGATACAACTGATGGCTGATGCTAGCAACAGAAAAAACATGAGTTACAGTTCTCGGAGGAGGCTGTCCAGGTTTAACAAACTTCATGGAGGTTATTCAGTACTCAATTAACCAATCAGGATTTATAAAGAGTGGGTAATCACCCATCAGGGTATCAAGGCGCTTGAAAGTCCCGGAGGATTCTTCAAACAGCCAGGTCTTGAGGGCCATCACTCAGGAGCTGTCACTCAAGAACACCGATTTGGCCCAGGTGTTTCCATAGTGACACATGGGTCAGCTATTTTGTGCGTATGGTGTCCTGGGGACAAACTAAGGAGCCCTGTTTCCGAGCTCCATGCTTGGATTAAGGAATGATTCCTTGCATTTTGATGTCCTTAGAATAGAATTGATGCTTAACTCAGCTTCAGGCATGGCACTGAGATTTGCTTTGTTAGTTTGCAATTTCAACATTAAATTTTGAGAGTTCTAAAGGACGAATAAAGAACATTTTGAAAGGACATAATCACAGAGGGCTGGAAAATCCTGACTTCATTCTTGATTTTTTTTTAGCTTAAGGGTAGTTTCTATAGTCCTCTATCATCTCTGATATAGTATAAAACATGGGTCTTGAACAGTATTGCTAAATGTTTAACATACACAGATTTAGCCTCACCATTAACCACCATGGCCATATTGTTGGACATCCCGGTACCACCATATTTGCCATCCGATCTCCTTACACAGTAGGTAGTGTTTGCTAATTAGGATGAGTATACTGCCATGGCTGGGAATACCTAGAGCATTAGAGTGTATTTAGAGAGAAAATAGGCTTTTTCATTCTGGCTCTGGCACCAGGCAATCCAACAAATAGGAATCCAATATTTTCATCTGGCAATGTTGGGATTTAAATTAATATCATCAATAATATCTTCATCAGGTGTGATTTAGTACGACTTATGGCATATAGTATTTAAGATACTATCTGAAAAGGGTTCCAGGCAGGAATGCTCTGTTATGGTTAAATTTTGAATATTGTCATGTGTCTATATGCGCCAGCTCTTTAAGATACATGAATAGATTCTAATGTGACAAATGTTACTTGATCTGATGTGGTTGAAATGATTAGTTTTATGTATGTCTGTTGAATTTTTGAATACATATGTGTGTGTGTGTGTGTATATATATATATATATATATACTAAGAAACCAAAGGTTGCATGAACGTTATAGGTGCATGAGTTATAGTTACTATATATATATATACCACTCTATCACAAGGATGATGTCATCAGTGATGTCATTTGAGATGTCATCAATGATGTCATGAGTGATGTCACTGACCATGTCATGAGTGATGTAATATGTGACGCCATCAGCAGTGCATTGCGGGCGCGCGAGTTATAGTTAGCTGAACTAACTATAACGGGGGAATTTCTATGGTTTTGTACAAGTGAAATGTCCTGCTAACTATAACGCCCCATAAGCAGGAGACGGCGGTCTCCAAACGCGGTCGGAGTTTTTCCATGCTGCATGTATCCTGAATAAGCTGTTCAAACAGCAGAGGAGACTTATGGATTAATGGTGCGCGATGCGGCACCTGGTACTAGTTGCCTGTTTTGGGATTCTCTCACCGAGCCACAGGTAGAGGTAAAGGCAGATGTGATTATTAGTGTGAGGCAGCGAGTGTAATGTACAAATATATATTTATATCAATGCAGTACCCTTTCAGGCTTAAAGTGCTAAGTAGGGAACTCTGGGTAGATCCCTAGTTTTAGGTGGAGAGCAGTTCCTCTATATGGAATACTGTACAACTCTACAACACCACCAACACTTTAAAACGGCTCACCTCACATGTCTGTTTTTCTATTTTTTAGCAGAGTATTTAAGAATAGGATTAGCATAGCTCTGTCCACACCCAGCTTGAAAAGTGACAACGTACTGTGCTATTTTTACAGCAACGTCTTTAAGCTATTCACACTGAGTTGATAAATGGTCTAAGGCTTTTACCACTCCAGGCATAGTATTAAAGCTTTGGGTTGGTAAAATACCATTCAAACATACCTGGAATGAATAAAAGCAGTCCCTGACACAATTGTTTCACTCTTATTAGAGTTTGACAGAGAGACAGCTATGTCCAGACACAAGTGAGCACCCAGTATTAGTAAAAGCAATGCTCTTTCAGGCTTGATAGTTGCCATGTTTTAGGTGGAGTAAAATGGCAACTACACATAGAAAGGGAAAGTAATGAGTTGAAATCTCTCCTCGTTACGCTTCCTCCCACCTGAGAGACCTCAACTGGCTCCCCATCCAGAAGAGATGCCAGTTCAAGTTCCTCAAGCTCCCCTACACAGCCATCCACGGCCTAGGACCGGCCTACATCAACCATTGACTGAACTTCCATCAACCCTCTACACGCCTTGCTCCTTCTCAATCGCTCTTGCATACACCCCTTGCATCCTTCAGAGCCTCAGTGAATGTCGCTCCTTCTTCTACTTTGCTGCCAAGACCTGGAACGACCTTCTCTCCAGCTCTGTACAGTCCTTCGCTGGCAGACTTCAGAAACAGACTCAAGACCTGGCTCTTTGACAGAAAAACATCGCCCAGATACCCCTGGGGTGACAGTGTTGCACTTTACAAATGCTGATTGATTGATTGATTGATTACACCAATCTTGGCTGGGGAATCAATTTTGACACATTCCCTGCTTTACTGATTTTTGTAAATCTGGGATTGTGTCAAATTCCAAAGGTGAATGCACAGGGACATCTATGCTCCAGCCATGTAACGCCTATCCGACACAGGGTAACTGAGTTGTGTTACTCTGTGACTGAAAAGGGATACACAGCCACACAAATCTTGATTTCCATGCCTTTGTAAATGCAACTTCAGTGCTTGTGTTTACTTATGTTGACTTGTGTGAGATAAGGACAATGCAAGTGTTTAGTAAATCTGGGCCTTAGTGCAAATCAGGCGTTTACAGTTTTTGCCATATGCATGAATGTCAATTCACTAAAATGCCAGGGGTGGTGAAAGTGACATCTAAAGCCATTTCACTTTTACTTTCATTCACACACACATGCTTACACATACCCACCCATTCACACATACACACACTTGCTCTCACATACATACACTCTTCTCAACCCAGCTAGCATACACACAGCATATATTTAAAAGCTAATTTTACTTACCTTAGCTGCCAGGGAGAGTCATATTCCAGCTAATTTCAATCCATTCTTTATTACACTAATACTGAATAATACAATATTATTCACTATTCATGTAATATAAAATTGATAGAAAACAAGGAATGTGGAGCTCCCAATCTATTGTCTATACAGACTATCTGCCCTTGTTTTCCTGGCACTGATTTTGCCATCTCTGGGGACAGGGGTTGCACAGACAGGGCCAGGGGTACAAAGATATAGCCAGGGTTCGCAATGGGCAAGCCAAAATTTGTAGCTGCGGCCCCTAAATGACGTCCAAGTTCTTAAGGCATTTCTTTTTTAATCGAATTGACTGCACTTTCTCATTCCTTCCAGCCACCTCTCAAGTGCATCCTTTGCTTGTACCTAATTTTTTAGGTTTCGGCTAGGCAGCGCATGCGCTGTCTCGTCGAGAGATGCTGTATACAGTATACTGGGGGAAGCTCTGCCCACTTTCCACCTATTATTTTGATTGGCCGCAATTCTAAATGCTGCACTTTGATTGGTTTTCAGGAACTTAATCCCGCCTCCTGACGGCCATGTCAACATTTTCCTCCTTCCGAGGCTATCGGCCCCTTTACTTCCAAAACAGTTTTGTTCCCCTGCCTCTCACGTTCCCTCCCGTAGTCCGTAACTTCTTGGACCATCACCACCCATACCACCCTATCCCGTCCATGCCTTCTTTCACGCATGCACTTCTGTTGAAAATGCAATAGGTCTCCAGTAAATATGTAGAGAGCTGACACATGTAGAGTGTCTGTGCAGAAGCATGCGCAGTCAGACGTTGGCTCATTGGCCCAGCCGCTCTCCGATAAACCCACGCTCTCTCGCCCAATGACCAGGTCTCCCTCCATGCCGCTGTAGCGCCTGGGCCTCATGCCTCCTTTGCACCACCTGCACGCCGCGGCAGCCGCAGGGCCGGCCCATGACCATGGAGCAGAATGTGCTGCAGAAGACCTTGCAGAAGGTGAGTCCCACCTGCACCGGAGATCAAGCAGCTGGCACGATCCCCGGCCTGTGCCATGCCCCGAAGCCATTATCTCTAAAGCAGTATGTCATATTATGTAAAAAAACAACTACTTGCGATGCCAGAACTGATCGGGAGGCACCAATGTAATCCACCAGCAGCTCAGCGGGCGATCCGGCACCCATCCCTGCTGCAGACTCCCAGCAGCTGACAGCACCAACACCAACAGGATCCCAAAAGACACCCGTGCTCTGATCCCAGCCATAGATGCCCGGCGCGCAGCAGCTCCTCATTCCACCCTGTAATCCTCAATAAGCAGCAGCACCACAGCTCAGCACGAGACCCCCCAAACACGTACCAGTAGCTCACGCTAATGGGTGACAATAGTCCCAAAACTGGGACCACCAGCAATTATCTCCACCTCTCCGTAGTAAGAAACCTGTAGCAGAAATCAGCACCACCCGTACTTCACCCTAGCATAAGACGCCATAACAGGTGCCAGTCCACACCCAAGAGGCAGCCTCACCAGCAGCTACCAGTACCCTCTGCATCTAACAGAAACATCTCACGCAGAGGTACAGCCAACCACCTAGCAGATTCATACCTCGGGGCCCCCACTCCATCATTAGGAAAACAACACCCAAATGTCCCAGAGGATGCTCTGTACTAACGGTACTATCCCAGTAATAGCACGCCTGACGAGTACACCGCTAACTCGGTCAGGTACGTCTCTCACCCGGGTACAGGAGCAGCCCAGCGGGAGTACCTAAATAACTGTACAGGAAAAGCCAAAGAGGAATACCTAGCTACTCCAGCAGGTGCAAACCGACAGGAGTACCTCACTGTCCTTACAGGAGCAGACCAGCGGGAGTACTTTGATAACCCTACAGGAGCAGCCCAAGAGGTATAGCTAGCTATCTGTATAGGTGCAACCCAGCAGGAGTTCCTCGCAACCCTACAGAGGCGGTCCAGTTTTAATAGGCTTAGTAGGTGAAGGGTTGGCATGAAGTCAGCGCCAAGAAACCGATTGGTAGTCGTGCGCTTAATACATACTTTTTAAATTCAAATTCAATTCAAGTCAGTGGGGGATTCAGTGAGTGGGCCGGGGTGGCAGTAAAGAGTAGATCGTTCAAGTAGTGACCAGTGAGAAGATGTTTACGTAGCGGGTGGAGAGTTGTAGAATGTGAGCATTATTGTCAGAAGTAGGTTTTTAGAAGTAGGTTTGAAACTGTTAATAAGTGGGCAACCGTAGGGTGCAGGACATCACTAAAGGGATCCAGGAAGTATTCAGGATGATCTGTCGGATGGCAAGCTGCAAGTGCGTTGATCAGGGAATGCGTTGGTTGATAATGCATAGTCCCGCTTATTGAAGTAGAGCACAGTATGAATTGGGTTGCAGTGCATGTGCCACTACAGGTTTGATTGCAATACTGAGTGTCTTCACAGATCCCAATGCCTGTTTAACGCTTACATTGTATCTATCCTTTGGAGTACTTCAAAAGGCTAACCAATCGATTTCAACCCATTTTCCTTTAAAAGTGGCGACCGGGCTACCCATATAAGTAATAAAGTATCCAGCCTCTGACCGATCACAAGAGTCTTTTATGCCTCGTAGTGGTGCAGCAACTGCGAGGCTATGGCATCAAAGTAAAGCACTGGAACAGCAAGCAGCGACTGCCTACCGGAGAAGTGAGATCTGTGGGAACCCCCGACAAAGTAAGTACAAACATTGCTCAGATGCACGATAAATTATTAATATACGAGACATACATTATTATATAAACATCTGTCACACTTGTGCCGTTTCTAGGCTTTATTAATAAGAAGTAATCCTAACAAATGTATGGTCCTTAATATACTGATCTTCAGAAAGATGACAGGCTGAGTTGGCCTTACCAGGATTCGTACCCTTGGCATGTCGGTTATTCCCCATTTCAACAGTGAGCGTTCAACATTCTGCTAGCTGAGTAACTGTACTACCCAGAGACTGCTGTAAATGTACTAATTGTAAGGTAATTGTGACATCTCAACGGTCCTGTCCTATGAAATACTCCGTGGCTGTTGTGTAATACCTTTGTTGCAGATAAAATGGAGGCGAGTAAAATTTCTTAAGGGCTTTCTTGTCAGTGTTTGAAGACCACCAGCTCCTCAGTCCTGCATAGCAGCTTCAAAGAAGACCCCTTTCTTCTTTTGGGCATGCCGGCCAGAGGAGATGGTGGCCTTCATTGATTGCCTTTTGCTTGATACTGTATGTACAGCACTCGGTTGCTACTTAAGCTAGTAATTTTTAAATAACACATTTCTGCATCTTCGCCCCCGGGCCTTCTCCTTAGACTGATTTCACAAACTTTAGTTTGTCGTTTCTAAAATTAAATGAAACCCTGAATCTTGGCACTCCAAAAGTGAACCGGTAGATGGTGACTAAACCTTGTTTTTGTCTATCTTAATATTGTTTTCCTGATACTGTGTTTTTTCTCGTCGCAATGCTGTTAACACTATCTTGCTAATTCTGCTGTTAGCGTGTCCTGCTAATTTCATTGTCACTGCTATCCTGCTAACTCTGCTGTTACTGATGTTCTGCTCTCACTTCTCTCCTACTGTTACCAATAAAGTTAAAAGGTTTATAAAGCGCTCGTAGACCACACGGTTTCTTGGCGCTGAGGACGGAAGTACCGGGGGGGGGGGGGGGGGGGGGTGACGGGGGTGCCGGCTATTCTGCGAATGATTGTGTAAAGAGCTGAGTCTTCAAGGCCCTGCGGAAGTCCATATGCAGTCCTCCTCCTATTGCAGTCAGTATTTTAATAAGACTGCTCACACTATTGTCCCACTGCTATTGCTGTAGTTACACCCCTATTATTGCTTTCCTGCTACTGTCTGTTTTCCTCACACTGCTGTTACTACCAATCTGCTAATTTTGCTTTTAGTATGTCCTGCTAATTTAATTGTCACTGAAGTCCTGCTAAGTCTGCTGTCACTGATGTCCTGCTCTCACTGCTCACATTACTGTCATGCTAAATCTGTTGTCACTGCTGTACTGCTCACTCTGTTATCCTACTAACTCTAATGCAGCAGTTATCCTGCTTATATTGTTATTACTGCTGTCCTGGTAATTATGCTGTAACTGTTATTTGTTACTCTACTGTTACTGTTATATTACTTGCGTGTTACGTTTTTTTTTTTAATTGTACTGTCACAGCTAGTATTCTGCTAACTATGCTGTCACTGATGTATTGCTTATACTGCTGTTACTGTTGTACTCCTCATGCTGCAGTTTCAAGCTATTTTGCTGACTCTGCTGTTACTACAATTTTGATAACTCTGCTGTCATTGCTATTTTGCAAACTGCTGTCACTGCTATCCTGTTAACTCCATTGCCACTGGTATATTGTGCAGACTGCTGTTACTGCTATTCTGTTAAGTTTACTGTATCTTTCATCCTAGTAAAAGTAGTCTCTGCTGTCACTACTGTGCTACTTACACTACAGTTACTGCTATCCTACTAACTATATTATCACTGCTTACTACTAACACAGCTATCCTGCTGACTATTGTCACTACATCGTACTAATCTACTGTTCCTGCTGTACTGGACACAACGTTGTCACTGCTAGTCCCGTAGCTCTACTGTTACTTTTGTACTGCTTATATTGCTGTCACTGCTATTTTGTTAACATTACCATTAATGCTCCTGTGCTAACTGCTGTCACTGCTCTCCTGGTAACTCTACAACCACTGATCTTTTGCTCCTGCTGACTGTACTAATGATACTTTACCTGCTGTTTCTATTGTACTTATACTCCCATCACTGCTTTCCTGCAGATACTGTCTTTCTTCTCATCATACTGTTGTTTTTTCTCTCCTGCTGATTGTTAACACTCCTGTTACTCCTCTACTGATAACTGCTGATACTCCTGTCAGTGCAATTCTGTAAACTCTGCTGCCATTTTTATTGTGCGCAATCTATCACTGCTATCCTCCTAGCTCTGTAGTCACTGCTGTGATTACTCTGTTGCTTCTCATACTACTGACACCAATATAATGCTGTTGCTCTTACTACTTTTTTTTACAAATTATACTTTTACTACTAATGTACTAATGCTGCTGTCACAAAGCTACTCACGCCCCCTATTACTGCTCTCCTGCTGCAATTCGGTTGTTCTCCTTTACTACTGTTACTGCTATCCTGTTAACTGCTAATACTGCTGTGAGTGCCTACTGCTGTCTTTGCTAATCCTGGCACTTCTGTTACTGCTGTCCTACTCACACTACTATCACTGCTGTTTTACTAACACTACTATTAATGCTCTTTTGCTAACTTTGTTCACTGCTCTGCTGGTAACTTATTAACTGCTGCTCCCCTGGTACTGCACAAAGTGCTCTACTAATGCTACTAACACTGCTGTCACAAATCTTCTCACACCCCTGTTACTGCTCTCCTACTGCTATTCTGTTCTTCTCCTTTACTACTGTTACTGCTATCCTGTTAACTACTGAGACCACTGTAGCTGTCTATTGCTAATAATGCAGTTACTTCTTACCTAGAACTTCTGTCACAACTCTCCCATTAACTCTGCTATTAGAGCTGTACAAATACCACTGCTGTTCCTGCTCTCCTAATGCTTTTATTATTGTTCTCCTGTTAGTGCAGTTCTACTCTAATAATGCTGCTCACAATACTGGCCCACTATTACTTCTGTAATCTTACTCCTATTACTATTCTCCTGGTGAAATTGTATTTGCTCTCCTCATATTACTCTTATCGCTAAACTGCTCAATCTGCTGACACTGCTATCAAACTAACTTTTCTCAAACTGCTGTTCTGCTAACACTACTAGCAATGCTCTAATGTTAACTGCTATCACTACTCTATTGCTCCTGCTGTAACTGCTTTACTACTAAAACTGCTGCATTACTATTCTGCTACTTCTGAAGTGATTGCTAAACTGCTAATGTATTCATCTGATACTAAACACAGTCTATTAATATATTTATAATAGCAACTACACCACTAAACTCATTAATATGCTGAGACCAATTGGCATTGCCAATGCTTATCTCAGATTCCTACGCCTATGCTCAAAATGTGGCCGGGTGTTTATTTTTAAAGCTCATCAGTTCTATTACATGTTGAAATAGTATTCTCAAGTAATATTAAAATCATTGTTTTTTAAATTACTATGGTTTTATCGCGTTGGGTCACCAGACATTGTTTTATTAAATTTTTTAATTTCCAATGTAGCCGTTGGGCACACTGTGGTCCTTGCACTATTAAAACAAACAAAAATGCTTATTTTTTTTCTAATTTACCCACAATACAATCAACAGGCCAAGCACTTGAGCCCTGGTGCCGATCAGTATCACTACAGTTACTCATCTATATAAGTATTTAGTTGTTTTTACGACGACTTCTCCGTACCCTTCAAGGTGAAAAGGCTCAAATAACCATCAACACATTTTTCCAAGAACAAAATGACGTAAATAAGATCTGCCTCGTAACCACAACTACAAAGCTCTTGGAGTTGAATACAATAGACGTGCTGTCCTTCTCTTCATGATCACACGTTTTTAATCGTGCGATCTCTATCATGAAAATCTTTATGATGCCAACCTGTCATAGCTTGAAATTTCTGATAAATGTGGATCAACTGCAGTATTATTCAAATTCCTCTCTCACAATCAAAATGGACGCCCCATCTGCATCCACTGAGGAAATGTCAGTACAAGCAAGCATCACAGAGCCGAGGCAGACAATGGAAAGCATTCAGCAGAACCTCATTTATAGAGTCTCATTTGTTTTAATTGAGAGCCATTACTTAAATCCAGAAACGTGCTTAGCACTTCTTGACCATTGTTTGTTTAAATCTTCCTACTGGGCCTTGAATGGACATTGGGCCTGATTACAAGTATAGATGCCATTTATTGCACCTGGTAAAAAACAATACCACGGGGTTTGTTATTTATCGGGTGCGATGCATAGCACCTATTACGAATTATGGTGGAATAGCGTGCTGATTTTTCTGTTTAACGCATCAAATTCGCATGATTCGGTAACTACCGTGTGGTTTTCCCCTTCTAAATTTCGGCAGTTTGACCTGCTGAAATGTAACAAAGTTTGAGGTATTTAACGCCTCCGATAATCATTCACTGTGTTAAATAACACTCAGCTCGTAATTCTGACCCGGATAGGAAAAAAACGACTGACTCGTAATCAGGTCTATAGTGTTTAATTTGTGCCGGAGCTTGCAGGTGGTGGGCACTGTCATTCATTTTAGGGAAATATTTTTCGTCATCAGACTTTGTCCCAGAGCAAGAGACACAAAGGCAGAAATAGGAGAAAGAAGAGTAAAATAGGAAAAACAGTGAAGAATAGAAAACAAGGAAGGAAATCAAACTGCTAAGGTAAGATAAAGAGATGGGAAGTACAAGGTGGTAGAACAAAGAGGCATGAGACGTGGTAAAGACTAGGTGGCCTTAGTACTTGGCAACCCTATCATTTGGCTGCACTGGCAGGGCACCGCTAATCAAAACTTTGGGATCCTGCGCTTACTTTTTATTTTTTTCCTCCAAATATAAGTACTGAGTCCTGATTACGAATCATTCATATTTAAAGAGGGAGGATATCATGTGGTAACGCCGTTTCTGCCGGGCATCCCTGCATCTAAACCCAGCCAGTACAGGTTGATCCCCATAAAATGGAAAATAACAAGACAGACCCCGTTTTCTCCAAATGAAATTTCGCTGGGTATGCCTTTTCCCTTGCAGGTTAAGGCTCTTTATTTGCCACCCAGTGGCGTAACATAGGCCTGCGCGGCCTCCACTGTGCGGGGGGACCACGAGCTCCAGGGGGCCCCCTCAGCACGGTACCTTGGCCTCAGACCTCTTGACTGGGTCTGGAGATGGGCCCCTCCCTGCACTTTGTAGGGGGGGGGGCCTTCAAGTTTCGTTACGCCACTGTTGCCAACTTCTCTACCCAGGATGTAGATGGGAGTGGGTGGCCTGCATGGGGTAGGGAGTGAGCAGAAGCTGCAGTCATGAAGGACATTAGAGGTAAGAAGAGGCTGGTGTGAGACAAGAGTGAGTTTTTTGTTCTCCCCTGTGTGGTAAGAGAGTTCAGCAGAGGTTGAGGCTTGGCTTATTGAGCAACCCCAGCCTCATGTTTTGCCAGGTGGTGGTATCAGGCCCTGTGCTTTTCCCCAGGGAAATACTGATACGGGAACACTGGGCAAGCTATGGTTATAGTTAGGCAGATCAATAATTCAACCAGGGACACTGCTCCACCCAACTTGGAATCATCTGAATGAACAGTTACAATAAGAACTCATGAAACCCCCTATGTTTAGTACAATATTGCTCTAACATGACATCCTACCTTGTCACCTCTTATTGCACGATATTAAACAGACCTAGGGGTTGGGCCGTGGCTTGCGAGAATTAATGTTGATCTATTTGCTTCCATGTCCACAACAGACCCAAAATGTTTTCTAATGGTAACAGATTCTCTCCCCCCTTCCCCGCCCAATTGTCATGACTCTATTCATGCAGACTATTCCATCAGTCCCTGGGGAAAGTTGTGCACCACTTCAAACTCACTAAATGTCAAATTTCCAAAGGAGTGTTTCTGCCCTACACTGCATACATTAAGGTGTTGGAAGGACAGCAAGTCAAAGACAAATGTGGGCACCCACCACCAATGCATATTTCTGTAACCTAAGTGCTTAGAAATGTTATGCTACATTTTTAATACGTCCCAAGGATGTGTCAGTGTCGTCAGGGATGTAACAATGTGTTTACTTTCCTAACACCGAACAGGTGTATTTTGTGCTCTGCAAAAAAGGGCACATTCAGGTCTTGGAAAACAGGTGTGTTTGAGTTGGTTTCATAACTACCATACACATATACCTGTTCCTTCCGACAGCTGGTTGCACCTGTTTGGTAGGAATGTTTTGATAACACTCCAAACGCGTGTAAGGTAAGTCAAAACATGTCAGTCATAAGTTATGTCAATTTTTGCAAATAGGATGCTAAGTAATTATTTTATCTTTTTATGTAATTCTCTTTTTATTTTAGTCTAAGCGTAACTAATTGTTCTATCGAAGTCTGTGCTTCAAGGCTACTCTCCCTTTTAGCAAACGCTTTCAGAGTATATTTCTCAAGGCAACATTTGAACGAAATGCATTTCATGTGTTTTGCCGCAATAAAACCAATTTCTGTGTATGCTGGCTCCTTCAAAATCGTCATCGCCACCCCAACACACCGATTATTACTCTCCTAATGATATCTTTAAACCACTGTGGAATATATATCAGCTATTCAGCATATTTATCTGCATTCATATTAATGATTTTAATACTATCTATCCGTCGATCTCTTAGTGGTGGTCGCGACTAAGTAGTTATAGTTTGGTCAGTTTTTCCATAGAAAGTTTTTTTTGGTTTGCTAATAACCATGGCCCCATTTGACAAATCTTCACAAAACTTTCCAAAAGCAAAGTTCATCCACCTCAGCTCCTTCCTGGAAAGTTTCAGGGTGATCCAACAAGTGGGGGCTGTGAAAAAAGGGCGATCTAAAAACACAAAGTCCCCATGCATTTTCCATAGAGGTCTTTAGACAAGGCTACTGCAAAAACTGCTGAATGAAATGACACCAAATTTCGCTGGAAGCTAGATCTTGGTACGTAGATTATGCTTTTTGGGATTTGGTGTAAATCTGGTCAGTAGTTTTTGAGAAATGAAGGGACAAAAATAATTTTTTATCTGGAAGGTCTATTTTTTGTATATTGGAGATCCCACGAGAGTCTTGAGAGACTTTAGCGGGGCTTCTAATTTAAAAATAGAGAATTCTGATTGACACAGGGAGCTTTATTTTCCTTGGACCATCTCACTCTGGCAGGAGTCAGACTCCATTAAATTGAGAAAAAGGGAGGTAAACAGATCAATAGATGGCTCTTGCATGGAGGGAGAAGCATTAGTAGTTGCTCCCAGTGGCCTGGAGCAATGCTGGCTCCCGCACTTTAGCAATGGTTGGCAATGGTAAAAAGAACAGAGTTCTAAGCCAAAAAACCAAATTCAGCAACAATTAGGAGGGTAAAGGCAAAACGTCTGGGGGAAGACCACCCTAAGGCTGACAGCCCTAGCACTACTGTACATGTTATTGACTTTGATGCTGTTGATCTGTTTTTGAAACACAAAGTTTTGGGGGGTATCAGTGCTTACTAGTGATTTTTACCAGGTTCTTTGCATTTTTTTCTTTTTGTTGGCTAGCCACGGGTAGGACTGAGATGAGTGTGGCTGTTTTTCTTTTGATCCACTCCCTCTCCTTTAATGATCCCACCTGCCATAGTGCAGCTAGCAGTGAGTTAACGCTCTAGTAGGGTAGGGCGTGCATGGCCAACGGCGACAATACGAGTTAAGAGGACTGGCTGCGCCTCCAATCCAGTAAGACTGCTCTATATGTTACTGTCTTTGATGCTGCTGAACTGTTTTCACCTGTTTCTTTGCTCTTTTTTGGGGGCAACATATGTGTGGGACTGAAGGAACATGGCTGGTTTTCTATTGACCAGCTCCCTTGGCTTTAGTCATCATGCCTGCCATATTACAGCAAGAGGCAGGTTGTGCTCTATTGGTGATAGGGTACGCATGGTCAGACAGCTCGAGTACTATTTAAGTGGGCTGACTGCATGCCAAGCAAGCATGCCATGGGCAAAGCTGTCTGTGCCCATTCTTGCCTGGATCACATCCTACACCAGGAACCATGGCACTCCCTCCTTTTTTCATGATGGTTAGTTAGTCTAGGAGGGGGATGTTCTCTGCTCACTTAGATCCTCAGGTACGTTTTGTTCTCTTAAGGTGCTGAATGAAAACCAGGGCTCCTTTTTTGTATTCAATGGGGTGGAGAGGTGTGGTGCAGCGGCCAGGGCAGCTGACCTCAACGCACATCGTTCACAGTTTGATTCCTGGTTCTGGTGGCAGCTAAGCACCGTGTGACTCTGGGCATAGCTCACTTAATTTCCACAATGGCCCCCAGCGCCTTGAGACCTGTAAGGGTGAGTAGTTTGGCCTTTACAAATACGGATTTACCTTTTTCTTTTAGATTTACAATGTAAATTCTGCTTCATGGGGAGCTTGAACAGCAATACGAATTACCAGAATCAAGGCAGTACTCAATCCGCATGTCCTTGTCTTGGTTTTCTACTAATGCGCTTTGTTTACCTGAGTATGCTCTCAACCTTTGACAATTTTTAACTGATATAAGCGGAATGTGGTATTTTTGACAGAGACCTGGATACAACCCAGGGTGAGCCCAGACATTACTACCACAATTAATGCCAGCTGCTCTTTTTTCAATCAAGATCCTTTGACCAACATGGGAAGTGGGATGGGTAACATCTATCCATTCGAGCATTAGATGTACAATTATCAATACACCAACTATTGAAAATGCAGACTGTATGATTATCAATTTTCAGGTCTCTGCTGCCATTATGTCTGCAGGAGCTCTTTTGTATAACCCCTCCATCTCCCCAAAACACTGTTTTATGATCAGTGTTCTACCCTTAAAAACAAAAAGAACAATTATGAACAGTGTGCTAAATTATTAAAGCAGTGGAAACGTGGTAAAGCAATGTGCAGAAATGCCTTTTCAATAATGTTAAGTTTTAAAAAAAAGTATGAATTATTCATAAAAGGTTGGTGTGGAATTTTCATGGCATAATCTATCTACTTTTGCTATTTTGTGAATGCCATTGGAATACGGAAATCACAATGTCTGAAAATGTTCTAGCCCTGGCTCGCAATTAAATACATTTGTGAAATACAAGCTTTAAGTCTTAACAGCAGGAAAAATTGATTTGCTTTATTTAACTGGACCGACAAGCTATTTTTTCATCAATCACTATCTAAATCTCTGGAGCAGAGAGGTCATCTAGATGTGTGCTGCGACTCCATTTCCACGGTGGCCAAATATAAGAACCCATAAGTACAAAACAGAGGCATGGCTTAGACTGGTAGAGTGTGCCATGACCTTTGCAGCAAGGATAGCTAACTTGGAAGCCTCAAACAAGCCATCAGCTTCCTCTGCTTCCAGGTTCTTCACATCTACCAAGAATATAGGCATGAAGGAGGCACGGTCCGTAAAGGACAAGCCAGATGTCCTCACAAGATTCATGCCACATATCCCTGTAGGCGTAGTTAAAAGGCTGCCATTTAACAATCCTGGAGCAAGTCCTTGACAGCAGGGTCTGACGATTGGGGTCAGAATGCCAGTTGCAGTTAAACTTAGTTGATGCAATCGTATTCTTCATAATTGGCAATTCAGGGAAATACTCATATCTTCTCAGTTTGCATTCTTGATCTTATCACACAGAGAACATAGCAGGTTAAGGGGTTCTTAAAGGATATGCTAGCATGCTATTGAAGTACCCCCAAACCAAAACTAAACTGTTTTCGATCATCCCAGCTCCAATTCTCCCAACAATGTGATGCATTCCGTGCAGTTGGTGTGGGAGACTGCATTTACCCTACATCTAGACTCGCATAGCACCCTCCCTCCACCACATACACTACTAAAACATTCCACCACAATCTGACTGGATCTGCAACATGATATTCTACACAAAAGGAAAACCAAGGAGTCTAGACTTGTCTAGTGTGCTAGCTGTTGCACGAACACCTAGGCAGGGTCAAACCAGTTTCTCTGACTAATCTCTAGATTCAAAGGAGAGGCGCATGATAAGTCTTTGCCATTTGTTAGTGCTCATCTATTTCTCTCCCGCTCAGAAGATAATTACTTTACTAATTCTACCTGGCAGGAAACGAACCTTCATTTCCATCTGTCATAAGATTACAAGAAAAATAGAAAATATGCTCAAGTATTCAGAATTGAGTGCCTCAGGCCAAAGTACAAAACCATAGCCAGTATTAAACTCATATTTACCACGACGCTTGAAAAAATTATTTAGGGCGCAATTGTATCTTGATCAATAAGAAAGGAGCTGCTACTTTCTGTTCGACCCAACTGTGTGCATGAGACATGTTGTAGACTTTGGGACTAATCGTTGTTTTCCACAGTCGCAGGAGGAAATTGAGCCAGAGCATTTTACTCCGCACTTAGCATTCCCTTTAGAAAGTAGAGGCTTTTCACAAACTCTCTAACTCAGGCTCAAAATGGCATGTTGTTAGTGGGATCCACAATACTCAATGAATTTAATATAATAATATAATACCTCTGAGATATGCTCCTGGATTACTAATGGTGACGAGGCAAGATAAAGCGGTAAAAAAAAAATTCTGCTAAAATATTCAGAAACAGAAACCAGCAAGATAGATTGGCCTTTATGGCAATAAATATAGTAAATGCTTGTAAACACTTGACACTAATCAGTAATTGGTTTTGTTTGTGTGTTGTGACCTAGAAGTTTATTCTTTCCGTAAACACTGGGTCATCCAATAGTTGAACTTGTTGATCTATCTTGATCAACTGTAATCAAAAGACATTGAATTCAGAATAGTTTTTACTTTAACCATAGATTTTAATTAGGTAAATGTGACAGCGTGGGGGATATACCTGGTAATTCTTCAGCAGTCAGCAAATTAGTGACCACACATAAATTCCTAGGCTCTAGTGTTTCTCAAAACAAGTATGTTTTGTTATCGGATACCCTCAGGTTAAAAGTTAAATAACTAATTGCCTCTGTGCGAATTCCTCTAAATTTGTTGGACACTTGACCTGACTCTGACCGAAGGTGAATCATAAAACCATGAAGCCACTTGTGCGTGTTACAACCTGCCAAGAAACCATGTAGATGACAGTCTGTGGATCAGAGAAGGGTAGTAGTTAAACAAGACATGTCTCTGTCACACAGACAATGGCATTTGTTTTGATCTTGAACAGTTTTAAACACATATTTAAAAGCTGCTTCTCTTATCTCTCGTTAGTTGAACTTTAAAAAACAGCAGCGAGTGTTAACCTAGCAAAGTGATCCATTTAATTCAGTGGAATCCAAGTAAACGTCCTAACTTGTTCTTTCGAATAGTTTAGCACAGATTTTGGATTTACTTTCTTAAGGCCTACCTAGCCAGCATAGGGCTTATTGACCCCATTTCCTCATATAACATGCCAACCCGTTTTGTATACAATGCCTGGGAATGATATTTGATTTATATGGGAATTCCTCCTTTGGAGACTATTCTCACAGGCAACAATTGTATCCCTCTTCACTGAAAGGTAGTTACTTTTTCCTATTTCATTGGATATACCTCAGTTTGGCGAATTCTCAAAATGAAGAATGCCAGCCTGACAAAACCACCGCTGGCACAACTGTGCATGCCCAAAATTAGCTTCACGACATCAAGAATTTCAGCTTCTGACGATAGCATTTGTGCATGATCCATTTGTTGGCTTGTCTGCGAATACATTTTCACATAACTTGCTTATTGATTGAATTTTGCCTCTTCTTTTTCTCCCCTTTTTGCCCCTGCCTTCCTTTCCCTTGTCCCCTGTGCCTCTCCTCCTTCCTAGTAGGCATTTTGTCTCAGGTATAAATGGTTATGTCCTGATGATGATCCCTACATCTAGTTTAAGCATGCGTTGAAGTATAAGGTCCTGACGAAAGCCATATTGACCTTTTTGTGGCACTTTGTAGAAACAGCTGAGACATGCTGACCATATTTACGGGTACATGAGACTATTGATATCTTAACAGTACCCAAACACTGTTTTTAAATTTGCACAAGATCACCAAGAATAAAATACCCTTTTGGGGAGGTGACTTTGAGTCAATTTTAAATCACTTGCACCTTTTCACTTCATGGAAAAAAAACAACCAGCACCGCTGAAATCAGGAGTTGAAGCACACCTTGGCGGCATTCGGGGTCCAGGGTGGGAACGCATTATGAAGCATGTCACCATATAGGTTGGTGAGTGAGGGTTCTTTTAAAAGCCCTGAAGGTTCCCCACCTACAATTTTGTAAATGAGAAACTCCAAAGTATTATATGCTAAGTAAACTTGTACTTGCTCTTGTTGGTTGATAATATGATATTAACCTGCCTTAAAATGTGCTTTGTGAAATCGCTGCAATATTTGCACATTTAATGTAAAAAGTAACAGTAATGACCGACATTTGTTTCGGCAGGCCCACTGAAATTATGCGGAAAGGGAAGACCAAATTATGCAGCAGAGCTGACTATATTATATGGCAAGAAAAGTTAAATTACATGGCGTAAAGTGTAACATTTTGTGCTAGTATTACTTTCTTATTTTGTAATTTTTGCACAAGTTAACATGGTCTGGGCAAAGGGCTCACCCCATTAATATCTGTTTAACACCCAAATACAGCATTAGGCAACATAAACTGTACCCGTGAACGTTTGCAATGGGCCTTCCACTGCACTACAACTTGTGTCACCACAAGATTAGTAGCTTTTCATCATTCTGAGCTAGAACTATTTTGTGTTAAAATCTGCAGAATATGCATCAGATAATTCATTATGTGGAAAATAGGGCTAATCCATAATGATGTGGAAAACACAGCGGCCAAAAATTGCTTAATTAATGTGGCCTTCCTTTAACTTCAACTGCAGAATAGCAGCTAGATTTTTATATTGTTCATTCAACAGCACACTGTTGATATTCTACTGAATTTAGAATCATGAGTCTTGTGTTTATACTGATCACCTTTGAGAGTGTTACTCTTTTCATCAGGAGGAGGGTGACGGAGGGAAGAGGAGAAGATTCAGGATGTGGAGAAACTACCAGTCTGCGGTAACCAACAGCTCAACTGTAGCAGTCTGATTTACAGTGGGGCAGTAACTTTGGTTACATGTGATGCTGATGTTTTCTATCTTCTGCCAAACTGCCCTAACGACAACACCCATGCAGTAAATTGAATGCTAATTGGCAGGGTGATCCTAGGGAAACAAGATCCGTAGGCGGAACAAAATGCTATTTTCACAGAAGTCCAATGTGGGTTTCACCCAGGTTGAAGTACTGCAGAGCAAGCGTTAAAACTGTCCTTGATTTGGGATAAATATGTCAAGGCCAGGAGAGGAGGCATACATATGGCTTTTATGGATCTCTCCTGTGCCTTTCACTTAGTGGATGGAGACAAACTATGGGACATCATGGAGCTTGAAGGAGTATATACTCCTTTATTGAATCTCTTAAAAAGCCTTCATTGAGACACCCATATGAGGGTTCGATACACCCAGCTTGGAGATCAGATGTCTCCAATGCAAGTTAGTGTATATCAGTCCCTTTTTTATTCTTATTTTATAGTAATGCCCTTTGTTAGAACTGGGGGTCTCTAGTTGGCTGAGGTAGGTACCTTAGTTCAAAATTGAGACCCTTGCTTCTAGGTCAGGGAAAGGAAGGACACCTTCTCAGATAGCCCCTGGTCACCCCCTTGGTAGCTTGCCACGAGCAGCCAGGCATATCTCCAAGGCAAATGTGTAAAGTATTTGCAACCACGCTCTCAGTAACCCAATGATAACACCACAAATGGACTCTACACGACTTTCATAAAAAAAACTATTATATGTTTATGCAAAAAGATATACGATGAGACCACACAATAAAAATCCAACATATGCGTATTTGTAATATTTCACCCTTCCGTTTATTAGGCCAGCAAGCCCTTGTAGGTTCTCGCAGTATTAATGAGCAATTCTCGATGATCCAATGCAGTCCTAATGCAACGCTATGCAGTTCGTAATGCAAGAATCAGGTAGTTCGTAATGTAAAAATAATGCAGTTCGTAGTGCAACAATCAGGCAGTTTGTAATGCCAAAATAATGCAATTCGTAATGCAACAACCAGGCAGTTCATAATGCACAAATAATGCAATTCGTAATCCAACAATCAGGCAGTTCGTAATGCAAAAATTATGAAATTCGTAATGCAACAATCAGGCAGTTCGTAATGCAAAAATAATGTACTCCGGCACCGATCGCAGTGCTCTGGACGGTCTCTATGCCACTCCTACTGACTCGCGGTCAGCTACTTCCAAAATATGCCCCCAACACTGGTCTGATGCAAAACAAAGTGCAGCTACACCCTCCGGCCCCAGTACTTCTACTCCTCGGCAAGTACGGGCCGCAATACGGACTTGACCGGAAACTCAAGCTGCAAAAGATGGGAAAGGCCGACAGCGTTTCTCTCGTAGCCCGCACCCCGCCCCAGGTTGCTACACACACACACTCGCTGAGCGTTACCTGGGGGGTACGATCTCACTCTCCTCTCCTCGCGGCAGGGGCCTCCGATGCGACTTCGTTGATCTTGGGCAGTGGAACTCGGTCCCCCGAGGGTGATGGTTCAAGGTCTCTCCTTGGCAAAGGCAGGCTTGGGCCGGCGGTGATGGTTCAAGGTCTCTCCTTGGCAAAGGCAGGCTTGGGCCGGCGGCAGTGAATTCTCACAGCTCCTCTGGGGATGCCGGTTCGGGCCGCTGGCAATGACAATCGCAGCACTTCTGGACACGCTGTCGATCGACACAAAGAACCAGACGGCTCCGTCACACACAATCACGGGGCAATTTCTCATGAAGGTCTCAGGCTGCAATAGGGCACATGCACACTGTGTCACTCAGACTCACTTGAGCTCCGAGTGCACACAATCACAGGGCAATCCTCATGAAGTTCTCAGGCTGCACGAAGCACATGCACACTGCGTCGCAGAGCCTCACTTGGACTGCAGGTGCATGCGATCACAGGACAAACCTCACGAAGGTCTCAGGCTGCACGAAGCACATGCACACAGCGTTGCTGAGGCTGGCTTGGACTCCAGGTGCACACGATCATGGGGCAGTTCTCACGAAGGTCTCAGGCTGCAAAAAGCACATGCACACAGCATCGCTGAGACAAACTTGGAAACTTTTGTGTTCCTTAGTTTCCACAACATGTCCCCCTGCTTTCAAGCAGGGGGACATAGCACACAGCAGGGTCCCTTAGCCTCTCCTTAGTTAAATCAGCAAACGGCAGGCCAGCCCCAGAACACACAGCAAAGGTCAGTCCTTCTCTTCAGTCTCTTCAGCTGTTCTTCCTTGGCAGAGGTTTCTCTTGACCACTAAGTAGTTTTAAACTTTTCAGTCTTGATTATTCCATTCCAAGGTTCAGGGGTTTCAGCTCTCATGGCTATACCCCTAAATGTCTTTGAAGACTTTTTGTTCAGGGGGGGCACTAACCCCTGTCCAAATCAGTTCTGGGTGTCTCCCTACCAGTGACAACTTCTTCCTTTGGTAGTGGGGGTGTGGATCCTCAATCACTCAGCCGGAGATGGAGCCATTGTTTTATGGCAGCAGCCCAGGCCACTTCACGTCCAGAGGCTACTCCTCCCCCCTACAATCCAGATGCAGGTCAGCCTGTTGCTGTCTCTCCTCCTCCCCTGGGCCAAGACATTCCCCAGAGCCTATAACATTCAAATCCAGACAGTCAACCCACAAACAGGCAGAGACACACAGAATTGTTAGAACACAGAAACCAGCCAATCTAAAAGCGCAGTTTCAAAACACACAATGCAAAACCCACCTTCACAAAAAGATGTGTTATTAAATTGTGAGTTCAGGCGCACTAAACTTCACCTCTATATCTTAAGCCTATGGGAAGATAGGCTGGAAACCTATTACACAGCCTTCCCCATTCTGTCCTATGGGCAAGATGCCCTTGCATCATTGAAAAACGAAATGGAGAGTATTTCACTGTCAGGACATGGTACACACCTCAGTACATGTCCTACCTTTCACAGACACTGCACCCTGCCCAGGGGCGAACCTTGGACCTATCATAGGGGTGTCTGATGTGCATGGAAAAGGAAGGGTAAGGCCTGGCAAGTGGGTGCACCTGTCAGGACAACAAGGCAGTTTAACAAACTGCGCGCAGGCACTGAAGTGGCAGGCCTGAGTTCTCGCTTTAGGGCTACTTATGTGGGTGGCACAATTAGTACTGCAGGCCCACTAGTAGCATTTGTATTACCAGCCCTGGCACACATAGTGCACTTTACCAAGGACTTTACTAGTAAGACAAACATGCCAATTATGGACAACCAATTACCATTACACTTTACACAGGGAGCACTTGCACTTTGACACTGATCAGCAGTGGCAGAGTGCCCAAAGCATCTAAGCCAGTAAAACACAATCCATCACAGTATCAAAAATAGAGGAGGTAGAGGCAAAAAGTCAGGGGTAATCACGCCAAGAAATGCCAGGTCTAACATCCTTGATACCTTTTTAAGATCCTGCAACCCAGAAGTCCCAAATTTGATTTGCATCTGGGACCCGTTCTCTTGTAGGCGGATGATGCAGTCCTCCTAGCTTGTACTGTAAATGGAATGCAAGCACGTTTAGATGGGGTCGATAGTTTTATGCAGGGGTTGAAGGTCCAGATCAATCGTTACATCTTATATGTTAGCTTGTGGCCCTAAGAAAACCCGTTCCAAACCGTTTTGAATTTGAGAATGCCCCATAATGAAAACACTGAATTTGAATTATCTGGGCATTTTATTCTCCGTTAACATGAGTTGGGAACGTTTAACAACCCAGAGGTCCCAATCAATGGAGGCTGTTTGTGAAACACTTTTTAGGTTTGCTAAGAATTTGGGACATATGCCCCACAAAGAAATGATCATACTTTATAAAAGCAAATGTCTATGAATGCGCCCATATGGAGTGGGTGTGTGGGGGCAGACATCTATGAAACCATTACAGTTGGTGGAGAAAATGTTTCTAAGTAGACTCTTAGAACTTCCTAACTCTACTACGAGTCTCATATCCCACAAAGAACTGGGCCTATGTTTTTTAGAAGACTTGGTGGGTTTAGCTCCTATTCTGCTGTTTGTCAAACGTTGGTCTATTCCTGAATTGAATACCACATGCAGTATAGTGAAGGATTGTTTGCTGCAAATTAACATGCTAGCCATCACTCAGATAAATTATGTCAAAAACATTCTTTGAAATCTAGGATTGAGTAGCTTCTTTGAGACCACAGATAAGTTCATCTTCTAAGGTGCTAATAAAGAAAAATATTTTGCACATAAAGAAAAGATGAGACTTGTGAATCTACTTGACATGGTATCAGTTCAATCTTATATACCGTTTATAGCAATAAATAGCATGGAGCCTTATTTAACGTGGATAAAAGCAACCGTACACAGGTTTTTACTTAACATGGCTTAGAGTCAACATGATTAATTTCTTAGCGGCCTTTTATGTTACAGAGTTCTGGTTTGTCTAGCTAACATGCTGTCCTTGTGATGGAATCTTCTTTTGAGGTACAATACAACACAGTAAGCAATCCATTGCAATTTTTCCTACCTTTAACCCCTTGCATGCTGATGACGGCCCCCAGCCGTCATGCACTACGGCGCTCGTGTGCTGATGATGGCTGGGGGCCGTCATGAACCCGCCCATTCTTTAAAAGTGCCGCACAGGCGCAAAATCGCGGCAGCATGCAAGGGGTTAAAAACTTCTCGGGCTATGTAAAGTGCTGTATATAACCCTCTTTGTTACTTTACTCCAACTTGAATAAATTCTTTACTGAAAAAATACACATGCTCACAGTGCAATTGTTGTTGAATCCAGGGCTAATGCTTCGGCTGCCCCCTGTAATCTCATCTTCAACTGTTGTTCTTTTGGCTTTTAACCAGATGTTCTTAAGAGATTCCTCCTTATAGTTCTGTGTATGTTGCTCGTCTTTTTGAAACAATGGCCTTTTGATAATTCCTCGAAATAGTGAATTGGTTCTAGTAATGTGCCCAGAAATTACAGATTTTGATTCACAGACTCATTCCTGTGGGAAATCAACTAAGTGCGGTAATTTTCCACATTCAACACACATTGGGGTGAGAATTGAGAGTTTCCGGAGGCATATTGTGGAGGCTTACATTGCTACAGATGTAAACACCCGTAACACTGTAGTTTTGTGGACATTCAGAAGCAATTGAAAAGGTATTCAAATATGTGTTGCTCTTTGAAAAATGCCCACATACATGATTTTGGTGGCAGGGGAAATTAGTTTAGGGAAACTCCTCAAACACCCCAGTTTTTGGGTAAACATTATATACCCCCCAGTCTTTACAACGACCAGCCTTTAAAATGAGGTTGATACCCCGCATGCGACAATACCGCACATTACTTTAGCACGCAAGTTGTTACAGTGACTTGCTGTGGGGGCCCATTGTTGAACTGGTGTTGGATTTTTAAGCCCAACACCTTCCCTACTGTTGTGTAGACTGGAGTTGGAATAGTAATTTATACTTTTCCAAAGGTCAGTGCCCCCTAAAGCAAGTTGTTGTAATGATTTGCAAGCTTAAGTAATCCATGGTAACGTTGCACACTGGGTACTGACTGAGTTGCAAAGGCAGGTAGGGTAAATGCCTGCGGTGGTCTGGCATACAACCACATTTTTCCAAGGTGTGAAAGGGATGAGATTTTTTCACATGGGGAATAAGATGCAGTTGAATATTTACAGCTCTACACCACAGAAACTATAAAAATACACGTTTTTCCTGGAGCACATCAGTAGCCAGGTTACGGAAGTGCCTTGTGGACAGAACAAGATTGCACTTCTTTTTTGCACAGGAGACTCTGTATCACAAAACATTTCAAAGAAGCTTTTTCAGCCCTCCTGTATTACCCATTGAGAAGGTGCTCAGTTTGCATCTGCAGTGTCAATGAGGTGCTCCTTCAATTTCAAGGTACGAGATCCCATGCATATATAAGAAACTCCTTTGCCCTTGTGCCAGCGCCATATTACCAATATGGGCACAAGGTAATGCTGTCTCGGGAAACATTCTAATTTTATGCCACCTAGGATCAGTGTGCCATGTGGGTGCCTTTTGGGAGGGGACACTGAAGTGCCAAAGGGGCCCCTCCAGGTCCTCAATACATGGGACTGCAGGCACACATTATGCCACTCTGTTGACATCCTTGCCTGCTTTCAAGATTCAGGCTAGTGCCCCTGCAATGAAATATAGGGTGGCAATTTGTCACAGATGCTCCAACACTGGAGAGAGCAATTTTTTTTTACTGTCGAGTTTATAGTCTCTGTCTGATCTGGGTACACCAGATGAGGGTGTGCCCGGTAAAGATATGGACAGTATGCCCAAAGACTCTAATTCAATACTCTTGTATACCACAGTTAGCAAAACTACATACATTCTAGTAGTACGCCTATATGAACTTACTATTTTTTAGGTCTTGCCAGCTATCCAGCGCAAGCTGTCTAGTTTGCAAAAAGACCAGTAGGCAGCTTACAGTCAGCCTAGAGTCTGCCCATTGCTTGCCATTGACCCATGACAGGCATTGATAAAGAAAAACACCCAGTAGTGCCCTTGGACTCAATGCAAAATCTCTCAATCGTTGTCCATTTTAAACACTGTTGATAATGGGCCATGATTGAGACCTCTGGAGTTGAGGCAGACAGCAATGCCAGTTTCTCACAGTGCCTATCAGAGAGTTAAACCAAATTAAAATGAACATATAAAGATTTACTTGCCCACTGCTTCTCTTCATCTTGGCAGTCGTTGACTCTTTCACCACAGGCAGCAGGCTACCAGAGCCTCAGCCAACTCCACTCTGCCAATCCAGACGCTGTTCTCATTCTGCTCGAGCAGCATGAGTGAAGCACCAGGATTGGATGTAGTGTACTGGTTCGCGCTCCTTCAGGTACTGGGCGTTTGTGCTTGCTCTCCACCCAGCTGCCTAAGACAGCTCAGGATTGGAGTGCTTTAAAGTGTGCATATCAGCCGGCCAAAGTGATATGCACACTTTAAACTGAAGGGCTCACTAATCCTTCTCTGCTGCAGATTCCACCCTCAGACTCGGCTGCTGACAGCATGAAAAATAAAATGGAAATATATTTGTTTTATTACCATTTTATTTTTCATGTTTTTTGCAATCACAGCGAGGGGAGATGCTCCTCCGCCCTCTTGGTGGCATGGCCGCTGACTATTGGTTAGCTTTCTTTTCATTCTCCTTTCCTTGCTTTATATTCATTACCTTCCATGAGCTTTCATTCCTCTTCTTGTATTTGACCCTCCCCTGAAGCACACCACATTACTTGTGCCCTTCCACTGCTTACTTTACAGGCACTACTTTAACTTTTTAGTAATCCATGAAAGTGCATGTGTTTTCCAGCTGTCTCTCTCCGGTGCTTCCCTCTCCCCTCTGCCTCACTAGGTATTGCTCTCTCTTGTCTGCGTGTTTCTCCATTGCCTTCTTCTGTGTTGCTCCCACCCTCTTATGATTCTCCGTCCATGTTGTTTTTTGTTTGTGTGTGTCTCTCTCAAGTGCTGCTAGAAAATCCTCATTGTGGCTGTTCTCCTAAATGCCTGCTCCCTGTTGCTGCTCCCTCTCACTCTCCTTGCTGTCCCTCGTTCATACCCAGAGTCATTTTTTAAATATATTTATTTTGTATGTGGAAGACCATGCAGCAAATAACGGTGCTGTTGCGCTTCTTTTATTTCCTCTTCTTTAATCTACTGATCCAACTGAGATACAGTAACAAAAAATATGGTATCCATGCCATTTTAAAGGTGCGCATGCCAATAAAACATGTGTGTGCTTACAGAATTACATGGCTGTGCAGATGAGCCATCACACCTTTTATTTAAAAACTGTGTGCCGTGTCTAAAAGGCATTAGCAAAGCCAATAGTTCCCAAAGGCAAAACCTATTGGCTTTGCCAATGCTTGTTTGTGGATGAGACCCACAGTTACAGGGAACATCAGGAACTCCCAGAGTTGAACAGAAGATGAGAGCTTGACACCTAAAACATCTCACAAATGTAATTGATTGATAACGCTGTGTCTGGAACATACTGTCAGGATGCAAATGCTAGACAAAAACTAAATCAATAACAAAAACATCCTTTTCCCAGAAAACGCCATTAATTGCTCCTTTACCTTACTGTAGCTGCATAAATAAGATATACCGCCAGTCTCATGGCTATAAATATGTTTTAGCTCAATAAATGGTTTTAGGTGCTGACTTATTAAATACCCATAAACATTTCATGGCCAAATGCTTAGGATTCTCAACAGTAACGACTCTTCTGGGCTAGTAATCAAGATTTTTATCACATTTGCAGCCTCATTAGGAATCCTCTGCATGTCTGTTTCTATGTGTTTCGGGTTCTGTGTAATTAAGCATTGTTGCACTCTGCAGATGACTTAACAGCTGGTAATTGCAGGCATGGCCGGTAAAGGTAAGAGCGGTGGGGCGTTGGGGGTGTGTAAGTCGACAGACGACTGGTCAGGTAAAATTAAATAAAAAATTAATAAAACCACTTACCTTGCGCTTGTTGCATCGCTGAGTCGCCGACATGGCGAGCGCAGGGTAAGTGGTTTTATTTGTTTATGTATTTATTTAATTTGACCTATCCCGATGTCTGTTGACCCCCCCCACATAGCCCTGAATCAAAGCTCTTACCTGTGTCAGCCGCGCCTGGTTAATTGTTCTGAAAAGTTATTATGGGACTGAGCCAAAAGTGAGAGCAAGTACTAATTACAAGGACAGTATACAGCTATTAAGGGCCCACCAGCAGATGCTTATAAAAGCTGACACCCTTCTCTCCAGTTTCCGAATATTGAACGCAAAAATGTCGACATGCACATATATTGTGGCCATAATATCGACAACCAGAATATCGAGAAAGTATGAGTATATTGAGCAGTATAGATTTACTATTCTTCACTCCTCCTCTACATGTGTTGAAGATGTTTATATCATTAAGGCACATAGAAGTTGAATTTAGTAGAGCAAACCTACACTTACCTATATATATTATATATGTACCTGCACAATATTCTGGTTATGGACATTCTAACCATGATATTTTCGCATGTTGATATTCAGAACTAGATATTCCAGTAACATACCCCAGTAGTCTCAGAAAACACAGGCAACTAAATACATCTTGGCCCAGATTTACAAAGAAGGCACGGAATGCAGCGCAGCAGCCAAAAATGCTGCGCTACGTTACGTGACAGAGACAGGGAGGGAGCAGGAGAGTGCACCGTCTACCGAGAAAGAGCTCTCTCCTACCCTCTCTCTAGCAACGGTGCTGATTCCTGCTGCTGAGTCCCAAGCACACACGTTAGCGGCATAGCGCTAAGGTGCAAGCCAGAGTCTAACATCGGTTTTGTATAGGAAGGCTACCCTTCCTGTACAAAATACTATGCCAAGGCACCCTTTAGAACTTTTCCTACTTGATATGTGTGCTGCACAGTGCATATTTAAGGGCCATACCAGCGATGGCAGGATCATTTCAGCTGATGTGAATCTGTGTACAGTCATAGGTGAACTTGGCAGGAAACCCTGTCACCCGTCAACGCTAACACCAGCCACACTGCTGCCGTACATAACAGCTGTAGGTCCACAAGAGAGAGGAGGGAAGGTGAGACAAGAAAAACTCAAGGTAGGAATCATGTACATTACATGGTGGATCTTATGGTGAACTTTGGCAGCTCGGTTCCGTCAACGTCGAAGACCGTGAGCTGATCATATCAGTCAACTATAAAAACAAACTTTCATGATACGTGACATTCTTTGGTGACATGGACTGAGTTTTCTCATTTCTTTTATATCTCGTTCCAGGGAAATAAGAAATGAAAATGTGCAAGACAGGCGTAGACCGTGAAACCTATTTCTATTGTGTAAATTTCGAAAGATATTTCGCTGTGGACACACATGACGTTGCATGTTGCCCCACTGTCCAATATAAAGTCCGCTTCGTGCTCTCCTACTCTTATCTTTGCATTGTCTGTCTTCCTTCGGATGCTTTTGTCTGCTGGCTCTGTGTGCACTTCCGACATGTGGTATAATCTTTCCACTTTCTCTTCTTCCTCTTCTTCGCTCGACTCTCGAGACATACTTCTCCTTTCGTTATCGCCATACCTGACGTGTCTTGTCGTCGACTCCTGTTGTCTTCCTGTTCTTTCCTTGTCGCCTCTCACTTGTGCACTGTGGCACATACTGGCGTAGTGATTTCTTCCACCACATCTCCTGCACGTCTGGCCAAACGCTGGGCATGCGCCTCTGTGAGGAAATCCCATTCCGCACTGGAAACAAGTTTCTTCGCGTGGTCTCCTTTCCTTTCGTTCCCTCCAGTCATTCTTCCCTCGGCCTGGGCGATCTCTGTTTGTCGTGAAGTGTGCGTTTTCTATTTCAACGCTCTTCCCTCTTTCCATTTCCTTGGCATGTTCCGTTGCTCTCGCCTCTGCTCTGGCTAGTGACAGGATGTTCTCCAATGACGTCGGTTCCTTGAGTATTCTTGCCCTGAATCCTGTGTCGCGACAGCCTTCTATGATCCTCAGCCTTATGGCTTGTTCGTTATCGAATTTGTCGAACTCACAATGTGTCACCAGTTTTCTCAACCTTGTCGCAAAGTCATCTAGTGTTTCGCCTGCTCGTTGACACGCAACCGTAAATGTATATCGTTCGAAGTCAATGTTTCGTTGTGGGTCAAATTTAGCTGTTAGGCATTTCTTTAGGTCTTCATACGTTTTTGTTTCTTCGGTAGGCAGTGTCACTAGAAGTTCTTCGACGTCATCCCCTGCTAAGTTCAGCAGTAGCCCTCGTTTCTTTCCGTCTGCTACATCTGTGTCTTCTACGTATCTTTCAAATCGTCTTATCCACTTCTCCCACCTTATTCCTGCCTGTGGCTCCGATAAGTTGAACGGTAGTGGGCTCCTGTATTGTGCGCTGGGCTTTGGATCTGCCATTTTTGCCTTTTCTTCTTCTGTTATTCTCCTTTTCTTTTAGCCTTTTCTAGGCTTTCCTTGTCCTTTTCACTTATCTCCCTCTTTTGTGTCCCCTTTTCTCTTCTTCCTCTGTTCTTCTCCTTTTCTTTTAGCCTTTTCTAGGCTTTCCTTGTTCTTACTTTTATCTCTCTTTGGTCTTTGCTCTTTGTTTTCCTCTTTTCTTTCTTCCTTTCCTTTTATCTTTTCTTTCCTCTTTATTTTCTTCTTGTCTCTTTATCTCCTTTCTTCTTCTAGGCTTTCCTTGTTCTTACTCTTATCTCTCTTTGATCTTTGCTCTTTGTTTTCCTCTTTTCTTTCTTCCTTTCCTTTTATCTTTTCTTTCCTCTTTATTTTCTTCTTGTCTCTTTATCTTCTTTCTTCTTTTCTTTCCTCTTTATTTTCTTCGTATCTCTTTATCTTCTTTCTTCTTTTCTTGTGCTGTTCTGCACTTTTCTGCCCTTTTTCCTTTCTTTCGCGCTGTGCCTGGCCTCAAAATGGCCGCCGCGCTTGTTCTTTGTTCCTACTGGCTCAGACGCCTGACGCTAAAATGGCCGCCGTCTTCTCGCGGGACTTCGCGACCAATTGCAGTGCTGCCTGACTTTAAGATGGCCGCCGCGCTTCTTCTTCCTTTCTATTGGCTCTCCCGCCTGGCCTCACAATCGCCGCCGAGACTCTCGCGAGAGCTCGCGCTGGCTTTCAGTTCTTCAAACTTTCGCGCTCTTGTTGCTGGCGCTTACCGGCTTTGTTGTTTTTTTTCTTTTGCGGCGGTCGGGGTGGGCTCCCACGTCGCTGCTGTTTCCGGATGGCGCTTCACTCTTCCCTCTTCCTTTTGGCTACGACGCGATCCAGGGTGGGCTCCTGGTTTCAAATCGCCGTTTCTGCACTCAGGGACCGGATCCGTCCTTCGTCGCCAGTTGTCGTGTCGGCTCCGCATGTACTCTGCAGCCCCCAAATCACACGCAGGACACAGGTGAGTGTAATTACATTCCTTTATTCTTCTGCTCATTACAGCTCGGCACACACGTCCATTCCTGTCCTCGTCCTCGTCCTTACTGCCCTCTTCCTGTCCCCTGACCGGATGTGGTGTCCGGTGACCTGGTCACCTCCCTCATGACCCACAGGGTCCTAGTGTCCTTGGTCCCTACTCGTCAGGTCACTACAGTCCTGGATTGGCACATAACTCATTTTCCAAAGCTGCTGAATGTAATGGTGGTGTACAGCTCCCTTGATCATCAGTTGTCGAATCCAAAACAGAGGTATGGGCCTGCACATAAGAAGCACATAAGCTACTGCCGTTAGTAGGAGTTTTTATTTGTTAAGGTAGAGGTAAATGTCCATTACTGGCATTCATTTAAATAGATGCATATAGGAGGTTTGATGGTGCCCGAACACAGCTAGAAAGCAATGGAGCACAATAATGAAGGCGAGTCACAGCTCAAGGTTTCAAGAGAAGTTGGCATAGCTGGGAGGAGAAGGAGTGATGGATGACATGACAGGGGTGGCAGAGAGTAGCACGAGCGAGGAGTTGTGCTCCTCTGGGACATCAGGTAGTTGGGGGGTTTGAGCTTTCCCTGAAAGCTTCTTATTGTTCTCTCTTTCACCATTCTCATGTCCAGTGCATTTTCCCTACACTTCTTCCCATGACTGGGCTGAGGGCCTTCTTCCTCTACTCACATTCCACCTTCAACAGTAAATCCCTTTTCGTGCTACCAACATTTTTATCAGCTCCTCCTCTTCATAACTTGTTTTTTTTTCATTTATGAAGTCTTTCCATTTATCAATCTCCCTTTTTCATGCCTTTTCTCCTTTGCTATTGCACTGTTTTGTTTGACTTTGTTTTCTACATTACAATGCTACCTGCTCTGTCTTACCGTGCCCTGCTTCTTTTTAACCATTTCTCCTTATGCTTTGTCTTTTGCCTGAAGGTATTGATGCTAGGTTAGGAGGATATTCGGTGCTAATTTTCTTTAGTGAAATTAACTGACAACATGTAGTTTTAATTAAATAACTTGGTACTCTCCAAGTGGAGTTTCCCTTCACAATACACTATGGGCCTTATTTATGAAGGCCTTGCGCCGCCGGTGCCTCACTTTTAACATGGGAAAAAGTGACGCACCGGTGGCGCAAGGCCTTCATAAATAAGGCCCTATATATTTGTATCATTCATTTAAAGCAGTTTACTTCGACAACACACCTTAAAAACAACAATCCACATTCGACAATGTTACATATAGGGCCTTATTACGATGGTGTTCGGACAAGCGTCGAAATTATTTAAAAAATATCAAGGTGAACAAATACAATGTCATAAAATTCACCCTAAAAATGCTTTATATGTACTCAATAGCACTAAAAAGTATTACATTCAAATTCAAGTCATGTAAAATACACATTTATAAAATGGCCATATGACACAAAACCATAAAAAATGTGGTTAAGAATTGATTGACGTTTGTCAGGAGAGACAGGAGAATCTTTCTTATAGCCACAACTCAGGTACACTTAGCTACAGCTAAGTGTCCCGCATTGAAGAAACTTGGATTGAATGGGCCATACGCATTCTATGAATTTTGCTATAGAGAATATTATTTATGATGAGGTGTCTGATCTGCAAATTCTTAGTGCAACCTTCCACTGCTGATCCCCAAGTTCCTACAGAGAAGCAAAATCCAACGCTTGTGCTGAGAGCTAGAAGCCGAACAGAAAAATAGAATATGCTCATCAGTTTCATCTGCAGTTGAGCAAGCTTGGCAAGTTTTACTTCAATCGACTGAACTCTTCCATTTGGCAGTGAAGCTGGCAAGAGGCAGAACGCCCATTCTGAATCGTAAATATAGACCCTTTGTAAAGGAGGTCTCAATCGAGTTCATACAGGGCTCGAAGCTTGGGACTAGTTTCATCTCTATAAAACTTTCTGATAAAGAACCCTGTTTTTTGGGAATGTATTATGATTCTGTATGGAGGAGCCAGAGGGAATGGAAACCGGGTCACTCCACAAGGCACCTAAGCCCAAAGTTACTAATGTCTTTTTCACATATTTGAACCAGGCGAAGGTTGGTCGCAGTGTTTTATTCTTTAGTAGATCACTAAGGTCATTTCTGTGGTGTAGAAGCTCTGGAGTACTCAGATTCTTTTCCAGTACAGGACTGGTTTCAACCTAGCCTGAGATGTAATAGAGTACATGTCCAGATCGTGGTTGAAGATTAGGGGAGTGCTTTGAGGGGGTTTAAAGCTGCTCTCCCAAAAATTATTCTCAGCAACTCCCAGATGTTCGACATTGCAATAGCCCCAAGTTTCAGTCCCATAGATCACAGCAGCCACTGCTTGAGCTCTCCATATTTCGAGAAGAGGGGATATAGGGTGTATAGTGGTATTATTGTAGCTTTTAGCATGTCTGCCGCCCAATGAGTTAGCAAGAGCACACTCTTCAAGATCTGACTGGTCCATGATATATTGCTAGACAGGCGAATGCCAATATAATCGAAGTCCGTTACTCTCTTGAGGACTACATCATCTAGATGGATAGTCCATCTGAAACACCTATGTGGATGGATAGCCATAAACTTAGTTTTAGAAGTGTTTATGACTATCCCTTTTCAGAGCAGAACAAACTGAATCTGCTTAATAGGGCTTCTAGCCCTGTTGGGGTTTTGGACAACAAAAGGGTGTCATCAGCGAATAATAATGCTGGGGCTTTTACTCCCCCCAGCACAGGTGCGTCACTGGCACAGTTCAGAAGAAAATCCATGCACCCATTTATAACGCCCATGGCCACACTAAACCTCTTGTTGGTCTCGCCATTTGGCCCCCATCTCGCCTGTGCAAAGTTTTCCGCATGCAAACTAATTAAAATATCTAGTAAGGGGGATGGCAGGCCCAAGTCTCTCAATGTGGACCAACGTTTATCTCTAGGGACCATATCGAAAGTCGATCTTAGGTCAACAAATGCCACATACATGCTACCCGCACTTAGATCCACTAGCTTCTACTTCAGGAGCAGTAATCTTAAAACTTGGTCCACCGTGCTTGTTTTAGGCTGGAATCTAGTCTGAGAGAAAATATTGTTTTCAACTGTTCAATGGGGGAGACAATTAAGAATTTGCTTACAAAAGCCTTCTTGGGTGGCATTGACTAGACTTATGGTGCAAAAGCTTCCTGGCTGTGACTTGCAGCCTTTTTTTATAAATCAGTATTATCTCAGCTCCGTTCTAGTAGGCAGGGATATGAGCTCCGGTCATGACGGCATTAGATAAAAAACGTAGATATTGGGCCTACACAACCGGTTCATCCTTAAAGAGATCCCCCCTGAAATGTTGTCAGGACCCGGGGCTTTACCTGCTTTCTGTGTGCACATTCCTCTAGAAGTTTCAGCCAGAGTAAAACATTCCAACCTAAGTCCTTATGAAGGGCTTGGGAATGTTTATAAAGAATAGTGACACTGTCTATGGGGTGTTTATTCACCTGGTTTCAAAATAACTGGTAAAAGTGCATTTCTTGTGCAGTGATTCTTTTTTTTTTTTTTTTTTTTTTAAACCTTTATTTGCATCAATAGGATATACATGCGTGGGCCCACAACCAATCCGGCCGGCCATAGGTCAAAAAATGACAAAAATCAAAATAAGCGATACAAGGCCAGCTGGCAGGCAGGCAAACCTATTCAAAACAATACTAAGGAAAGGACAAGCGACATCATCGGCCCAATATCAGGAACAGTGAGGTCCATTTTATAATAAGGGGACAAGGCTCATGGCAGACTCATAAAATACGGGAAAAACAATAAACAGAAATATACCCACGCCAAAATGGGAAGAGGGGGGGGGGAGGAGGATGTGAAGACACGAGTCGATCGTAGCACAAAACAAGCGCAAAATATATTAGAGAAGCATACAAGTACTACCTGCATCTCATGCCCCCCACCCAATATCACGCTAACAAATGCAAGGGGAGCGGATAAACTGCACGATCCAAACCTACTCGCCATACTAGCCTGGGGAAAAAGGGGGGCGGGGAAGGGAGGGGAGGGAAAGGGGGAAAAAACAGGGGGGAGACTGAGGGGAGGAAACCAATAAGGGCAGGAACAGGGTAAGGAGAAGAAGGAGAAACAAAGAAAAAGAAATATAAAAGGAGAAACACAATCGTGCAAGATGGGCGCCACCCCGGGCCAAGCGTCCCGCGGCCAATAATACAGAAGAAAGTGGAGAGCTGGCGAGAAGTAGGGTACGGCAGTCGCGACGGAGACACCGAAGCTGATAAAAGTGGCAGAGCAACAGACCCCAACCCACCATGCCAGAGAAGCGAGGACAGAAGCGGCACCTCTATAAAGGGATAGAAAAGGGCCATAGAACCAAAAAAGAAACATCTGAAAGACCCCGCCCACCCGTCCCACCCCGCACCCCTGCAGAAGGCTACGGCCTACCCTCCAAACAGCGTGCCTGTCGCCCTAATCCGAAACCCGAAATATAGTAAAGAAAGAAAGTAGAATAAGGAGACAAAAAGAAGAAGGAAAGGGATTATGAAACAAAAATAAGATGTGAGGGAGGAGCCAAAGGGTACGAACAAACACACTCGGCCACGACCCTCCCCGGACCATCAAGTGAATAACTATCAAATCAGTACTACACCTTCACATACAGCAATAACCCGCGGGGGGGGGAGGGGGAAATTTGAATGTTTCACAATGTCGAAAGTACAAGCATCAGTGCAAAGGACAAGTAAACCAGCAGTCTATCAGTGTTGCGCAACTTACCCCCAGCCCTTCCTAACCACGGCAGTGATGTAGATTAGGGAGAGCTACCATACCAATGAAATACAAAAAGTCAATGAAGCCAGTCAATTGTAGCAGCAACGACAGGGCAAGCAAAGGCAAGCCGGAGCCCAATTTCGCAGTTCGACAATGCAAAGGTACCCCTCCAGGGCAAATGTTCGATTCCATCGAAGCGGGAGCAAACAGCGGTCCACCATAGTTCCCAGTTGTCCGGGATGGAGCAGATCTCCGCGTCGTGTGCAAGCCCTCGAAGTCCGGGCGGTGAAAAAGCGGAGGTTCAAAAGCCACCGGCCCATCAAGCGGCCGAAGAACAGCGGCAGCAACTCCTGGCGCAGCCGAAGGGGGCGAAGCAATGGAGGCATCAGGACGATAGGGGTGCATGAAAGAGCGGCGACCCAAAATGGCGGCGGGCCGCATAGGGTCGGTAGAAGCACCGGGGGCCAAGACAGCGTATAAGGACATCAAGGCGTCTAGGACATCTCCGAGCGTGGGCGCTCGAGCACACGCCCAGGCCCCGCGCAATCCGGCAAGCAAAGTTCTTTGGTGCAGAGCGGAGCACCCCCCACGTTGTCTGTAGCCATTTAGTGAGTTTCGCCGCCCCGCACTCCACCGCGGGCCCCCAAACAGTTCCCGAATGCAGGACTTTACAGACCTCCGGAGGTTCCCAACAACGGCCTCTCCGGCACAGAGCGGGTAGGCGCTCGATGGGGGGGGGTGTCCCCTCCGAACAGCGGCGGGCCCCAAAAGCAGAGCCAGGCACGGGGTCCAGGGCTGCCGGACAGAACAAAGGCGAAGGGACCCCTTCACACAGTTAGCCCCCAACACATCTCGTCCCCCTCCAGCCTCACGGTCCACAAATCGGGGCCGGTTCAGGATCACCGGGGCATACACACAACGGCTCCCACCAGTGGCTCACTCTCGCGGCCGGGGCCGGCAATCTCAGCACCGCCGGTCGGGTCCCACAGGCGAAGTCCCGGTCTCGAGCGCCCGGAGGCCCCAATCTTTCCGAGGGCAAAGCTGCGGACCCACAGCACACAGGAGCTTCCGGACCAGACGGTGAGTAAGAGTGGGTCGTTAAATTCCAAAATCTGTAGTGAAGTATCGTCGCAGTACAGGATATATTGCAGGATATTCGAGGTTGGCCGGAGGGCCGACGGAGCCGAGCTAAAAGGCGGCCATTACGCTCTCAGGCTAGGCTCCTCCCTCCAGTGATTCATTTGTTAAAAAAAAAATAATAAGTGCCAGGGCCCTCATCAGGTGTCCACTGTAGCTTGAACCACAAATTGCTCCTGTCAGCACTGCCAATGACAGTACCAACAAAACTATTAACCATTGCACTCTTACAAGTGTGACAGTACAGACTATGCGGGCCAACCAACACTCCAACAATAGCTTGAGCAGCAGGTTTTAGTCACCTATTGAATTATGAAATTTAATGTTGTTGTGCTCACCTCTAAATTTGACAAACACCGCCACCATGTGCCAGACTGTCATGAGTGCCAGTGTTAACAAAGCCGAGCACCAGAAACCACTAGCTAAATTTAAGCACTGTCCTTGTGTCATTCAGATTAGGTTGAGCAAGCCCACATTTCTTATGTGCCAGCAATTATTACAAATATTGTTCCATTCACTTGTTACCCTGCAATTTTATGCTTCAGTTTACTCTGTTAGTTTATAAGAATATCTGCTGATCTGCTATTAGGACCCAGTCTTGTTCCAAGGATGAACGACCATAAAGAACTTGACCGCAGTACCCTGTCACTAACAAAAAACACACCGAGCAACTGTCTCCATTATACAAGTGAATTACATTTTTTGGGAATTTTAAATTTTTTCATTATGTGTTATTTAATGAACCACTAGATCGAGAGGGTCATCCAAGACTAGGTACTGTAGACATCAAACGAGGTGGCTACCATTTTCAGGGTAGGTGCTCTGAGATTAACTCGGTAGGCTATTTTCCCAGCAAAGTGGTCCTTTCCTCACTGGGGTCTTTTACGATGTCATAAGTAAATAGGTTTGCTGCTTTTTTTAACCTAATGCAAGGCTGGCCCTTGACCCATGAGAAGCTCCTATACTGATGGCGTCAACTCACTGCATCCCTCCTCGAGGGGTGGAATATCATATTCTGGCCGTGTTTTAGCAAAAGTTGTTGCTTTGGGGAGTGACTGTGTGGACCTCTGAAAGGCTCGTTCTTCCCGTCATGATTATTCCAACCCTGCATGTTTCTAAGCTGAACATTAACATGAGAAAACTGAGGTATGTGCAACACCTTCTCCCTCTGGCAGGGAAAAACGCCCAAATTAGCTAAACCTTTTTGAACTGTTGTCAGAGAGTTACAAAACTATCTGCCAAAAAACACAAAAATAGCTTGAGGGGGAACAAATGTACAGGGTTGACTCAAGGAAAAATGTTATCTAAATTGGAAGAAAGCTGAGACTTGCATCCGACAATCACTGTCAAAGCAAAGCAGCTTAAAATCAAATGGTTATGTGTCCAATACTCTGTAACATGGAAGTCATTTAAGGGTCGCCAGCAAGATATTTTAAAGCATTGGCATAGTGGATTCTGGCCCAGGCCCTCTACCTTTCTAGGGGCCCCATCATTAGGCTTTCAGGACAGTGGCATACGCACAATTGATGCCCCCCCCCCCTGCACAATAGGAAAATGGGCTCCCACGTCTCCAATATCTCATGAATATATAAAGGCTTTGCACTGAATGAGGGCTCCATAAAAGAATAGGGTCCCCTTAAAGCTTTGGGGGCCAATGAAGGGGGTTGTCAGACCATAGTTGCAGAGGGCTTGAATGAGCTTAAAATGAATAATAAATTCAGAGTTGTTCTGAACACAGGGCCCCAAATTATGTTTCCCACAGGGACCCAAAAATCCCTATGGTGTCCCTGGTCGCCAGGGGTTGCAGCTGCAAATCTAGGCTTGCCTCTTGTGACCCTGCCTTTGAGACTTCCGGACAAAATCAGTGCCAGGAACACAGGGACAATTCAGAAAGGGGGTGGTGATGGACAGAGCGTCTGAGTTAAACAGAACACTCATACCCAGTCAAAAGATCAGGGCTTGATCCATCACCATTTTTTAGCTCACTGCACCATCCCAGTTCAGAACCTGGCTATATGCAAATTAGTCTGACCCTGGCCCAGTGCATCATGGGAACAGGGCAGACCAAACTACCAAGCCAATTCTTTACTGGAAAGGAAACAAGCTTCCGGGGACCGGTTTCTGGCATTACAGCCGTCTTCGGCCCGTCTTGCTTGAATCCTGATGGTGCAGGTTCTGAACTGGGATGGTGCAGTGAGCTAAAAAACGGTGATGGATCAAGCCCTGATCTGTTGACTGGGTAGGAGTGTTCTGATTGACTCAGATACTCTGTCCATCACCACCCCCCCCCTTTTTGTAATTACTTTGGCCACCATGAGTGTGGAAGGGTTTGCTCAGACATGAGTCCCTTGCTCATTGCACCATCAGGATTCAAGCAAGCCGGGCCGAAGACGGCTGTAATGCCAGAAACCGGTCTGAGCTCGTCATGAGCATGGGAGGGGTTAAAGGTGACTCAGCAAAACTGTTCTTGAAGAAGGCCTTTCACTAAGGGACAAAAGAGGGAGCCATATTTATAGAGTCCTGATTCAAGTACCATTTCTTTCATTCAGTGTTCTACTTTTTTTAACTCAGTGGAAGCGGATGCCCACAAATAACCAGGCATATGCATTAAATTAACTTTCTTCTCCCTGCACAAAACAGTGGATATCTAAATATCAGAGATTTTCCCCTATGAATTAAATGGAATTCTGTATTTTTTTGGGATTCACAAACTCCAGGAAGTAACCTCAGAAATGTATGTAACTCGTTGATTTACACGTGTACTCCAACACCCTTACAGTAAATCCTGTGTTTTGTCAGTAGTACGAACAATCAGCAGAGTAAGTGTGGCACAAATGTCCACACGTTATCACTTTGTGGGGTTTCCCCACATTGCCAATTCCCCCTTCACATCCCATCACTTCCATGGTAACACAAATGTTCCTTCACCTAACTATTGAACTTCTAACATACTGGGACATTTGAACGGAAAATTCCTCAAATCCTGATTCTTCAAATCGGAATTTGAAAAATCCTCACTTTAAATCCAACCTTTTACAGCAATGTCTATAATTTTGGATGGAAATAGTTCATGATGGACAGTAGCTAAAAGCTGTCGTAGAAAATGCAGTCATACAGCACAGATTTTGTATTGAGAGAGTGGAGTGAATATGTAGAGAGAGTTTCCATGAGGATTAAGGGAGAAGAAATTACATATGTGTCTACATGAAAAGTGTGTGTGTACAGTGCTTAGTTTGTAAAAGAATTCCAACCCCAAGGTATCCCTTTATTGAACGGGAGCATAGGCAGTGCATAATGTGAGCTGGTGGTTTCCGGTGCTCAGCACCAGCACTTAATTGGTTTCCAGTGCTCAGCACTTAATTGTCAACACTACACTTATGACAGTCTGCCACATAGTCGCGCTGCTCATCTGATTTAGAGATGAGCAGAACAACGGTTGTTTATGATTACAATATACAATAACATTACTAATACCTGCCTCCCCAGTCATTCCATTAGCTTTGGGGACCTGGATTATTCTGAACTGTGGCACTTGCAGGTGAGAGAGATGATTAGTAGTTGTTTTGCCAGCGATGACAGGGGCAATGGGTGGTGCAAGCTGCAGTGGCCTCCCGGTCAGTGCCCTGGCACTTATTATTTTACAAACTAAGTACTGAGGATGGGAGAGCATAATAACTATAGAGGAGCATTCAGGATATTGTGGTCCTATGATTCTATGGAAATGCTAGCATGTTTCTGCCTGAACAATCGTCAGGGTGGAATTCTATGATGACGAATTCTTAATGTTTGTTCATGCAGTAACTGTGTTGTACTTGCCTTTTAGGATGTACCTTAGTGGTTGGTAAATTTGACCTTTCCGGGGGCTATTATCTAACCTCTCTAGTTTTCAATCCCTCCCATCCTCCACATCAGTAAATGGATACCTTGCGGTTGGAAGATGAATTTTATCTAATGGTTAGACCACCACAGGCAGAAATATTCAAAGAGCTCCCTGGAACACAGTTGAGCCTACCCTGACCTCTAGGAGTCAGGGTGAACTCAATGATGAAGCATGCCACTACTAGAGTGAGTGAGGGTTATATAAAAAATAAATCCCCTTTTTCCCACCTCTGAGTGAGGTGGTGTCTAAACATAGGACATTTTCCCTCTTTATGAGAATTGCCTTTTCTAGGAGAGGGATAGTTTAGACGTTATGCCTATTCTGTGCCACGGTGCAGAGCAGGAATATCGTCAGAGAAATATCGTCTGACACAAATATCCCTGCAGAAATATCGAAATGAAGAAATATCGATAACAAAAATATAGTTTGACCAGAATATCGACAGACAGGTAAGTAATATCGATAACAATAATATAGTTGTAATAAATATCGTTTACAAAAATATAGTTTACAAAAATATCGATTTTTTAATAATGTCATGTATTTTAGTGTTTTTAATGAGAATTGTTTGTCATTTTAATATATGTTTTTGAATTTTAATAGTTATTAATGTATATTATGTTGAATTTTGTGTTATTAGTTCCGTAGCGGGTTGTGGGTTTATAGGGGAATAGGGTGGGAAGTAATATAAATATATAAAATTAATTGATTAATTAATGTGTTAATTTAATAATTATTTGTTAATTCATTTCAATTAGTCAATTATTAATTAATTATGTTAATTAATTATTTATATTAATTAATTATGTTATTTGTTTAAATAATTTTAGGTGTGTGTAGTGGAGTTTATATGTGTAAATGGTGTGAACACCTCCGCACGACTCATTATTTTATTTTTATATAATTATTAAAGTTTATTAATTAAATAAAGATAATAATAAAATGTATTTAAGAAAATATATATATATGTACACCTTTATTAAGTTTATAATGATTAAATTAAGTTTATTTGTTATAAATAGTTAAAATATAAATGAAATTGTATTTATTTTGTTAATAATATTATTAATATTTAATTATTTAATTTAAGTTATAATATTTTTTTAAGTCGATATTTTTTACATCTATATTTTTTACATCTTTATTTTTGAGTCAATATTATTGTACTTAGCTGTTTAAGTATAGGGAGTCGATATTTTTGTAATCGATATTTTTACATCTATATTTTTGTAAACTATATTTTTGTAATCGATATTTAAACATGGAACCCTGTGCCACAAGGCTGAACCTACTCACTGTCATAGATGAGCTGATTTGCTTACATTGTTGGACATGGGGGGGTGGAAGGGAAAAGAAGCAACATTGAAGGAGGGCTGGTGGGATGGAATAGGAGCTGCATGGACGTGGATAATACATGTTTAGCACTTCCACAGAATGTGTGTGCTTCTCCTCCCTGCATGCCTGTTGTTCCGACCTGTTCTTCTTCCCCAGTGGTCTGTTTTGAGGGTTATGTTACAGCATCGTAAACTGGAGCCTGGGAGGGGCTGGTGTTGGCTTCATGGGTAGAGTAATCTTTATTTCTCTACCAGTCTTCAAAAGGGATTGCTGCTTAGTGGAGATTAACCCCAACAAGACTGGTATAGGCATAACTTCCCATCAAAACAAAATAAATCCTCATAAACATCTTGGTGGAGTGAGACATTTTTTTGTGGGGGCCCAGATGCTGAAAAAACCCAACTTGAATAAAAGTTCTGAAGGAATGCTTTCTTTAAAGTAACATTTTTATGGCAAAATGCGTTAGGGAAAGGGTTTAAGCAACACGTAGGCTGGGAGAAAAAGAAGTCTAAATAGATGAATACAGATGGCGGGGAGGGGATTGTCCAACTTGTGTTTGTTCCCATCCCAGCAGACCGGACAGCAAGAAGGCTTCCTGGTTCAACAACGATCTCATGAACTCCAAGAAGAACTGCCGCACCCTCGAGAAAGCCTGGCGCAAAGACCCGACTACAGCCAACATGACTGCCCTCAAGCACGCCACCCGCAAACACCACCAGCTGATCCACGACACCAAGAATACAGCATTCAAGGAGCGACTAGACAACAACGCACACAACAGCAAAGAACTCTTCAACATCGTCAAAGAGCTCTCGAACCCCAGCGCCGGAACCAACGACATCACCCCCTCGCAAGAACTCTGCGACTCACTTGCCTCGTTCTTCCACAGCAAGATCGCCGACATACACAACAGCTTCGGCACACAGCCCACGCACCCAACCACTGAACCGACGCCCACCACCACCACCCTCCGCGCCTGGACCCCGGTCAGCACCGAAGACACCATCCACACAATGAACACTATCCACTCCGGATCACCAACTGACCCATGCCCCCACCCCGTCTTTAACAAGGTCGCCTCCATCATCGCACCCCAACTCCGAGACATCATCAACTGCTCCTTCAACACCGCCACCTTCCCGGAGAGCTGGAAGCAGGCCGAACTCAGCGCCCTCCTGAAGAAACCATCAGCAGACCCCATCGACCTCAAGAACTACCGCCCCATCTCGCTCCTCCCGTTTCCTGCTAAAGTCATCGAGAAGACCGTCAACCGACAGCTTGCCACCTTCCTCGAGACGAACGGATCCCTCGACCCCTCGCAGTCCGCTTCCGAGCCAACCACAGCACCGAGACCGCCCTCATCGCAGCCACTGACGACATCCGAACCCTGCTCGACAACGGGGAAACAGCTGCCCTCATCCTCCTGGACCTCTTGACAGCGTTCGACACTGTCTGCCACCGCACCCTAGAACAACGCCTCAGCAACATCGGAATCCAAGAGAAGGCTCTGGAGTGGATCATCTCGTTCCTCGCCGGAAGAACCCAGACAGTCCGCCTCCCCCGTTCAGATCCGAGGCCACCGAAGTCATCTGCGGCGTACCACAAGGATCATCACTCAGCCCCACCCTCTTCAACATCTACATGAGCCCCCTCGCGGCCATTGCACGCCAACACAACCTCAACATCATCTCCTACGCCGACGACACTCAGCTGATCCTCTCCCTCACCAATGACCCAGCCACCGCCAGAACCAACCTACACAAAGGGATGAAAGAAGTAGCTGAGTGGATGAAGAACAGCCACCTGAAACTCAACTCAGACAAGACGGAAGTCCTCATCCTAGGACCATCTTCCTCCGCCTGGGATGACTCCTGGTGGCCCTCTGCCCTGGGCAGCGCACCCAAACCAACGGACCAAGCACGCAACCTGGGCTTCATCCTGGACTCCTCCCTCTCGATGACCAGACAAATCAACGCCGTCTCGTCCTCGTGCTTCAACATCCTACGCATGCTCCGGAAGATCTTCCGATGGATTCCCACCGAAACCAGGAAGACGGTCACCCAGGCACTCGTCACCAGCCGACTGGACTACGGAAACACCCTCTACACCGGAACCACAGCCAAACTACAGAAGAGACTCCAAAGCATCCAGAACACCTCCGCACGACTCATCCTGGACATCCCCCGTCACAGCCACATCTCCGGACACCTGAGAGACCTGCACTGGCTCCCCGTCAACATGAGAATCACGTTCCGACTCCTCACCCACGCACACAAGGCCCTTCACAACCTGGGCCCCAGGTACCTTAACAACCGCCTGACCGTCTACACTCCCACCCGCCAGCTTCGTTCGACCAGCCACGCCCTCGCCGCCGTTCCACGCATCCGAAGAGCCACCATAGGAGGAAGATCCTTCTCCTACCTGGCAGCCAAGACATGGAACTCCCTCCCCATCCACCTCCGTCAGACCCAAGACCACCTCTCCTTCAGGAAGCAACTCAAGACCTGGCTGTTCGAGCAGTAGCAGACCCCCCCCTCCCCCAAGCGCCTTGAGACCCTCCGGGTGAGTAGCGCGCTATATAAATTTCTTGCTTGATTGATTGATTCCTCCCATGGAGCATAGCTTGCAGTGGGGCGGGGTGCGGGCACCGGGAGCTCCAGGGGCCTCCTATTAGCACTGTACATGGGTGGTGGGCTTGAAGGGTTCTAGAGTGTGCCGGCGCCCTCCATGTAATTTGCAGGGGAGGGCTCAAGTTTTGTTGCACCAAGCTTGCTTACTAACTCTCTGACTGGCTCTTTGTGTCCTTCCATGTGAGCTTGTTTTATCTATTTTTTCTTCCTTGTAATGCACTTGATATGAGTATGTGTTTTTTATCTCTCTCCCTTGTACGCCTCTCTGTATTCCTCCCGTGTCCCTGTATCACAACAATTGCTGTCTCTCACTCCTGTGGTTCATTCAAGCCCGCCGCCCTTGCACAGTGCCTATGGGGGCCCCCCGGAGTTCGGGGCGGCTGGGTCTATTGTTACATTGTTACTCCACTTCAAGCTCTGCTCCATGGAAGGAACAAACACAAGCTGGATATCCTGGTACAAATAAAGCCAGCCAATAGAAAGTAAGCAAATGTAGATGGCACAGGTAAGGCCAATGGTATGCAATGGGCAGAATGCATTACTAGGTCAGCTTTGTAAAGTCCCCAATATGTCTTTCGCATCCTTGCAGCTGTGCTGCCTGGCAGGCTTCGACCTAAAAAGGACTACGATGGTTGCAATCCAACTAACCTTGATGACATGTAAGAAAACACCTTGCAGTACAGCTTTATTCTTTCTGTTTAGTTCAGTGAAAAGCCTAGATGTTGACTAGAATACTACTTTACAGTTTTAAACTAATATAAATTACTTATGCATCCTCGTGTTTCTGTGTTGTTAATATTTCAAAACACGCTTTTTCTTTTATAGTAAAAAATGCTACTGAACACCTGTGTTACGAATTTCACTGAGGGGCATATTATCAAGCACGTAGTTAAAATGATCGCCGCTTTAGCGGCAGAAAACCTCCGGTAAAGCCGCGATAATTTTAACTCCGTTTCTTGATAATATTCTCCTGAGTGCCTTAAAGAGTAATCTTTCATGCTCGTTTCTTTGACGTTCATCCACATCGGCAGTACTGCAAAGTAGCCCTGCGGGCTGCAGGTGCTGTGCTGGGCACATAAAACATTGTCAGCTGCTGCTGCCTGGAGGGGCCAGCTGACGGCAAAAAACTAGGAATACCTGTAACTAAACAACGTGAAACATACACAGAGCAGAAACGGAGGCAACCAGGGTTGGATTGGGATTAGAAATCGGCCCGGGCACGCTATTTAAAAGTGGCGCACATTTACAGGGCCGACTGAGAACCAAAACCGGCCCTGGCAAAGTGCTCGGCCGACCCCCTGGGGGTGCAACCGAGCTCTTTGCCTGGGCCGGTTTTCAGCCGATTTTGTTACAGGGCCGATTTTGCAGCTATGCTGCAAAAACGGCCCTGTAACAAAATCGGCCCAAAGGGCCCAAAACCGGCCGCCACCCTTGCGGCGCACCGGGGGATTGCCCGGTGCCCGCAGCGGCCAGTCCGGGCCTGCACATTTACATATTGCCTTTGCCAAACACTACTTCGGCAAAGTTTTATAAAAAATAAAGGGGGGTGGGTTAAAAAAAATGCACAGATTAGTTTACACTGGTGAAACACACTGGAATACAAATGAGGCCAGTTTTGCTCCAGCCACCTGCCCCCCACTCAATATGCATATGTTAACGGATCGGCCCCAGCGATAGAAAGGGAGTGACACCTTTGATAAAAGGGAGGTAATCAAGGCCCATCTGTCTCCAGAAAGGCCACTCAGGCACCCACTGGCCGCATCCGAGCAATGCAGAAACTGCCAAATCACCCCCAGACTGCTAAAAAAAAGCAGCCCACAGCTGGAACTGGACACCGGCCCCTCAGGCATTGCCCGAATGCCCACGTTGGCAATCCGTCGCTGGAGGCAACTGCTTACTCGACTACGACTACCAGGTTATTTTGTTTTTTTACAGGAAGATCCACATCAAAACTTTTTTTTTAATCTGAAAGCTCGTGATTAAGTGGTTGATGCATGCGTCAGGGGTAAAAACAAAGCAGAACCACTGTTTTCCAAACATGCGTTAATTTTGTCAAGATATTCATAGTTTTCAGCAACAAGATTAGATCGCAGAAGTTTTATCTGTGATCAATCAGAGCACATGGTGTGTTGGTCTGTTAAGGCTTTTGGGAACAGTACCCCACAAATTCATGAATGTCTTTTTTTTCTTTAGCCAAAACAGCTAATATAATCAAGCCTGCCTGGGATTATCACAGGGGACTTTGTTTGAACCTGCGCACAAAGTTAGCATTGATTTTGTTTTTGAACCACGTCCAGAACATGTGAAAGCATCAGGAAATCTCGCTCTTTTCAGCACAAATGGTGAATAGATGACGGTAGACCTGCAATTAAGGTTGCCCAATTTGTCCAGGGTGTCTCTGACTTCGTTTTGTCCCTTCATTGTTTTTAATGTTGATATGAAATGGGCAGGGCCGGCTCTAGGCTCATGGTGGCCCTGGGCAGGGAGCGTAGGTAGGGGGCCCGGAAGAGGGGGTCCGGGTGGGGTGGAGCGCGCAGGCCAGTAAAGAGGGGAGGGGGTCAGGGTGTTTAGAAGTGGAACAGAGCCGGAGGCCGCCAAATCCCTGCCAGGGGCCACCACGCAAATATGTATCCATCCTCAGAGGATTAATATATTAAGGATATATATTGGCGTGGTGGCCCCTGGGGTTTGGTGGCCCTGTGCAGGTGCACAGCTTGCACATGCCTAAAGCCGGCCCTGAAATGGGTACCATACTCCTCCCCCACACCCCAAGACAATGTTTACCATGAGTACAATCTCGGGGCTTTCAGTCTTGGATATTGTTTCCACATCTTAAACTGAAGATGCACAAAATAGATTTCCTTCTGATCTCTTCGCTCACTGATCATCATGGTACATTCTTGCCTAAATTTACTACGTTTGCCAGTGGCGGCCCGCACAGGTAAGAGTGGTGCGGCAAGGAGGGGCAGGGCAGGGTGTGGGGGAAATCAACAGACGACTGGTTAGGTAAAATGTAATAAAAAAATAAATAAAACCACTTACCTTTCACTAACTGAATTGCCTGGTGATGCGCTGAGCACACGGTAAGTGAATTCCTTAATGTTTTTATTTAATTTTACCTATCCCATCGTCTGTCGACTTGCCCCGACCCCACCCACCGCTCTTACCTGTGCCGGCTGCCACTCATTCTGCTCTATTACAAACCTACCATAATTGAATGTTCGAAATCCCTGAGCCTCAGCTTGGACAAACATTAGAATCTTCATGCCCTCGTAAAAACGTTTGCCAGAATAGCAGAACACCAAATGAGAGTCCTCCACGGAAAACGCCTCTAATAATGGAGGATTTTATATCAGGAATTCAATTTCCACACATTGTTGCAAAATAGACATCAGGGGATTTAAGCAGCAGCTTGGAGTTTTCACCTTTATATGATCCCATAGTCCTCGCTTTTCATTATTTCTAGCACTCACCTCTATTATCTTTTGTCTTTATGAAACAATGTTATTGAGTTTTAACAAAAACAGGACATATCCATCAATTCACATAATCAACCAGAATGTACAACCATTTCCTGTAGGTATATACTCATTGCCTCCTCCTCCAGTGATTAAGGCAGGCTGACCCAGCCCACACCAATTATCCAAAAGTAGATCTTACTCCGCCCCATCTTTTCAGCTATACTTCTGAACTCCATCCACTCACCCCAGATTGTCGTATGTTTTTGGGTTCACCCACGACATTCATATATCGGGATTTCTATCATCATGCAAAAATCCATTGCTTTCGCCCAACCCCAGACATTGTCAGTTCTGTATTTTCAACACCTGTGCAATGTTGTGCTTCAGCTCTACAAGCCCTGAGCGAATCTTGGCCGTTTTGTATCTACTGACGAAGGAATATTTATGAGATGGGTGCTGTGAGGGTCATCATCAACAGAATATGTATTTTTAACTATGTATTCATGAAAAATAACTTGTTCTATTTAATGATGTAGAGTTTCCCAAGTCCATGCGAGATGTATTGCTCTAGTTCAGGTTTTTTTCCTTTGAATTCTGGGACATGTAATCTTGTTTTTATATTTAACTAGCAGCCCGTCCCGACGTTGTCCAGGTATGAAATAGAATGTGTGTAATGTGTGTATTCAGATACGGTCATTCACGTGTTCCCCCGCTTGAGGCCCAGCTGCAGCCCTGGTTCATATTAGCAGGTGCATGTAATTAGTGTAGTGATACGCCGCCTGAGCCCGGCTACAGCCCTGGCTGATGTTTGCAGGCGCGTGTAATTTGGTTTAATGTGATAGTTCAGTAACAGCATGCATAAGAGGCTGCAGTAATTGTCCCTTCAGACACGCTCAGTCGCGTGTGCCCCCGCTTGAGGGCCAGCGGCGACCGTCTGACAATTAGAATTGTGTGAGTCTTGAATGATTGTTTCCCGCTGTTCTTATTTTTTTATGACCCACACCGACGCTCTTTGGCCCCGAGTGCTTTTTAGATGCACCCAGGCCAAGCCACACACTGCGTTCGGCCCTTTCATATGCACCCAGGCCAAGGCACACACTGCATTCGGCACCCCAAGTATGTGTGAGACAATGGGCAGTCCCCCAAGGCAGTCTTGCGAATGGTTACTTACCACGCTTCGAGGTGAACGCCTTTGTGACGCCCCCAGCACACGGCCACAGCAGACGATCTGATTAATGTACGACCCAGATGGCATGAAGTGCGGAACGTAGCACACGCCCCAAGCGTTTGTCACTCCCCCAGCGTGCCCCTTGATGCGGCGTAATTGGCGCTTCACATGGCATGAAGGGCGGACACACGCCCACAGCGCGGACACACGCCCACAGAGTTTGTCACGGCCCCAGCGTGTCACACCCCCAGCGTGCCTCTTGATGCGGCGCAATTATGACTCACATGGCATGAAGGGGGTAACGTACCACACGCCCCCAGTGTTTGTCACGCCCCCAGCACAGGCCCACAGCAGAACGCAGACACGCCCACAAGGGACTACTTTGCTGGCACGGTTCTTTTACCTTTTAAATGTATATGGTGGCCGTCTGCATAGCCTATGTCCTTCTGCTGCAACTGCTCTTTCCATCGCTGTATTGGGTGTTATGATTGGTACGGTGGTTACTGAGATTACCCGCCTCAAAGGTTTGTCTCCCTCTTTATAATATTAGTGTGGATATATATATATATATATATATATATATATATATATATATATATGTATATATATGTACATATATATATATATATATATATATATATATATATATATATATATATGTATATATATATATATATTTGATACCCCTCGGTTCCTTTTCGCCAGAATTTGCAGCACTCTCTCGCCGGTTCGTAAATCCCCGCGGCAGAACCACGCCGCATTTAAATCCACAACCAATTCCCCCAGCTGGGAGATAAACGGGACGAACTCGCGTTTGTCTTCACTTCTGTGCATTTTTATTTAATCCTCACAGCATGGAGTTTCTCAAGCAGGCAGGCACAAATCTACGCGTTTCGGGATAGGATATCCCTTGTTCACGATCAATTTGGCTCCAGGCTCTCAGTCTCAATATAGTGAGTCACATTATTACATCATTTCCTGTTTGATGTTATTTTAGCCCTCGGCCTTCTGGATGATGTAGTTTTTTGCAATTTTTTTTATACATTTTTTTATCCGTCTGCATACTCTATGTTCTTCTGATGCAACTGCCCTTTCCAACACTGTATTGGGTGTTGTGATTGGTGCTGTGGTTACTGAGATTACCCGCCTCAAAGGTTTGGGCTCTCTCTTTATAATATTAGTATGGATTATAAAACACGACAAGAAGTTCCTGACTTCAAAAGACAAAACCTGGACTGGAGCAGCCCATCACAAATGGACCTGGGAGACTTGGCAGCTATGTGTATGCATTTACCACAACAAATTATTTTTGACTTTGTATCCGTGCTCCTTTACAGACCCTTAGTTTTAACTATGAAAACATCCACAATAACCTATACATTTAAGTACGTGTGCATGCAGTGCTCAATATCATGTCCTCTTCAATGTTATTGAAACATAACCCGTTTTTGGGTGTGTATTTGTTTTGCACTTGCTGGCAAGCATCAATCGCGGTTTCTGGCGAAGGTATATTTTTGTCACAGCGCCCTTTGTTCGCTGTGTCCTGCCAAGTTTGAAACTATGTAGGTGGAACTAATTGCCAATAGCTACCCCGATGTATGACGAGTTGGTATTGTGTGTGCTGACTCACCCTTTCTACTAAGATGTATACAAAAGGGAAGTAGGTCATTTTTTGTTTTCAGTTTTTATGGCAATTAGTCACATAACATTGTACACAAACAAATGCTTTTTCAGTATTTAGTTGATTCTATCACTTTATTTCGCAAAGACTCAGTCATGATTCTGGTTGACTTATTCTTGCAGTTCTCCTGGCTTATTCCTGAGTTTAAGGAGCAATCCAGGTGTATATCAGAAGCACTACATAACTAAATCAGAGCTACTCAATGCAAACTCTCTGCGAATCAGGTTCTTTATCATCACACTGTTCAACTGGATTACTTTTTCAAATCCTAGTAAACAGAATATGAATCTGCGCCGTGAGTTATTTCCAGAAAACTATAAACATGGGGGCAGATTTACAAGAAACTGACGCATCTGTACAGATGCGTCAGTTTCCCTGCGCCTCCATACGAAACCCTTGCGCCACCATGGATGCGCCGTATTTACAATACGGTGCACCATGGCGCAAGGATTGACAGATGTGTCAGAAATTCTGATGCATCTGTTGACCCAAAAGTGACGCATTGCTGGAGTTACTCATGAAAGTTAAGCAACTCCAGCAATGCACCACAACAGATAGGTGAGTCCCATTTAAAAAGCCCTGCGTCATTCCTTATGCCTGGTCTGAGCAGGCGCAGGGATTTTGACGCAGTGAAGGCGTAGAGTGATGCAGTAAAATGTTGTCAATTTCACTGCATCAGTACTACATGGCTTTTTGTGTGGAAACGCCCACCCTGCATACATTATACCTGACACAGGTATAATGTCACGTTGTAAATGGGCCGCAATGTGGGGCATTGTTTACCTCGCCACTGCATCACAAAAAGTGATGCAACAGCAGCGCAAAAGTGTTGCAAGGAGCTTGTAAATCTGCCCCTCAGTCTACACACAGAGATACTAAAAAACATTTTAATAGGATCTTGACAGCTCTCTATTAGTCAAAAAGTGAGGACTCCAACTGTTTCATTGAACATTTTTTTTTTAGCTACTAGAGAAAGCAACCAGGGTGCATTAGTTTCAGTACAAATGGATGTAGGGTTTTTAAACAGGAATATTGGCGCTCTGGCTGATAACCGTTGTGTGTGTAATGTTGAGAGTGAGGACGGTGCCACCAGGTCGGGAGAAATACCCTGTAACCCCCGTAAGTGTGTGAGTCGCGAAACCCACACCAGAAATGGGTACAAAGTCCTGGGCACACGTTATGACGATATCACACTGGTGGAAGTATCTCGTATTGTCACAATTCTAGCAGTCAACACCAGAGTAGTCGTTCAAAAGTATTTATTCAAGCAACAACAAAATAAACAACCATCCAACATGTGTTTCGTCACACGAGGGAGGTGTCCCGTGACTCTTCAGGGCTGCCAGGCAGTGTCAATCGAACGTGACAGTCAAGCGGCCGACGGGGGATGAGAAACGGCCAATGTCACCTGGTGAAAAATGCGAGGGCCTCCTGTGTATGAGGCAAAGAAGCAAGTGATGCCTTAATGGAGCTTGCTGAGCATTGAAAAAGGACAGCTAGATGAGCGGAAAGTGTAATAGAAAACTTGAGGCGGTACGTCGAGCCTAGCGAGCAGTGATGACTTCTCAAATGGTGGAGGATGGGGAAAAATGTGTATGCCGTGGAACATGTACATAGAGCAGGGATAAAATGTGTGTAGGATGTCCAGTGTCTGGAGCGAGCAGAATGTGGGTATGGCGACCAGCTCAAGTGGAGCGAAGTGGGATGTCTGACACTGGGTCCGTCGGCTTTCTGGATGCGTGCGACGAAACACGTGTCGGCTGGTTGTTTCTTTTGTTGTTGCTTGAATAAATACTTTTGAATGACTACTCTGGTGTCGACCAATAGAATTGTGACTATACGAGATACTTCCACCAGTGTGATATCCTCAGGACTTTGTTTGCATTAGTTTCAGGTCAACCAGAAACTTCGACGCTGTGAAAATGACAGCTGGAAGAAGGATAGGTATCTTTAAAACATACTTGAGCATGCCCTCCCTTCGCCTGTGGGCATTAACTGTCAATCAACTCACCAGCTGACATTTAAGGCTATGTTAAGCGATATATCAACTTATAATGAGCATATAATGAAGAAGCTGTCCTTTAAAACCTGTTCTTGAAATCATAGCGTATGCTTTGATCTTGCTCTAGGGTCTAAACAAAGTAAAGAAACATTTCACTGTAATTGCAGCTCCAAGCAACAAGAACATTCTACTAACACTCAAATTCCATTGCTGTTAGCATGAACCCATTGCCTTTCATATTACAACAGAAAATACATAAAGATACTTTGGGAACTGATTAAAATGTGCTCATCCACTGTGGAAACTGAATGAAATGTATAGATGCTGAAGGCTTGGTTACGAGTTTCACATTAAATACCATCCCGTGCGCAAACCCCTATTTATGCACGGGTTGGAATAATGCATTGTTAAGTATTCAACGCAGCTGTTTATTATCAGATGTGTTAAATACCTCAACCGTCGTTATATTTCAGCAGGACAAACCTGCCAACACTTTATGGGGGGGAAATCATATGGCATTTACTTTGCCATGCGAATTGTAGTGTGTTAAACACCAAAATCTGCATGTTATTCCCCAAAAACTCAGAATAGGTGGTAGTTATTGTACTTTATAAATAACATGGTATCATTTTTTATCATGTGTGATAAATGTCACCTATATTCGTAATCCGAGTTATAATACATATTTTAAATAAATCACTCGGCTCTAAATAGAACAGTAACATAGCAAGGACAAGAAAAGTTTCGGGGACCCATCAGTAGAGTAACATCTCATTCTGCCAGCAGCCCCCGGCACTCCTCAACCTCCTTCGACAGAGTCTGCATCTGCCATATTAAAACTCACTACCATTCTCATACACACACATTTGCACTCTCTGCACTGTATTTCTGCAAGTCAAAGCCATATCCATAAAAAAACATTAACGCAGTCAATATGTTTGCCCCTTGTAAAATGCATGCACACAAAGACACAACATGCAGATTCACTAAATTCACACTGCTACTCCCACATGGACACAGCGCTCATGCTGCACTCATACAGGCATATGTTGTACTCGGCACTCACACAGGCACAACTTTCAATCTGCAGACCACTTACCCCAAAGTCACAAAAACAATGTTAATTCTACATTCTCACAGGCACACCTCTCACAATTCAAGATTTCCACACACAAAACAGGTACAGTGGTAGGCAGGAGTACATCCTTAGCCCACACCCATAGCATACATACCTATCTGGTCAGAAACAATGCAAAGCTTCCCTCGCATGTAAAGAACTTGGACAGCTACAGTCCAAAATTGTGAGTAAACACACACAATGTGAATCATATGGGAGAAAAGTTCCCCTCACATGCAGCATGGGTTCAAGATGGTCAGCAGCTGTGCAAGCTAGGATATCCTCACATACAAAACAGGTATCATACTGGCAGCAGTTTATCAGCCAATTTCAAGGACAGAATACCCAGAATAAAGTATAGAGGTGGGTGAGCCACTGAGGGCTTGAGCCAGATGTTAGACTCTGGTTCTGCTTGTGTTCCTCTTGAGCCCTCGAGTCCAAAATGCACTGAGCATTGTTGTGGCTTCTCCTGCTATCCAATGATCTAACCCCATGTACCATGAATGAAAGATAAACCATCTAATTATGATGTCAAACAGGAGCAAGAAAGGGATACCAATGTAATGGCTGAATTATAGCGTGAAACCCGAAACTTGGAATAAACCCTGACTTGGCCACTGACTTGATCAGGTTGTGAGATTTTAGGCAATTATTTAATTTGATCATTTCTCCAAAGTTTTTCATTACTGCATAGGAGAAAACCTTGAAATACATGAGGATGTTTACTGTACAAATATCTCTCTTGTGTTTGACTTAATGGACTATAATGTTGCTCTGTGCTCAGTACGAAAATAGACCACATAAAGAGTGCTCATGACAACTAACTTGTCTCTTAGCTCACTGTGGTATTTTAGTCTTAGTGGGGTGGGCAGAGGCATGAATGTTTCTAAGTTCATGTGTAAAATCACTTTTAGTAAATGCCTCTCAATGCAGTGATATAATCAGATGCACTAATGTGACATGCTTGTCAAAGAAATATGCTTTATTGAATTTTGAACACACTTTATTATATTTGTATATACTATCTGTTGTGTAAAGTCCATGCCAAATTTTCCCATTGTTCAGCTCATGCCTGGGCTCTTAGAGCCAAGAAAGACCCTAGGCTTGGCTCTGTCATTTAATTTGCTGGCTTCCCCATTTCTACTAAGGTGCTGTGTTTAAAAGTTACTCTAGATCACCATCTTTCAGTATCTCGCTCGGGGGAGCAACATATTGTTTTCTGAGATTCTGGCAGGCTTTCAGGTATCTCAGAAGGATCACTATTCCTACTTTTGGTTTTAATAAGGAATAATTGTGCATTAGCAAAACCAAGAAGCTGTTTTAAAGTTACCTGTGCATTTTCTGTAGCATAAAATGAAACAGACAACACTCAAATAATTTATTTTCCAGTTCTCTGTCCTAAGTTTATATTGTTTTACTAAATGCCATAGTTTGCTCTCTACCCGTTACGCTGAATGCAGTGATTACTTTGACTGCCTTGCTTTGAGAAGTCACCCAGCAGCATGGGCATACCTTCTTTAACCACTGTTGGAGTCAAACAGCCAGGGCCAAACACCACACTCTTCTTTTAACAAAGTGAGCATGCGCACTGCCCGCCAATTCAGTGTGCGTGCAATGCCGCCTTTGCGGTGCTCCTGCAGCTGAGGGAATCAGACAGATCTAACAGCAAGCTCTCAGTGCTGTAAAATCTCCAGTGGCCCTAGTAGGCATTGAACTCATAGAGATTCTGAAAAATACAAGCATCACACACAGAACAAGTGCCACAAATGTGCCATGCCCATTTAGCAGGAGAGTGGTGATGGTTCAGTATGAAGCTAATTTTGCATTTCAGAGCACACTTTCACAAATATATTACTAAAGCATGGTGTGGCAGCCACTGTCATTAACAGACAGCCCATTTCCATTGAAATGACCAAGAAAGGAACATCCCAAAATGGGGACCCATAGAGGTATGCCAAGATTGTGCTTGTGTGATGCCGTGCCGAAGCTTTGACAGAGTTCCGCCGCTCGTGATTCTAGGAGCACTATCTTGGCAAACCTCTAAGGATCCCTATTTTGGAATGTTCCTTTCTTGTGCCTGATGGAACACAGATATACCATTACCCTTCTGACCTTTGTATCTAGTCAATTTATTATTTTTTCGTTACACTTTACCCCAGAAAGGCCCCTTTCCATTCTCCTTTGGGCCACCTGATCAAACTGTCAATGTCGGGTTTCCTTGGAATACTCATCTTTAAGAATCTCCTTCCCGGTAGGGTGAGTGTATCTATTCATTCACCCAGTAGACCCCCTGAAAGAAGCGAATGCAAGCTCCCTTTATCCTGCAAGTATTCAACTTGGATGGCTTTAGCCATCCAATAAGTATTCCGTCCAGGGCCCTGATTAAAGTGTAGTTTTCTCACCAAAAACGCACCAGCGCAATTTTTCTGTTTGATCCAACTTCTCTGTTTACTGAAACAACTATCATTGTTACCAGATGGACTATACTAATATATGTATCATCTACTAGAAAGTCACTTTATATGTATGTTTATGTTAACTGATACTAATAGGATATTTGTTAATTGATTTTGCATTATATTATGCACTGAATTTTGGAATAATGTTTTTAATGCCCGGTATGTATCTGTCTTCTTAGTATGAGTGGGTATGATTGATTCTCATTGTGAGTATGTGACTATTTTAGCTCTTGGCTCTTGTTAATTAATAGGGAGCTCACAAGTATCAATATGTGTTTGAATTGATACATTTATACGAATATCCAATGAAAAATAACATTTAAAACTGAACTGAACTGGCCTGACTCATGATCGTGAATATTTAGAGAGGTACACCAGCCATAAATTTCAAGGAGAAGCACCTTTTGTTGACTGTATTTTGTGTGCCTGTTTTCCCCTGGTTTGCTTCTCTTTATTCTTATATTCAGGGGCCCTCTTCTGCCCCAACTTGCAATAAGTGCCTGTTTCATTGAAACTGTTTTATATTGTAGATCATTTTTTACAAGAATGTTTTTAAACTGACAGACTGCAATTGAGTTACAACAACAACATAAGTGAACTATACAACACAAGAACAGCACAATAACACAGCACTAAAACATTCATTGCAATAACACTCTCCTGGAGTCTTAAAACAGCAATAAATTAGCACATTAAAAACACCAACAAAATAGAACAAAAACAAAATAGAACAAATCAGCACAATAACACACTAAGATACCAAGGCAACCAAAAATGCACACCAGAATAATTCTACAACAAAATCACAAAACAATACAGTGCCAAAACAATAAATCAACAAATACAGCACACCAACTCAACAACAGGGCAACACAACAATAAAAAACACCAAAACATATGGCATCAGAAAAACTAGCTATAAAACACCACTAAAGAGGAGCACAACAATAATCTTGTGTCATGTTTTTGGTTGTATTGTGTTGTAGTGTTGTCACTGTGGTGTGTTATTTCAAGTGTTGTGTTTTTATTGTGGTGTTTTGTGGTCTTTTGTTATTGCATTGGTATATTGTGTTATTATGGCATGTTATTCTATTGGTACTGTGAGTAATTGTGGTTGTGTTGATTTTCTGTTATTATTGTGTTTTAGTAATTTGGGGCTATTCTGTTGGAGTTATTTTGCAGTGTTCTGTTGCTTTGTTATGTTCCCGTATCTTGTCTCTGTATTGTGTTGATGTTCTCTTCCGTTATTGTTATGATACTGAACTATTTCTAGAGGCTGAGTATTACTTAGAATTTTGGAGACTGGGTACTCCGTCACACACTTGGAGTGGTACGCTCTCCGGCAATCTGATGGTCCTCCTACTCTATTTGATGCCCTTTAACTGTCATGTTTCTGCTGGCATAGTCCAACTGGCGCTCCACTGACAGAAACCTTAAACTGACAGCGCTATGGACATCAGGCCATCGGTGTTCTCCAAGCATCTGCCCTATTTAGGCCGCATGTTCTGACATACATTTTTTCCTGTCTGGGATCATAAAGTTTAGTGGCAAACAAAAAGAAATGACCCTCCTCTCCCATAATGTAAAATCCTAGGGTGTGAAGGTTATTAGATTTTTGTTTTGTTAAAGTAATAGTAGTTTGTGTTTGCATGAAAAATAGTTGTCATTCAGCAAACTTTCAATGCCTTCAGAGGCTCTGCAGTGGCATTACTCCTCTGAAAAGACAAAGACCTCTGCCACACACATGGCGATCTCTAAATATGGTGGACGGTAAACCACCAGGGTAGCAGATCTTATGACCTCTGTCCCTTGGTGAACTGACTGCCCTAATTCCAAGTGCCCAGAATGTTTCCATCCAAAGTGACATACTCCATTTAACCCCTTCCATGCGTCGGACGGCCCCCGGCCGTCCGACGTCACAGTGGCCATGTGCGGAGGACAGCCGGGGGGAGTCTGAACCCTGCCCACTCATTATTTTGCCCACACCGCGGCAGAATTTGCGCTGCGGTCAACGGGTTAAACTCCAGTGTAAAAGAATTGCCTTGCCACAGCTCTATAACTTTACTTGATGCCAACTGGCCTAATCCGTTTAAAAAGCAACCCTTTAAATTAGCACTTTCCAAGCACTCTTTGTGGGAATCTAGCACTGATTTCATGACAATAACTGGCAAGGGATGCATTCTGCTATTCTGATATGAGTATCAACTATGAATGTTCTCTGACATCCCTCTGTTAAAGGTATGAAGCAGAGTTCCATGAAGATTAGCATCAGGATTATTCTTCAGATGTCATACTGAACCAACCCAAGGTTATATTTAGGGAACACATTTTTATTATCTCTAGGCAAGAGTACAGGTTTGCCTAATTCTCTGGGTGTTTTTGGTGGCCTTTGACAGGAAAGATTGTACTTTTCTGTAAGATACCTCAAATGGGTATTTGGCATCTATGCAATGAAGGTCGAATGGATCTGTTATGAATTGTGGGATACATGGAATAAAATGTAAGGGGCAGAGTTGTTTGTAACTGATGAAGGTTACTACAGGTGTTCCAAAAAGATCCGTTATTGATGCTATTTCACATTGAGGGCGACCCTGTAGATCAGTAAATAGAACAATATTTTCCACACAGACCGATTAATTATCCAGACAGCCGGTAGAATCTCATGATAACTATTACACTACAACTATAGGACAAGTTGGAATGTGTAAGATTTGTAACAGAGTTTGAAAGGTGGTCCCAGATCTAAATGACAAGCAAATAAATTAATTAATTGATAAAAGGGTTTGTATACTGCCATATATGCTACAGCCTCATGGTACTCGATTGAGGATGGTTAGAGTGGAGATCTACAACACGAGTACTGGAGCCAACATTGTATGAAGGGTGTGAAACTTGATTTGAGAGTAACAGGGTATTGAGCATGGGCAGGAACTTTGAGTTACTACTATTCAGTCTAATTAAAAATGAAGAATATATCATGCTTATTTCGTGTTCCCTGCCCCAAAAACACTTTGGACACCGGCTGCCTTGTCACACGTCTTTATTACACTGTGTACAGGTGCAAACTGAACTCTCCTTCTCTTTCCTTTCTTGCCATGCCTGACCTTGGGATGCAGTCAGGACAGGCATGGTGACACAACATCTCCCCCTTTTGTATTTTGAACGTTCAGTATTTTTCTCACAGTTGTTCAATGAGTCGGTTGGTTTTCGAATGGTTCTTCATGGTCGGCTGGTTAATGGTCGGCTAGAGAGTCACCCCTCTCTCAAGTCACAGGTCTCTGACACTCGTTTGAGTTCTTCATGACTGCTCTCTGTCCCAGTCAGGTTTTTGAGCCTGAGCATATGCCATCGGGTCACACTTTTTGAAATGTGACATGTTTCTGGTTGTTCTCTTGACTCCGGACTCAGCTGTAATCATGGTCCCTTTCCTTCTTGTTACTTGTAACGGATGGGAATAGTAGCGGCTGTGCGCTTTGGTTTTCCTTTCTTGTCTCACCAGCACCCAGTCTCCTTCGTGGATGTCAGACATCTTGGCATGTCTGCGGTGGTCAGCATGTTCTTTCATTTTGCTTTCTTGGTCCGATCCAGTTCTACCAGGGTCTCATAGTCTGAGGTCATGATTCTGGATTGTGTGACAGCTTCTGAGGTCAGTATCCGGGTGCGTGGAATTCGCCCGAGCATCAGAGTGGCAGGATATTGATTAGTAGTGCTGTGTGGAGTGGTCCTGTATACCCAGAGTACTTCATTTAGCACTGGCTGAATGTCAGGATGAGCTAGTTCAGCTTGTTGCATTGTCTTTTTTATAGTGGCTATAAATTGTTCTACCATCCCTTTGGCCTGGGGCCACAGGGGAGTAATCTTTCGGTGCTTGAAATTCAGGTGTCTCGCAAATTCTGCAAATTCTTGTCCATTAAAAGGTGGTCCAGTATCAGTCTTCACCACCGGGGGGATTCCCTATGCGGCGAATGCTTCGTCAATGACAGGTATGACAGTGGTCGCTCTGATAGAGGAAATTTGGTGAGCAATGGGGAATCTAGAGTATTCGTCCATGATGACGATGATGTACTTTCCCGATTTCAGCAGACCGAAAAAGTCGACGGCTACTTGTTGCCATACACTGTCTGGGAGATCCGACATCTGCAGGAGGGAATGTGATTCTGCTCACCCTACCAATTGACAGTGTGGGCAGTCTTGGAGTGTGATCTCTACCATCTGGTCAACGGAAGAGCATCAGATGCGCTCTTGCAGCTCTTTCTACGTGGCTACTACTCCTCGGTGTCCTTCGTGTGCCATGTTGACGGTTCCTTGTCTCAATTGGTGAGGGATGACAATCCTCTGATTTCTTAGTAGCAAGCCATTGGCACTGATGGAGAGCTCATCCTTGACGTGCTTGAATGCCATGAGTTCCTGAGTGCTGATGGAGCCACTCATCTTTGGCTCTTCCAGGTGTCTCACAAATCAGTGCGGACATGATGCATGATATTTTGGAGCATGGCGTCTTTAGCAGAAGCTTCAATGATGGCTTCTAATGGAACGGCAGATGGACAGGCTTGGTCAATGACAGAATGGAGATATTCTTCGGCTACAGAGTGTCGCACTCGCGTTTGAGTTTGTGGATGCCGCGATATGTAATCTGCCTGATTCTCCTCCTTCCCCGGTTTGTGGATGATGGTATACGTGTAATCTTGCAAACGGATTCCCCACCGTTCGATCCGCTGAGGCATTTTTGCCTGGGAGTTTCCAAAAATAGGTGTCAGAGCTTGGTGATCAGTGATGAGTGTGAAGTGCTTCCCATATACGAAGAGGTGAAAGTGCTTGCACGCCCACATGACCGCTAGGCTCTCTTTTTCCGGTTGGGAATATGCTTTTTCTGTGTCAGTGAGGCTGTGACTGGCGTATGCAACGATGTGTGTTGGTCGTCTTTGTCATCGTATTGCACCAGAATCACACCTAGCCTAACAGGACTGGCATCTACTGGTATTTCTGTCTTCCGTTTGGGGTTGAAATACGCTAAATTGATGGCTGAACTCACAGCTGTCTTGTTGAAACCGTGTTCATACGTGGCTGACCACTGGAAGCTTTGCCCTTGTTGAGTCAGTTCTCGTAGCGGGTAACTGATGGTTGCGTAGTCTTTGATGTAACGGGCGCAGTAACTAGCCATAGCCAAGAATGAGCGGACGTCGCTGACATCATGTGGCTGTGGAGTGCCCGTTAATGCTGATACTTTCTTGGGGTCAGGTCTCATGCCCTCTTTTGAAAAGATGTGGCTGTAGAATTTGAGAGTTGACTTGTGAAACTCACATTTGTCTTGATTGAGTGTGAGATTGGCGTTGAGGAGGGCGTGACACACCAGGTCCAGCGATTTATCATGATCTTTCTGGGTCTCTCCGAACACCAAGATGTCGTTACTGTAGTTGAATGCACTTGGGGTGTCTTGTATTATCCGTCGGATAGCCTCCTGAAAGATCTTGGTGGCTGACAAGATCCCAAAGTTGAAGCGCTTGTATCTTAACAGTGCTTGGTGTGTGGTAAATGTGGTGATGTATCTCGATTTTTCATGCAACTCAAGTTGGTGGTATCCCTTGTTGAGGTCCAGTTTCGAGAAGACCGTTGCTCCATTTCGGCATGTGATCATGTCGCTGATGTGGGGTCCTGGGTGCCGCTCCCTTTTGATGGCTGTGTTCGGAGCTCGCATGTCCACACCTAGGCGTACCTTGTTGTCCTGACCTCTCTTGGGCACAACTATTTCTGGCGACACCCATGGAGTGGGTCCGGTTGATCTTTCTATGATGTATGCCTTTAGTAGGTCTTGGAGTTCGTCATCTACTGCTTGCTGTAAGTGGAATGGCACCTTCCTTTGATGCTGTGCCACTGGTGTCACTTGCTCGTTGATATGTAGCATGACCTTGAAGTGAACTAACTTCCCTAAGCCACTGAACAGCTTGGGGAATTTGTTGACAATGTCTGGCGAGTTGTCCACTTTGTACAGGATCTCGACTAGCTTCAGGCGTTCTGCTGTTGGTAAACTGAGAAGGCAGTCTGCTGCTTCAGGGTGTTCAATCATGTGGATTTGCGCTCGAATTCTCCTCTCCTTGTATGTCAGCGTTGTACGAAATTGTCCCAGACATGGAAATGGTTCTTTGGAAATCCATGTGTAGACTCGTACTGCGGCTGGCTCCAGTTTCGGTTTTGGATTCATACTCTGGTACTCAGTGGCGCAAATGTAGTTGAGTGATGCGCCTGTAACTAGAACAAACTTGACGGAATGGCTTCCCATTCGGATGTGTAGCCGCAGGTATTTCTTCAGTCTGTCCGGGTCTGCCACCATTCACACAAATTCATCGTTGTCTTGTGATATGGGAGTGAGGGAGAACGACTCTCTGGACCATGACCGCTGGGATCGGTATGAACTGTGTGACCAGGTTCTGGACCTTGACGAGCTTGCTGAGTGGTCTCTTTGTCCAGGTATGGCCCGCACGTGTTGACGTGACCCTGTATTTTGCTTGGTCTGTCTCATTTCCGTGCGACAGTTTAGCAAGCGGCTTCAAAATGGATGTCTTTCGCACATCGGTGGCATTGTTGACCAATGGCTGGACACTGACCCGTGTGAGGGTAATCTTGACCACACCGGTAACACTGTGGTGGTTGTCTCCGAGAGTGACAGCTCTTGGTCCCGCTGTGGTGTGACTTTCTGCAAGGTGACCTTGTAAATCTCCTTGACTTGTGGCGGTCTGGACGGCGCAGCAGTTCTGTTTGAGATTGTACACGGAGAGCTTGTTCTCTTTTCTCAGTTTTGCTGCCCTCCATCTTTTTTGCGTGCTCTTCTGCTTGGTCATTGATAAGGGTGAGTTCCTCTATTTCGTCGAGGGAGTAGTGCTTCTTTAGCAGTCAACGGCGTAGTGATTCGGATTGACACCCTTTAATAATATGTAGGCAAAGTGCGTCTTCTGTGTTGAAGTTGTCAAACTCGCAATAGCAAGCTAGACGCTTGAGGCAGGAGATAAAATCGCCCATAGGCTCATCTCGCTCCTGAGACGCGAGGTTAAATTTGTAACGCTCGTAATCTAAGTTCTGCTTGCGAAGGAACTTCTTATTTAGGGCTTCTCTCACGTCCTCATAAGACGCAGCATTGGCTGAGGGTAATTCTTTTATAATTTGTTCAACGTCTTTGCCAACTAGATTTCGTAGAGCTATGAGTTGTTGGTTAGAGTCACGTACTTGTGACCCCTACATGAAGTCTTCAAAATCCTCAAACCAGCTCTTCCACTTGGGGCTCATACTGTTTCCAGATGATAGTGTTAAGGGCTTGGGGGACGCAGGTATGATGCCCCCATGAGTACCGGTCCGGGCTGTGAGGCAGCTTGTGTAGGGCCAGGCACCGCCGGTTGCTAAGAGTCGGGGTCCGACATGGTGGGGCGCAAATGTGGCTCCAGCAGGCCTCAGTGACGTCTATAGATCTGGGTATTGCTTTCCAGGGAGTTTGTATATGTCTCCCGACTCTAAGATGGCCGCCGCGTTGTGACCAAGCTTAATCAATGCAGCATGCCTGTCTCCAAAATGGCCGGTATGACTCCTGCATGCTCTCTTTAAAGGGGCATTTTATTGTGGCTTACCCCTGGCTTCGTGTGCTCTCCCTTCGTGTGGGCTGCAGTTCTATCCCGGAGTTTAGGTTCTCGGATGTGTCTCCTGGTCGCGGGCCGCTGCTCTCTCCGGCAGCATAGATGCTCTGCTCTTCATTCGCAGGAGCGTGCACTTTGTCCGTTAATCCTTTACACTGCGGGAGGTAGAGGGGGTGACTCTGCATCCCACCCTTGTTGCCAGATTTCGTGTTCCCTGCCCCTAAATCACAGGAGACACCGGCTGCCTTGGCACACGTCTTTATTACAACGTGTACAGGCGCAAACTGAACTCTACCCCCAGGCTCCTCCTCTTCCCTTTCCTGCCATGCCTGACCTTGAGATGCAGTCAGGACAGGCATGGCGACACGACAGCTTACAATGAAGCAGGATGTTCCTAGATGGTGAATCGTATCGTTTGCTCTCTGAAATGTTGCTCTCTGAAATGTTGGAATTTCAGCTCCTGTTTGAGTAGCAGAAGGGTTGGGGCAGTTGTTGTATTGATGTGGATATTGTTCCAGATGGTGGCGCATAGATACAGAAGGGTTGTCTTCTAATTTGTAGAAAAGAAACAGTGCAGGAAAAATGTGAAGGTCTGGCTGATAGGAAATTGCATAATCATTTCTCTGTAGAAATAAACCAACCGTGTTTAATTATGTTTTGCAGGATTGTGAAAAACTGAGACCTTTCAGGCCTGGATGTCTCTGACATATAAGCACTTAATTGCTTGGTTGGATTTCCTGGTACTGTGCTTGTAAGTGTAGGGAGCACTGGATGAATGTATCAGTAAGTCAACATTACATATTCTGAGAGTGAAGCTGTACTATTACTGTATTATGATGTAGGGCTCTTTAAGGAGGTGTGTCTTCTGCTTCTTCCAAATTTGGAGCTGGTCTGGAATAGACTTGATGTATACAGGAACTTTGTTTAATGTGCCTGGTGCATGCATAACTACGGTCATTGATTTGCTTTTTGCATTCCTCTGTATCTCATCTACCTACATCCATGAATGTGTTGTGGCTGCAGGTGTGCCAACAGCCAAAGAGATGGTGAGTTTCTCAGCAAGTTAAGTGGAGTGCAAGTCATGGTAACTTTATAGATAATGCAGCTGTTTTTTAATATTGTTGCAAGGGCTATCCGTGGCGTTCCATGAGGGTGTGAATGATGAATTACTAAGGCAGCTTGAGGTTCTTCTGGAAGGCAAGAGCCATCAGGGGCTAAACAATTGATGCAATGAATTCTTAGCTTTTTGGTGAATTTACATTTTGACTCTATGCTCCTTTCCAAACAAAAAAACAAAAGGTGTGGATTGAGGGTCAAACACACACCTCAGCTTACTCATGACATATGTTTGAAACTCACAGGGTACCGTTTGGAACTGAAAACCTAGCTGTTTTGTTTCAATATTGCAGCTTTCTTGCTCTAAAAACACATCTACTACATCACTCATTTAACTAAACAGTGTTAGTACTCTGGGACTTCATTTGGAGGGAGTTTGTGAAGCCTGAGGATGAATCAGTGATCTATGAAGAGGTTTCGACAATGTCAGCTCTGCATAACCCTTCCATGATATTTCTACAAATGCCCATCAGGAAAGTGAACATGGCTTGACATTTTGTGAAACTGAGAAAAGACATGGGATTCTGGTAGAATGGGATAGAAAGAGCGCACATGAGTATTTTAAACACTCAGGTAACAAAGCTTTTGCTAGATTTTCAGAGTACCCTGTTTATCATGAAATAATTTTAAATAAGTATAACCTGTGAGTAGGAATAGCTTTGTTAGGGAGCTCATTTGTTGATCATCTTGTAAGACAGGATACCGGTATGTGCATTTTGTAGCTGTCTTCGCCCTAAATAAATGTCAGCTTTGTCGCCAGTGTGATCCAGAGTAAGGCATGACTCCAGTAAGTCGTGTTGATCTTGCATTGGCTAGCCCCTTGGATACAATCTCTCAGATTCGCCACTAAATAAAAAATCCAATTCAGGGTTTTACTTCTATCCTTGGCTGCTTTGTAGACTGCAGTGTAAATAACTGGCAAGGCCAATATCAAACTTTCCTTATAGAGGGCTCAACAGGCACTATGGGGGGGGGGGGGGTGACATTATTCGATATGGCACTAATATCACATCCAATACACATTGCCAAATTTATAATCACAATTCTCAAATACATACATACTTACCTCTGAAGGTAAATTTAGGTTGTTAAAAATAGTGTATATATTGTTACTTTACAATGGAGGTCTACAGTAGAAGCAATATTATTGTATGTGAACAACCTTGACCTTCTGTTATACAACCAGTGTTGCAAATGGGGAGTGAGGAGCACCCACACACAGAAGGTGAGGGCATAATCTCAAATAGAAAAGCAAACCTAATCATGAGCATGATCATGAGCAAATAATGATAGCAAATCATTAGTTTTGTGGTTCTTGGCACCAGGCACTCTTTACTCACACGGGTGAGTGATTGCTCATAACACACTGTGACTCAAACCACTGATAAACCAGGAGGTTAAAACATGAGCTACTGGTTCATGAGAGTGCTTACTAAATGTGAACTTATTTCAAAAGTAGGAAACTGGCAGTTGGGTCAGAGTTCCACTTCATGAGAGGGAAAGCCCTAGGTTTAATGTTCTGCACTATCATAATGATGGTTACATAACCTCGGCGTGCCGGAACATGAATGTACACCTTTAACACAGACAGACTTCCTACTTTGCAACAACGCCCCGTTAGCAATGCCCAATTGCAGTAAAACAAGACACTGTGAAAAGATACAGTACTCTCTCTAATTATGCAGTAGCTATACATTTCAGGCTTTAATTAGCATAGAATAATGTTCTGGATGAAGGAGAGTACGTCTTCTCCTTTAGGGGCTGTAAATAAAATTCACAAGGAATCCTATTTGCAGTGATCCAGCGGGCTATAGAAAATATGTCATAAACAACGCTACCCAATTTCATAACCTATTAACAAACTCTACACTAACTCATGGACCCATTCATAAACCTGACATATTTGGGCCTACTGAATCAGGTGGTCAGATTAAACCTATATACACCTAATTTACAAACTATATACAATATTATACATTTGCGGAAAGAATATTGTCATTATAACAAATCCTAAACATTTAAACGACCACCATTGGCGACGTGATCTAGCTAATAGTAACCTGCACTTCTGAATAACCAAGACCAGCTTGTTTGTCAAAAGTAAGATTTTATTTATTAAATTATGGTATTTTCAATAGACAGTTTTATAAATGTAATTTTTATTAGCATTAAAGTAAGCATGTTTGTAAAGAATTATGAAAAAGCAGTTTAAGCAATTAAATCAAAGTTTAAGAGAATTATTAAAAGTTTAGCATTTCTAAAACCTAAGTCCCTAACTGAGCTAAATAGATAGAAATTAAAGTAAAGTTCTTTGAGGATTCTTACGTGCTCCACGCAATGTCCGACAGCACTTCACCCTCATCGGAAAGTCAGAAAGCAGCAGCCAGCCCATCCCTAGGGGCATGACTTTTTATACCTTTCTACACTAACTAAACTACGCAAAGGAAAGTTTTCAGAAATCTTCGACGTCCCATTGGCTGAGAGTGACAAGTGACATGTCACCCATATTTCAAAAGTTCCATTAGGTCACGTTTCTCAAAGACCATTGTCTTTTCCAAATGCAACCAGGAGCTTCCTAGGTTTGCAACAAATGTACATTAATGTTCTCACTGCTTCCAATTGACTTCCGCGGATGCCAAGTTAAGGGCTGACAAAATGTTCTTTTTCGACCTTGGCCACGTCCGACAGAATGATGATAGCACGTCAGTTTTTGCTTTGTGAATGCAGCTTTTGACGAACACTTTATTTCAGAATGGGCGTCTCGTGACTTTTGCAGAAGTAAAATTCAGCCTTTTTGCAACTCGAGCAAACTAGGCCCAAAAGCAGGCAACTTATGCTTTCTAGTATAAAACAAACACAAGAAAAGTATTAATGTAAGAAATAATGTAGATTCTGTATCCACCCCAGGATTTACTAATTAATTAACCCACCCGATTAATCTAATGTTACCTAGCAAATGCAAACAAATAAAGCAGCGTTTATATCTACCAGTCTTCATTAATCCATGAGACTTATGTGCACCTAGAATAGTAGAAATGACATCACACAGACAAGGAAAAGCAAAACAAGCACATGCTTCTTTTAAGTTTGCAGCAGTTAGTAATGACAAAAACGAAAACAATAAATTATTTTATTATTTTGCACGAACAAAAAGATGCAACAATTATGCACGTTTATGAGCACACATGTTAGTCCCCCCATGTGTAAAGTTTAATCTAAGTTGTATTAGCACGACATATCACAAATCATTAATATTATTATTCATGTTATGGAAATGTGACTTCACGAGTTTAAACAAAATTTTGTTTTCTATCTCGCTCCATCAACTCCCTCATCTGGTGATTAACAAATCACCACACCAGCACTCAAAATGTTGGTAATTTAAATTTCCGAGAAATCGATTCAAATTCATTTGTATCAGTAATCCTAAAAGTCTGTTTCTGCATAATCTTTGGAATTAGCATAACGCTCTCTATGTAACTCCTGTAATTCGATCTCCCTTTCTTCTTCTTTTCTAAGTTTATAGATTCTTTTCTTTTCTTTCAACTGCTTCTTTCTTTTATGTAACAAACAACCAAATTTGGTCAAAATAAAAATGAATATTATTATAATCAAAGGTGCCAAAATCTTGCCAAGAATTTAACTTCCAATATCGTGAAACCAGTTTTTAATTGCTTGGAACCTTTTTGAAAGTTTCCCTGTAAAATCATCTTCTTCTAAAGGAATTATCTCTGAATGCATTTGTGTAATATTCTTGATGTACATTTCAATATTCTTACTTTCGTCAGGTATATATGTGCAACAATGTTGTACATGTAAAATGCCACAGACTCCTCCTTCTTTTGCTAGGAGTATGTCTAAAGCAAGGCGGTCTTGAATTACCATGGATCTAATTGCAATAACTTCAACATTCACTAATTGAAACCCATCAGCTGTGTCAGTTGATAATCTATCAACTATAGTAGATAATTTTCTGATTCTCCCTGCATTTAGGGTTATACCAACAAAAGGTATTACTGCTTGAAAAATATCTCCCAGAACTTCAGTAAAAGTTTCTCTTTTAACTCTATTTACATAATTATGAATTTTAAACAATCCTTCTGAATCTCTGTCAACATGAAACACTTTAGGAAAAACAATTCCCACATAACAAGTTCCATACCAGTGGTCTGGAAGGTTGTAGTAGGCTTTGTCACCACAAACAAAATAAATCCCAGGAAAGATTGGATCCTTTCCACCTTTGAATCCCCAACCTCCCAAAATCTGATAAGTATCTTCACAGTTACTTGCACCTACAAAATAATTATCAAAAAGTGTGTTATCTCTCCTAATGTAAAGTTTTCCACTAACTGGTTTGTCTATGTGAATTGCAATATTTTCAAGCATTTTGCCATTTAACTTCTCATCCTCTTTCTGCCAGAAATTAGACTTAGTCTGCTTGACTAATTCATTCCTCTTATAAATTGCTCTTCTCTCCTCAACCATATTCAAAAATTTATTTCCTTCAGCACTTAATTTGCAAGTTAGATTATTTTTATAAGCATACTCATAAGTAAGTTCGTTAGTAACAAGGAAAAATTCTCTCATTTGCTTTGCTTTCTTGTGCTTATTCAAAGCATTTTCAATCTTAATATTTGCAAAAATTTCATCATAATTTGAATAGTAATATTCTAAACGTCCAGTTTGATAAAATAAGCTAGTTAACACACTACATGTTACAGCATAAGTGAGAGGAAGCATATTATAAGTTACTCCCTCAGAAACAGAAGCAGGTAACTTAACGCAGACGTAGCAGTCTTTTGCATCCATTACCTTAACATATTCACTCAATAGCTTTGTGAATGTATTACTTGAAAAATCACTAATTGATTTATCTTGATGAATGTTAGGCTGATGATCAATAACTTTTGCGGACGCACTATGTTTAGTTTGGCTAACCAGAGCTTTGCTTGTTATGTTAACTTTGTGTAATTCTCTATTCATCTCCAAAGGGATAATCACAGCTAAAACCAACCAGAGCAGAATTAAAATGAGCAGACACACCAGAGTCATCTTACAGCATCTCTTAAAAACAGAACACTTTGAAGTGCTCTCCTTAACATAAGGCATTTTTGGTTAGTTTAGCTTCAAAATAAAATAAAATAAAACAACATTTTTAAAATCTAAATTTATATTTACACCCCCCTTTTAAATTTTTTTTTTTTTTTTTTTAAAACCCTAAACAAGATTTCTTCGACCTTATGTCATACATAAGTTTTTCTTCAACTAAACAGTTTTTCTTCGACCTTGTGTCAACTAACAAATTTTCTTCAGCCTTTTGCTAATTTAATATTTCTGTACTTCAATCATTGTCACTAATTTCTTGGACTTCGTCTTCTTCTTCACTACTACCATATATGTCAATAACAGGTGGAATTACTAAATAAGTCCACTCAGGAGACTTGTATTTTTGGTTTGGTCTTACTATTCTTTTTCCTTTTCTCGACACTACTTCAATCTTCCTTCCAACTCCAACTTCTTTTCCAGGACTCTTTTGACTACTGATTTCTTCAACTTGTTCTTTTGGTTTCTTGATTAATCTGACTCTCAATCTTCCACCAGGCCAGTAGTCTGCTTTTCTCACGTACTTCTTCTTTGGTTCAGAATTATTTGATTCTGACTTCCAAGTCCTTTTCATTCTGTTTTCACTTTCACCATCCACGTCACTTTCTTCAGTTTCGTAGTCTGAAATTTCCATTGACTCAGGAACTTCTCTATTCGGCAATTTCACTCCTTCAGGAACTTCACTTTGTTTTCCATTACTGGTACTCGGTAATTCTTCTTCCTCCTCTTCTTCAATTACCCCCAACTTCCCAGATTTCGGATTTCTGTTCCTTACTTCAGAGTTTGTTCTCTGCCTTTCGATATTCTCCTGGTCTGAAACTTCTTTTTGTTCTGCTTCTTTGTCTTCGATAGAGACAACCGAATCCTCAGTTATCTTTCCTTTTAACAGATTCTCTTCACCTTCAGAATCTATTTCAATGATTTCCAAGTCTTTTCTTGTCAAATTTCCATTCACTGGCACAGTTTCCAGATGTCGACTTTCTTGTCGATCTTCAGAATCTGGATTTATTTCACCTTCTGTTTCGCCTTCTGCTTCAGAATCAGAATCATCTGTGGTATCACTTTCAACATCAGAACTCTCAGGAGTTGGTACTGGAATAGTATGACTAGGATGAATCCAGCGTTTCAATCCTCTGCACTTTACAGCATTAGTAGTGATCAAAATTATCTGCCTAGGCTTCTGCCATCTAGGAGCTAGACAATTCCTTCTCCGATGTACTTTCGTTCTGACCCAATCGCCAGGTCTCAGATCATGTGTCAAAACCTTTTCATTTGATTGTGCTTCAGTTCCCACCTGATTAGACACAGAAGTTACCATATCAGATAACCTTTTACAGTAATCCAAAATAGCACTGTCATTTATGCTCAACAGTTTACCTACAGGTACAAAAGCTTGCCTCATAACTCTTCCCATTAAAATTTCATGAGGACTCAAACCTGTCTTTTTATCTGGTGTACTTCTTAATGACATCAAAACAAGTGGAAGAGCATCAGTCCACTTTACACCTGTTTCAAGACACATTTTTCCAATTCTGTTTTTAATTGTTCCATTAATTTGTTCAACCACCCCTGATGCCTCTGGTCTGTATGCACAGTGTATTTTCTGCTCAATGCTCAAAGCTTCGCAAATTAACTTCATCAGTTTGTTATCAAAATGGCTTCCTCCATCACTCTCAATAGTGACTGGAAAACCGTACCTTGGGATGATTTCTCTGAGCATTAGTTTTGCTACTGTAATTGAATCACAATGTCGTGTAGGGAAAGCCTCTACCCATCTTGAAAACAAGCAAACAATTACAAGCACATATTTCAAACAATTGTGTAAGGGCATTTCAATGAAATCCATTTGTAATCTGGTAAAGGGACCACCCTCTCGACCAATTATTCCTGTCCCCACCACTGATTTTCTGTTTGGATTCATTTGTTGGCATGACAAACACCTTTGACAAAAAGATTCTGCAATAGTTCTGAACTTAGTATTGAACCATGTTTCTCTGAAAAGTCTAACCATAGAATCTCTTCCTAGATGTGCTGGACCATGATATAATCTGTCCATGTCAGCAATCAAGCAATTTGGTAAGACTACTCTGCCATCTTTGTAAACCCACACTCCATCTTCTTCACGTGGTCTACAATCTGATCTTAACCACAAGTCTTTTTCTTCATCATCTGCTTCATTTTGTAAATCTCTAATCTCATGCCATGTTTCTACAACTGTTGTTAGCATTAATGAATTTGAATCAGTTTCTTTATTTCTCTCCCGATTGTATGCATAATTTTTCCTTGCGCAGTATTTAGCTGTTTCATCTGCGAAGGCATTTCCCTTGGAAATATAATCAATTCCTCTAGTGTGCGCTGCACACTTAACAATGGCGATTTCTTTCGGCAATTGTATTGCTTCAATTAATCTCCTAATGAAAACTGCTTTTTTAATTGGTGATCCTGCTGATGTCATGTATCCTCTCTGTGACCAGAGTTGTCCATAATCATGCACAACTCCATATCCATACTGACTATCAGTAATGATGGTAACTCTTATATCTTTTGATATTTCACATGCACGAATCAAAGCAATTAATTCAGCCACTTGTGCTGAACGAACTCCTTCAAGACATGATGCTTCTTCGACATCTTTGACTGTACAAACTGAATATGAAGCTTTTAAGACACCTCCTTCGGATCTTAAGCATGAGCCATCTACAAAGTAGACAAAATCCGATTCTGACAAAGGTCTGTCTTTGATGTCTTTTCTTGGTTTAGTGCAGAATTCCATGACATCTAAACATTCATGTTCTGTTTCAATATCATCAATAATTTCAGAATCAGGCAGTAATGTAGAAGGATTCAGATTCAAACATCTTGAAATTGAAACATTATCTGCTCCTAGTATGATTTTCTCATACTTTGTCAATCTGCTACTTGTTAAGTGCTGAGTCTTACCTCTTGTCAATAATATTTCTACTGAATGAGGTACAAAAACTTTCACAGGAAATCCCATAATGATCCCCTCACTTTGTTCGAGACTAATACTTGTAGCTGCAACTGCTTTTAAGCAACCTGGTAATGCTTTTGCAATTGGATCGAGAACTGCAGAGAAGTATGCAATAGGTTTCTTTAGATTTCCATGTCTCTGAATCAACACAGATAATGCACATCCTTCTCTCTCACTGCAATACAGTTCAAAATCTTTCTCATAATTTGGCATACCTAAAGCAGGAGCTTGACATAAGCTCTTTTTCAGGTTTTCAAAAGAATCCATCTCAGCATTATTGAGAATAATTGGATCTTTTACATCTGACTTTGTCAGTCTTTGTAGTGGCTTTGCAATTACTGAAAATCCACTTATCCATTGACGACAGTAACCAACCATTCCCAAGAACATTCTGACCTGTCTTTGTGTTCTTGGTGGTAACATTGCTTGAATCATTTTTATTCTCTCTATTGTTACTTGTCTTTTTCCCTTTGCAATTCTGTGACCAAGATATTTTACTTCTTGTTTGCAAAACTGTAGTTTTGCTGGGGACACTTTATGTCCTTCTTTTGCAAGGCGATTTAACAGAATTATTGTGTCTGTCACACAATTTTCTCTTGTCTTTGCAGCTATCAACAGATCATCAATATACTGCACTAACGTTGACCTACCAGGTAAATCTAGGTCTTCTAATGATCTTTTTAACAATTCATTAAAGATTGAAGGACTTTCTGTATAGCCCTGAGGGATTCTTGACCATCCGAGGGTCTTACCTTGGAATCTGAAAGCAAAGATTTCGTAACTGTCTGGATGTAAGGGGACAGTAAAGAATGCATTGCAAAGGTCAATGACTGTATACCATTCAGCATCATGTGGAATCTGGAATAGAATTACTGCTGGATTTGGAACCACAGGACAACATGGAACAACAATTTGATTAACCTTTCTCAAATCTTGTACGATTCTAAATGTTCCGTTAGACTTTTTAACTCCCATAATTGGTGAATTACAAGGACTACTCTCCATTTCTTTTAATACGCCTTGTTTGATTAATTTTTCAATTATAGGTGTAATACCTTCAATTGTTTCTGTTTTCATTTTATACTGTGGAATGTTAGGAAATTCTATTCCCTGTTTCAATGTAATTTTTACTGGATCTACATTTTTCATTAGACCCATCTCGTTCCCAGTAAAATCCCATATTTCAGATTTCACTGTTTCCTTGAGTTCTTCAGGTAAATCCTTTTCTTCAAATGCAGGAAACAATTTTGTTTCTTCTGCTTCCATCATCATCATTGTCATTCTGTATAAACCATCTTCCTCCATTGTTTGTAACTCAACTCCATCAGGAGAACAATATATTCTGCAATTCATTTTACATAGGATGTCTCTGCCCAATAGATTCACTGGACTACTATTACAAACCACAAATCTGTGTTTGTCTCTGTAATTTCCAATTTCAACTGGAACTGGATCAGTTAAGTCAGTTTTAATTTGCTGATTACTTACTCCGACAACTTGGATGGTATCCCCTGAGAGAGGTAGGTTTTCAATTTCCACTGATCTAACAGTAGAACGGGTAGCACCAGTGTCCACTAGAAAAGTGATGTCTACATCATTAACTTTCCCGTTTACAAAAGGACCAGACTGGTCAACCTCAAGAGTGGATCCAACAACACACTCTTCCTCCTCTCTCGGGCACCGTCAGCAATAATCATCAGAATCGCTGTCTTGACTTTCTGCTAATAAAAATTGTTGTGAAGCATTTTGCATTTGAACTCTTTGTTGCTTTTGCTGTTTTTGCGTTTTTATTACCTGTTCACTTCCCTGAAATCCCACGTTTGGATTATATTTTTGAACTCCCCCACAATTCGGAAAAGGTGGTTGTGGCAATTGATCTTGACGATTATTCACCTGTTGCTGTTGCTGTTGCTGCAACTGTCGCTGAATATTTAATTCGTTTAACCCCTGTTGCATCTGTAGCTGTCGCTGCAGGTCAACACCATTCTGCATCTGTGGATTCAATAAGGGATTCTTTAAGTTTTTAGGAGGATGAGGACACTCGTCTCTCCAATGTCCAATTTCGCCACAATTAAAACAAGGTAATCTTTGTTTCAACTCCTCAATCTTTGGGCTAAATTTCTTTGGGAAATTATTACTTTTAAATTTTCCTTGTATCTGGTTTGTATTTCCAGTTTGAACAAAATTAGTGTTTTTATTACCCATGCTGGCAATCTGTTGTTCAGCCACTTTTACCTGAGCCCACATGGCTTTCTCCTTGAGCTTTTTCTGTTTTACTTCTATTTCATCACTGCAATACTTAGCCTTTCTTAGAATATCATCTACAGATAGTGATTGCCATCCTACAATGCTATTTCTGATCATTTCTCCAATTTCAGGTTTTAGTCCATAAACAAATCTATAGACAAAATGGCTCATATCCTTTTCGTCTAGTTTTTCATAACCACTGTATTGTTTAAAGATTAACAGTAGTCTTTCATAAAAAGAATGAACTGATTCTTTTGTTTCCTGTTCTGTCCTTTCTATTTTAACCCAATCGACTTCTTTGGGTGGAATTTTGTTTTTCATCCAAACAATCACTTTTTCATAAAAATCCATTACAAGTGGATTTGGAGCACCTGTTTCTTTGATTCGCTCTGGTTCTGTTTTTGGCCAACTAATCGATATTTTACATTCTGTCCAAAGATCTGATGGAACGACAATGTCAAAAAATCCATCTAAATCAATCCACAGAACTTTTGACACTTTGATAAATCTATCGACTTGCCTGTACCACTCAACTGGTTTTTCCCTCAATTTAGGAAAGTCATTTGTAAATAACAGAATGTCCTGTCTCGACCAAGGGACATGAACATATCCTCCACCTGCAATTTCTCTCATTGGAAATTGTTTTGACAATTTTTCCAATCTTTCATCTTCCTTCTTTTTCGTCCATTTTACTCTCCATTTATTCAGTTCTCCTAGCTTTTTGATATAAACAATCAAATCTTTTATATGTACTATTCTTCCCATTGAGTTCAAACTCTCAATGTCACTTTCTGAAAAGTCTAATCTGTAATGTTTCGCAAAATTCTTTTGTTTACTCACATCGATTTCAAGTTCCGCTGCTAGATCCTCTAGTTGATCATATTTATTTTTTGTTTTCCACTGAATGCTTTTGCAAATGAACAGTAGTTCATCATCTCGATAGTAATTTAAACTATCTGGACCGATTGTTCCGATTATTAATTCTTCGATATTTGCTTTTAATTTGGCCACATCAAGTTTTGCTGTGGTTACCCTGACTTCAGGACTCCCTATATCTGATATAGCACCCATTGGTGTTTTTGGAGATAAATCCTCATTAAAGGTTAAATCAGGCATTCTCGATTTAGAAGAGTTTATTTCAGATAAGTCTGAATAAAATTTTTCAGCAACCTTTTGAATTTCTGTATTCAAAGGAATAGTTAATCCTGTCTTGTTTGTTTCCTTTTGGTCAAATACAGGCTGAACAGGACCAATCGTTATTGGAACTGTCACAGCTTCCATGCCTTTTGTCATTCTTTTTATTAATTCTTCTTTAGATCTTAAATATTCATTATAATCGACATCTTCAACATTTCTTGCCTCTCTTGTATAATCTTTTGGAGCTTCTCTTGCCCTTGGAGCCATTGTAAAATGTCTACCTTCATTTCGAGCATTATCAAATTCTGGTCTTCTAGGAGTTTCAATGATTTCACAATTATTTGGATAAAGTTTAGGAGCTTCATTAATTGGAGGTGCACTCGGTGAAGTTTCAGTAGAAACCACCGGAGTAGACCATGATCTAGGAGGTCTCAAAGGCTGATTCTTTCTAGCTGTTGTATATATTTCTTCCATAACTGCATCCTCAGATTCACTTTCCATAGATTTCCCTGTAGGAGTACCCATTACCATTTCTTGTATTAAATACAATCCTTCACTCATGTTTCCCTGTCTCCACATTCGCAATCTATCTTCATGAGTTTCTCTTCTCCAAGGTGGATTTTTAGAAGGTCTTTTAATTCCACTAGCTTCTCTTTGTAACTGATACATCTCATCTTCCCACTCAACTAAAGCTTCAAATTGAGTTGGTCTCGGTTTCGGAACAAGAGCATTCATTTTCTCTCGTAAATTTCTCAAGACTTTTACATTAAATGAACCATCATCAGGCCAAGTTAAAACACCGTCGTTCTTAGTATAGCGTTTCCAACTATCGAACCATAAGACAGTATGATATCCATATTCACCTTCCATATACGCTGCAGGTGTTTTATACTTATGAAGTAGTTTACCACCTCGCGTTTCAATTTTCTTATCAGGTGAAAATAAATTCTTAAACTTCTGAAATAATGTTGGCTTTTTCTCAACATGTTTAAAATGATAACTCATTTTTAAGAGTTAAATCTAATTCACAAAATCGTTCGTAAAATATTTCCGGGATGTTCCGCAAAACAACCAATCCGTGCGCGGAACACACCAACAAGCCAATGACAGTTGAGCTACGTCACTTTTCTGCTCAACCAATAAAATGGAGTTTTTCTGAAGGACCAATCAGCTTACAGGTCGTCAGAGACTCAAGAGCCAATCAGAATATAGCTTGTGACGTAGGTCACCCAATCCCAGCGCGGCTCTGTGACGTACACAGCAGCTGCGGTTTCTCGTTTCTCACTCCTGGCGCTTACCCCTCCTTCACAAAATCTTTTCACAGCGCCATTTTAAGAACACTTTTCAGTGTAAATTAATTCTTAACAATGACTATAAGGACATCATCTGTTCGTTTCACTATTTAGGATAGTTTACATACATTCAAGTATCCACACTTTGGAATAGACGGCGCTATTCACACTAAGGATAATATCCAATTGTCAGTAGAGTAACCCTTACTCTACCCTTCTAACACGTATAATTATGAACTCGCTTTGCTCTGAACGCACCGCGAAGTGACAATTCTAAGAGTTCCACTTGAACATAAAATACAAATCAAACTCGCACTTTCACACTGAAAATTCCCTAATTTCGAACACACATGAAATCCGTACAGGACTCTCACCTGTTTATAGAGATCATGCACCGTTAGCAAAATAACGACGTTATCCGTACAGGGCTCTCACCTGTTTATAGATATGAAACATGTACCCGTACAGGACTCTAACCTGTTTATAGATAGTCATGCACCGACGCTACTTTACCCTTCATTCAAGCTCGGATATAACTAATACTCTTATCACAGTGAGTTTTATGGAAGGCGCTTTGTCCCTATTCTCATGCTGCTCTAATTTCTTAGAAAACCCTCACTATACAAGATTCACACCTAGCCCTAAAACTGTGCTGCTCGGCGACAACACTATGGTACACGGCGATACCTCTTGTGATACTCGGCGATATCACTACAAACAGAACAGATGGCTTGCGTGACTAATTTCTCGCCACACAATCTATACCGGTATAGCTTACAGATAGCACGAAAAACGAACTCAACATGTGTTAAAACATCGATCCTATTTCCATACCATAACACTTTAGTAACCCTTAGCAACCAACATATTACCTTGGTTACTCTTAGCAACCATCAATTTCTGCTACCAGAGAATTGATCCAGCGGGCTATAGAAAATATGTCATAAACAACGCTACCCAATTTCATAACCTATTAACAAACTCTACACTAACTCATGGACCCATTCATAAACCTGACATATTTGGGCCTACTGAATCAGGTGGTCAGATTAAACCTATATACACCTAATTTACAAACTATATACAATATTATACATTTGCGGAAAGAATATTGTCATTATAACAAATCCTAAACATTTAAACGACCACCATTGGCGACGTGATCTAGCTAATAGTAACCTGCACTTCTGAATAACCAAGACCAGCTTGTTTGTCAAAAGTAAGATTTTATTTATTAAATTATGGTATTTTCAATAGACAGTTTTATAAATGTAATTTTTATTAGCATTAAAGTAAGCATGTTTGTAAAGAATTATGAAAAAGCAGTTTAAGCAATTAAATCAAAGTTTAAGAGAATTATTAAAAGTTTAGCATTTCTAAAACCTAAGTCCCTAACTGAGCTAAATAGATAGAAATTAAAGTAAAGTTCTTTGAGGATTCTTACGTGCTCCACGCAATGTCCGACAGCACTTCACCCTCATCGGAAAGTCAGAAAGCAGCAGCCAGCCCATCCCTAGGGGCATGACTTTTTATACCTTTCTACACTAACTAAACTACGCAAAGGAAAGTTTTCAGAAATCTTCGACGTCCCATTGGCTGAGAGTGACAAGTGACATGTCACCCATATTTCAAAAGTTCCATTAGGTCACGTTTCTCAAAGACCATTGTCTTTTCCAAATGCAACCAGGAGCTTCCTAGGTTTGCAACAAATGTACATTAATGTTCTCACTGCTTCCAATTGACTTCCGCGGATGCCAAGTTAAGGGCTGACAAAATGTTCTTTTTCGACCTTGGCCACGTCCGACAGAATGATGATAGCACGTCAGTTTTTGCTTTGTGAATGCAGCTTTTGACGAACACTTTATTTCAGAATGGGCGTCTCGTGACTTTTGCAGAAGTAAAATTCAGCCTTTTTGTAACTCGAGCAAACTAGGCCCAAAAGCAGGCAACTTATGCTTTCTAGTATAAAACAAACACAAGAAAAGTATTAATGTAAGAAATAATGTAGATTCTGTATCCACCCCAGGATTTACTAATTAATTAACCCACCCGATTAATCTAATGTTACCTAGCAAATGCAAACAAATAAAGCAGCGTTTATATCTACCAGTCTTCATTAATCCATGAGACTTATGTGCACCTAGAATAGTAGAAATGACATCACACAGACAAGGAAAAGCAAAACAACCACATGCTTCTTTTAAGTTTGCAGCAGTTAGTAATGACAAAAACGAAAACAATAAATTATTTTATTATTTTGCACGAACAAAAAGATGCAACAATTATGCACGTTTATGAGCACACATGTTAGTCCCCCCATGTGTAAAGTTTAATCTAAGTTGTATTAGCACGACATATCACAAATCATTAATATTATTATTCATGTTATGGAAATGTGACTTCACGAGTTTAAACAAAATTTTGTTTTCTATCTCGCTCCATCAGCAGTACCTTGAGAAATGCCAGAGCGTGCCAGCAAAAACGCCCACATTGGATATAGAACAAGCATTTGCAGTGCAATAGGTCTCACGTTGATGGCGTTGCTAATAATAATGCAACGCCAATAGCTCAAACTTTCAGTAATGTGAGAGCTATTGTATTGCAAATTATTTTTTCTCTATTTATTTATTTTTGAAGCAATCGCGGCACCCGCGCTTTAACTTAAGATGTTTAAAGCTAAAGCACAGGTGCCGCGATTGGGACAAAAGTAAAGAAATAGAAAAAAAGGCATGCAGATGCATTTAACCCTCCAAGTCCCTATTACAGGCTAAAGGTATTTTTGCTGAAAGGCAGAGTGATTGGTCCTACTCTGGGGCTCAAGGGCTACCCCTAGAGGAAAGACCAATAAATATACATGATGTGTGCATGTGTACACAGAGCCACCAGATCCAGCAGGAAGCAAACAATAATTGCTGCAATTTTGTTTTTTTGATAAAAGAGGAAATATTGTTTGGGTGTGTGCTGGACCTTACTCGACCTGAGAGGTCTGAAGACAAGACCGCCAATGGGCAGAAAAAATAGCATGTGTGCTGCATGTTGGGCAGTCCTCGAAAGTGGGCCAGTATGGGTGAGGTCAGATCTCACATTCATGAAAGGGTAGCTCTCAACAGCATCCTTGAACTCTGTCAAAGGGGGCCCTGTAGGGGTTGCAATTCTCAAAGTTCTTGGACAAAGAGTATTGTTTAATATTTTAAAGCTGTGAGGGAAGGGGATTAAGGGCTGTGACCCACCTGGACCAGGTCCCTTGCGGCAACACTGTCAAAAGATATGCATTCCGTTATTAGGAGGCCGCTCTGCAGCTTTTATAACAGAATGGCTTAGAGACAGTAAATAACAACTATTGGCAAAGCCCATCAGCCCAGCCGTGGCTAGCTATTGTGATGGTTACATTTATATTGCAAGCAAATGCAAAAAGAAAAAAAGAAGCAAAAAAACATATATGCATGCAATAACATTTTTACGCTAGAAATACAATAACCATTAGAAAAGCTTGCAATAAAACAGTGCAGATGCATCCAAGCAGGCTGGTGCACTTAGAACAGGTATTGAAACTTGGGTTTTATTACCCAGCAAAGGAAAATATGGTTCCTAATAGCGTAAAGAAAAGGTGCGATTGGCTTTGAATTTCTGAAGGCCTCTGAATCCTTGCCCATAATTAGACAATGAAGACGAGAATGCGACAATTGATGGAACTCATAACAGAGCTTGGTTGCAGAAACCTTTGATGAAAAAGGAGTATCAAAAGGCTTACATCGCCCAAGGGAAGGGAAAAGGCAAAGGACTTTCTCCTCTGCAAGTCAGGGTGGTCTCTTCCTCACGGGGGTTGTGCAGAACGGTGCATATTATAACAAACTGTGTTTGATCCTATGTATTCACGTTGAGGACCTTTGATGTTGGAGTAGACCTTTAAGTGGCTTTATTGTTTAGGCACGACGGCTAAGGGCATTTCTTGAGTGGAAGTGGGACTTCCAAAAACTTGCAATACATAAAGTTGAAATTAAGAATGTCCCTGACAGTGCAAGTCTCCCCGCAATATTTTAACACCACTGGATGTTTACCAATATTCATTTACCTAGTTCTTGGGGTCGTTTAATGTTTTGGTTTAAAACAATAAAAACAAAAAAAAATGCAATTTGAAATGATCTTATGATTGTGTATTGTCTTAAAAAAGAAACAAAGTCAAAGAAGTTACAGAACTTCATACGTAGGGCAGCGAGTGGAGAATAACCATACTTAAGCCTGGTTCGATGGGAAGGCACTATTTGATTGCATATATGAGCGCCCCGCGAACAAAACTGGAGGTAGCGGAGAAGAGTAACATACACTTAAGATAGTGATGCAATAAAATGCTTCTTTTACATTTCATGTGGGCTCACACAATACTTAGATCCTGCAAGTACATTGTAGCTGTACTCTGGAACTTGAGTAATTACCAGTGCTTTAAGTGGAAATACAGAAGTGCAGACTCTCACACTCCAGAGTACCTGTTTACTTCTGAGAAGCACTGGTAGTTTTCAATTAAATGAATTGCTGCAGTGCTGAGAAGTGCAGATACGGCCCCTTTCAAATTAGAGAAGTGCAGGTACTCAGTAGTGGACAGGAACTGCCCATTTAAAAGCAATTATCTGCAGAAGACCTTCGAGGACTGGTTGCTAGGTTGCTTGTCTCCTAACAGACTGGTGAGCAAAGAGCAGTGCAGTCTCCTTATGGTGTGGGCAGCCTAGGTGCACAGGAACTGGGGCATGGACATTAATTGATGTAAGTGGACACATGATCATATACTGTTGTACTGCGAAAAAGTAACTTTAAGTAAACAAAAACAAAAAACATGCATCCAGAAAAGGGAGAGGAGGAAGGACGAGGAGCGTGATCGGCATAGGCAATGGGAGGGGGCGGGAGCAAAGGCAACACGGACATTGGACATCTGCAAGGAGAGAGTGATTGAATATGGGTAGAGGGCTATCAATGAAGACTTTCAAATTGCTCTCGGAGCCTTTGAGGGGATCAGGAGGATGGAGGCTAAAACAAAGGAGCAGGAGGAGGATCGCCCTGCGCATGCAGAGGTAGACTTGGAGGATGAGGATTAGGAGATAAATGTGCTGGCCACGGGCCCTGATCTACAGCATCATGAGGAGGAGGAGAACCCCTTGCCCACAGGAGAACTGCCCACTGTCAGGGCAGGGAGCACAGTGTCCTCTTGCAACCAGTCCCCTGAGGAGCTGGAGGACAGTAGGGCTGAACTGGAGCTCAAGCTGCAGCTTACCAAGCTAAAAATGGAAGAGGCAGGAGCCCATATGGACTTGGAAATAAATACATTTGCTCTGGACTAGAAAAAAACGTCTGCTGCCTCATTAGATTAGCCATAAAGAGTTGAACCTTAAAGCCAAACTGCACACAGAGTGCATCTGTATTGGTGGCAGCAATAATCCTAGTGTCCGGTGGAGACAGGAGTGTCCACATCCCCATGGATCTGGTGCTTAATTTCATTGCAGGCCAATGGCATAGACAAGTGATTTCAGGCATGTGAAGTCGCTCTAGAGATGTAGAGGGTCCTTAAGGAGGTTTGGGAAGGCATATAACTAGTGAGGAGAGAGATTCACTGCTAGCCCCAGGGAAGGATGAAGTATCCCCTCATGAAGGAAGCCCTGGTAAAAAAAAATATGATCTTACCCCTGAAAAGTTCAGGTTTCAATTTAGAACAGCAAGAAGCTGTAAATCCAGTCATGGGTGATTTTCATGAATTTCTCCAAGAAGGCACCAGATGGTTGGGTGAATGGCACCATTGTTGATAATTAAGATCAGCTATTCAATTTTATTGTCAGAGAGCACATGTTCAGTCATTGATTTGCATAGCTTCGCCAACTCCTTGTTGAATCCAAGTTCACTGCTTGCAGTGACTTGGCAAAGGAAGAGGCCCTCTGGTACAACAGCGGGGTTCACAAGAAGGTACCTGGGAGTGACTTCAAGAAAGGTGGTGAAGGTTGCTCCCTAACACAGTGAGGAGAGGTCCAAGATGGCACTGACAGTTCCCTAAATTAGCTGGGAAGAAAGGGTTTCCATACCCCTGCTGAGAAACAGGGAGTCGTCCATGGTGTAGAGCATGCACCAAGTACTGCTTCCTGTGGTCAGTGTCCTTCCACTGGCCGCAGGTACTTTTTAAATTTGTTTGCCTCTGCAGTTCTCTCGTTCATCTTGCCCACTCCTCTTGCCCCCCTTCTACGTTATTCAACTATTAAGGTATTGGAGCACTTTACATAAGCACCAGTTAGATTACACAAGAACACATTCATTTGTTTTTGTAATTGTTTCTGTAGCCAAAGGCAGATGAAGTCATTCGCCCAGCATCACAGGATGTTGAGCCGATGCCATGACTTGTTCCTGGTTCCCAAGTTCCATATTCGGCAGCTCTGACAGTATTTGCACATCCTGTAGTTTCACATTCACACACAGCCTTTTTCTAACACATGCACAGCCACTCTCACACGGGGGTATATGAAGTACCACTTTCTCACAGTCTTGCGCATGCACACACAGTCTCTCTCTCACAAACAGCCTCTTTCACGCAAGCATACTGCCTCTCTCTTATGAGTAGCACTCTCTCAGACGGCCTCATTTCTGAGGCCCCTTGCACCGTCGGAACGTCACATTTTGTGATGTTTTCATTGCGCAGGAGCCTGCTCCGTATTTACGAGGCAGCACTAAGCCAGTTTTATTTACTTAATGCTGCCTCGTAAATATTGTCCCCTTTGACGCAGTTTTCTGTGTTAAAGGGGCGTGAAATGTGTTTTGCTGGGGACATTCCCAGCAACTTCCATGGCATTTTGACACTGCCCCAGATTTACAAGAAATCTTAATCTGAGGCTGCGCCAAAACGTTACACCTCCCTCAGGGTAGGCATAAGGGAGGCACAACAAGGAGAAATATCTTTATTTCTCGTTGTTTTCCCTTTTTGTATGTGTCCTGCATTCTGCAGCACACATAGAAAAACCCAAAAATTTCATGTGAACAATCATCCCCTCAACACAGGCACCCTTGCACCATGGTGCAAAGGTGTCTGCATTGGCACAAGGCAGCCGATTGTGCACCGGCGCAGGGGAAAAGGACAGTCATGCGCCGCATCTCATAGATACGGCGCATTCCTGCCCTTTTCTTTTGCGATAGGGCTGCGCAGCAGGAAGGCCTGCCGCACTGCCCTAGGGCAAAAACACATAAATGAGGCCCAGAGTCTCTAACACACTGGGTGCAGTTGCTGGACGAACCCCTCTACAAGCACTAAGGTGCCCTCTCTCTATTCGCAACCCAGTCAAGAAACCCCTTGCCCACGGGCCGAGGCTCCCACTGAGAGGTAACCAACGGAGGAGCCGGCATAATAAAGGATGGATTGTCCTTAAATCCGAGAGCCCCACTAGGCCCCCTGCGTAGCCCTCAATAAGCCAATGAGAAAGTCCACAGGGACCGCCATGTCATTTATTTCCACATTGCAGGCCGAAGGTGAAGCTGCCTTTTCAGAGCGGTAACAGAAATAATGCATAATGCTTCCACTCTATCAAAACAGCAACATCCATTTGGTTTCAAAAGGGAAAAGAGTGTGCGTTTACCAACTCTACAATATTTCCATTTGTAAAAAAAAAAAAAAAAAAAAAAAAAAAGCTGAGTAAAATAAATATCCTATCTGTGCCGGTGGATTTCTGCGATTATTTTAGCTTGCTGTAGGTACCCAGTGCTTGGGTAAAATGTCTACCACTTGAATGTGAACCGTGGGATAAACTCGACCTGCAAATAAACATTTTACTTGTCACCAAGCCAAGGGTGTACACTATACCTGCGTTGTTTCATTTTGTTTTTGAAAAAGCCCTGCACCGCCTTTGGGTCTCAAATTATTAACTGTTTCATTCTAAAAATATATGAATAAGTAAGACGATCCATAGTCCATCCACTAGTCAAAATATTTTTTTTATCAATGTGCGGCACACGTACACGCGCAGGCACACACGGTCAAGAACACATATGCATACTTGCATATGTAAAAACCACTTTAGTCATTAGTCGGTAACTGTATTTTGTGTGCCTATTGCTTTAACCCTCATTCTAAAGCGCCAGTTAACCATGCTCTTTTAAAATACGTTGTACTTGCACTAGCCGCCTAATACTGATATATATTTTCTTTACTTAAAGACATGTTGCTTTGCAGCCCACGCTGCTGTAAAACGTCTAAAAAACATTGACAAAGACAATGCATATCGCACAGGTGAAACCTATTGACTTTGCCAATGCTTGTTGTACTCTGTCGAAACTTGTTCTGAAGGTTTACCATATAATTGAATGTTTTCCCCCCGCCTCCAAACAACACACCTCAAAAAGGAATATACACTACTAGCCTGTAGGTGGCGTTTGATTGTATGCCTTTTCCCCCACAAAAATAATGCAAAAAAACCTTCAACTCACCAAGTGAACACAAGAAAGCTGCTACCTATCTGAATCATTGGTGGTAGTATGGAGGTACCCAATGATTAAGAATCCCACTGGATGTGGGTGGGGTTAACCATCCTTTTTAAGGAATATCTCTTCTTGTGGTTTAGTACAGTAATATCACTTCTCTCCTATCTCCTCCTTGCATTTTCCTTTCGTAGGAATGAAAGATTAGGCTTACCCACACACTTTCATCCAGGCTACCTGATATAAAAATGTGTGGGTGTTCACATAAATATCAAAAGGCATTCCACACCCTAAATGTATACATGAAACAACTCTGTAACAATTAGTAGCAAAGCCAAAAGGGTTGGTTTTAATGTGAAATGCATATTATGTTTACATGCTCTACATGCACAAATTATGTTTATCACATTAAAGACAGCTCGATTGGCTTTATCAATGCCAGGAAAAAAGGTTGCAAAACAGATTGCATTCTGTACAGAATGTATGTAGGAGATAACGAATTGATTGTGGCAACCAGCACAATTATTGAGGGTTCTTTTCATATGTAAAATGCTCGCTCATGGAACCTAGAGGAAGCACTTACTGTACAACGCGATGATACACCAAACAGAAAATAGCATGATGTAAGAGAACAATACTCTTCTTGGTGGACCCAAGGCCCGTTCTAGGTATATTTATAGGAATTAGCAACAGTAGGTCTTCAGGCAGTTGCATTTTAAGCCAGACCTAAAAATACTAGGCTGTGTGCATTTTGCAAGGCTTGGTGCTTCAAAGACTTCCATATTTTCTAGGGCTGTAGAAGAAGGCATCACCTCCGTAATTGTGATATGGAGAAGATGATCAGAATTCTGTAAATACAATGAAAAGGGTCGGAGCTCTCACTTCCTCTAATAATTGTGTTCATTTTTGTAGAGCCAAAGTAAAGGCATCAAGTGCAGTGCATCAAGGAATGAAGATGATAGATTCTGCTAGATGAAGTAAAATCTTTCTTCCCAGAAAGTGACTTTATAAGTATAGTTCTAGATCTCATACTCTGGGATCTGGATGGTGGCAATTACATTGCTCCTTGGCTTCCCAGACAACGGCCTCTCCTTAAGAGTATCGACATTTCTCAGCAAGCCTTGTTAGGGGCCTGTTGAAACATGTTCTCATCACCACCACTCTGAGGGAAATCTACTGACTCAGTTACCAGCCTGCACCATATTGAGTGCCTGGACATTCGCCTCGATGGGTTGCGCACTGTACAAATATACATATCGTAACATATTCAAACCCAGCTGCATCAGCAACAAATAAGCACCCCCATCTAAATGGCTGAAAAGGTTATTATTTCCAATGGCTGCCAACACACCCACAGTCAGGAACCATCAAATCTGAGATGAAGAAGTGTGCAAAAGAAAAAACAAGGCAACAGACATTCTCCATCTATGCACCCAGGATCTGGAATAACATTCTCGTTTTCATCAGGACTGTCTTTATACTGATATGATTTAAGAAAGAGTAGAAGAGGTACATCCTCAAGGAATACCACATCACAATACAGTAACAGTTCACTTTTGCTCTTAGAAACCAGCTACTCCTCCAATCACACAATGACTCTGTCTTTGACCCTGCACAGTGCAACACTGCCTTTTAGCTTGCTTTTCTCTATAGAAGCACTCCATATGTTAAGATATTAACTTTTCAACATTTTCTGGAAGGCATCATACAGTTGTACAAGACTCAGCAATGCTGCAACGTTTGACTGTCATGCCTCAACCCTTGTGTCCTAATACCAGTCCTTGTAATGTACAGTGTTGGCCCTTGTATTGATGTTAATTAAGTCTGACTTTCTTTCAGACACAAGCATCTAAGACAAACATGTAAGAGTATTTCATGTGTTGAAAAGCAGGTAGTTGCAGGTGCTCCACATTGCTGACGCATAATTATATGACTACATTAATATCCCTCTGTTGTTGGGCAACCTTCTTGTGCAATAATTTATCTTCCCTATGTATTCAATAATGAAAGGTAAGACTGAAGGAAATCATTTTATTTAAACAAATAATATTCTATGAACTTTTCCTCCCAGTTATTTCCGGATGTAACTATAAGGAAGGTATTGAACCACAAGCTGCAGAGAGACAATCTGCAGATCAAAGATGTCCCAGACAAAGGCTCAATCCTAAACATTAGGAAGGGAAAGAAAAACCACAGCATGGTTTCAAGATAAATCTGCACAAAAATATTTCTTATGAAGCGGCGTAATATTATGTTATGTTTTGTTCTGTGTATCTGTAAAGGGCACTATCACCCACAAGAGTATCCTGGCACTGAGCAGGTGTGTATGCCGAGCTATGCATATTGTGAGTTGGTTAATTAAAAAGCCAGTATTTTAGCTTCTTTGGGAGTTACTGCTGGCACAGGGGCTAGAATAGATATAAAGGATAGTTTTTCCAATCCTGGTCTCATAATTGTGTTCCTTTTCAAACTTCTAACATTTTAATATGTTGACCCCTGGCCAACCAACTCCCAACGATCCCGACCCCTTGTCCAGGACCACTCAGCTGATCACAGTTTGACATTGCCCTCAAAATACATTCAATCCTTCAGATACTTCTGTGTATGACTGGGTAGCCTAATCATACAGGAGACTGGCGGGTGTCTAGTTTCCATGTTATCTTTAGCCACTTAATATTGTACCTAAGCCTATATTGCTAGAAAGTCATCCTTATCCTTATCTTTTATTAAATACCTACAGCAGCATGCTGGAGCCAGTAACTAACAATTGGAAAATAAGACTTCACTCCTGTTCCATCCGGTCTAATCATCAATAGTATTAACCTCAGATCTTTAGGAATGCAGAACCCCACAAGATCCTTCATAGCTGCCAGGACATTGTTCCAGCATGTAGGTACGCTAGGACATGACACCCAAATATGGATAGGTGTACTCCTTCCTCCACAATGCCTCTAACAGCTGTCACCGGCTCAAGGATACAGTTCTCCTAATCTCTTAAATTCCTTCGCTTTATTGTCTTTGTGGACTCTTTGATAAATATATTTGTATCTCCGTCCAGAGCCTCCCCTCTCCCCTCCCCGATCATCATTTTCAATTCCCTATACTCTTCATATATCACCAGGTGGTATCCCTCATACTGCTAAAAATGTACATGAATCCCTTGCTCCAGTGGATGCTGATATGAATTTCTATAAGGCAGTATGTGTTGGGATCCCACCACTATGCATGTCAACATGTTATGCCCAATAACTTAATTGGTAATATCGAAAGCACTATCATAAGAAATTGGGTCATTGGTAGAGGGAGGTGCAAGGTCCACTCAAGCAACACCCACAATTCCTGTCAAGGGAAGCACTAAAGTCACAACATCAACCTGTTCTTAACTCTGGGAGCTTGGCACAAAGCAGTCAGGCTTAACTTAGAGGCAATGTGTAAAACAGTAATAAAGTTGAAACACAACAAAAAGAAAAATCCCAAACTAATTTAGAAAAAGAATGTAATTTTTATTGATAAAATGATACAAGAACAGCAAAAATCCAACCAGTAGAACCAAAGATATTGAATTTTGAAGTGTTAAGTGAAAACAGCACCAAGAAGCACAAAGCGGCAACTGGGACTAGGAAAAGGTCACAAGTTCAGTCTGACCGCGATGCAGTGTGGGCCGGTTATATGAACCAGGTTACTGCCACTGAAAGTTCTACCTGATCTTCTTGATGTTAAACTTTGTGTCACTAGACCTCAGTTGTGATAAGGAGCTGTGTTGCACTGTGCTGCGATGCAAAGTCCACACTAAAAGAAACAATGATTCAATGGGATTTGTTTTGCGTATACGAAGCACTCGAAAATCCAATCTCTACAAAATCAAACAATATTGCTAAGTTAATTCTTTAAACAGCCATATCTATATAATCGAAAATCAAGTGAAGTTCACTACACAGTGCTCAAAAAGTACTGTATAATGCATTATTTACAGTGATCCAAGGGATATCTGAACATTTTAGGGGAATAGAACAGTCCCAGATGTAATCCTTGATTGATTTATGATCAGTCATCATTATTCTTCCTCAGACTGTCTATACTCTGTCCATTCATTGTATCCAATATATACGTCAAAACTAACACTCACACATTTAATGAAATAGGATGCAGATGCAATATGCTATATCTACTAGTTATTCAAATATTGTTTTTAATCAGATATGCAGATGAAGCACTCTTTTATTTGACGTCATGTGGGACTGTCACTGACAACATTGTGCACAGTTCTCTTTATGAGATATGTTAGCATGTTTACTCAATCTACTCTGCTTATCATATGGGAATCAAACACCTTTCCCCGCCAAGGATAACTTTAGATAAATATTCATAATCTATACATATTGTACAGTTTCACTTCCATTGACCCTGTATTGTTTTGCATATTATTGTATGGATTCTGATGGTAACCGGGATACACAAATGTCTTGCACATCAGCATGCGTGCAATCTACAGTAGGTGGAACGAGGGACAGCTAAGTGTTTGAGGCACTACAGCTTCCTGTCTCTCGGGAGGTCTGCAAACACATACCTGCAAATGGAACTGCTGCACATTGTCTGTGTCAATGTGTCCCATCAACTTATCCGCTCTCTTAATAGTGCGCTTGCAAACAGCACCAGAACCCACGTGTCTGGCTGGGCACTTTGTTCCATCTAGTGGCTCCTTTTTGCCAGCTTTGTACAGTTATAGTGTGTTATCTAAGATCTGAAAGCCAAAGTATTTCATCCAGCTTTGTTACAGCATCACTGTCCATGTGGAAGATTGATGGCCAAGCTACGGCTTCTTATAATGGGACACAAATTCAAATATCGCTGTGATCGGGGTAATACTTTTTGTCCTACGGTATAGACCCAACGTGTTTCATGATGATTCATCTCAGATCATGCTCTTCATGTTGGGGTGGACAAAGCCATGGCTTAGTGATAGGTGAGGATACATCACTGTGATACATGGTTTCTTTCAAGTACAGCGCAGGGTGCCCCACCTCCAATGGGGGGGTTCAAACCTCAAGGGGGGGTCATTCAACCCAAGGTCAAGAAATTTCTGTGAACTAAGGAAAACATAGGGGCACCTCGTCACATTCTGCAGTGGGACCACATTCTGCAGTGGGACCACATTATGTTGCATTACGTCACTGGTATGCATCAGCAACTTGGAGGTATATGTGAATGTACTTTTGGCTGAACCAACTGCACTGTAAGATATAGAAGCTCTTCCACTTAATGCGTTATTCACCCTTCTGACTTCCAATAGACACTGTGTTGTATTAAATCTGTGTATTTCTTAACCATGGTCCTAGGACTGATCTTTAGCACAGTACCTTAGCCCCTCATTGGTCATTTAGATAATATAAACTTCGATTTTTCTAACCGGATTTGGGGTGAAACCAGAAGAGAGTATGCTGGGAGCTGGCACTTCTTGATATTTTAAGGAAGGTGCACCATACCTTGAATGTGGGCCCAGGAGCAGAATTGATCTGTGCATCTGTTTCTGAGCATAGATGTACTGTCAACTCCGCATACATTAATTCTGATAATCTCTGTGTTACGGCATGAACTTAAAGCAGTATAAATAGGAAACAGAGTGGCAACCACAGCTCTGTGTTTCTGAGCTGTGCAGTCTTCAGAAAATGCACAGACCTTTACAGTTATCAATTTTGTGTGTGCAAATGTGGACCACCCTGTTTAGTTTACAAACAAAACAATGTCATTTAAACGTGCAAACAGCTCCGTTCTAAGCCTGTGACTTCTTTGTTCATGATATAACTCTTGATCTGTCATCTGTGCAGTATCAGGTATATTCATCTCAAACAACCATTGCACTGCTAAGAGTGAATTCATTCCACACCTAGACTACCACATGGCTCCCTTACTAAAATACCTTCATTGGTTAACATTAAAAGCAATGTTGACAGTTACATTTTTCTGGCTGACCTTTAAATCCATTCACCTGAAGAACCCCCATACCTATCAGATTGGTTGAGTCTGCCCAAAGGATCACGAAACTTAAAGAGCAAGGACTCTTTTCGAGACACCACATTTTACAACAAACCTAGCCATACAAACACTGTCTCATGCCCTCGTGCTGTGGAACTCTCTCCCCAAAAATCTGAAGACTATGCCAGACCTTCTCTCTTTCAGAAAAGCTCTCAACCCCACTTGTTTTGCCTCCACATCAATTAAACTCCTGACACTGTTGACTGAGCCAGAAAAAGAAGGAGACTCGGAAATAGATAGCAATAACATTTCCCACGACCCCTCATTTTTATGTATATCATGGTTAACCTTGATTGTTGTTGTATGGACAAGACTCATGTCCCAGGTAAAGGTTGCTAACACCACTGGGAGAAGTCAAACTTGTAAATAAATTCTGGAAAATAAATAATTCATCTAGCTGAAATGCCCTTTTCCACCAATGACTGAGCATGAGCATCTCAATTATTATCTTTTTTGACAACCTATAATATAGTGTTTGTACTTAATAATGTATTGTCAAATTACTGTTTCATGTGTTGTACTTTAGGATTACATAACACTCATAACATTTTGACTTTAATAAATGGATCTGAGAGGTTTGCCTTTGTGTATGATATGCCTAATTGCAACACTTTCTTTACTCTGTTTTGCTTACAGTGTGGACTTGTTGGTTCTTACTTGTGATAACAAAAAAACGCTCTTAATAAAAGAAAATACATGTCATACAGCAGGGGGCTGCCTGCCTTTGTGTTTAAGTAAAGCTAACGATGACTCCACCCACCAAGACATTTTGCTATCTGCACAATAAGAAATATAATGTTGATTAAATCATATAAGGATATCAGACAAAGACATAGTTTGAACACCCTCGGTTCCTTTAAGTTCTCACTTCTAAAGTCGTATTCAGAGCAAGGATATCCTTAATAATTATGCTGTGAGCCAGGGCTGGTACCTCTATAACTGTACAATGCCATCAATAGGTGGTACCAAACTACAAGACATGTGACTTTTCTGAATAGCGTGGAACTCTGCAAAGGAGCAATGGAGCCTCCTTTAAAAATGCACTGCATTTTCCTGCATTGAAAATATTTTCTCCATGGAAAAAGCTTCCCCCCTACACCCCTAGTTAACCTGCATATATGCACAAATATCTTCCCAATATAGGGGCAGATCACTTCGATCAATGACATTGGACTGGATACACCCAAATGTAATTTAAGATCAGCATGGCCTTTTTGCTTTAGGCAAGTACCACTCTTGCTAACGAATGAGAGGTTCAGCACTGCTTAATATTGGCAATTTTTTATAGAACAATTTGTTTTTGTTGTTAAGGTAAGTTTCCGATGTTGAGCAATGTAAAAGGTACCTAAAAACCTTCCCAATATGCTTAACTTGGATGACGTCTGATTGATCTGCTACAAGCCTCTTGATAGTTTTGAGTCTAGTCACCGTACAACGGATCTTGGATTGCATTATATCTGTCCATCCTTCCAGTCAATGCTTTCAATTAATCCATCCCTCAATGTAACCCCCATCCATTGATAATTTATAGAGTGCACATTCACCCCTGGAGAGCCTCTTGACACTATAGACTGACATGAAGGTTTATCACTACCAAACTCTCTGGCATGCATTTCATCGATCTCTGAATGATGAAAGGCTGACCATTTAATCAACCTCTGAATGATTGAAGACTGATTGGACCCACCAGGATTTGAACCTGTGACTAAGATGTCAAACAGATCCTTGACATGGGTGGATTAGCCCACTCAGCCATGAGACCCAGCACCCATTGCCATCAGACGCAGTGTGCGTACATACATGCGTGAGTGCGTGAGTACTTCCGTCCTTCCTTTCTTCCGTCAGATCTATCCAGTACCTCCTGGGTATCCATAGTCAGAGGTACAACACTTTTGTTTTGCACAAGAGCCATAGTAATAACTAGTGCCGTGACCAAGCTGTATTTAATTCATCCTATTGAGTTGCAAGGGCGTTCAACGGAGTATAGTCAACATTACTAACCCAAAAGCATAATTACAATGACACAAAGACAATCCTAGCCTAGGAGTGAAACAACATTTTGAGATTGATTGCAGGGCGGTTAGAGAAGCCTCACAATATTAACGATTCCATTCTATTTCCATGGAAACTTCTTCTGCATTCACTGTATACAGTACATAAGGACTGTGAGATAGAGATCAGCTGTGTGAAGCATATGGGGCAGGTGACAGGTGTCACACGTCATGCTTGCGTGTTGATAGGAATGTTCTGATGTTTGCATGGGCGTCTCAAACTGTGCCAAGTGGGCTTGTTTACACTTCACAGAAATGGAGCAGCCCTGGGCGAAGCCTAAACTGCAGGAGTTGATACATGGATATCTTGCTGTGGGTAAAGTCTTGGACCACGGGGTAAACATAAGATGGAAATGATAAAACGTTAAGCCATTTAGCAAAGATAGCTCAGTGGATGATGCATCTTTGCAGGGATTTCACTGGAACCTGCAGTGTCAGAGTCCTTTAACAATATGGATATGATCTGCTAAGCATATTTAAGGTCTCACTATGTAAGAGAAGTTATTTTAACTTTATATATACATTTCTTCCATCTCAGAACTCGATAGGTGTTAATTTAACGTTATAATTCTCCTGTAAGTGATGCGGTTTGCCAATGCCTCTCCAGTCTTTGCTTTCAGTCTTGCTGTTTAATATATATTTAAGACCTTGGCGCAAAACCTTTGTAGAGCAAGCCAGACTGTGTCTATCAAGCATATAAAAAGTGGCAGGAGCAATACTTGTAAGTAGTCTAATCACGGACAATCACTCAGAGTATCATCCCAACCCATTGGTTATTACCTCTGTGGTCCGCTAGACAGAGGCCGGCATGTGCAAATCAGTACTGACCCTCTTCCTCATGGGAACAGCCCAGCCTGAATGCCCAGGGCAGGTCCCCTCTAGAAGAGAACACAAGCAACCCCAGACAGGTTTTGGCCTTGTCAGTGAAAAATAACTTGGATCCTGCAGCACTGCAAGAAAGGAACCCTCGTCTGGGCATACCTTTGGCTACTTAGGGCGCTACATCAAACACACAAATGCTGAAGTGAGGAATGCTTTTAGATAACCTAAACCACTGGTATTCACACTGAGTAGAATTCCAACTCATAATTTTTCAAACACTGCCAACCTGGATTGAGACTGCCCTGTAAAAATCAGTACTGATCCTCTCCACATGCAAGCTGTCCATCCTGAACTGCTAGGTGAGGACTCCCCAGACCAGAACTAAAGAAGCCCCCTACTGGATTCCATATTATTAGGCCTTGTCTGTGTGGTATGGCTTTGATCTGTCAGCAAGGGGCTCAGATCCAAGCACACCTAAGGGCGCTTAGCACGCTACATCAAACACTCCAAAGGTGAGGCGAGGAGAACTTGCAGGTTTATTTACACATTGGCAATCACTTTGTGTAGCACTCCTACTCATCGTTTTTTCAGTCACAGTGTCTCTCTAGACATAGGTTTGCCCTATGCAGATCCTGCTCGAAATGGGGCCAGTGCATCCAGAACGGACAGGTGAGGGATTCTTTACAAGGAAACACAACCAAAACCAGAACTGTTTCTACCATATTAGGCCTCATCAGTGAAGTATAACTTGGATCATGAGGCACAAGATGCTAGGGACCAACATCTCGGCATATTCTGTGCACCAAGGGAGCTACATCAAATGCACAAAAGGTGGTGGGAGGTATGCTTGAGAATAGTCTAAGCCACTAGCAATTGCTCTGGGGAGTATTCAAAAGCATTTTAAGCAATTTATCCATCACTTTTACTATTTTCCTCAGTGTAATGCCAAACTGCGATGGGTATACCGAGTAGTGGATCCTTTTCATATTGTGTGAGAGGACTAAAGCTGCACCTTGCTGATGAGGGCTAAAACACCAAAACAGGTCTAGAGTTGCTTGGTTATCCATTCAGGAGGGACCTGGCCTAGTAGTTTTGGCTAGAGTATTCAGATTGGAAAAGGACCATAGCTGATTTGTGTATGACACTTTCCTACCTGAGGTGGAATGGTGAGAAAAAAAGCAACTGACTTGATTATGGCCCAGAATATTTATCAGTGGCTGGGATTAATTCAAGCAATCCGCCCATCACTGTTTTATATTCCCAAGCATGGTAATGACAGCCTCATTAATATACACTTGTGCGTGAATCCAGAGGAGACCAAGTTGAACTATCTGAGTGCTTTCCTAATATGTTCTCTCGGGTAGAAAACTGGTAAAAATTACACTCAGATCCTACTCAGAAATGTGCAGATTCTGAGAAGCATCTGTAGCTTTGGGATCATCTTGGGATCATCTTCTGATCTGTGGGATCTATATGAATAACCAAACTCCATTTACCTGACAGGCTCTTTAATGTATCTCACTTAAGAGTGAGGACTGCAAGAACCGCTTGATGCCAAAGGTCAGATAGAATAGTAGAGGTGCTGTGTGTATAGCGCACACACCATGGACCTCCTTAAAGTTGCAGACATTAACTGTTAGTACAAATGAACCCAAAACTGAGGGGATTTGCACTCTGCTCTGGACACACTATTTTGGCAAAATGATGGACTAGGACTGAAAGAGTCTCAAATGTCCGATTCACAAGGATAATACAATGAGCTGCAGTGACCTCCACTTGTACTACTGATTGCTTACCTGGTCCTGGAATTGTAGGTTAAGTCAGTAGCAAAATCTTTATGAACCTGACTCCGGCAGCATCACTGAATGATGGATATCCATCCAATGAAACCCCCATAGCTTAGCTTGCTTGCTTGAGAAGGAGAACATTTCTCAAGTGCAATGCTTTTGCAATTACTCACATACATTTATGGAGGAGGAATTCTATTGCAAATGGCCACAAGCAACTGGGAAGAAGTCCCAGCAACACCCTCTAATTATAAGCAGTTTTAGCAGAACTTCATATTACACAAATTACAGCTGCGCAACACAGTCCATGGGGTAATCGGCTTCGCTCTTTATTTAAATATGTGTAATACACATAAATGTAAAAATAGTGCAATTAATCATTGAGTGATCAGCTCATTATAAATATTTGTAAACAGTTAAATAAATGTGTTAAAGCCCTGAGGAACAACTAACACCTAAATGCTAGTGATACAATGAAACTTTATTTTTTAAATTAATGACTAAAAATGTATAAAGTGCCAATATGTGGAGCTTAATATTAATGAAAATAAACAGTCAATTAGTTGAAAACCTGATGAGGATACAGTCCTAGAATTACAGATTGGATGCAGTGGTTCTCATATCCGCGAAGCATAGGGTTTGACTTTGCTGTTGGTTGGATTTTTTGGGATAAGACTTATTTTTCATCATCAGACTTTATAGTGCGTTTGACCAAAGAACAGACACCAGACACTGGTAGGGGAAATTGCTTCTTAATTTTTTTGTTGCTCGTAAGCATCATGACTGTACCTTCTTAAGCCATTTCCCTTACTTTTCCCAATTCCCCCTCCCCCGGTCCTCCCAATCCCTTACCTCCTCCCGCCCCGCTCCCACAGTGTAACCATATGATGGTCAGTTCAGCAGGATCCCTGTGCCACGTCCTGCCCTGACTATGTGTCTGCTGCGATTGTACTAACATTGCACAAAGCAAGAGAGGGAAAGGCAAAAAAGGAGGAAATGAGGAAGAGGAGCAATTGAGGAAAACAGTGACAAGGTGATAAAGCATAAAAGAAAAAGAACAAGCATGAGTAAGGTGAAAAGACAGAAAGGGGTCGATTCCGATTCGGGGAAAAAACCGTCCGTACAATTTGTATCCGGAGCCCTCTCCGTACGAATCGTACCCGTCCGTCCGAGTCGCGAAGTACGATCCGTATTCCGTGAATCCGTCCGAATTGTTGCGATCCGTACGTATTGCAAGGCTGAAACCGTGAACCGTACGACTCGTACACATATCGTATGACTCGTACACATGCCGTACGACCCGACGAGTACGATCCGGACCGGGGAATGAGGACGCGATTTGTACAGTCCACGTCAGGTAAGGGCGAGACGTACGGAAAAGCACACAAACACATACACACCGTACGGTCCGTACCCCCCATAATCGCAGGGGTACGCACCGTACCCCCGCGATCATGGGGTGTACGAGCCGTACCCCCATTGTACGATCGGTGTACGAGCCGTACCCCATGTACGATCGGGGTACGAGCCGTACCCCATGTACAATCGGTGTACGAGCCGTACCCCCATTGTACGATCGGTGTACGAGCCGTACCCCATGTACGATCGGTCCCATGTACGAAAGGTGTACGAGCCGTACCCCCATTGTACGATCGGTGTACGAGCCGTACCCCCATTGTACGATCGGTGTACGAGCCGTACCCCATGTACGATCGGTGTACGAGCCGTACCCCCATTGTACGATCGGTGTACGAGCCGTACCCCCATTGTACGATCGGTGTACGAGCCGTACCCCATGTACGATCGGTGTACGAGCCATACCCCCATTGTACGATCGGTGTACGAGCCGTACCCCCATCATACACCAATCGTACAACGGGGGTACGGCTCGTACACCGATCATACAATGGGAGTACGGCTCGTACACCGATCGTACATGGGTTACGGCTCGTACACCGATCGTACATGGGGTACGGCTCGTACACCGATCGTACAATGGGGGTACGGCTCGTACACCGATCGTACATGGGGTACGGCTCGTACACCGATCGTACAATGGGGGTATGGCTCGAACACCGAGGCGCGAACTCTGCTTTTACGGCTGTTTTCATCTCCCGTAGAAAAAGGGTCGTACGGTGCGTACCCGACACGTATCGTACTTGCTGGGTCGTACAAACCAGCCGCGAACCGTACAGATGTCGCGTACAGCGGGTTCCGAGGGAGAATTGTACGGAGATTAGAGTCGTACGGTGTCTTGTACGACTCGTACGGAGTACGGCTCCTGGTACGAATCGTACTTCGTCGTACGTACGGGACGTTTACAGGTACGATTCGTATGGGGAAAGAACGCTCCGTATGACGATTCGGAGCGCTTTTTACCGGATCGGAATCGACCCCAAAGTGTAGGGTGATGGAAGACAGAGGCATGAGGTTTAAACAAGAGTAGGCAGCAGAGGTATTTAAAAACCATAGCATTTGGCTATGCCAATGGCAGCACCCAAGGAAAAGCTTTGAGCCGTTGCACTTTAAAAAAAACCTAAGCACTGACAGAGAGCATTCAGACCTGCTCATGTGATATTTCAATGTGTTATCCACATCACAGGAGGAAGAATATCGCCAAAAGAGGAATTAGGGGCAAATCCAATCCATCAAACCAGCAGCAAAGCCATCAAAGAGCCACTTACAGATTGAACGAAATTTAGGGCCTTAATTAGAACTTGCTGGATGTTTGCTGTCTTTCGAATGCCATAGGATGCAATGCACTATCTGCCAAACTCTAAATAAGATCCTTAGTGAGAACCTAAATATAATGCACTGCCTGCCATCTCTTCTAGTTCCTCTTAGGTAGGAAATCTTTTAAGTGCATTGTGGAAGAATCCTATACCTGAGCCGAGCTTAACACTCATTTTCGACTTATCTTCACCACCAAATTCACTCTCAATCAGTCCATCCTGGCAGTAGTCAACCTTTCAGGCTACATTACACAACCTGTATGCATTATCACTGATGCTAATAGAAATATTGAGAGCTGTGGCTTACTTGCAGGATTACTGTTGCCTCGAAACAGCAAGCACGTTGATTGTAAAAGTAAGGATCCAAAAATAAGGCTTTTGCAGAATTTGAGGAGGAACCTCATTTTAGTTAAAGCTGCTTAGTTCTGTGGTCACATGATCCCAGTCATCACACATACCTTCAAGACATACCAGTGGGACTGACACGTTTTCACATGGGGTGTGCCTGTCAGTGTCCATTCCAGCCTGAAGGGCTTGGAGATTCCTGACAGGTCACATTGTGACTCCAGGTTATTTTTGCCTGAAACAGTTAGCTTCTCAAAATGTTACAGTTACTCGAAAAATCGAATTAAAATTATTTCATCATCATCAAGTTCATAAAGGGTTGTGTACCTTCAACTGAAATTATGAGCTAGGAATTGAACAATGGCATAGGTGTAAACTCTATTGCTTCAGGTTCAATATTTACTCTTGCAGTACAGCGTTATGTCAATACGTACGTGTACCAGAGGACTTTTCAGCGCCTTGGACTTTGCACAATAACTCTCCTGCATATAACAGTGATAACCAGAGTATATAAAAGTAAAAGAGTACAGAACACCTAGGACAGTCTTGACTAATGCATGTTGTGATGAAATCCAGTGATTCTATAAGTCCTGGGAAAATGCAAAGCTTTTGAGTGTTTATTGGATGTCTTGTGGCTGGCGGATCAATTGATCATAGTGCCGAGATAAGTTGCAGTGCGCAGTCTTGTCCAGTGGTCCAACAATGCTTTCTGAAGAAGTCCAGTTGTAAATGCACAGGTAGTAAAAGATCACAATCCGGGAGCCTTGAACCGACCTTTTTAGATTTGACCCACGATCTATTTGTGCAACCTTAACTCAACAATGATCACTAAGAAACATAGAAAAAATGTACAGCAACCTTAAGAAGAGTTACCCAACTATCAACAACCATCATTTGAGTGTATGTAAAAGCATCTGGAATAGGAACAACTAGAAAATATTCCCACATTTTATAACTTTGCATGACATTATTGCTTTTATTCAATTGAGTTAAACTCACACCAATAAACTAGCTACGCTATATGTATGGCCCTTCCATGACAATGGTCATGGTGTTGAGTATTCCATAAATCACAAGGGAATCTGGTCTGGAGTTAACCATCTACAGACCATTAAAAGTCATACCCTCCCTTATCTATGCCTCTCATGTATGATAGAGGAATCACTGCCTATAATAATGTGAAGGCAAGATCAAGTATGTGAGCTCTGAATTGGGCCTATCATTAATTGCCAAACTACCAAATAATAAAGAGAGCAGTAGCTCGGCAAGTCCTTAATCTAAACATATCATATCACCCCTGCTCCCAAATAACTCCACCGATTAACCAACAGCTAGAAGAATATCCTTCAAAGCCCGCTACATCACACACTAGGTGAGCTATGGGCTGAGAGCAACATTCTTAAAACCCAAATTCAGGTTATACAACCAAAGAAGAATCCGCAGATCGAGAATGGCCACATTTCTGATCATTCCTTCTTATTAAAAACCCACATAAAAGGTGGCTGCTCATCAGTTCAGACATGCAAGCTTCCAAATATTCCCCAAAGGAAATAAGGACCATCAACTACCATTCAGAATTCAATAAACCATGCAAACTATACATATACATGTTTTTCTAAACCAGGACCCAAATGATGGTAAAGCCACACTTCTGACCAACGTGTGTATGCAGCTTGAAACCATTTCCACATTCTGCTGCTCTCTACTACATAAGTTAGTCTTGAGCAGCTTTCAGAGGTTAGTTCATAACACCCATACTTAACACCATATATAACACATTAATCATCACCTTTCTCTCAATTCACACTTCAGAAGTGCAAGGGTATTTTTGTTGTTCAAGGTATCATGCAATATCAGTAAATATCATGATGCAGCATACCTTTAACATTCTCATAAACGTTTTCAAATGTTCAGTACTAAATAAATGGTAAGGAATATTTATAGGACGTCCATTGATCAAAGAGGCAGCATATCCAGAGGATACAAGACATCATGCACCATCACATGCTCTTTCTCCAGATCCTCATTCAATAAGTGCCACTTTTCTTGTGCTTCAAATGCATTTACTCAGCTACACCCCATTCAGTCATCTCTTTAAAGCACAAGTCATATTATGGGCCTACAGGGCTCTGCCACTGGCAGACACAATATGAGAAAATAACAAATGGAACCCTATTGATTCTTTATGGGGTAGTGTGGGCAGGCCTCTAATACACAGACTAAAAGAACAATTGACCATCCTACCTTGTGATTGGTCTGACCACTTCTACATCACCTTCCTAATCAATGAGGCTGTAAGAGTTTATACAGCACAACCAATGAAACCCTGAATCTGAAAAAGGAGTTTGATAAATATCAACATTGATCAACAGACATATCTGAGCGGCAACCTCATGCCTTCCCCTGAAGACACATCAGATGTACGGGTTCTTACAAACCACTACCTCAGCTCAATGATAACTATTCTGGATTCCATTGCACCACTGCAACTAAAAAGACCTTCCACCAAAGACTGCAAGCTATGGTACGATCGCAGGCTCAATACTGAAAGACGTACCCTAAGACTAGTTGAACGTCAGTGGTGAGCCTCTCTGTCCCTCGATCACCTCAAGCTTTTGAGAACAACTAGGAATTCTTTCTCCAAACATTTCAGAAGAACGAAAGCTAATTTCTTTAGAAACCAACTAGAACAAGCTAAAAACCACCAAAAAAACGATTTGAACTTCTGAAATCACAATCTAATGGTCTTCTCAACCCCACACAAGCTGGATCCAGTTTGTTACCTAGTGGCGAGGAATTTGCATCCTTCTTCTCAAGAAGACTGAAAACATGTAGATCGACCTACAGGGGGCTTTGAACCAGCATACTCTCTCTATCAGTGCCATCCTTTCTCCCTCCCTCATGGTCTTACCCACCTGCCCCATCTGGACTCACCCTCAAAAACAATGCCTCATAGACTTCCTTCAAAACATTCAACAAAAGTGAAATCCTCAAAATTCTTGCAGCATTGAAACCTGCTAACCACTTTGTCGACCCTCTGCCCTCTAATGTCCTCAATGAGATCAAATCATCGATATTACCACTATGGATCAAGATTGTTAATACCTTTCTACTTCAAGGAATTATCCTTGACAGCCTCAAATCGGGGCAGGTGTCCCCCATCCAGAAAAAAACATCAGCAGACCACACAGATCTAAACAACTTCCACCCAAACTCTAACATTCCAACTCTGGCAAAGCTCCTGATAAAATGTGTGCACATCCAACTCTCCAACCACATTGAACAGTTCTCCCTTTTGCACTATTTCCAATCTGTCTCCGCTCGGCACACCGTACCGAATCAGTTCTAACTTACATAGTGGATGATGTGCTAAAAATGATAGACCAAAATGAATCTTGCCTCCTAATCCTTTTTGACCTACCTTCGGCATGCGACATGGTTAAACACAACAACTTATTAGATCGCCTGAGACATAGAGTTGGATTATCAGGATCCGTTCTAAACTGGTTCACCTCATTTCTCCAAAATAGATCTCAAAGATTCAAGGTCAATCAATCCCTTTCTAAGTCAATCCCTGTTACTCTAGGAGTCCCGCAGGGATCCTCTTTGTAACCCACTGTCTTCAACTTGTTCATGGAGCCTCTCACTGAACGTTTGAGCTCGTCCAACATTCATTGCCATATGTATGCAGACAACCCCCAACTGTACCTAAGAGTATCCTCCCCTGAGGACATCAGATCTATTAATTCAATTCTACCAAAAAAACAATCCTGGCTTGTAGTAAACCACCTTAAACTGAACACCCTCAAGACCCAATTCTTACTAACCACTCCATCCAACCAGTCACTCAATTTTGAGGACTGGCTTGAACAGATAACAGCATTTAACTGCCAGCCCCAAGTTATAGATCTCTGGAAATAACTCTTGGCATAAACTTTAACATACAGAAGCATATCAGTTTAGCAACTCAAGGAGCACATCTACAAATGAGCCTCCTGAGGAAATTAAAACCCTTCCTCCCCCAATGACTTCAAATCTGCAGTACATTTCCTAGTAATCCCTAGGCTTGATTATGGCAGTGCAACTCTTTGAGTTCTGCCCAGGTCTACAATGTCTCCTCTAAGAGCCTCCCTTAATTCGGCTGCTAGACTCATCACCTGATCTAAAAGAAACTGCCACATCTCCCCCAACCTTAAAATTCTCAACTGGCTCACCTATGAAGCAAAAATTAAACAAAAAACCACTTGCCTAACATATATAGTCCTTCACTTCAATACCCTGAGATATCTGGCTCAGAAGTTGGTGCTTTCAGATAGCAATAGATCTTCCAGAAGCTCCAGCACTCTACTGCTTAATCCACTGAGATTCTTAAAAAAAAACATACAACCAAGCCTTTTCTGGGATCACCCCGAGAATCTGGAACTCACTGCCCCTAGAAACCAGATTGCCCTAACATTTCTGCCCCCATGCCTCACCTGTTCTCATCCACTACTCACATGACGATTGCTTGCTGTCATTGTTTTGATCATTGTTTCATCTACTGTTTTTATGTTCGTATTTTTGCATCCATCTGATTGGAGAGCAATATCTGTTTCCTTTGCCTCTGGTCTCTGTCCATTTGTAAAGTGGTCTGATACCCACATGGGCCATGTTCACGGTATAAAACGTTCTAAATAAAAATAAATACATAATAATTACTTTCTTGATCTTAATGCCCTATATATGACAGAAATCCAGAACTAATAATTTGCGCAAAACTGTGGAATTTTGAGGATTTAACAGAAATTTCTTCTACATCAACTTGGCTGTCCTTGTTAACCTGCATACACCAAAGATTGGCCACTCTGAATACCAGCAACGCACAGCAAATAAACTAGCAGTTTTAAAAATACAAGGCCCACTGATCTAAAACCTCACTGTGTTTATGTCTACAATTCTGGAGGGCTTTAGTCAGACGACAGGTACTTTTCCTAAAACTGACACACTCAGGTGACAGGAGCAGTTAAATGATTTATCACAAAAGAACATTAATGTGCCCAACCATATGAATAAGCTGTGAGAATACTATTTCCCATAGACAGGTAAGGTCATACACATATTGCTTTTGAATGAGATGCATAGCATATTTGCTTACCTCATGCCCACTTTTTGCTGTTAGAAAATCTACAAATGTAACAAAAGAAATCGTCACCCAAATTCTAAAGATCAAATAACATAACATTTGTCCACATACTTTAAATATCTACAGATTGTAGCTATAACTGTTAATATTTGTTTGTAAATCCAACAAAACAATCTCCTTTATTTGCTAGGAGCTTTCTCTCAGACACTGGGTGTGTTGAGATTTTTTTTACCTAGAGCACCATACCTTGCTTAACTGTTCCTGGCACAAGTGGTTATTTGATGGTGGAGATGCCTAAGGCTGCACTATCAGACAAGGCTGTAAAACCAAAGGGTGGGCAGTATGCTGACTTTGGTGGATTACCTACGTTTACCTACGTGTAAATGAGGCTCTTTTGGGACTGATATAGAGTTGGTTGGTATCGGAAAATCCTCCAATGATGGAGAAATCCATCAGTGGTATTTCCTCAAGTTTTTTTCAGACGTATTTTCCCCAGATTTAGTATTTTCCACTAGAAATGGCAGAAATTGTTTTATCCTCCAATTCCATACCTGACTTAAGTGTTTTTCTTCTGTCCTTTGAGTTGGTAAAGAATTGGAGCAGTCAAACTTTCTTCTCCAAAATCAATGAGGATATTGTAATTTCAAAGCAATTTTTTGAGACATGGTTACAAGTGTCCTTTTGATAAGACCCCTGTTACAGATAAAACTTTACAAAGTAGAAATGAATAACAGGAAGGTTATTAGAGGCAAGTGCTGGCAATGGACACCTCACATGTAACATAACATCGAGTAATAGTGTTCTAAAAAATTGTAGTGGCCTCAGTAAGTGTAAAATAGAAAGCAGTCACCAGAGCACACAAGAAAAAGGCAGCAGTGGTGTACCATGATCTGAGCAAGGTAGTTATTTTCAAAGGGAGAATAGTTAGGGCCTTCAATGTATTTTGTATCTGGAAAACTTTAAAAAGTGCCCTAACTTAGCAAATAAAAAACAATATATCACCCAGACAAGATTTGGTGTTAGCAGCAAACAACCTGCATCAAGATATACAGTTAGAACAGTTACTAGAGAATCTAGCAATTTCCTAAAATAAAGTGATGGACCTTATTCTCTACACTGTAGGACCTTCACTATGCGAATAACCTAGCCTTGCTCTCACAAACATACCAGCATAGGAAGATGTACTGCCTCAGCATTTATGCATAGTAAATGGATATGAAGACAAACATGAAAAAATCAGAAATGATGCCACTAAAAATCCTAAAGCCTTCACCAATCAAGGTGTGTAGTGAACCTTACTTCAAGATTTCACTTACTTAGGCAATACTATTAGACATGATGGAGGGGCAGACAGTGACTTCAAGGGCAGACTGAGCAAGGTAAGGAATGCCTTCTGAATGCTGAATAGTGTGTGGAGGTCTTCTCAATAGAGCACCAACACCAAGCTGAGGTTTTACCAGATGTGTGTTCTGTTCCCACTCTTATATTGATCAGAATGCTGGTGTATGATGAAGCGCTACATCAGCCTTCCACACCAGCAACCTGAAAAGAATCTTGTGCATTTTCTGCCTGCAAACCATCTCTACACACAAACTGCTCACCAGATTCAAGCAAGAGAGCATGGACATCATCAGTATGAGAAAATAATGGAGATCAGCAGGATGCACCATCAGAAGAGAACAAGACTCCATCACAAGAACAGATCTTCACTGGACTCCAAAAGATAAATGTAAGAGAAGCAGGCCAAAGAGCACCTGGTGATTAACTGTCAAAATAGAAATGAAGACTCTGAACCACAGCTGTGGCACCATACAGAAATTGCCCAAGGCATGCAGAAGTGGAGGTCATTCTTTTCTGCCCTATTTGCCAGTTGGCATAACAAGATGTAAGAATGAAGGCAACAGGAGGGAGCACTGATTTGATACACTCACATATATCATTCATAATTCATCGTAGACATTTTAATGGAGCTAAGATTTATGCGGACCCTGTGTTATATTCATCAAATACTTGTTTGAAATTCACTATCATAAAAAAGGTAAGAAAAATGTCTGAATGTTCAAAAATCTTGGCAGCAAACAGTGACTATAGAGATTTGTTTTAGTAAACATCAGGTGGTGAAAACAATACCAGATCAGGTGCTTGACATTTCAATGCATGGAGGTTTTAGAAAAACATTACGTAAAGTACACAATAACCTTGAAGTCACTCCAACACGGCCCTTGTCATGTTTAGAAAAACGAATGATTCAAAGTATTTTACTTAGTATGGGCTACTAAAAAAGACAGAATTGAAAACTGTCAGTTGTGCTTTAATGTGTTACAAATTATTGCATACATAGCATGTGCATGGTTACTATGTATTTGAATAGATAATTGTGATACTTTATAGATGTTTGTTTAAAATATCGATCAGGGCAATGTAATTAATTGAGATCTAAGTATCCCTCTTGGTGGACTTTTAGTGGGCAGATTTTGTTATGTACAAATAAAATGTTATATATATATATATATATATATATATTGTCTGGGCATCTACAGGAGGCTGTGCATATGAATTCAGATACACATATTTAAACAGTCCTGTGGGAAACCTTAAAATATTTGCTCAAATTATAGTTGCCTTAAACAAAAGTCAACGTAAAACACACATGCGCAGCAGCGTGCGCACACACACACACACACACACACACATTCATTTTCATTATGTATACAAAAGGAGAACCTTTCTATTAATAACAAATAAACTTCCATTTTACCAATTATTTGCATTTAAATCTCAAACAAAGTGTGATATTTTTGCACGTGCAAACTACAGCTTGAAATGAAAGTAATAATGACCATCCAAGATATCTCTGTCCATAATAATATCTTGGGTCATCGATAAAAATGTGAATGCCACCTACATTCAAGCTACTCTTGAGCACGGTTATTTCAGTGCAATTGCTTTAAAAGTTGCTAATTACCAAGTTGACAACTTTGAAAAAGAAACAAAAAATACAAAGTCAATAATGACATTGTTCCATATCACTAGCCCCGTTCCAATTGCATTTCATCATATTAAAAATATATCTAGAACAAGTTGTGTACATGTGAGTGAGCTTCAATTTAAGTAATTTCTATGAATTGTCCAAAGATTAGTCATATTTCAAATTCATCCAGTATTTCAACCAAAAATCTCTACCCAATATTATTTTTTAAAAAAAATCTTCTGAAACCAACACAGAGATGTTGGAGTACAGGTGTACCTTCCTACGCATGCACCTAGGTGTAAATCTACACTTTTATGCTGTTCACCATTTCCAAGTGGAGGCTTACACCTAAGTATAGGCTTAGGGGCTTGAGACATCTAAGATTGATTTCTGGAGTTTAAAGTTACACTAGTAATGTTTCATACATACGTGGAGATCTCAACCACCGGGGTGGAGATTTCCCTACAGGAAAGAATAGGGGAAATTATATTTTATATATATAATATAAAGTTGATATATTTAAGTTTGTGCGTAAACTTAAACTTCGTAAACATTTTTCTACACGTGTTGGTTTGGATCACAATTCCTCACACACAACGCAAGTGACTGCTCCCACACCCAGTGTATCGAGTGATACTAGCGACACCATCATATTGGGAGCAGCACTTACGCAGGAATTCTATGAGCTCCAACAAGAGGAACAGTGTCCCATTACAGAGAGTCAAACTGCGCTAGGTGGTGAACCCTTACCCACTGCCTGTCCAACTCACTTCAAAACTAAATCCAAATTTTGTCCCCTGATGCTAAAAGACAATGTAGATATTTTCCATGATCGTGTTACCTCACAATTAAAGGAGTTACAGATCAAAACTGCTAATTCAATCAAACGCTATTACTACAGAGACAGAGAATACCACACCTTGATTAAAAAGTTGAGAGACAACAAAAATTTGGTGATCAGACAATCTGACAAAGGGGGCAATGTGGTCCTATGGCCACGGAAAATGTACTTGGAGGAAGCCCACAAACAACTCAATGATAGGGAATGCTATAGACGCATCTCTATGCAGGAGGCAATGCAAACAAGAAATGCAATTTATCTGAAATTGTCTGCTTGGAGAAGCAAGGGCTTAATTTCGATGGATGAATACAAATTTCTTAAAAAAGATTACCCAGTGATGCCGGTTATCTATTTCATCCCGAAAGTACACAAGAATCTGCTACAACCCCCTGGCAGGCCTATAATATCTGCTTGCAATAGCCTGTTAGAAAACATGAGTAGGTATATTGATTTTTTCTTACAGGACTTTGTGAGAGCCCTACCATCTTTTATTCTGGACACCAGTGATTTGTTGAGAAAACTACAAGATTTTGTATGGAGTCCTAACTATGTGCTGGTATCTATGGATGTGACTTCACTTTATACCAGCATAATTCACACTGATGGTTTGAAGGCCATACAACATTTTCTTGGAAAAAGAGACACTGGTTTTCAGGAACACTCAAGAATGCTGTTTGATATGATTACGATCTGTCTTGAGAACAATATCTTTTTGTTCGCTAATCAACTTTTTTTACAGACTAGGGGAGTGGCAATGGGGGCCTGCTTCTCTCCCAGTTACGCCTGTCTTCATATGGGGTACTGGGAGGAGCAGGTCCTAATGAAACAACATGTTGCCACCATGAATGCCAATGTTAAACTGTGGTTAAGATACATAGACGATCTATTATTTGTATGGGATGGTACTGAGAATGATGCTGTTGAATTTATAAAAAAATTTAATGTTAACAGTTTTAATATTCAATTTACCAGCACCCTCAGCAAATCGTCTATTGTTTTCTTAGATGTGGAGATCTTTGTCCATGCAGGTAAACTCCAGACTAGATTACATCGTAAGCCTACAGCAGGGAATACATTGCTGCATGCAGATAGTCAGCATCCAGCACATCTGATACGTAGTATCCCCTATGGGGAGATGCTTCGGATTCGGAGAATATGTAGCAATGAATACGATTGCCGGCTGGCACAATCCCTCTACAATGCACGATTCATTGAACGAGGCTACAAATTAGAGACAATAGATAATGCCATCACGAGAGCCAATAAGATTGACAGAGTTACACTCCTGGGCTCAGGTAGTGCTCAACCCAAGATCCTAACTGACAGGGTAGGTGAGGAGACCAGACTAATTATGGCTTACAATAACCAGCATAACAGTATCCATAAAATAGTTAAGGACAATTGGTTCCTAGTCTCCAGTGACCCAATAATTGGTTCCCTTATGCCTAAACAACCTAGCATTACCTATCGTAAAGCCCGGGCAATGCAAGACAGTCTGGTGTCTAGTAGCCCTGAGGTAACTTCAGGTTCATGGCTTAGCGGCAGCAAAGGATTTTTGAGATGCTCAGTCTGCAAAGCGTGTAAACACGGCATTAGTAAAACAGAGGTTTCTACCCCTCTTTCACCCTTTCCTATTAAAATCAGACAGAAATTAAACTGCAAATCGGAGTTTGTAGTTTATGTTCTGGAATGCCCGTGCGGGTTGAGGTATGTAGGTAGCACTCGACCACAAGTGCACAAACGAATTCTACAGCATCTACGAGCTATCACCCACGCCGATGCGACATATCCTGTAGCCAGGCATTTTGAAAATAAACATGGAAAGGATGCATCTTTATTAAAGTATTTTGCGATAGATTGTGTTCCTCCCCAAAGGAGAGGTGGTGATAGGGAGTCCCTGTTACGTAAATTGGAGACTCGCTATATAATATTACTTGACACCAAGGCACCGCAAGGTCTCAACACTGGGGAGGATTGCCACACCTATCTTTGAATATCTACTTAACCGTATGTTGCTTTGTCTGTTTACTGCATCTCTACCTTTATCCATATTTCAAATCTTGTAATGAAGTTTGAACCAATTTATGATACTGTGACTTATGAATTTTAATTAAGTGTTCAACATGTCCCTGAAACTCTCCATGACCAATTTTTAATTTTAACAATTGTTTAAATTTATATCAATTTCACATTCTTGGGAGCACTATTATGCCATCACGATATTTTGCACTAATAGCGATTTTGCACATGTACAGTACCTACAACCGGCCTTGATATTTATAGCCCACTTGGGCATTATTGCACAATATTAGGAGTTCATGATAACGGAACTTTACAATTGGAGTGTATTTTTGTACAGAGTTTTGGAATTTTAATGGTTATATTTTATTTGCATATAACTATTTATTCGGCTTTTAACTTTTATATCATTTTAAAAGTTTGTTGTAGCCGTTACCATGATTACACTTGTAAATACATGTCTATTCCTGCAATTGGTACTTTCTGGCCGATGTTAACTGTTTGTACTATTAAAAATTCATGACCATTACTCTGAAATTGTGTGCAATACGGGCATTTATGCCGTAATGAAATAATTGTAACAATATGGAAACATTGATAGTATTTTTTCAGTTTCCATTGCATGTGATGGCGTTCTGCACTTTAAAATGGGTGATTGGCCCTCGTGACGTTTGTCATGTGATCAAGGCTATCTCTAGCCGAAACGCGTCATGGCGGACTGGTGCTGGGCTAATATTTGAATAAAGAACATTTGCACCAACTTTGGGTCTCGCTGTTCCTGTTTTGCTGTTTGGCTGTCATTGCTTGGCTGGCTAAAACTTCGGGAGCGCCACGTACCTCATATATATATATATATATACATATATATATATATATATATATATATATCTCCAAAACAAAGTTTGCCCAACATGGAGAGGCCAACACAGGTAGGTCAATTGCCAACTTCTTTAATGAGGGTTTGCAGCACGGATCATTAAAGAAGTTGGCAATTGACCTACCTGTGTTGGCCTCTCCATGTTGGGCAAACTTTGTTTTGGAGATATATATATATATATATATATATATATATATATATATTGAGCAGCAAAAATCCTTCTGAAAGAAGACACCGCACACCACTTCGCATTAAACCTTATTTAATTCTCTGTAGGTTCCCCCACATTTGCTGCAACGATATATATATATATATATATATATATATATATATATATATGTATATATATATATGTATATATATTAGTAGGTATATATAGTTAGGACCTAGCCATAGGAAATCCGCAACATTCTATTGGGAATAACTTTGGCGTCGGTTGAGGAATTTGCGTGTAATTTTCCCAAATTTAGGCCAGCTCCGCTATGCTCCTTCCCTGAAAGTTTCGGGGGGATTAGTGAAGTGGGGGCCGAGAAAAAAGGGGGGTCCCAAAACGTGTTTTCCCCATGTTAATTTCCATAGAACGAATTGACATGGCTACAGCCCGAACCGCTGAACGGAATTACGCCAAACTTTGCAAAATTGTAGGGACTGGTACGCAGATGTGCCTTTGCTATATTTGGTGAAAATTCCTCCAGTGTTTTTTTTTTAAATTAACTTCAAAAACACATATATATCTATAGGCGCGCTCCGAGCGCTCACCGGTACGCGTACCGGTGAGCGCACCCGGCGCGCTACGGGAGTGCGCGAGCGGAAAGCTGATTGGCTGTCGGATGTCTGTCAACATCCTAAACAGTCCGGAGAGTCCGCCATCTTGTGTCTCGGTAGAATCGAGACACAAGAGGTGAAAATAAAAAGGGGGAAATGATTAAAAGGAGGCAGGGTAGACACCCCCTGACCCCCTAGGTTTTCTGAGGGGGGCCTAGAAAGACCCTGAAGGGCAAAAAAACAATTTTTTATTTTTTATTTTCGCGGGGTAAGCGCTGGGTGCGTTCCCATGTACGCTTACCGGTACGCGCACCCTGAGCGCACCACGGGGAAAACCCAAAAAATATAAATGTTTTTGGGCCTGGGGGGTCCTTGTGGGACCCCCTGACCAGGCCTAGGGGGTCAGGGTGCTTCTACCCTGCCCCATTTGCATGTTTTGCACCTTTGTTTCACTGCTTTCTTGTGCCTTGCTTCTACCGAGGCACAAGATGGCTGCCAACACTTCCTGGTTTGGAGTGTTGACAGACAGTGGCAGCCAATCAGCATGCCTTTCACAGGAAAGCGATTCAGAAAAGGGGGTGGTGATGAACAGAGTGCCTGAATTAAGCAGACCACTCTTACCCAGTCCAAAGATCAGGGCTTGATCCATCACCGTTTTTTAGCTCACTGCACCATCCCAGCTCAGAACATGGCTATATGCAAATTAGTCTGTTCCTGTCCCAGTGCATGATGGGAACAGGGCAAACCAAACTACCAAGCCAATTCTTGTACTGGGAAGGAAACAAGCTTCCGGGGACCGGTTTCTGCCATTTCAGGCGTCGTCGGCCCAGCTTGCTTGAATCCTGATGGTGCAATGAGCAAGGGACTCACATCTGAGTATACCCTTCCACGCTTATGGTGGACAAAATGATTCAGAAAAGGGGGGTGGTGATGAACAGAGTGCCTTAATTAAGCAGACCACTCTTACCCAGTCCAAAGATCAGGGCTTGATCCATCACCGTTTTTTAGCTCACTGCACCATCCCAGCTCAGAACTTGGCTATATGCAAATTAGTCTGTTCCTGTCCCAGTGCATGATGGGAACAGGGCAAACCAAACTACCAAGCCAATTCTTGTACTGGGAAGGAAACAAGCTTCTGGGGACCGGTTTCTGCCATTTCAGGCGTCGTCGGCCCGGCTTGCTTGAATCCTGATGGTGCAATGAGCAAGGGACTCACATCTGAGTATACCCTTCCACGCTTATGGTGGACAAAATGATTCAGAAAAGGGGGTGGTGATGAACAGAGTGCCTGAATTAAGCAGACCACTCTTACCCAGTCCAAAGATCAGGGCTTGATCCATCACCGTTTTTTAGCTCACTGCACCATCCCAGCTCAGAACTTGGCTATATGCAAATTAGTCTGTTCCTGTCCCAGTGCATGATGGGAACAGGGCAAACCAAACTACCAAGCCAATTCTTGTACTGGGAAGGAAACAAGCTTCCGGGGACCGGTTTCTGACATTTCAGGCGTCGTCGGCCCGGCTTGCTTGAATCCTGATGGTGCAATGAGCAAGGGACTCACATCTGAGTATACCCTTCCACGCTTATGGTGGACAAAATGATTCAGAAAAGGGGGTGGTGATGAACAGAGTGCCTGAATTAAGCAGACCACTCTTACCCAGTCCAAAGATCAGGGCTTGATCCATCACCGTTTTTTAGCTCACTGCACCATCCCAGCTCAGAACTTGGCTATATGCAAATTAGTCTGTTCCTGTCCCAGTGCATGATGGGAACAGGGCAAACCAAACTACCAAGCCAATTCTTGTACTGGGAAGGAAACAATCTTCCGGGGACTAAGCATGGGCGGATTTTGCGGATTCGCAATCCGCGAATGTGCGGATTTGCGTATTTGCGTATTGCGAACATCCGCAAAATCCGCGAATTCTCGCGGATTTTGCGGATTTTTTTTGGGGTGTGTGTTCGCACGGGTTTCTGCAAGTTCGCGAGGGTTTTGTACAATTTCGCAAATTGCGAACTTACTTGTCGGGTCGCCAGTTTTGCGAACTTGTTGTTTCTACGTGCCCAGCCTGTTTGCAAGGCTTTCTTCATCACTGCCACCCTCTGTCACCACTGGCACTCTCTTTGTTCACCCATGCCACCCTCTGGCTCACCCATGTCACCCTCTGTGTCATCACAGCACCCTCTGGTTCACCAGTGTACATTATTGGGGCAAAGCAAAGCACTGCCATTCTCTGTCAACACTGGCACTCTGGTTCACCCATGCCACCCTCTGGCTGGCACACCCATGCCACCCTCGGTGTCATCACAGCACCCTCTGATTGACAAGTGAGTGTACATTATTGTGGCAAAGCAAAGCACACCTGCTAAGTGCTTTAAGTTTTGCAAACAACAACACCTGCCCTGCCCCAACTGACATTAATGAAGGCTGGCACCTGCTTGTCTGCTCCCTTTCCTTTTTGTTGCAATATAAACATGTTTTAACAGGATGCAATGGCATACTTGTAACTATTCTGTGACTGTCAGAGCAGTGTCACACAATAGTTGCAAGTAGGCAACCGGATTCTGGAGGGCCCCTTCAGGAAGCACTACAGGGAAATGGTTACAAATGATGAGCTCGAACTTTTGCACCTGCTCGTTGGTTTTGCTTTTACAAAACTCGTTTTTCGGTAATTTCGCCCTATTCACGAGGCGCGGCGTCGTGCGAACTCGACCGTGGAAGATGCGAACTCGTGCGAGTTACCCCAAGGTTGAGTACGGGCGCCGCCATTTTGTTTGCGTGACGTATTTCCGTTTCCGCCCGCTATGTGTAATCTCGCGGAATGAGCGCCTTGCGAATGCAAGTTCGCACGAGTTCGCGAGAGAAATCGCGTGCGAACTTACTTACGCGCACGTGATCGGGCCGCCATCTTGTTTTTCATTCATTCCTATGTGTCTGGGCATGGTGTTTCTATCCTCTATATCTCTGCCATCTTTTGCTTGTTTTAATATTTTTTTTGATCTATTTAACTTTTTTTCTATCCCTCTAGTTTTCTAGGTCTAAAATTTTGTGTTTTGGGCTACTTTTGTTTACTTTTCAACTACTTTTTTAAACTTTTATTTTCTTCTTCCCTAGTCTTATTCGTTTTCATTTTGTCTCCTTGTTCCTAACACCTGCCCAGACCATGGTGAAGACAGCTGTGAAGCTGCCCAAGACGGGCCCCGCAGCCCGTGCCCGGCTCCCGTGTGGCCGTTTGAGGGCGGAAATGGTGGTGCCCAGGGAGATCTTCAGCCCTGAGGAGGTGGGCGCACTCGTTTTCTATGTACAGCGCCGCCTCCCCAAGACCATCGCGGCAGGCGGCAGGATCGCTGGTGGCTACACCAACCGCCAGGAGCGACGTAAGCGGTGGGAGCAGGTGTGCCGGGCCCTGTTTGACATCTCGGGGGTCCAGCGCACCTACAATCAGGTGACCCACCGCTAGACCGATATCCTGGACCGGGAGCGCGACCTGCTCGACGTGCTGGGAGTGGAGGTCCCCGGGCTTGGTGAGTAGTAGTAACAATTTTTTAATCACTCACTACTCTGTTTTTTCTCCTGCTCTGTGTGTTATATGGCAAATGTTTGCTTTAACTTTTTTACAAAGAGCAATAATGCTGCCGATTACATTGATAGGAGAGGTAAATTAATATTTCAAAATCTTCTGTGCATTTCAGGTGCACTGCTCTCCTTCTCTGTGGCGGTGCCACTGCTTATTTGTTTTCTATTTTGTGTTCATTTAATTGGGCTGAGTAATGTATGAGTGTACTTTACAGAACTGCGTAATGCTAGACACAAAGGGGCAGATTTACAAGCCCCTTGCGCCACGTTTACGCTGCCTTACCTGACGCACAGCGACGTAAACGTGGCGCATCCCTGCGAGTCATGTACAACGTGATGCATCTAGGGAGATGCGCCACGTTAAGGCCTGGGCCTGCGCCACAATGGATGCGTTCCCAAGCAGGGGGGGGGTGGGGGGTGGCGGTCAGGCAGCTGTGCGCCTCGCAAAAGTGCCTGCGTGAAATCTACAAGATTTAACGCAGGCACTTCCGCGACGCTGCTACGTCAATTCTTTATGCCTGCTTGCTTGAAGCAGGCGTAAGGACTGATGCGGTATGTTGAGTATTGGGCAGCCCTGAGCATTGCTAGAGTTGCATCGCGCCTGCGACGCGACTCTAGAGATGCGCCCCTCTTTCGTCACGAGATGCGTCACGCATCTGCCTACCCTTGCGCCAGGGTTTGCCGCATTGTAATTGCAGCGCATCTGCCGTGACGCAAGGTTAGTTTTGCGTTAAGCATTTCTTCTGGTGCACCTCTGAAGGTGTGCAGCCCAAAACTCGTAAGTATGCCCCTAAGCGTCAGATTAGCAATTACCTGCGCATCCCTGCAAAGTGTGCGGCACGCCAGCACCACCCATGGTGCGCCGTATTTACAATGCGGCACACCATGGTCCCAAAACGTCACCGAAGCGTTACGCATCGGTGCCGTAAAGGCGGCTCATTGATGGAGTTGCGTTGCAACGATGGCGCAGCTCCAGCAATGCTGCGTCAAGCCGTACGTCTGCTTCATGCAGGCGCAGGGTTTCAGTGATGCATCATTGTCCTAAATGACTGATTGAAATTTTATATATTCCCCATAGCCACTTTTAGCATGCGTTCCTGCGCAGGAACGCCCTCCCTTGCGCTGGAACGCTCCCTTATGGCGCAGGGCTTTAGAATGGGATGCATCTCCCATATGCCTCTCTTGTTGTGGCGCTGCGTCACAAAAGTGACGCAAGAACGGAGCAAAAGAGCTGCAAGGGGCTTGTAAATCTGCCCCTAGAGTAGAGGCTCAGGTGCAGTCCTTCTTTTGTAGCCCTCTTTTTGACTGAAATAGTTGGTTCTTGTTCTTTCTAAATGTTTGATTTGGTTGACAAGGACATCGACAAACAGCAATCATCAATGTTTTCTGTTCTTTCTTTCATGTTGTACGTCAGGTCCGCCCAGGGGCAAGCGGACGGAAAAGGAGGATGCTGTGGCTCCAAAGGAGGAGGATGCAGGCCAGGGCGGCGAGTGCTCCTTTGCTGGCCCCAGTAAGTTTTCATTTAAATATAGAGGACCTATTGTTGTCCAAGCGTTCTTAATTTAATTTTTTTCGAAATAGTGTTTAGATAGGAGCAAAATCCATAATACTACTGTTGCAGGGACAATTCTCCACAAACCGAACTATGGACACCAAAGACCAGAGTAATAATATTTCAGAGTGGCGTGTTTGGCACACTGTATAAACCTGGTAGTGTAAGCGGCACGGACTCCTCCTTGCAAAAATTGCAAAACTTTTCGCTCAGTCACTCTAGTCTGGAGGACCAAAAACCACAGAGTCTATTCAAGTTTAAAAGCTTTATTAAAAGTTAAAGTAAACACATATATTAAAATAAAGTTAGCTGGAAATGGAAAAGTGCTTGGTGCTGAGTTGATGAGTAATGGGACACATTTCTTGTGGTCGAGCCGAGCTTTCACCTGGTTTGAAGTTGATGTTGCTCTTGTCCTTAGAAGTCCAGTTTCTCTCTGTTCAGAGAAAAATGGTGTGTGTTAAAATTAAGCAAGCATTCATCAATTGTGACAAAAAAGTGCAGCAAGACAACAGCCTTCCCTGGAAGGAGGGACATTTTTACTTTAGACTAGAGTAGACAGTCAATTACTTTTTCTGTTGTTTAATGTTTTCACATTCTTCATTCCTAGACCAAATACTAGTGAGTGGTGTAATCTAAAATTCTTAAATCTACTTTGTAGGTGGAACATCTGGTGGCGGGGCCAGCTCGGATGTGGTGGTGGTGATCGACTCTGAGTCCGAGGACCACTCTGGGGAGGAGGCGGCGCAAGAGGACCAATAACAGACTGTGAGGAAGCAGACAGTGGTGGTGGCGGGTACAGGTAAGCTGGATCATGGTACTATCTGACTCTTAGATAGCATATGATGTGTATCTACAGAGAGTAGACGGTCACTGGATGAACTACGAACATACTATGAAATGTTTCCAGGGGGGGGTGCAACATCATCACCATCTCCTGAGTCCTACTCCTGACATGATTGAGCACAAGTATTAAATATTTTTTTTTTTTAAATCTAACACGACATAGAGCTTAAATAAACAAAGAACCCCATAGGGGGAAGAGAAAAATCTTGTGCGGCACCACAGCAGACGACCTGGCAACTACATTAAAACAGAGGGAAAAATAAAAAATTGCCAGAAAAAAACAATTCAATCTAAATCAGGAGGATGTGGTTATAGAGCATGGGTCCTCACAAACTTTCTCTCGGGGCCAAATTGACAGTGTGGTTTGTGGCCAAGGGCCGCACCGAAGGGGGCAGGGTCAGTGGGGGAGGGGGTGGATCTAGAGCAACAAAAAAAACTATGACCATGAGGTTGAACTCATGCCCCTCCCTGCGGACCCCCATGATACTGGCCTGAATAGTTTTGTACTGCGCTGGCTAGTTGCTAGTTGTACTGTGACACAACTTCCTGCTGAATCATTTTGTGTTAATCATATTCTTAAAGAGCATTGGTTACAGATTATGTCTTTCTTTCTTCATATAGTTGGGCATACTAGAACATCAAAACCTACAAGGAGTATGCAGGCTGTACTGGCCCGGCAACGGAGGCTGGATGCTACTGTTGCCCAATATCGGCGGCTGGTGGAACTGGAGGGGGACGACACGCAGTCGAGTACATCGAATGGGACATCTGCATCCTCCTCCGTGACCCCACGTTCTGCCGGTCATCGCAGTGCTCCGGCGAAACGGAGCCGTGCTGTCAGACGCCACCGCCGAGCAGCAAAGGCTGCCCCTCATAGTACTGTAAAGGCTCGCTTGCGCCGTGCAATCCACCGAGTGTGCGACCTGGAGGCGGAGGTCCGGAAATTGAAAGAGTACCAAAATTTGTTGGAGGGCCTCCGTTTAGATCACGCCACCCTCCGGGAGCAGTATGATGCCCTGGCCCTAAGGCATGATGCCCTGGAGGCCAAAGTCAACACCATGCATCCCTAGAGTGTCCCTTGCCCCTTTTTTAGTGACTTTTGGGGGGTGGGAATTGGGAGTTGGGGTTTTTGGGGACTTTTGAAGGACTATTTATGTGTTGGGGTTAGGGAGGGTCTTGCGGGAGTTTATTTTGTTAGGGATATAAAAATGCACTTTTTCAAACTTTATCTGAGCATACTTGTTTTTTACTACTTTTGAGCCTGGTGGGTGGTGGGTTTGCAGTAAGTTTGTTTTACTGAACACTGTCATCGTGTTGGTTCACGTGTAATTGGCCAAATGTTTTCCAAAGTAAATGCCTTTCACAGAGTTTGTTAATTCAAGAGTCCTAGGACTTTACTACTAGTACCACTGTCACTCTCTCGCCTCTCCTAATACTCCATTATACTACCTCCCATCCAAACGCTTATCTTACCTGTAATTTGTGTTTGAGGGCTGGCTCCACCTGGAATTCACATTGTCCTAAAGCGTTCTGCAGCAGGGCCCCAACTGGAGTTTCCCGGCGTGGATTTTCTGCAAAACAAAAACAATCAACATTATAAATGTGGCAGCGGTGCTCACAGACCCCAAAAACCTACAAGCCCCACAGACAGCACCCCAAAGACAGGCAAGCGAGCAATAATAACGCCTAAACGTTCACGTGTAAATGACCAAATGTTTTCCAAAGTAAATGCCTAACCAATTTCATCCCTTAATAGACCTTGCCAGCAATGGCCCAGCCAAGACCCGTAAACCCAAGCGCAAACAAGTTTGACACCCCCCAAACAGCCAAAAAGCAAATCGGGGAAAAAAAGTCACACTTAGCAAAATGTATTTAAATGAGGACTCACTACTTCCAGTCCCTCTTTAGTGGACTCGTCAACGTAAGTTTCTTCATTGTGCAGAATCCAGGCATCAGCATTACGGGAAACAAATGGATAGGGTGAGTCTGGAGGAGGAGGATAGACGACCAGGACTGAGTTGTCAACTAACTGTTGTGAACCTGAGGAATGCTGCGGCATCAAAATCAAGACAGTTCTGCTGATGGGCTTGTTGTTTGATTGGGTGATTACAGTTTTGTTGTGAATGTGATGAAGCACTTGCTAAACAAAGAAAGACAGACACACAGGAATAAAAGTGAATAAGGACGAAATAATGAATCATTGACTCATTTTCAGAACTCGCTGTCAGGGAAGCAGAGCTCGTCCTCAAACTCTGCAAATTGAGTCGGTAGTACTTCTGGTAACTGATGAAAACTTCCCTCAGGTAGGTCGGTGTCCTCTTCTTCCTGCGTGCATTCTCGTACTTTGTAATCTGATGGTATGAAGTGCTGGTTCATCTTTATCATGGTGAGCCGCTCCACATTTGCAGGCAAGAGGCGGGACCTTTTGCAAGTCACAATGCCACCAGCAGAACTAAAAACACGTTCTGAAGACACGCTTGCGAGTGGGCAAGACAAGTAATTGATAGCCAGGTTGGTGAGCTCTCGCCATATCTTTCTTTTCCCATGCCAATACGCCAATTGGTCCTCAGTAATATTGACCGCTGTTGAGTCATCCAGATAGGCCTGCACCATTGAAACAATGTTCTCCCGGATTCCTGTACTTTGCACTTCTGTGTCCTTTCTGGGACAAGGAAACCCTAGCTCACTTAGCCAATCCGCTTCAGACATATCGCCTGTGACTGGTGCAGATGATACGGTTGCTGGTGTGGTTAACGGCTCAGAGGAAAAGTCACTCACTTCTGTCACAGGCACAGATGCAGAAGTGTTTTTTTGGGACGCCTGATGGCCTGCTGATTCACTAGTAGTACTGTCTTCAAGTTCTCCTACAGTTTCCTTCCGCTCTCTTTCAAAACGAATGGCTGACTGAGCTAGCCAACCTTTGTACTCTGTAACATCTGATGTTTCAAAAGGAATTATTACTTTGCCAAACAATGGCTTTTTGTAACGTGGATCCAGAATAGTAGCACAAATGTAGTGCTGTTGTTTCTTGATATTTACAAGCCGTTTATTGCTAACTAGGCGTTGTAATAATCTCTGCGCCAACTCATATGCTTCATTCTTTCCAGCATCTTTTAATTCTGAAGACACCACATTGACTTGGTGCTCGAGCTTCAGCAACAATGGGATAGCTTTGCTCAAAGAACAGTCCTCCCTGCTGACGTCACGCGTGAAGACCTCAAAAGGACGAAGCATGTCTGTCAGGCTTTTAACTAGCTGCCATTGCTCCACCGCTAGCATCATTTCTGTCGTATCACCACCCAGGTTGTAGAAATACTCATTGACTACTGGAAACAGCTCATGCAGACGCTCAAGCATGTAGAAGGTTGAGTTCCAACGTGTTGCCACCTCCTGGATAAGTGCTTTCAATGGCATTCTACGTACATTTTGCTGGCGCCTCAGCTCCTTCCGGGCCTTAAAAGAATGGTTGAAATGTGTGCATATTCTTCTGCAGATGGCCAGTATTTTGTCAACTGCAAGTTCTTTTTTCAAGAACTTTTGCACGACAAGGTTCATACAGTGCGCCAAACACGGCACTCTGAAATAGTACCGTTCTCCATGGCCTTAACTACATTGCTGCCATTATCAGTAGAAACATAACCAACCTTGCAATTTCTTGGGGGCAGCCATTGCGAGACCTTTTTGTTAAAGTCATCCAAAATGTTGGCTGCAGTATGAGTTTTCTCCATGCCAAACATGGCTAATGTTGCATGTTTACGAGCACCCTTAAAAATCTCGACCAAGTCACCACCTGCATTTATCTGTTTTGCAACCCCTGAAAAAGAGACCCAGTGTGCAGTGATGCACATGTAATCAAGGGCTTGGCAACTGGTCCACATGTCTGTTGTCAGGTGTATAGTGTGAACAGCACTCTTCTGCAAAGCTGCCCCAACCAACTCAAGCACCTCTTTATGTAGTGCTGGAACAGCAACCCTGGCAAAATAGAACCGGCTAGGAACCTTCCATTTAGGGGCCAGTGTTGCCACGAGTTCAAGAAAACCCACATTTTCAACAAACGAAAAAGGGAGAAGGTCCACCGCTAGCATTCTAGCCAGCTTAGTGTTATACAGGCGTACAATTGGGTGGTTGCGTTGAAATTGCGCATCTGAGGAGGACATGTTTGTAATGGTGCGCTGGACAAATTTACTGGATGATGCTGATGCCTTCTTCGACCCACTTCTGCTCAGTGTTGACATTTTCCGCATTGGTGTGTCTTCCAGACTCTCAGTGAGCCTCCTATGTGTTCCGGAGGGTGTGGTGCTGCCAGGGGTACTGGGTGCAACCGGACAAATGTCTGACGCTTCTTCTACCTCCCCGTCATCTTCAGATGAAACACCTAGTATGGGTATATTTTGGCCACTTGCCCTTTGGGATTGCTTTCCCTTGATGTTTGCTAGGTGCGCAAACCATTCGACAGCGTGCCTTCTTTGAAGATGACCTATCTGGCCTCCGGTTCCATAATTGGTACCAGTCTTACCACGGCTAACTCTAGTCTTACAAATGCAACAAACGGCTATGTTATCATACTTTGCATGGACACTAAAAAAGTTCCAAACTGGGGACTGGAAACTTCTGGTTTTGCCGCACGAGATGATACTGCCAATGCCAGATGAAGCAGTGGTGGATGAGCCTTGCAGACATCTACTGGGTTGTGCAATTATTGCAGCAACCCTACTTGAGGGAGTCGAGCTGGATGGAGTCCCCCTCTGGGGAGAAAATATGGGAGCTGTAGGTTTTGTTGAACTTGTTGTACTACTTGACTGCGTTGGTGGTGCTACCAGTGCCACGTCGCCAGGGTCACGCTCAGCATGACGTCGGGATAGGGTATAAATGTCTGTCTGCTGCATGGCCGGTGTGGTTGGAATGACGTGTGTGATGACTAGGTCATTGCTGTCATCCTGTTCAACAACATCAGAATGCACCACTTCATCAAGTCCGACGTTCGGATCCATAAGTATGAGCTTTCCGGGGCCCTTCCTTTTAACATTTGATACCTTTCGCAGCTCATGGTGTGCCTCCCTCTCAGACGTCGGAGATGGTTGTCAATCTAGATCCAGATCATCTGATAGAGCGGGGCTTGAAGAGGAACTTCTACACACACTCCTTGATCTTTTCCTTGCTGGGGAGCTGGGAGAAAATGAATCATCAGGAGGAGTGCCTTCGTCTTCCTGACATGATACCCCGGCTCCAAAGTCAATTTCCTCCTGTGCCCCTACTTCTGGAAGAACAACCATTGTGGGCACTTGCACCGCTCCATGCGCCGCTACATGGGCCTCTTCACTGACCTCTACTTGCAACTCTCCATGGACCTCTCCTTCTCGGCCCTCTCCTTCTCGGGCTTCTCCTTCTCGGCCCTCTCCTTCTCGGCCTTCTCCTTCTCGGCCTTCTCCTTCTCGGCCTTCTCCTTCTCGGCCAGCTCCTTCTCGGCCAGCTCCTTCTCTGACAGCTCCTTCTCGGACAGCTCCTTCTCGGACAGCTCCTTCTCGGACAGCTCCTTGCGCATGTACTTGTGCTTGTACTAGTAGCCCATGCAGTTGTTGTTGCGGCTTTGGTTCTTGAATAGTACTTGTGAGATGAGTTACAGCTTGTGTTGATGGTGTGCTGCTACTTTCTTGCGATGAGCCAACATCACTGGTCGTTGGTGATTGAACCACTAAACAGGCTACCTGTGCAGCACTCATGATGGGCCTTTGTTTTTTCCACAAAAATTTAGTGGTCGAGCCACCAGTCTCCTTGGTAAGTGGTGCCACTTGCTTCTTCTTCTCCTTAGTAGAGACATTTTTCTTGCAAGAGGAGCTACGGGCACCTCTTTTTGGAGCCATCTTCTTCAGATGTCGGAACAGCAGGCCGCAGCAGGACTTCTTCCTGGCACTGATGCTCAACGATGATGCGGAGTTATTGACTTTGTGCACCTAAAAGCAAACGAAGACAGAGGAACATCAGTAAATATATGTTGCATATGTAGCGCTTCAATAAATAGTTTGCAAGTAGGCATTTATGAATACACACGTGCACACCACACAATATGGAAATTTCAAAATTAAAAATTGCTAAATTTTTGGGAAACAGGAATTTAACATTGATCCAAGAGAGCACACACAGAGAGGGTTATAGTTTCATGTACCACTGACTCCCCCTGGGCACGATGGGTGAAAGCAAGGCAAAATGGGTGCAGGCCTATGGCACAAAGCTCACTGCCTGCCTTCAAAATGGCCGCTTGACCCCCATCCACATGGCCAGGACCATGCCTCAAAATGGCCCCCACCAACATAGCCAGCCCCCAACCCCTACCCAACCCCTACTCCAAAAAGTCAAAAAACACAACACCAATCAAATCACCACAATCCAATGCCATCCATCAAGTTTCAGAAGGTTTATGCTGCCTGCTGGTGGTTTTCTGGTGCAGAATTGCAATTTTTGCAATTTCGCGAGTGCGAGATTGTTGCTTCACGATGCGAACGTGGCGAAAAACCAGCAAAATCCGCGAACAGACCGATTCTGGGCCACCTGGGCATGATAAAATCACAGCACACTGGGTGCAGGCCTATGGCACAAAGCACACAAACTGGCTTAAAAATGGCCCCTAGACCCCCACCCACACGGGACCAGGCAATAAAATGGCCCCCACCCACATAGCAAGCCCCCAACACCACCCCAAAAAGTCGTAAAACACACAAAAATCACCACAATCCAATGCCATCCATGCCCTGGCCAGAATCATGTTAAAATTCAACAAAACAGTTGTATCATGCATGCACCCATAACTAAGCCTGGTAGTTTTCAACTCATGTGCAGAATTGTAATGTTTACAATTTCGCGAGTGCGAGATTGTTGCTGCGCGGGACGCGAGCAGTGCGAACACAGGCAACATTTTTTTTTTAAATTCCGATTTTCGGGTAATCCGCGGGAGTTCTAGTCCTCCTGGGCAAAATCAAAGAAATCAGAGCAGACTGGGTGGGCCTAGGGCACAAAGCATCCACATGGCCAGGACCTGCAGGACCATGCCTCAAAATGGCCTCCCACCAACATAGCCAGCCCCCAACCCCACCCCAAAAAGTCGAAAAACACACACAAAAATCACTACAAACAAACAACATCAACTTACTTGTGAAATCAAATTTCGAATCCAAAAGTAATCCAAAAGGCCTCAAAGCCAAATCTCCAGCAGCATCCACAAAAAGTGATCCTTCCCAGTCAAGATCGAATTCAAAGTGGCCAGGAAATGGACTAAGCAATGGGAGGATCTTGCTAGACAGGAACAGGAAGTTGGAGACTGGGCCACTTCCTTCACCCCTCCCCAATTGTAATTTTTGTAATTTCGCGAGTGCGAGATTGTTGCTGCCCGCGCCGCGGACCGCGAGCAGTGCGAACACAAGCAAAAAATACGCAGCGCGCGGATTTGCGTATTTTCGCTACATCCGCGAAAGTTTGCGGATTGCGGAATTACCGAAAATCCGAGAAATCCGCGAGCGGAGCGGATTTTACGCCCACGCTTACCGGGGACCGGTTTCTGCCATTTCAGGCGTCGTCGGCCCGGCTTGCTTGAATCCTGATGGTGCAATGAGCAAGGGACTCACATCTGAGTATACCCTTCCACGCTTATGGTGGACAAAATGATTCAGAAAAGAGGGTGGTGATGAACAGAGTGCCTGAATTAAGCAGACCACTCTTACCCAGTCCAAAGATCAGGGCTTGATCCATCACCGTTTTTTAGCTCACTGCACCATCCCAGCTCAGAACTTGGCTATATGCAAATTAGTCTGTGCCTGTTTTCTGAATCATTTCACAGGAAAGCAGCATGCTCATTGGCTGTCAACACTTCTAACCAGGAAGTGGTGACATTCATCTTGTGATAGGTAGACCGAGGCATAAAAGAAGCAGAAAAACAAACGTGTACAATGCAAAAAGGGGGCAGGGTAGAAACAACCTGACCCCCTAGGGCTGCTCAGGTGGTCCCACTAGGATATTTACATATTTAAACGTTATCCGCTAATAGAATTAGCATTTAAAAAACCTTGCGAATTCACTGAAAAAAACATAGGTTTCAGGCCTTATATAGTTAGGAATTAGGATATAAAAAACCTTTGAAATTCAATGAAAAAACCATAGGTTTCAGGCCTTATATAGTTAGGAATTAGCATTTAAAAAACCTTTGAATATATAAACGTTATCCGCTAATAGAATTAGCATTTAAAAAACCTTGCGAATTCAATGAAAAAACCATAGGTTTCAGGCCTTATATAGTTAGGAATTAGCATTAAAAACACCTTGCAAATTCACTGAAAAAACCATAGGTTTCAGGCCTTATATAGTTAGGAATTAGCATATAAAAAACCTTTGAAATTCACTGAAAACACCATAGGTTTCAGTCCTTATATAGTTAGGAATTAGCATTTAAAAAACCTTTGAAATTCACTCAATAAACTATAAGTTTTAGGGGTGTTATAGTTAGCTGGACATTTCACTCATACAAAACCATTGAAATTGCTCCTATATAGTTAGTTGGACTAACTATATTTCGCGCACCCGCAATCCACTGATGATGATGTCACATATTACATCATTCATGACATGGTCAGTGACATCACTGATGACAGCTCAAATGACATCACTGATTACATCACTGATGACATCATCCACGTGACAATCACATACACCTTTTCATACACTAGTAAAATCTTTAATCACTCTTTGTAAAATACAGAGTATCATATTTGAATCCATTGACACAGCAATACAAGTATCTAAAAACCCACTCAGTGATTCCTAGATGTATACACACATCTAATCACTTACCTGTAGATTCAATCATACATGCTGTCAATGAACAATAGAACACTATCAAAAATACTTATACACCTATATCGTCATTACACACCAGCACACAACCTATTAAAATATGAAGTTATCCTACTCACTTATGCAAACAATGGATCATACTTATATACTTACTTAGCTATACACTTATACAAACACCACTTCATCTATTCATTTACATAGTAAGTCATACTTAGTGTATTATAAAATCATTATTACAAGTATACAGTCATCCATATAGTCACTTACAGAATCATTGAGCCTTATGAATACTTATTTATATACAAAAACTGACATATACACTGCCTTTTATTTTTCTACTTTGTTGGACATGCACCAAAGAGAAATATATTTGCTCATCAGCACACCCATAAAGATATTCACTCACCCAAATAACTATTATAACATGTAGTTTTAACTTCATATATCTACTGAATCAACTATTCACACATCTTTGGGCAGTCACACACCCCCCACCGAACCACACACAGATTCACTCTCCCATACAAATGCTCAGTTAACTAATCAATAACTAATATAGACTTTCACATAGCTAGTAACCAACTAGAGAACCAGTTTACACAACAACTGACAAAGTGATACAGATATTCAAACAGTTTAGTCACTATCCACTATATTTAGTGAGACACTATAAATTGGTCAAGTAAACAGTCAATTACACTGCTACTAAATCCTCCATCCAAATATTTATTTTTATATATCCACTCATTCTTCAATATATTTATATATATATATATATATATATATATATATATATATATATATATATATATATAATGCATATTTAAATAACGAAGCAAACCACATTCACTGGATGATGTCATCAGTGATGTCATGAGTGATGTCATTTGAGATGTCATCAGTGATGTCACTGACCATGTCATGAATGATGTAATATGTGACATCATCACCAGTGGATTGCGGGTGCGCGAAATATAGTTAGTCCAACTAACTATATAGGAGCAATTTCAATGGTTTTGTATGAGTGAAATGTCCAGCTAACTATAACACCCCTAAAACTTATAGTTTATTGAGTGAATTTCAAAGGTTTTTTAAATGCTAATTCCTAACTATATAAGGCCTGAAACCTATGTTTTTTTCAGTGAATATATATATATATATATATATATATATATATATATATATATATATATGTGTATGCTCCACCATCCTTTGTTCATTAGGAGCCTTAGACCTCAACAGGGCAGCCAGTATTTCGGGAACAAAGCTTCCCGTAAAACATCACCCACTCACTCCTTAGTCTGTCCTTTGAGAAGAAGTACACCGGCTCAGGCTGTGTCTATTAAACTAGTTTGAAGACATAATTAAAAAGTTGTTTTACTGTTTCCCTTATGCACGCTCTGAAGAGGAAATACGGCCTGCATTTAAAACCACGTGGGCATTTTAAAAATATGTAGAAACTTTTCCCGTGACCAAGGCTTGCTAAAGCTGAAACGGCGAGGGATGTGAGCCACTTGCCTGAATGTCTTCATGGAATAAAGAAATTGTGCCCTCAGACCGACTCTCCAGTAGACCAGTAAAAGGACTCTCAGTGGACTACCTGCTGATGTGGCCTGCTGTGTTCTCCACAAGACTGCTTTGCTGTACCTTGAAGGAAAGCTTTGCTGACTGGAGCCTGCCTTGAACCCTCAGAAGCTAGCCCTGCTGTTTGAGCCCTGCTTCTTCACCAGAATACAGGTCTACCAGAGTGACGCCATAGGGACATAACAGGCTCAAACCATCTTGAACCTGCACCTGGACCCAGCCTGAGTGAGTTCTGAACCCCCAAGTGATGTCCCACAGATCATGGAACCTTGGTTGTGATACTAAAGGTGCCCAGATAGCCAAAATGCAAAACTTGGTACTTAGAAACTTTTTGGCTAATAACTGTCGAGAACTGATGAAAGACAGGGACTAACTAGCTCGTCGATCCGCCTACGGTGTATCGGTGGTTGGCCTGACTTCACGGCTGCTTCCACTCAATTCTTCTAAGCAGCATCAAATCTTGTTCAGTGGTCCTATGCCAGTGGATTATCCGACCTCCTGGAACTGTCTTTGGCTACAGCCTCCTTCCTCATCCTGCTGGGGAGATTCAATATACATGAAAGTGACCAGGTGTACATGTGGAAATCTTCACAAAGATTTCATCCAGAAGCTCCCCGAAGATGACACTCCCTTCTTGGACACCGCCTGCAGGCTTGCCCCACTGAACTTTACCTTCTCCAATAATTTTTCAGGAACATTCTTCTAAGTCTGAAGGTAAGAGTTGACCGGGCCCAAACCACTTCTTATATCCGACCCACCCTCTATTGCGTTCGGACACATACATTTCAACTTTGATCCAGTCTTGTGTGACTAGATGTCCTTGGTTAGGAGTTTGATTTTTTAGGCGCTTGTTTTTACTAAACACTTTAAACACTCATAACTCCAGTTTAACTGATAGTATTTTTGATGCTTTAGTGTCAAATGATTTATTAAAATGGACTACATAGGTGTGGGATTTTTCTTGTTTTGTGTTTTCACTTTATTACTGTTTGTGTGCTGCATACTTTACATATTGCCTCTAACTTAAGCCTGACTGCTTTTTGTACCAAACTACCCAGGGTTAAGCAAAGGTTAATTTGGCAACTTTTTGTGGTTCACCCTGCCAGAGATTGTGGCTGTTGCTTGACCAGGGCTAAAACCGCAGCTAACCAACCTCGTTTCTCACAGTCTTCTTCCCCTAAACATTTTGCCCTTACTCCCCATGTTCTGCTGAATTTATTTTTGTAGGCCATAGGACTCTGCACACTTTATCACAGTACATTACATTTGATTGTAATTCCCTAGTAAAGTGATACTACATGTTTCCAGGGCCTGTAAATTAAAATCTACTAGTCAGTCCGCAGCACACATTGTGCCCCCTACTTAAGAAGCTTTTTTAAACATGTCTCAGACCTGCCTTTGGAGCCTGTGTGGGCAGTTTTAAACTTTTCGACCTGCCAAAAGATACCTTTTGCCAGGGACAAATCTTTTTTAATACATATGCCACCCCTAGAGTAGGCCCTATACAGCCCGTAGGGCAGGGTGCATTGCATTTAAAAGGCTGATTATATGTTTCACATGTCTTGTTAGTGAAATGTAGTTTTTTATACTACTGCAACTCTTACCTCTTCAATAGGATAACATTAGGTTACCTTATTACATTTAATAAGGGATACCATTTGAATAAGAACAGGTAGGGATGTTATGTTTGGTGTCTGTGGAATTGTCATTTAAAACCCTCTTTAAGGTAAAGTTGGATTTTCAGTGACAATTCTGGAATGCCACTTTTAAACTGTTGGCATTTTCCTGTCCTAGTCATTTGGTTCCCATAGCATGTTTATGGGTCACATCACTAGGTGTAGTTGGCAGTTGGCCTTTTAGTACGCCTCTTAGACAGTATCACAATGAAGTGTCTGGATGTTGGCAGGATAGGCCATCCTGGCTTAATGGGGGAGGGGCTGAGCTGTCACCTGTCACACTTGAACTTCAAAGACTTCACACTAGTCTATTGTGCCTTCAGGCGGTCTGGCACTAGGGCAGGGAGGCAGGTAATTCAAACACCTCTGTAGGGAGAAACTCCAGAAGCTTTTGCCACTTCAAAGTGGATTCCAGGTATGAAAATGGGACCCTCAATCTACTCTTCAGTTCACCCCTAGACATGTGGATACTACAGAAGGAGGACTTGCCTGCTGCTCTGTGGCTTGAAATCTGCCCTGGTTGCTGAGAAGGAAGACTGGACCTGCTCCCTTCAACTCTGGCTGAGTGACTCCAAGGGTCAGCTGACTGACCTCCTGTTCGGAGCTGCAGGGACATAACACGCTCCAGAGGCCTTGTCTTATGCCCCTATGTAACGCAAATTATGAATCACTCGCTAGATACTGCTGTATTCCTGAAGGCATGGAAACTAGCTATTGTATTCCCACTGGCAAAAAAACTGGCATGGATGTAACCTTGCGAATTATGGACCAAAGTTCTTTACCTGTCAAAAGGTTTGGAGACGTTGATCAATAAGCAACTAGTTGACTATCTAGAGACTAATGATCTCCTGATCCCTCACAGACAGGCTTCAGGGCTTCGAAAAGTACTATGGCTACCCTGCTAGCAGTATTAGATAACATCAGATTACTGATGGAGCAGGGTAAAGCTGCCACCCTGATCATTTTGGACCTTTTGGCGGCTTTCAATACCGTACCTCATGGTCTCCTCTTGAACATCTTACATAAAAAAGTGATACACTCCAAAACCCTTCATTGGTTTAGCTAATTTTTACTCAATAGAACTCAAACAGTACAAATTGGGTCCTTCTCCTCCAACCCTTAACAAATTGAGTGTGGTGTTCCGCAAGGCGCCTCTTTGAGCCCAACTCTTTTTAATGCTTATGTCTCCCCCTTGGCCATGATCGGCAAGAACTTGGGTTTCAATATCTGGTCCTACGCTGATAATACACAGCTGCTGTTAGCCATAGAGGAAACATTTGAGGACACTAGAAGAAAGTTGAGCAATTGTCTCTCAGAAACTGTAAATTGGATGTCAGATCACAGCCTGAAGCTAAACATAGAGAAATCTGAAGTTCTGCTCTTTGGAGGAGCGCATCTAGTCTGGGACGCAACCTCGTGGCGCCAGTCACTGGGTACTGCTCCTGAGCCCAAACGAGTTGTGAAAAATTTAGGATTCCTGGTAGATAATGCTCTAATCATGCAAGATCAAGTCTAAGTATTGTGGGGTAAATGTTTTACTAAGGAGCCTATTTATATGGATCCCTTTGAACTAGAGAAAAATCATTACCCAGGCCTTATTGACCAGTAAATTGGACTATGGGAATGCGCTTTATATCTCCTCTCGTCTGCAAGTAATCCAGAATGCCGCAGCAAAATTGGTTCGTAATAAGAACAAGCACAGCTCAGCTTCAGATTATTTGAAGGAGCGGCTGCCTATGAGACAAAAGGCTAAGTTCACACGAATATGTGATGTTATATCGCATGCGATTACAACGTGGTTGTTACAACAACTGCGTTGTTACAACACAAGCCATTACATCGCAAGTCGTTTCTACGACTTGCTGTAGGAGGCACGCTGGACATAGGAAAATTATAATTTACTATTCCAACTCCAGCGTGTGCAACAGTAGGGAAGGTGTTGGAATAGTGAATTATACTATTCCTTAGTTTAGCTCGCCCCCCACAGCAAGTCGTAGAAACGACTTGCGATGTAATGGCTCGCATTGTAACAACGCGGTCGTTGTAACGACCGCCTTGTAATCGTATGCATTGTATTGCATGCGATGTAAACGCTGTTTCCCAGTTCACACTGTTGTGCTATGGGCAAAGAGCTCTATACAAACTTGGACCCGGAATCTTGCAGGACAAAGTTGAGTTCTATGTCTCCTCAAGATATCTGAGATCATGTAACCGCGCTCTGGCTAAAACTAGACGCATAAAAAAAGTCAGAGCAGGCTGTTGCTTCTTCTCTTATATGGTGGCCACACACAGGAATATACTCCCTTTAGAGCTTCGCCTCACAGACAATCATAGGAGGTTCAGGAAGAAGCTGAAAACGTGTCTTTTTTCAGGACTCAATTGCTGACGCCTTGGGGCTGGCTGTCTAAAACCCAATTGATGATGTCTCATGTAACTAAACACCTTTCAAACAGTTTCTTACTTTCATAGCGCTGTGATGTCCCTTGGGATGAATGTTGCGCTCTATAAGTACAATAAAATAAAAACAATAAAGAGGCCTCCCTGTATCTGTGCACCTGATCTGCTACCAGGCCCGACTGGGAACCCAAAGCAGCCCTGGCAATTTTGTCGAAGCAGCCACTGGGGGTGGGATGGGGTTGTGGTGCAAGCGTGAAGCATGGCTGCTTTTGTTATTGGGGCCAATATTGCAGGCCCAATGCAAAACCAGCTCCCAGTACCAACACCGACCCCCACCACTGTGAAACCAGCACCCACCCTTCCAGCTTCCCGGAGAAACTCCTGATGCTCACTAAGGCCAGTCTGACTCTGCCTGCTGCCTGGATCTGCAACAAATTCTGCCAGTGGAACTGCTGGACCCCTGCTGTGCTTTGCAAGAGTGAGTCCCTGTTCCCCAAGAGGTGCCTCCCCAAGTCCTGGACCCTTGGCTGGCATCAGAGAGCACTCCTCTGACTCAGAAAGGAGAAATCCTGAGGTTCTGCGGTCGCAAATGGACCTGTTTGCACCAAGACCTTGCCGACCACTTGGGAAGCCGGAGGCATTGCTGCTGTCTCTGTGATGGCTTTGTTAGCAAATCACTTGTCACCTTTTGGTACCATAGACAGAAGCTTCATGTGAATTATCAAGCCAATTAATTTATAATTCTGAATGATAGCATTTAGATAAGTGGTGACAGGAGAGTGTCCTGCTTTCTCCCTTGCCGAAATCAATTGTCTGCAGGAGGAAATTTTCACACCTCATGCTTTACTTATTCATATATTGACCGTGAACAGTGATATTTATCTTTTCATGCACCAATACTTACCTGAACAGAGAATAGGAGGTTTGCTACTCGAACTTTGCGAATCTGTGATCAAAGTTGTAATTTTAGAGGATGTGGCCAATACTTTTTAACTAAAAACCAACATTTTGCATACGAAAGTATTATAAAAGAGAGGAAGGTGGGCAACATCACAGAGAGGGGTTTCCTCTTGTTTGAAACTATGATGTCTTCAGCTGGAGGAAATGTTTGAAGGAGACTTCCCCTGATTTTCTGGCAGTGATTCGGCTTGCCCACAGTACGGAAGGTGTTTTTACGCACTGACGTCCCTTTCCAAATTGCACAGTCTTGGCGTCCTGGAACTACCAGGACCAGAATCAGTGATTCCAGGCGGTATTTTGTCTAATGTATTGTGCAAACATTAGTAGATAGGGCAGGATTGGGTACCAACATGGGGGTCCCAGAGTTTCTTACCAGGCCATTCCCTCCATGTTTGTCCCCGAGTACGGTTCTGTGAGTGGACAGATTCCTACTGGACAGGGAAACAGAGGGGGAAACATTGGGTGTGAGTTTACACATAGGGGTCTTAAAATCAGGCAGCAGAGTATTGTCCACGGAGTGATAGAGGCCGGTTTTGAAAAACTGGGACCATGGCGGTGAGCGGGAAGGTAACGAGAAAGCGATCAGAGAGGGAGAAGAGGGAGGCGAGAAGGACAGAAAGAGAATGGCTGGACAGATAGAGATCTATTAGCACAACAAAATGAAGGGAGTGGGGGCTAGTTTAAGCAGTTCATCCAGGTCTGCTTTGAGTTCCCCTGTCCGGCCCTGTTTCAGAGAGACAGCTCCGCCCAACTCATAATGACTCCTAAGTAAACATCTGGACAAAATAAATAGACATTCAATAAATTGTGGTTTTAAAGATGTAGCAGTTGGTGATGGAAAACTACAGAGGTAAGATTTACAATTGCCACAATGCACAAAGCAAAATTGTTTACATTAAATAGGCACCAATCTCTTTTTTCTTTTTCATAATATCCTCAATATTGCTTTGTTGTTTATTACCATATTTCAAAGTGATTTATTATTCTTTATCTCCTAGCTGGTATTTTTCTTTTTTCTTTTTGTATTTATCTCATATGAATTATTTACTCTTATCTATTTTTGATTCTCGTTCTCATGTGTTTTATTTTCTTTTTCTTGTATCAATTTCATGCTCCCGTGTATTTAAATTGTTTATATGTCTTTTTCAAAACCTTCAATAAACTTTATTTTGAACTTAAAAAAAAACAAGCATTTACAATGCAACGGTTTCGCCTTTGACAAAGTTAGAGCTATTGGCATTGTAATTGACAAATTGTTTATTTATGTGTTGGTTTTGAAAACAGATAAATAAATGGCATTGTCATTTACAATGTCAATAGCTGTCCTCGTGCAGCCTATTCCATATTCATGCGGGAAGGGGATACCACTGCACGCGCAGGGCTCAGCGAGGCTGACGAGGAGATACCAACCCACCCACGGGGAAGGTGGGGCTTGGGGAGAGAGGGGAGGGCGCAGGAGGGGAGGGTGGAGGAGCAGTCAGTAAGCTGGCATGGTGTGCGTCTGCACCGCTAGAGGCTAACAGCTGTGTAGGAGGTGGCTGGAGGGCACGTAGAAGTCACGGCAGACCATTTCAGTATGATTTTTAAAAGTACCGCGACCCCATAAAAAGTAATACTTAGTTCCTCCTCTGCATTAGATTGTTTTTTTTAACATAAATAAATGGCATTGTCATTTACAATAGCAGGGCAGGGCACAGGGAAGGGGGGAGAGGAGAGACGAAGGAGAGCTGCGGGCTCAGGGAAGGGGGGGCGAGGAGAGACGAAGGAGAGCTGCGGGCTCTTGTTGTAATGCTTGCATGGATGAGTTGGTGGATGCATGCATGGGTGCATGCATGGATGGGTGTATGGATGGGTGTATGGATAGATGCATGAATGGGTGGATGGATAGATGCATAAATACAGCCAATCCCTCAACAATGTATGCAATCCACCAACCCATCCAACATTCCATCCATGCATCCACCCATACATCCACGCATACCATCCATCATGCATCCATCCACCCACTGTGTCCCACTCCGACCCCTCTAAATGTAACTCATTTTTTCTGTATATAGAGATGACTGTATTCACTAGTATATGCAGTAGACCTTTCTACTCTAACATTCCTATGTGACTCTTGCAGTACATCTATTCATATCCCTTCCATATGTATATAGAAATATAACGAGAATCAACAGTCTCTTCTTTGTGTGACTACATCTAGTACATTTCAATTGTTTTCCTGTTTGTATCTTTTACTTAACGCATGTAAATCAAAGTCTTTAGGTTTGGCAACTGGTTCTTATGTAAAGCGCTCTGACACCTTCAGGTAAAGTTCGCGCTACATAAAATCACATTAAATAAAACTTTACCCCACAAATCCAACCATCCATTTGTGCCTAGGCTTACATTTTACGGCCTCGAAGCACACAGAGAAGGGACAGTTTACTAAGTTGAGGCTTTGTAGGGTGCATGGCAGGGGACAGTTTTAGGCGCCAAGGCAGGGTAGCGGATTTCCACCTCCTGGTGATGCTGCGCTTAGCTAAAATGAGAGCCACGTCTGCAAATTTGGCCTAGACTTCATGACCCTTCCTCCGTGGGTAGATGCCTATAAGGCAATTTTCAGCCTTGTGCCATGATGTGTCCCCCACTACTTCCCTCGGGGCTGCTGTGACCTGGCTCTAACAATTGAGTAGGGCAGGCCAAGAGGGTGGCGGTGGGAAAATCCACTATTTCGTTAAGCCTACCCCCAACCCCCAACTTCCCAAAACAGAAACCTGCAAGAAGGTTCCTCTTTAGTTGTACAAAGAGGCTTTCCGCGTTGCTTGTTGTTTCGGCCTTCATTTCCATTTCCGCCACTCCTCCGGAGATAAGAGACCCTCACAGTCGCACGTTTGCTGTTTAGTCAACGTTTGTGGGAAGCAACTTGACGGACCACAAAGTGTGTGGTGGACTTCCTTCAGGACAGAAGAGTATGATGTGCGCAGTGGTCGAAGGGGCGTTGTTTTCTGATAGTTTCATCCCCACGGATTTCATTCGGCTTCCCATTCAGAATCACTCCACATTACCCTTCTTTGACACTCAAAGGTCAATTCAAAGGGATTGGGTCCCTCTGGTTCTTAGCCCGCCAGTCCTTAAAAACTGACATTGTAACAGGCCCCTGTCGGGTCCTCGTGAGCTTAATGCTACAGGCAGACTCCGATTTTTTTTTAACAATAACTGTACAAACGTTAAGGAATTCCATCTCAAGGATGCAGGACCTGTTTATGTTTCAAATTGTGTTAATCGTGCATTCTTTGATTGTTTGCTTTTTCCAGGATATTGATTTATAGTTTTTCTTGTGCAGCATGTTGCTCTTATATGGAGCCGAGTCTCTGTATCTCTGAGTTCACTTTGTGAGTGGCTGTTAATCACTTGCATAATTGCAAGCGCTGGAGCGGAGGCTGTAGACCGCGTTTTTCTGAAGGTGTCAGTCAGTCACATTGGGTAATAAAAGTGCGCCGAACACTTGTTCGTCAAACACTGGACTCTACAGAACAGTAGTCACGAGCTTCAATTGAATTTGTGATTTAAGTTTACTTTTTAGGCCATGTCCTGTTCTTGTTTCTGTAACGTGTACATTTTTTATATTCTCCTCATGTAACGTACTTGGTTCTATTGTGAAGCGCTGTGACACCTTTGGGTAAAGTCCGCGCTATATAAAAATACATAAAAATTGCTAAACCTCTTAGGCCATACCCTTTTTAGAGGTCTCCTACTTATTTTATCCCACGTAAAGTCATCGGTGTGGCTTCTTCTTTCGATAGGGAGAGATCTTGGTGTTCGAGCCACAGCTGCCGACTATGCAACTGGGAACCGCCGATTTTGCAACTGTTAACCAGGTTCGAGTCCTGGCATTGCCTCAACAGCCTGTGATTTTGGGCACATCACCTAATCTCCCCGTGCCTGATTTCGTGATTAAAAGCTGCTTTATGGTCTACCCAGCATGGAGTAAATCTCGAAGCTAATACGTTGTTGATGCGAATACGTTGTTGATTCAACACCATTGCTCGTGATTGAAACGGGATGTCCTTGTGAGGGCGAGGGGGTACCACTAGCTGAGCACGCCTTGCCCTCCCTGAACCTCCCGCCCGCATTTTTCTCCTCTAAACGTTGTTTTTCTCACCTTTTTAATCCACCCCGCCCCCCTTGGTGGTGTCATCGGTGTGGCTTCTTCTTTCGATAGGGAGAGATCTTGGTATTCGAGCCACAGCTGCCGACTATGCAACTGGGAACCGCCGATTTTGCAACTGTTAACCAGGTTCGAGTCCTGGCATTGCCTCAACAGCCTGTGATTTTGGGCACATCACCTAATCTCCCCGTGCCTGATTTCGTGATTAAAAGCTGCTTTATGGTCTACCCAGCATGGAGTAAATCTCGACGCTAATACGTTGTTGATGCTAATACGTTGTTGATTCGACACCATTGCTCGTGATTGAAACGGGATGTCCTTGTGAGGGCGAGGGGGTACCACTAGCTGAGCGCGCCTTGCCCTCCCTGAACCTCCCGCCTGCATTTTTCTCCTCTAAACGTTGTTTTTCTCACCTTTTTAATCCACCCCGCCCCCCTTGGTGGTGTCGATTAGTGGTTGCCCTTAAATGTTTTCTTCCAGTAGCCAGCTGTCAGACTTTGCGCATACACTTTTATATTTTGTGGTCACAGAAGACTGTATGGCTTGTACCTAAATAGAACCATTTTAAACTGTAAGTGGCTTTCTGAATCATGCCTAAAAGATTCACCCAGTGTGATTTTCGGAGGCTGAATACCTGATCCGGTGTGGTGAGAGGGGGCCTCGGCATATGGGAGAAGCATCAGCCTGGAGTTTGGTGTCCTGAATGAAAAAAACATGGCGACGAAAACAAACAAAACAAGTCAGGTCCCGGGCCGGCCAGCCAATCACAGCGCGGCCCGGGGAATGACGTCACGGGGGTGTCCCGGGCCGGTAGCCAATGACAGCGCGGCCCGGGACAAAGGGGCGGGGCTTAATAAAAGCCAGAGAAACGCCCCCGAATCGCGTTTTCTCGAGAAAGCGCGATTGACAGCCTCTGTCTCCCAATGGCTAGCCTCCATTTATGGAGCTAGCCAATGAGAGACAGAGGCGGTGCCGACATCCATACTGTTGACAAAAGTTTTCCATCTGGGAGGGGCACTTCGTGCCCTCGCCAGGTCGAAACCTAAAAAGGCACCAATCCATCTTTTCAAAAGAAAGAGAGTTTCCATAGGCTGTGGCCACACACGCTTGAAGAGGATGCAAAGGGTGTTGATACAAGCCAGCATATTTGGCTGACGCAGAACATGCATGGACTTGTTCACAACTCTACTGCGGTACACTTTCTTTTACAGTTTAGACTAAGGGTTGAGATAAACTTTCGCTGCGCCCTGGATACATATGAAAGCACCATTGAAAATGCAGCTCAATGTGGTGAAATACAATGCACTCACCTTTATGCAAAGTTACGTGTGGAGCTAATTATTTGTTGTTGTGTCCATAGTTAACTGGAACGGGTACGTAAAAAAAAGAGCATGTAAAATTGATTTGCCAGCAGGTTTTTATTTTACACTTGCGTAGCTTGTTCTGTAAAACGGTAATGGGGTTCGCAATTCTTCAATATAGTTTCACAAAGCCAAGTCCTGTCAAACTTTATTGAATAAAAAATCGAAATGAACAGCTCAACTACGGTGATTCTTTGGTGGAAAATGTATCCACTAAAGGAGTACTTAGACTATGTCCTAACAAATCCATGCTTGTTCCTGTTCAGTAGTTTTTCTTGTTGCTATGATTCATCACACATGTCAGCCAAAAACCACATTCTATCTCTCAAGGTGCCAACAAGCAGAACCCAAACGAAATGCAAGACATGACACTTGAACAAGAGCGAGGGCTGAGGAAAAACGTAGCTTCATTTTCAGCTAATACAATGACTAAATAAAATGTACTATACAGTGAAGAAGGGATCCTCTCTTTTGCAGCCCATTGCAGACTTAGTAAACCATCTCGTCATAGAATAAATAGCATTTAACAGTCATGATAACATGAGTGCATAACGCTTATTATGACCTTTCCGTGGTTACATTTGTAATGAACGATGTTTACCTTTTGGAATATGGCTATTTTCTAAAGTTTCGTCCAAAGAGGTGAACAGATACACCCCAGGTTCCTTGGCTCACCTATGGTTGGAAATATCTGTAATGTTATGTATAACAGCACTACCAAACAAGTATGCTATTAGAAAATAAAGAACTTGCGGGTATAAACGAAGGTTGATTGAATGGAAAAGGCTCCATTAAGCTAGCAAACCAAAAATACATTGATTAAAAAGGGGTGCAAACTTAAAAATAGAGGAAGAGTGTACAACTCCTACCGCCCACATCACATCGTTTGGCGTCAAAGGCAACGTGTTTTCATAATTTCTCTGCCCACTGGACAAGTAGGCAGATCAGTGGCATCATTTATGTCACTAGGGCAAGATTTGTATCTTTTGTATTAGTTATTCAAACTTGTATATGATTCCTTGATGCAAAGCCTTTACTATCAGGGTGAGCCCTGGAATTAAAAGTAATGTGTTGTGAACTTAGCTTGCATTATTGATAGTGGTTCAGTATAAAAACATGTACACACTTTTGCAACATTTAACAGTTTGCGGCTACTTATAATGCTCTCTGAATTCTCTCTGATTATATGCAAATACATGCAGCAGCTTGAAAGCAAGAGTGGTGATTGTATACTTTAAAAAAGTACACTAAATTAATTTTAAATTGAAAAAAGGCTGTGCTAAACTATTTTGCAACTCTAAATACCTAGGGGCATATTTATCATGCAGTTGTGTCACCCTTGTGCCACGCAATGGAGCACGAGGGCGACACAACTACTAAGTAATATTTACTAAGCCCTGCAAGGCCACCTCACATGGCCCTGTGTGGCATGATAAATCTAGAGGAAAGCGATGCAGCGCAGATTGCTAATTTGCGTTATTCTGCCCGGGGAGGCGTTCCTTGGGTGGAGCGTGCATGTTCCCGCGCATCCACCCATGGATTTAGACGCATTCCCAGATTTACCATTACTGGTAGACCTGGGAATGTGTAAAAATGCTACGCCTCCCCAGGTAAGGCATAACTAGGAGAAACATCTTTATTTCTCCCTCTTTTTTTCTCTTTTCCATGTGTGCTGCATGCACACATAGAAAGAACACATATAAAGAGGAAAATGCCTCAGAGGATTTTTTTGTGAGGAAGTTGCCCCTTCCAGCACAAAAACACTCCTGTCTGCAATGCAGGCACACTTGCACTACGGTGCAAGGGTGCCTACGTTGGAGCTAGACAGCAGTTTGTGCACCAGCACAAGGAAAGGACAGAAATGTGCTATATATTTTTAAATACAGTGCATTCCTGCCCTTTCACGCAGTGTGAAAGTTTCATAAATATTCCCCCAATTTTCTGAGGATCCATTTAGTAATATGTATTTGATGCATGCAAACCTTAAAAATAATAATACTCTTTGAAAATCAAAGTAATACAGTCATATAGGTCTTGAATCTTTTCCTCCCCTTTCTTGCCAAGATCTTGAGATCCTTCTCAACAAAATTAAATCTGGATCTCCGTTAGATGTCTGTCCGCTAAGGATCCTTAAGCAGTGCAGAGAATCCCTCCTTCCCCCTCTGGTCGACATCATGAATAGGGCGATGAAGGAGGGCATTTTTCCCCAGCAGTGGAAAAATGCTGTGGTAAAACCTTTGCTCAAGAAGCCTTCTCTTGACCCTGGGGTACTAAAAAACTTCCGCCCCATCTCACTGCTCCCGGCTCCCGCAAAGCTGTTAGAAGCCCACCTAAATAAACATCTTGCTGCTTTCGTGGAGAGTTCCAGATGTTTGGATCTTTCCCAGCATGGATTCAGGAGGGAACATAGCACCGAGTCTGCCCTCACCATAGTGCTTGATAACATCCGCACACGGGTTGATGGGGGACAGACCTCCCTCCTGATCCTTTTAGACCTCACGGCTGCTTTCGATACCCTTTCTCCCTCAGTCTTAACATCTCGACTGAGGGACATTGGGGTTCGGGGGGCGGCCCTGGGACTCCTTTCCTCTTTTCTCGATCATAGAGAGCAAAGGGTGATGCTGGGTCAGTTTCTATCTCCATCCCTGTCTGTGCATTGTGGGGTCCCTCAAGGGTCAGCGCTTAGTCCTACCCTTTTTAATATCTATGTGACCCCCCTTGCCAGACTTATTAGATCTTATGGGATGGAGGTAGTCTCCTATGCGGACGACACCCAGATCCTCGTCTCTCTCTCCCAGTCAGTTACGTCGACTGCCGCCAACTTTAGATCTTGCATGGAGGCAGTCGGCCAATGGATGATTCACAATTCATTGAAACTGAACGGGGAGAAGACTGAGGTGATGGTGTTTGGAGGAAGGGAAGAGATCTGGTCTGCTGAATGGTGGCCGGATTCATTGGGTGCCTGCCCCGATCCTACCTCCTCAGCTAAAAATCTGGGGGTCATGATCGATTCTATCCTTAGCGTGCGCCAACAGGTCAACAGGACTGTATCGTCCTGTTGGGGAATCATCCATATTCTAAGGAAAATCAGGCACTATCTCTCTCTACAGGCAATAAAGCAATTGGCTGTTGCCCTTTTGAGCTCGCGTCTGGACTATTGCAATGCGCTGTATGCTGGACTTAATAAAGGCCAGCTGCAGCGCTTGCAGGTGGTTCAGAACGCAGCAGCCAGATTTGTTCTCGACCTACCCCGACGTGCCTCTGCCATCGCTGCCCGGAAGCAGCTTCACTGGCTTCCCGTTGTGGACCGCATCCTTTTTAACTCCATGTGTATGGTCTACAAGGCTTTAGCTAAAACCAGCCCCATTGGTATTGGATCTATCTTGTCCTACCATAATCCTGGTAGGAACCTTCGTTCCTCAAATAGACTTCTCCTCTCTGTTCCTCGTGTCCGGAAGACCAGATGGGGTGGTAAGGCCTTTTCCAATCTGGCCCCCAAATGGTGGAATGCTCTCCCTCTTGAAGTAAGGTCTCTCCCCACTCTCCAAGCTTTTAGATCTGCCCTAAAGACCCACCTCTTTGTACGTGCCTACCTGTAGTAGTGCTGTTGTAATTTTCTGATCTTTTTTGATAGGCGCCTTGACACCTTCGGGTTGAGTCTGCGCAATACAAATCGCATAATAAATGTCAACATGAACATAAATTAGGGCCCCAATTTGTAAAGGAAGGCAAAAAAGTGCACTTGTGTGTAAGATTGACAAAACTCAGGAATTCACATAAGTTCATAGAAGTAGGTCTCGAAACCGTATGCCAGCAAAATGTAGTGAATTCCATTATTGCGTGAGCAAATAAACATGCATATTTACTCATGGTAATAAAATCTGCTGAGTGACTGCAAATGCACTTTCGCTACACCCTTTACTTTCTCACACTAGAAAAAAGTTTACTGTTGCCCTTGTCAGAAGCAAATTTCCAGCCTTTACCCGTGTCAGAAGTGACTGGACAGAAGTTGATGAATACCCTTAAACATGTAAGTCTGTTGTTGTTCACAGACTCATAAAGGCATTCCATTCCTGGAACTACTGCTTTCCACCTATTTCCAGACCAAAATCAGAGTTTATTCATCCTCTAAAATATTAAAAACTCTGCCAAACTCAGAGGCCTTATGAAAGCTCTTACATAATGAGAATGCTGCCATCATTTGTCACCTAACAGCATGACATCAAAAAGGACAGGTGAATTTTGTACAGCACAAGTAGATTTATGAAGCATTATGTTTGATAAAAGCCCACACCGCTTTCAAGAAAAAAGAAGAGACAAAAATGTATGACTTTATCTGAAATGTCCATTGGGGCAGTAGTACACTGAAATTGTCTTTGAAGGTGAAGCAGCCAGTTGCAAGACTACTCCTTTGAGGCCACATGTCTGTTCGACCATCATTTATTTGATCCACAATGTTCCTCAGACATTACGGAGAAGCTTCAAAGAGTTTTCAAATTGTGAAAGTCTTCAAATGTCAGAATGTGGTAAACAGCCAACAGACCTCTTGGCAAAATGTTGCTTTGGGGAAAACTTCAGAATGCCACTGGTCTGCTCTGCACTCTCCTTCATCTCATAAGTTGCATGAAATTACTTTAAGGCAGCAGGCTTCACTGCCATTCCCATCCAAGCCCCCCAGATCTTAAAGGCAGGAATTTCAGCATCCACTTCACTTGGTTGCTGTTTTCATAGGATAAGAATCTGCTTTTTTTATCCATGACCTGTGCAGCTTTCAGTACCTGAAGAGAGAGTTATCCCAGCAGAGAGAAGTCTAAATCTCTCTGTGAACTAGATCCTACTTCTGGAGCCTATTCATTGGCTAAGAACCTCAATCATGCAAGTTGAACCCATTCTTCTAATGTTCCCCCAGGAGGAAGGTTAAAGTATTTTTGTAGCAGACAGGGAAGGTTTTCTTGATGGTTTTCAAAGCAAGTTTTAAAGAGGGAAGTCAAGGTTTTAAAAGGGTAACTAGAATAACAATGGGAAGCAGTGTACAATCCAAAGCAAACCTGCAAGAAGCCTAAAAGAACCTACATATCCACCTCACACTTTAACTCCCAAGTGATGTAGCTCATTTGCCAGCATTCTTCCACACTGCTTTGTGTGGTTGAATCTCAGATGACAAAGAACAAGTCTGAAGCTGATGAGCTCATTTTCTCACAAAGAAAGTCTACTCACCGCTGTCCAGTTCAGCTCCACCATCTTCAAAGCTATTCCTCCACCATTTGCCAACAATACCCGAGTAAGATATTTTGGCAATAGATACTCTAGATTTGTGAAAGACTTCTCCTTGAAAGAAATCAAGTGAGCGCCTCTATGTTGACTAAGAAAAGTCCAGGCATCGCAATTAGTCCCAATTTCAGTCTAGTGTTTACGTTGCCTGTGAAACATGGGCTCAGATATCCTTCAGGAAGACTGCAGTTGTGAAGTACAACTGTGCTTTAGACAGACGTGTGAAAGGCTATGACACGGCCTCAGTCAAAGCGTGCATTGTCTAAAGAACGCACCACTATCAATAAGGTAGGATATCCTATTCTAATGCTACTGACTTACAAAGAGTGAAATACACATATTGGGCTCGATTCCGATCCCGTAAAAAGCGCTCCGAATAGTCGTACGGAGCATTTTTTTTTGTACGAATCGTACCCGTAACCGTCCCCGTACGAACGACGTAGTACGATCCACACGGATGCAGCTATCCGTTCGAATCGTACCAGGGACCGTACGAATGAAATTCCCGTACGAATCGCCCTCGGAAGCCGCTGTACACAACATTTATACGTTTCGCGGCTGCTTTTTACGACCCGGCAAGTACGATCCGTGTTGTGTACGCTCCGTACGACCCTTTTTCTACGGGAGCTGGAAACTGTCGTACAGTCAGAGTTCGCCCCGAAACAGGTACGGAATGGCCCCCCCCCGGGTACGGCGCATACACCCCATGATCGCAGGGGTACGCGCCGTACCCCTGCGATTATGCGGGGTACGTGCCGTACACCCAGCGTACATGGGGTACGTGCCGTACCCCATGTACGCTGGGTGTACGGCACGTACCCCCCATGATCGCAGGGGTACAGCGTGTACCCCTGCGATCATGGGGGGTACGCGCCGTACGGTGTGTAGGTGATCGTGCGCTTTTCCGTACGAATCACCCTTACCTGACGTGGACCGTACGAATCGCGTCCGGGTAGCCCGATCGGGATTGTAATCGTCCGGTCGTCCGGCGTCCGTACGAGTCGTACGGAAACGGCTCCGGATGCGAGTCGTACGGACGGTGATTTTAACAGATCGGAATCGAGCCCATTATGTCTATTCTCTGTGACAGCGTAGTGCTAAGGCCAAATCAGAACAGACCTACTGCAGTATGAAGTGTATGTAAAAGATGTAATCAGAGCATTTTACAGAGCAACAGGGGATGAGGTCTATTAAGTCCACAGCAAAGGTAAAAAACTACTTTGTTCCAACATGAAAGACAGTAGTTATTTGCAGAAATATAAAATTCGTTATGTTTTGTTTTACATTTGATGGCGCACTCTATTAAGTGCAAAAATAATATTGATAACCTATTTTATAAAGCCAATGCTTCAATAGAATTTTACATCCTCTAACAATTGTTACCATTCATCAGCCATTGTTTAGGCATTTCATTGATGGAGGAGCTGAGGCTGACTATCTATAATTGAGCCTTTTAACTTTGAAGCTGCACATAACCCCCTGCAAGTGGAGCTGTAACCTATTTAACGAACTCATTAGTGTCAGGAAATAAAGAAGGTCTCAATAGACAAACCGAAACCTACCAGAATTTTAGAAGAGATCTGTGAGAAAGGCAATGTATGGGAGGACATTTGATTTGCTCATGTAGATTCAGAAAGATGAAATAGCGGAATTACGAGGCTGCATGTTGTATTTGTTATGCTAAGAGAAAACAGCTGAACACAATTCTGAATTTCATTGACTCTATTTAGTTCACCTCTTATATCAGGTTGGACATGGCCCTCCCTGCAGGGTAACCCACGATTTTTGGCTTTCTTTGCTGAACCTATTTTGTTGGCTTTTAGGACTGTGTGCACTTTACTCCTCCTAACCAGTGGTAAAATCATTGTGCTTGCTCTTTAAAACATTGTAAATTGGCCTATACCTCATTAATTTGCTTGTAGGTCCCTAGTATATGGTACCACTTGTACCCAGGGTCTGTAAATTAAATGCCACTAGTGGGCTGCAGCACTCATTGTGTGCCCACTAGTAACTTGTAAAACTTGTTTCAGGCCTTCCACTGCAGCCTTTAGAGCAATTTTAAACTGCAATTTTGACCTGACAAAATAAACCTTTTGCCAAGTCTAAACCTTCCATATAAATACTTATAATTCACCACTAAGAGCTCATAGGGCAGAGTGCATAGTATTTAAAAAGTCAAACATGTGTGTTTAAGTTTTACATGTCCTGACAGTAAAGAACTCTAAAACTCGTTTTTCACTTTATCAAGGCTATCTCTCCCACAGGCTAAGGGGAAACTTCATTACACTTAATAAGAAATAACATCAGTTTGGGAACCAATAGAGAAAAGTGTCTTCCACTCATTTCAATCTTAACTTAAATAATCTTTAATGGTAAAGTCAGATTTTAAGTTACTATTCTGAAAATGTCACTTTTGGAAAGTTCAAGTTGAGTGCGCTACTGGATCGTAGGCGCATCCCTGTGGATTGGGCACACTTATGGGGTTCAGTGCGAGGCGTGACTGACTCCAGTAAAGTTCAATGAAAAAGTTCAATAAAGGAGTCTCAACATTTGTTGTGTTTTATTTTCAAAAATTCATTCTGATTTTTGTTGTGCGTTACATCACGCAGTTCATTTAGTTCGATATATTCCAAAATAATCAAAGAATTCTCCTTTGATTATTTTGGAATATATCGAACTAAATGAACTGCGATCCAGTAGCGCACTCAACTTGTTCTATCCACTAGACGCATTTGGACAGTTGCGTCACCTGTAGGAGCACCTTTACCTCCTCCCTCAACTTTCAAACTCTCTCAATTGAATTTCGTCAACCCAACGCTGTGCGCCGTGCCAACTGCCTCAAAGTATTCACTTTTGGAAAGTTGGCATTGATCTGCCTAAACCAATATTCTCTAATCAAATCCTTCTTTATTTGAAAGCCTGTATCAATAAAGTTAATACCTATTAACCCCTTCGCCACGGGGCTAATTCCCCCGCGGCAAGGGGTGGAGGGGGGCGCACGCTGTGGCACGGTGCTCGTGACGAGCTCAGCTCTTCATACTGCAAAGCGGAGATGTGCTCATGACGAGCTGAGCTTGTCACGACTCCGCCCACTCAATGGAACGCCCAGGAGGGGAATTAGCCCCGCTTGGGCATTCCGCGGCCGTTATGATGAGCTCAGTTCGTCATGAGCACAGCTCCACTGTGCCTCATGACGAGCTGAGCTCGTCATGAGCACCGAAGACGTTAAACAAGGTGGTTTTAAAGAAGAGCATTCTTCTCTAGATCACTGCTTGAGCCTCTGGGCACTGGGTCGGAAAACAATGGAAATACGAGGGAATCTTTTCATTCACTTCCGATCAGCATTTCATCTGGTTAATAGGAGCATATTATGGGACAAATTTGCTCAGGATGAATATTCCGAAGACAGAACTGGCTGTGATGAAGGTGATACGTCATGATAATTGGGCCAGGGTAGAGCTAGACACAAATGGTGCCTGGCCAAGGAAAGTCCCAATCTACAATGTGTTCTTGTACCTACACTGCTTGCCGTATATATGGCTGATCTGCTGGGTGTTTTAAAGAAAATGCAAATGGTCACTCTTTTTCTGCAAGGATGGGAGGCCATCATATACCATGTTTATTGTATGCTGATGACCAGGTAGGCTTACAAAGAAAATGTCAGCTTTCAATAATGACTGTGTTGTACAGTGCTTTTCCTCCTCTCTTGGACTAGCACTCTAGATCCCTGTGGGGTTCCTCATTCTGGAGTTCTCATCTGCCTTGTTGGCAGTTGGAGCTCTGGTCAGATAGGGGATGGTCCTATCTACTCCGTACTGCAATAAAGCTGGCCTTGTTAAATATATTGTCTCCAGACTTCGTATGTACTTACTACATTTGGCAACTTGGACGCGGATAACACATCTGGCCACAGCTTTACCTCCTGGTTTTGCAGCTGAAGGATTATACGGAGAGGTAGTACTCCCATCGCCCTGTGAACCCTAATCAGCGCGTGATGCACGTTTGATGCCCTGCTGGTCGATACTAAGGTGGTCTTCTGCGGAGTGTGCAGTTTCGTGACGTCGCCCCTGTGAGAAGTTTGTCGTCGGATCGAGGATTCAAGGCTCCTCTGACGTTTCTACTGCCGATCTGACGTCGTCACCGTCTCGTGAGTAACGAACGTGCCACAGCATCGTAGCGTAACTGTCACTGAAACGCACCAGTGGAGCGCAACGCATGAACGCCTGATGACCATATTGTCTTGAGGTCAGATGTAGAGCGTTTCTTGTTGTTGCATAGCAACCTCTGAAGCGCATCAGCACAAGGCAACACACTACCGCCTTGACGTCAGACGCTATGCCGCACTGACGTAGGACGCTGTCAGCCATCTTGCTTGACACAAATACCGGCTGTTGGGGTCATGTAAGAAGCGCGATTCAGTTGAACTTTACCCTCGTCACAACTGTACTGCCTGCGATTTCACCCTCCTCCGCTCAATCTTTTCCCAAGTGCGGACTGTAGACTGTTAGTCACGTTGGAAATCGTGACAACTCCGCACAGAACGTCATCCTCATCACTGTGACCGAGTACATGGTGCACAGAAGGAAAATCTTCGTGATGGGAGCTTCGGAGGACATGTAATACTGCGAGGGTTATTAGTAAGTGCATGAGTTGGGGACTATTTATGGTACAAACAAGAAAGAAAAGCATTCAGATAGCCATATAGTTATATAACTAATGTTCTAGAGTGCTCAATTCGTTATTCACATAACTCTTGTCAAAACACAACACTGCTAGCATGGCACATGGAATTAATGTTGCTCTTCCTCCTCAATTTTTGGGAGAACCTGGGAATCCGTCCATGGCTTGGGAAGATTGGATAGTCATGTTTAACAACTATATTGAGGCCCTAGATGGAGAGGATTTCTCACCAAAGAGAAAAAAGGCTCTTCTAATGACCACATTGGGGAAAGAGGGACAACGATTATTTAAATTTTTGCCACAAGCTCTTTCTTCTAGTTCCACGTCTCAAGTAGATGAGTTCAAGGAAGCCGTGTCGAGACTGGAAACTAGATTTGGGAAGGAGGAAAATCTTGTTTTACAAAGATACAAGTTCTATAAAAACAAACAACTAGAAAACGAAAGTATTGACGACTTTGTCGCGCGTCTACGTGAACTTTCTGTGAAGTGCAACTTTGGGCAGATGGCCGATGAACTAATCAGAGATCAGCTTATTGTTCAAGCGAACAATAGGAAAGTCCAAGAACGCTTATGGGCAGCAAAGAACCCGACATTAAAAGTAGCCATAGACTTAGCTAAAGTAGTAGAAGAGAGCGAAAAGTGCATGAAGGAACTACAGAAAAGTGGGTTAGAACCTAGAATTGCAGAAGTTTCAAATAAAATAGTTAATAGTGATAATAGTGATGGAGAAGCAGCAGCGATAGCCATTGTAAGGAAAAAGGGGTATGTTCTCCAGAAAAAGAATGTACAATCCAGCAATAAGAACATTCCTAAAATGTGCACGAAATGTGGGAGCTATTCACACACATCAGATGCTAAGTTTTGTTTTGCTAACAATAAGGAGTGTTTACGCTGTGGAAAGGTGGGCCACTTCGCAAAAATGTGCAGAAACAGAAATAACTCGAGAGTGACTGTTGTCAGCGAGTATAGTGAACTGAAACGTGATGTGAATAAGATTTTGGTATTGAGTGACTCAGTATACTCTTGTGAAGAGCGTAGAGGGAGAATCTTAAAAGCAGATTTTTCCGTTGATGGAAAACCAGTCAAATTGATGGTTGACACAGGTTCTAAGTGGACCATAATCCCTGTGTCCCTTATGAAGAGTGTGTGGGGTGAAAGGAATCTAAAAGAGTGTGACATTTTTCCATCTGGATATCAAGGAGAGATGATTGATCTCTTAGGTTACTTTGAAGGAGAAATTCGATTTAGAGATAGATCAGCCATAGGTAAAGTGTATATATCAATGGATGGCCCAGCCATTCTAGGACGCTACCAATAATACGATTTACACATTGTAGTTAACCCCAGAGCTGATGATCCTGTCTCAATTGTTGACAACTCTTCACTGAACGAGATTCTAGAGGGGTTCAAGAATGTCTTTAAGGATCAATTGGGTGAACTTGTAGGGTACTCTCATCATATAATACTCAAGGAGGGTAGCATTCCTGTTCAACATAAGGTGAGGAGAGTTCCTTTTGCTTTACGGAATGAAGTTAAAGCCACTTTGGAGGAGATGCTCCAAGGGGGCATCATCGAACCCGTTGAGGCGTCTCCGTGGGTTTCGCCTGTTGTAATTTCACAGAAATCCGATAATAAAATTAGGTTTTGTGTGGACCTACGTTCACTGAACAAATGTGTAGTAGCTGACGTGTTTCCACTACCGAATATAGGTGAACTAGTGTCGACAATTAAGGGCGCTAAGTTTTTCAGCAAACTAGATCTAAAGCATGCCTACCATCAAATATGTTTAGATGATGTTTCAAAGCACTTGACTGCCTTCATCACTAGCGAGGGAACCTTCCAGTTTACGCGACTACCGTTTGGCCTCATTTCTGCGGCCAGCGTGTTCCAGAGATTAGTCTCAGAAGTCTTTAAAGGTTTAGACAAAGTATTGTACTTTCAAGATGATATTTTGATCTATGGGGATTCCCTGGAGGAACACAATAGGACCTTACAGAGTGTGTTACGAAGAGTAGATGATGCTGGTCTTACCCTGAAGAGAGAGAAGTGTGCGTTTCTTTTAAAGGAGATAGAATATCTAGGTTTTTGTCTGTCTGAGGAGGGCATAAAACCGAAGAGGAATTTGTTGGAAGCCATAGAATTAGCTCCCTCGCCTGTTGATAAGGATCAACTTCGGTCCTTCATGGGTTTAATCGAATTTTATTCAAAATTTGTGAGAGACTTTTCTTCCAAGACTACTCCTTTAAGGTGTTTATTAAAAAAAGGTATCAAATATAATTGGACTACTGAACATGAGTCATGCTTCAAAATGATGAAAAAAGAACTTAAGTCTGCCAATGTCCTTACCCCTTTTGACACAGGTCGTTCCTTCATCCTGATGGTCGATGCGAGCGGAGTTGGTCTTGGGGCGGTACTTTTGCAGAAGCATGGTAGGGAAGAAAAGACCGTTGCTTTTGCTTCCAGGCCCCTATCTGTTTCCGAATCTAATTACTCAGTCATAGAGCGTGAGGCTCTTGCCGCTGTTTGGGGCGCGAGCTATTTTAGGACCTATTTATGGGGTTACAAATTTGTCCTTCGCACAGATCATAAACCCCTTGTCAGTGTTTTGTCTCCTGGTGGTGCCGGGAAGGGGTCTCCCAGGTTGGCGAGGCTAGCTTCCCGCCTACAAGACTATCAATATGTAATTGAATTTGTTCATGGATGGAAAAACATTCAAGCGGATTGCTTGTCTCGGCTCCCTGTGCATTCTAGTGTGGATGATGGACCTTCCAGTAATGTCTTGGATGACTTTGCCGTGGCTATGATTGTAGAGGATGTGCTATCCATAGGGGGTGGTTCCTTTTCTCGTGATGATTGGGTGAGGGGTATGGAGGAGGATCAAGTCTTAAAGACAGTCATTAGTCTTGTTTCTAAAGGAGCTAGGAGAGAAAGCACTGTTGAGCCAGAGGTTAGACCCTTTTTGAGAGTCTTGGATGAACTTTCGTTAGAAGGGAAAAATGTATTGATGCGGGGTGATCGTTTCATTCCTCCTAGTTCTTTGCGTAGTAGAATCCTTGGTTTGGCCCATGAGGGTCACTTAGGTCAGACTCTCACCCAGCGTCGCGTAAAAGAGAATTTTTGGTGGCCCACGGTTGATAGCGATGCTGTGGAGTATGTAGTGAGATGCTGTTATTGCAAGGAAGGAGAGAAGCGGTTGAAAGTCATTGGGTCTCACTCTTCACAGAAAATTGGGTTTGAAAATCAACCTTGGCACAGTATCTGCTTGGATTTCATAGGTCCTATGAGTGAGTTACCTGTAGACCAACGCTTTGCCATTGTTGTGATTGACTGTTTCTCGAAGTGGCTTTGTGTGCAATTCGTGAGAGAGATCAATACAGACACCACTATCAAATTTTTGAAAAATGTTTTCTTGAATGAAGGATATCCGTCTGTCCTTATTTCAGATAATGGCACTCAGTTGACGTCACTGAAGATGGCTTCTTTTATACGTGAGTGTGGCATCAGACATCAGAAGACTAGTTTGTACAATCCACAAGGGAATGGTCTCTGCGAGAGGGTGAATCGTCTGGTGAAAGGGGTGATTCAGATGTTTGTGGAAAGTGACTGTTTCTCGCATGAGCGGGTGCAAGAACTCGTGTGGGCTTACCGGTCAACACCTCATAAAGTTGGAGAAAAATCTCCTTTTGAGTTGATGCGTGGGCGTACACCGATCTCAAAATTGACCCCTGCTTGGATGAGGCATTTGGAGAAGGAGTCTTTACCCTCTTTGGATGTTTCTGTACCTATCTCAGTGGGTGATCTGGTCAAGGTGAAACCGGGTAGATTTTCAAAGGGCCTTAACAAATTTAGGGGACCTTTCAGAGTCAAGAAAGCTTCTCCACATTTTGTTGTTTTAGAGAATGGGGAGACTTGGAATTATAGGAGGGTGGCTCTGTATCAAAAAAGGAAGGATGCCTCTTCTGGTCTATCTATGAGTGGTGGCTCTGGAGGATGTAACGGGTATTTGTTAGCTTCCGGTTCCACATTCTCCTCCCAACCTAGTGGACGGGGAGAGGTGGGTAGTGGTGATGCTCCTGCCTCTGTATGTGTACATGATGGTATTTTGACTGATTCAGTCCCTACTTCTTCTTCTTCGTCCTTCTCTGAAGAAGCTAGGTTTAGAAGTACTCGCACTCGGCGTCCACCCACATATCTGGATGACTACTTACATTGATTATAATTTTTATTGTTTCTGTTGACCACTCACTTTGATTCTGTCTAATTATTGATTCTGTTTCTTTTCTATGTTAAGGGGGGTAGATATGTTGTACAGTGCTTTTCCTCCTCTCTTGGACTAGCACTCTAGATCCCTGTGGGGTTCCTCATTCTGGAGTTCTCATCTGCCTTGTTGGCAGTTGGAGCTCTGGTCAGATAGGGGATGGTCCTATCTACTCCGTACTGCAATAAAGCTGGCCTTGTTAAATATATTGTCTCCAGACTTCGTATGTACTTACTACAGACTGCAAGGCAAATAATCTAATAATAAATAGGGATAATACAAACATATTGATTATGGGGAAAAGAACTAAACCTTTTATGTGTTCTATCGGGGATCTACCTATTGGAGAAACCACAGGATACAAGCATCTTGGAATGATGTTTAGCAAGAAATTACTGTGGAAAATGCACTTAATGGACTTAAACACCTTAAGAACTAGAGTACTTACATGACGAGAGGGCGTGCAACGAAATTCGTTTTTTTAAATGTAATTGTTTACTTACCTGCAATCATCCATATTCCGGTATGTACCATCCCCCACCCTGCCCCTCCACTGCCCGGCCTGTCTGCCCCACGGAACTCCCTCCACGGGCCGCGGTTGCTCTCTTTGCACTGGTCAGCAAGGATCAGTGACATAATATCGAGGGACATAATATCGACTAGCAAAAATATCGGCGAAAAAATATCGACAGACAGAATATCGACTTTGTATCTACAAACATGTAAGTACAAAAATATCGAGTAAAAAATATCGTTTACAAAAATATAGTTTATAAAAATATCGACTTTATTAAAAACAATGTTAAATTAAATTAATATTAAAAATTAATTACTAAAATATACTTAAAAATACTTAAATTACCTTATAATAATAAAATAATTAATTATAGTTATACATTTTTTTTACAATCATATTTGTTAACACAGATATATATATATAGTAACATAATATGATACAAAAATATCCAATATTATTACCGTAGGATAGCGGAAGTGTAAACATTACTATTCCCACTCCAGAGAGTGCAACAGTAGGTAAGGCGCTAGATAGAGTAGAGGTAAAAATTACTATTCCCACTCCAGAGAGTGCAACAGTAGGGAAAGCGTTGGATAGCGTAGGGGTACAAATTACTATTCCCACTCCAGAGAGTGCAACAGTAGAGAAAGGGTTGGATAGCGTAGGTGTAAATAGTACTATTCCCACTCCAGAGAGTGCAACAGTAGAGAAAGGGTTGGATAGCGTAGGGGTAAACATTACTATTCCCACTCCAGAGAGTGCAACAGTAGAGAAAGGGTTGGATAGCGTAGGGGTAAAAATTATTATTCCCACTCCAGAGAGTGCAACAGTAGGGAAAACGTTGGATAGCGTAGGGGTAACAATTACTATTCCCACTCCAAAGAGTGCAACAGTAGGGAAAGGGTTGGATAGCGTAGGGGTAAAAATGACTATTCCCACTCCAGAGAGTGCAACAGTAGGGAAAGCGTTGGATAGCGTAGGGGTAAAAATTACTATTCCCACTCCAGAGAGTGCAACAGTAGGGAAAGCGTTGGATAGCGTAGGGGTAAAAATTACTATTCCCACTCCAGAGAGTGCAACAGTAGGGAAAGCGTTGGATAGCGTAGGGGTAAAAATTACTATTCCCACTCCAGAGAGTGCAACAGTAGGGAAAGCGTTGGATAGCCTAGAGGTAAAAATTACTATTCCCACTCCAGAGAGTGCAACAGTAGGGAAAGGTTGGATAGCGTAGGGGTAAATATTACTCTTCCTACTCCAAAGAGTGCAACAGTAGTGAAAGGGTTGGATAGCGTAGGGGTAAATATTACTATTCTCACTCCAGAGAGTGCAACAGTAGGGAAAGCGTTGGATAGCGTAGGGGTAAAAATTACTATTCCCACTCCAGTGAGTGCAACAGTAGGGAAAGTAGATACTTCATATATTATTTAAAAATATATTGATATTAATATCTATAAAAAAATTAATTAAAAGTAATGACCAATTTAATATAATATAATAATTAATTAATTACAAATACTAATTTAAATTAATCATTACAATTAGTAATCTATTAATACTAATTAATTACAAATTAACAATTAATTATTTAGTAATTAAAAAGTTACTTAACAATTAAAATCTAATAAATACCAACAAAAAAATTAACATATGTAATTAGTTATAATTAAATTACTTCCCACCCTATTCCCCTATAAACCCACAACCCACTACAGAAAATAAATTAGTAAAATTAACATAATTATCAATTAATTAATTTAATAAAATTAATTGTCAATTAAAATTTAATTAATTACCAAATAACAATTATTTAACAATTAATTATAAATAAATACCAATACATAAATTAACATATTTAAATAATTATAATTAAATTACTTCCCACCCTATTCCCCTATAAACCCACAACCCGCTACAGAAATTAAATTAGTTAAATTAACATAATTATCAATTAATCAATTAAATAAAATTAATTGGCAATTAAAATTTAATTAATTACAAAATACAAATTAATTAACAATTAATTATGACCAAATACCAATAAATAAATTTACATATTTAATTAATTATAATTAAATTACTTCCCACCCTATTCCCCTATAAACCCACAACCCGCTACAGAATTAAATTACGCAAAATTTAAATAACATTAAATTCATTAATTAAATTACATTATAACATAAATAAACACTTTTCACACATAAAATACACTATAAAAATTCGATATTATTACATTTTAGATATTCTTATTAACCTTTATTATGTACTTCGATATTTTGACTATCTATATTTTAAAATTCGATATTACATTAGTTACCTTCAAAACGATATTTTTGATGTCTATATTCTCTCCATTCGATATTTTGTCCAGCCTATATTTTGTACTCGATATTATGTCCATTCGATATTTTTTAGTCGATATTTTGTCTGTTTACCGGTCAGCAAATCTGCTGTCAGTTTTGGGGGAAATAAATAAGGAACAAATACATGTTAACACTTTATCTTTTATTTTTAGGCCTGGCACACTGCTCTAGCACTCAGAAAGCGTCTTGTAATTAAAAAAAATATATAGTTATATATACACACTACATGTACCCAGGGACTTTGAGTCAGCGTCGCTCAGTGAATGCTGTGCTAGAGAGTCATTCAGATTTTGGATAAGCACACAGCACAATGGCCCCTTCAGCTATTGTCCTTGTCATAGTCTTTCAGGTCAGGTGGTGAATGGGAGTGGGGGGACATCGTAGATTAGATGGCGACAGGATGGCCTTTTTGGATGGAGGATGATGGTGTTAGGCATTGTGGGGGCTTCTATGAACCCCGTTCCATTGGAGAGGGACGGGCAGAGGCAAGCAGGTTTGTCAGAAAGGAGGGAAACAGTGAGCATTATTCCTCGGGTCACCTGCTGTTTTTCGGGGTCCTGCACTCGTGCTGAAAAATGTATTTATAGATTTTAAATTAAAGATGTATTGTTTATTCATGGCGAGGTACCTAATACTATTAGATTGTGGAACATGTTGTATCTGCCACATCTTCTCATTCCCTGTAGGATAAGTTTTGTTAAAATTTAGAAGTGGATGCTCATTTAATTGTAGACTCTCCTTAAGCTGTTGACTTGGGCTGCGCAAAACATCCTGCCATGCCTAGTGTCAAGGTGCAGTTGTGCCCGCAGCCCCTATTCGAACCACACTCAAATTTACCCCCCAGCAAAATCAGACACGGTGTTCTTGCACCCGTTAAATCCGGGTGCTAGAATACTGAACTTCATAGCAGCCATTCAGTCCTTTGCATGACAAGCACTGTGAATGATGACATTATACTATACAAAAGAAAGGGGGGGGGGAACGAAGGAGCTATTAAAGGTCCAGTGTCCATGCTCCTTATTTCATAATGATTTCCAAAAAGGGGACACTGTTCCTAATGCAGGGTGCAAAAGTCACCAATGCATGAGGGTGCAAAAAGTCACCCATATATGAAAAAAGAAACTAAAAAGGAGAAAAACAGAATCCCTAGGTAAAGAGATCCACAGAAAACAGGGAAACCATTTTGTGTCCTCTGTTGCCCTCACACACCTCGAAAGGTGTCATGCTTCATCATCGGGCAGTTGCTCCTCGTAGGGCCGGCGCTGCAATTCCCTACGGGTCCCCCGAAGGGTCTCTTTGTCGGAGATCTTTTGTAGGACTGCCGGATGGTGCATGCGGGTGTGCGGGGTGGTGGGTCAAAAAAGGGTTAAATAGTGCATCCAAGTGTAGTGTAAAATTCATAATGGGTAACCATGCAGCGAATATTTTGATAGTGTACCCTAAGCAGACTTATCTGCTAAATAAAATCTAGCCCCAGTGGCATACTATGCCCGGGTATAGAAAGACATAGGTCAACATGTTTCGCGCCTGCGTCACCTTAAGGGTCGTTGGCGCTTCGTCAGGCCCAGAATTATAAAATGTAAAGTGCACGTGAAAGACAAATTTAAAATACCCTCATAATCGATCAGGGCGGGCAGTAACCTGTATAACCAACATCTGGCTACAGCTGTATGTTGTAACCGCTCCTGGTCAGTACCTAGAGAACAAGACAAAACACAATAGAATACAAATTATAGCACCAGGAACACCTTGATGCCACATAATGTGCCACCGCAGTGTGCACATCCAAAACATGTAAAGGTTAAAAATAGCAGGCGCATGAGACACAAGTTCACACCAGATAATCAAAGGTACCCAGCGAAGCATGGGTTATAGCATGTGGGTGGGCCCAATAGAATTAATGTAGGCCACTCGCATCCATTTAATAGAATGCGGCGGTGACGGGGGACCCAATTGCACCCATATATACTAAGTAAAAAAGGGGGTCTCAACCACTATATAACAAGATACTCAAAAAGCCTCGTCAGAGGTCAGTGCCCGAAGGAATTTTATCTCTTAATGCGTGCTCACCTCGCTATACTGAGGAAAACCATCCGCTGACACCAGGCAATGGACTCACCCACTCTACCAAGCTGTGAAAATAACAGATCGACAGGATTTTACCAGTATGCACGGGACGCCATATTAAGAGTGCTCAATGGTCGCAATGCCCGAGTCCCGTCATAAGGTTTACTCACATTTTAAGTCTGTTGCTGCCTCCTCCACACCTACCCCCTCATTACGTTGCCAGGAAATGACGTGGCAGTCCCCGGCGACTTTTAAACATGTCACAAGGGTCAGGTGTGTTGGGCGCTTACCTATCCGGGACATCCTGTTAGGTAAAGAAGGGTAATGCGCATGCTTAGGTGATTAAACGTACCGCGCATGTGCATAAATTCTGGTGAACTAATCCCCCACACATGTGCAATGCAAGCGCTCATAATGCTTGTGTAATCTTGCGAAAATACATATACAAGCAGTGCACTCATGGATAATGTGAAGGCTCATCACGGTAATAAACCACATAAATTTTACTCGTGCTAATGAACCAAAATTACAGTCGTGAAAACTACTCAAATGAGTGCAAGTCCCGCTTAGCTGTACGTGGGCCCTGTAGATATAGTGGGAGTCCCACATATTGATGCCTGCCCAAGGGATTTAGACAAATAAATACACTGCATATTGTCAAAATCAGAGAGTATAGAGGGCTAAGATGAATTGTCACTCAAGGTGCAAATGTCTTCATGACTCCTGCCTCACCCATCTGGTTGAGAAGCCAAACTAATCAAGTTACAGAGTGATAAGTGGGAACACCCGCCCAAAAGTTGCTACAGTAAATATACACGTGAGGGATCCATTGGTAATTCCCACTGGCAGAAAAATGTTGTCCCATGCGCCTGTAAGAAGGAAGAAACAAGACAAAAAGGGAATAGATAGGTCCCTCGGCTGAAACGCCGCGCTTAAAATACTATACAAAAGAAAGGAGGGGGACCAAGGAGCTATTAAAGGTCCGATGTCCATGCTCCTTATTTCATAATGATTTCCAAAAAGGAGACACTGTTCCTAATGCAGGGTGCAAAAGTCACCAATGCATGAGGGTGCAAAAAGTCACCCATATATGAAAAAAGAAACTAAAAATGAGAAAAACAGAATCCCTAGGTAAAGAGACCCACAGAAAACAGGGAAACCATTTTGTGTCCTATGTTGCCCTCACACACCTCGAAAGGTGTCATGCTTCATCATCGGGCAGTTGCTCCTCGTAGGGCCGGCGCTGCAATTCCCTACGGGTCCCCCGAAGGGTCTCTTTGTCGGAGATCTTTTGTAGGACTGCCGGATGGTGCATGCGGGTGTGCGGGGTTGTGGGTCAAAAAAGGGATAAATAGTGCGTGCAAGTGTAGTGTAAAATTCATAATGGGTAACCATGCAGCAAATATTTTGATAGTGTACCCTAAGCAGACTTATCTGCTAAATAAAATCTAGCAGGCGCGAAACATGTTGACCTATGTCTTTCTATACCCGGGCATAGTATGCCACTGGGGCTAGATTTTATTTAGCAGATAAGTCTGCTTAGGGTACACTATCAAAATATTCGCTGCATGGTTACCCATTATGAATTTTACACTACACTTGCACGCACTATTTAACCTTTTTTTGACCCACTACCCCGCACACCCGCATGCACCATCTGGCAGTCCTACAAAAGATCTCCGACAAAGAGACCCTTCGGGGGACCCGTAGGGAATTGCAGCGCCGGCCCTACGAGGAGCAACTGCCCGATGATGAAGCTTGACACCTTTTGAGGTGTGTGAGGGCAACAGAGGACACAAAATGGTTTCCCTGATTTCTGTGGGTCTCTTTACCTAGGGATTCTGTTTTTCTCCTTTTTAGTTTCTTTTTTCATATATGGGTGACTTTTTGCACCCTCATGCATTGGTGACTTTTGCACCCTGCATTAGGAACAGTGTCCCCTTTTTGGAAATCATTATGAAATAAGGAGCATGGACACTGGACCTTTAATAGCTCCTTGGTCCCCCCCTTTCTTTTGTATAGTATTTTAAGCACGGCGTTTTCCTGCGAGGGATCAATCTATTCCCTTTTTGTCTTGTTTCTTCCTTCTCACAGGCGCATGGGACAACATTTTTCTGCCAGTGGGAATTACCAATGGATCCCTCACGTGTATAATTACTGTAGCAACTTTTGGGCGGGTGTTCCCACTTATCACTCTGTAACTTGATTAGTTTGGCTTCTCAACCAGATGGGTGAGGCAGGAGTGATGAAGACATTTTCACCTTGAGTGACAATTCATCTTAGCCCTCTATACTCTCTGATTTTGACAATATGCGGTTTATTTATTTGTCTAAATCCCTTGGGCAGGCATCAATATGTGGGACTCCCACTATATCTACGGGGCCCAGGTACAGCTAAGCGGGACTTGCACTCATTTGAGTAGTTTTCACAACTGTAAATTTGGTTCATTAGCACGAGTAAAATTTAAGTGGTTTATTACCGTGTTGAGCCTTCACATTATCCATGAGTGCACTGCTTGTATATGTATTTTTGCAAGATTACACAAGCATTATGAGCGCTTGCATTGCGCATGTGTGGGGGATTAGTTCACCCGAGTTTATGCACATGCGCGGTACGTTTATTCACCTAAGCATGCGCATTACCCTTCTTTACCTAACAGGGTGTCCCGGATAGGTAAGCGCCCAACACACCTGACCCTTGTGACATGTTTAAAAGTCGCCGGAGACTGGCACGTCATTTCCTGGCAATGCAATGAGGGGGTAGGTGTGGAGGAGGCAGCACCCGACTTAAGATGTGAGTAAACCTTATGACGGGACTCGGGCATTGCGACCATTGAGCACTCTTAATATGGCGTCCCGTGCATACTGGTAATATCCTGTCGATCTGTTATTTTCACAGCTTGGTAGAGTGGGTGAGTCCATTGCCTGGTGTCAGCGGATGGTTTTCCTCAGTATAGCGAGGTGAGCACGCATTAAGAGATAACATTCCTTCGGGCACTGACCTCTGACGAGGCTTTTTCAGTATCTTGTTATATAGTGGTTGAGACCCCCTTTTTACTTAGTATATATGGGTGCAATTGGGTCCCCCGTCACCGCCGCATTCTATTAAATGGATGCGAGTGGCCTACATTAATTCTATAGGGCCCACCCACATGCTATAACCCATGCTTCGCTGGGTACCTTTGATTATATGGTGTGAACTTGTGTCTCATGCGCCTGCTATTTTTAACCTTTCCATGTTTTGGATGTGCACACTGCGGTGGCACATTATGTGGCATCAAGGTGTTCCTTGTGCTATAATTTGTTTTCTATTGTGTTTTGTCTTCTTCTCTAGGTACTGACCAGGAGCGGTAACAACATACAGCTGTAGCCAGATGTTGGTTATACAGGTTACTGCCCGCCCTGATCGATTATGAGGGTATTTTAAATTTGTCTTTCATGTGCACTTTACATTTTATGATTCTGGTCCTCACGAAGCGCCAACGACCCTTAAGGCGACGCAGGCGCGAAACATGTTGACCTATGTCTTTCTATACCCGGGCATAGTATGCCACTGGGGCTAGATTTTATTTAGCAGATAAGTCTGCTTAGGGTACACTATCAAAATATTTGCTGCATGGTTACCCATTATGAATTTTACACTACACTTGCACGCACTATTTAAGCTTTTTTTGACCCACCACCCCGCACACCCGCATGCATCATCCGGCAGTCCTACAAAAGATCTCCGACAAAGAGACCCTTCGGGGGACCTGTAGGGAATTGCAGCGCCGGCCCTACGAGGAGCAACTGCCCGATAATGAAGCATGACACCTTTCGAGGTGTGTGAGGGCAACAGAGGACACAAAATTATTTCCCTGTTTTCTGTGGGTCTCTTTACCTAGGGATTTTGTTTTTCTCCTTTTTAGTTTCTTTTTTGATATATGGATGACTTTTTGCACCCTCATGCATTGGTGACTTTTGCACCCTGCATTAGGAATAATGATGACATTATGCCTGCTTCTTGATTTTGCAGCATGCCCACAGGTCAATGGAGGCCGCTTCTCTTCGAGCGCTATGCCGCTCTAACTTTAAAGGTGGCTGACCATTATCCCCACAGCACTCACGGGACAATGGCAGCCGCCTATTGTTTTTTAACACTTTTAAGGTGAACGTGCCGTCCGCTTCAGTGACACTGCGCTTTCTTTCAGCTTTTATTTTTTGTTAAACTTGAATGCTGAGCATGGTGCCTGCTTCAGGAACATCACGCTCTGCAATACCATAGGTCTCGCTTTTGCCAAACTTTGAGCTATTGGTATTGTAAATGATAATGCCTTTTATTATTATAAAATGTATGGCCATTTGTAATGCCCATAGCTCAAAATTGTGCTATTGCGAGACCTATTGCATTGCAAATGCTTGTTAGTGTAAGGCACAAACACACCACATTGAGAGATAGCACGTGCTTTCATTTCAGATCCCATCAATTTCAGCCAGATGCCCAGGGAGCGTAATGAAAAAAAGACACAGCATGATGCATTGTGTTGTATAGCAAAACTGAAAGTAGTTCATGACAAGGTAATGTAAAGCTATTTCTTAGTGTAATGGAAGTATAATACGGATCATTAATAATCATTTAATCATTGTCATAAGGAAGAATTTGTGAATTGACCCACCAGAACGTGAAATTCTAACAGTTTTTAAACTTTGTTTTGTCAGGAACCCTAGCCACTTGACTATTTCTTTTAGTCTAATATTTTGCCACTGTTGCTCAAAGCCCCACAAAGTCACCAGTGGCCCAATGTTCATCCGATAAATATAAAATATATTGTCTTAGCATATTTATATTTACCATCTTCTCTTAGAGGTGGAAATATGTCTGAGGAATTTTCAGTACTAAAGTGTCATTAAGCTGAGATATTTGCCCAGGAGAAGATCATAGAAGGTTTTAATCAGCTGCAACCTGATTCACCACTGGAAATGGGGTACACAATATCTGGGTGCATCTTTAGACTGTTGCAGTACATTATTTTGTTTTGTTGTTTTATACATATGTTCTCCTACCATATTTCATATTCTGTGTATGATTTGAGAAGTACACCACGTTTGAACTATGTAGGGATACTTATTTCTGGCTGTCACAGTTTATTTAGAAGAGGAGCCTTTTTGCTTACAGCATTTTCGTGCCAGGGGTAGTTAATGTCTACAAACGTGTTACTCTTCACATGAAATAAGGGATTCTTAGGATAAACAGTGTAATTAAAGCTTTGAAATGTCATCCGCAAATTGCAAGTAGGCGAAGAGCTTTCAGGCACGATAAAATTCAATCTTTCCTATGCCATTCAAGAATACCTGAGTACGTGGGACGAAAATAAGATTGTGGAGCACGAACAAGATATATATTAATCCTTCCACTACATATAATACAATAACATTTTGTACCTCTCCTGTGGCCTGAAGTCATTTGAAGGAATGATCCGCTTTGGCAATGACATAGAACTACAAGTGATGTAATAGAACACAATCCAGAGACAATCCCATTGGGGAGAAGAGTGGGGCAGTGGCCAGAGTGGCTTACGCCGGAGCGTGGGGCTCAGGATACGATCCCTGGTGCGTTAGGAGCTCAGCTCAGCATCGTGTGACTTTGGGCAATAGCTCACTTAATCTCCTCGATGGCTCCCCAGCGCCTGGATACCCTTAGGGTTGATAAGTTTGCGCTTTACAAATGTGGAATTTTTATTGGTTAAGGCCTGTTGGCTCAAGAATTTTCACACTTTAATTTTAGGTTGCCACAGTGAGTTGCCCTAAGTGGGTCCCAAGCTTCTTTAGCTGGGGAAAAGAAGATGCACTTCTCTCATGGGACTGAAATTAATCTAAGGTTAATTGTGTTATTGTGCTCCAGCAATTTCATCTTCAGTCGCGGCTCCTCTATAGGGGCGTTTGAGCGCCGCCCCTCTGCTTTCTCACCGTGAGAGAAGGCAGAAACATAAATGGTAATAACTACCATTTATGTTTCTGCCTTCTCGCACGGCGAGGAAGCAGAAGTTCCTGCTTGGGGGTGGGAGGTGTTGCTCGACGAGGGCAGGAGGGAGTGGCTTGCCCAAACAGGCCGTATGAACAACAGTGGGCAAACCACTCCCCCCTGCCCTCGAGCAACACCGCCCATGCTCCCTGCTCTCTATGCTTGCTAAGAAATGACCCGGTGGGGCAGCGGCCTCGCCAATCACAACGCTGCCATTGCAGCGTTGTGATTGGTGGAGGCGAGGGAGGATGCCTTCCTGATGACTGCAGGAATTCAAGGAGCAGGACAGTGGGAGTCGGGAGTCTAGGGACGCCGATAAGTTTTACTTTTTTTTTCTTTCCCATTAAACCCCCCCATCCCCATCCCCTCCACGGCGACCCCATTGACCACCCCCCCCGTAATGCCAGCCGTGACTGGAAGCAGACTGACGCTGCACTTTAGCTAGCAAGGGGTGTCGGTAAAAGCCAGCTCAGGTCCCCAGACCCGCCTCCTCCTCGAAGCAGCCCACATACTCGTACTTCTAGAGGGCCGCTGTCCTTCGTTTCGTTTCCTCAGCAGCGCCTCACCACTTTGAAATATCACCAACCGCCACTGTACATCTTTGCTGACCGGGGTCGGGGTCAAGATTGATTTGCATATTGTGGCCCTTGAGGTATAGTACATATTTAAAAAAACAATTGGGTGAATGCTACACAGTGGAATTCATAATGTTTAGAAAGCACTAGTCTAAATTAAAGGTTTTGAATGTAGGCCTAGGTCCAAAACGTCGAAAGACGATAAAATATATATTAGCACTTTTATTATTATGATCGCAACAATCATTGTTAATACTATTGTTGGTCAAGGTAGCAGGGCAGGAAATCCCACATGCGCGGCAACTGAGTAAGTTGCCCAACCCCCATCGCACAACTCACCGGGGCATGGTGTTCTCTTCCGGGTATGCGGAACCCAGCACCGCCGCTGCTGATGCCTCTTGAGTTGTAAGGTAACACCGGGAGTCAGCGCTGTGGGGGCATGGAAGAATGAGCTGACATGCCGGCAAGGAAGGAAAACATAGTTGTATGACGGCGACCGCGGGCAATTTGAATTTGGCCGCCCTTGTGTTTCCTCTGGCTGCCTGGTGGAGGAAGCTGCATTAATTACTGAACAGCAGGAACCCGGGTCAGTTGCAAATTTGTTTTTGATCATTACAATAAGCTGTATGCAACCAAATATATGGCTTCAAATGAAGCAATTCATCAGTATTTTATATATATGAATCTACCGCAGCTGTCAAGTATCCAGGAAGAGGAATTAGTGGCCGACATAACAACCCTGGAAATTCAGCAGGCTCTAGCCTCAATGCCATCTGGAAAAGCCTGTGGGAATGAATCCCTTCCAATCGAGGATTACAAACCGTTTCAAGAAGTGCTGATACCCTTCTGAGTAGAGCTCTTTAATTTTCGGAAAACAGGTCCTTCCAAATTTAAGGAATCCACCATTGTCAGCTTTGTTAAAAAGGGGGAGAATCCCCATCATGTGAACTCATACAGACCAATCAGTCTAATAAATACTGATTATGAAGTCTTAAAGAAAATCTGGGTAAAGCGAATTACACACGCGGACCAGAAGGTTGTTCACAATGATTAGACTGGCTTCCTGAACATCAATCAGATACCCACATCTATAATGATGGTAGATGCTGAGAGAGAATTCAACCTTGTCAATTGGGACACCATTCTTTATGGTCTTAGAGGGTGGGGTTTCCTAGTATAGTTACCAATATGTTATGCAATATACATATCAAGGCGCACAGGTCCAGGTTTTCGTGAACTTCAACTTAGTTAATATAAACCGTGGAACTCAGCAGGGCTGTCCCTTGTCGCCTGTACTGTTTAATTTTTTTTTTAACCTTTGACAGTCAAGTTAAGGGCAAATCTGGGTATAGAAGCACCAATAGAAGGCATGTCCAAACTAAAACTGTTCGCGGATGATATCATTTTGTATCGCAGGCTGGAAGAACAAAATATAATAACTATGGGGGCCCAGGTTTGTGCAGTTTCAATCAATCGGAGGGTACAAAATTAAACAAACCACAACAGAAATATTGATGTTTAACACTTCTGGTAATATCATCCCTGGTATTCGTCAACACCAAGCTCTTTCCAGCAACCCGATTCGATACCTGGGGGTATATGTAACTAATTCCTATGCCAAGCTCTATACATTAAACTATGAAATTAGAGGTTTATTAGATAGATGGACACTTCTCCGTCTTACACTCATTGGCCGGTGGTACTCATAAAAAGCTCAATCTTACCTTTATAAATTTTTTTATTTACAAATGTTCCGATAAGAATAAATACAGAATATTTTAAAGAACTAGAATCACTTTTTCAACAGTTTGTCTGGAACAAAAAGGCACCCCGGGTAAAATATCCAGTTCTGCAATTGGAAACTAATTGGGGGAACTGGCTTTGCCCCAGATATGTACATACTACAAAGCCTCTCTCCTAGACATATTGGTTCACATAATTGACTTTAAGGAATCCTTAGATAGCCTATTGTTGGATAAAATGGTGAAGGAAGCTTGATTACAGCTCCCGGTCTTCATAAAGACAGCTAAACACCTGAACAAAACTAGGTGTAAGGCACTACACGAGTATCGTATGAGACTCCAGTCATTATATTCCATAAATGTTGTGGTGGCAGATTATGAATATTTGGAATGTATGACGTTACAATGCATACATTTACAATGCATGCCTTTACAACACAGTTTTTACATCGCAACATTCTTTACAACGCATTCTTTTACATAGCATGCCATTACATTGCATTTTCAGAAACTACCTTTACAATGCATTCCATTACATCGCATTATACCTTTACAATGCATACCATTACAATGCATACCATTACATTGCATTTAAGGTAAGTGTTGGAGAGTATAGGGGTAATAATTACTATTGTAACTCCAGTGAGTGCAACAGTAGGGTAAGTGTTGGATTGTGTAGGGGTAAAAATTACTATTCAAACTCCAGTGAGTACAACAGTACGGTTAGTGTTGCATAGTGTAGGGGTAAAAATTACTATTCTAACTCCAGTGAGTGCAACAGTAGGGTAAGTGTCGGATAGTGTAAGGGTACTCTGCGTTGTAAAGGTATGCGTTGTAATGATTTGCGATGTAATGCCTGCGTTGTAGTGACATGCATTGTAATGACATGAGTTGTAGTGACATGCAATGTAATGCCTGCGTTGTAATCACATGCGATATAAAGAATGTTGCGATGTAATGACTGCTATGTAAAGGTAGAGCAATCTAATGACTGCGTTGTAAAGGTTGTTTCCTGAAATATTGCAGCTAAGGGAATTAATATTTGCAGCTAAGGAAATGTTAAGTCGTAGGTTTACATATCCAGTCCAGCCATTTAAGGCTTTGGAATGCAAACGGCATTAGCGAGTACCAGCCACTTTTTGCTGGAAGGTAGATACATTACCTGGCAAGAACTTCAAGTTAGGAGCGGGGACCGCTGCACGTTATTTATTTGGGATTTCTACAGATTAAGCATCTAGTGAGAACCCATTGTTTCGCGTCCAGTGTTGGCCCATCACCACTAAGGGCTGCTTTTTTAAAGCAAAGCTACGAGGGGTGGGCAATTGTTACTGATTTCTGCAGAGTCAAGGGGAAAGCCACCTAAGAAAGAATTTTTGGGATAAAATTACTGAGACAACGCAATGCTCCTTCTCTGAGTTCGAGTGGCAGACGATCTCACAACTTGGTAGCAAGGTCTTAAGGGCTGCCAATTTTAAACGTATGTCATTTTTGTCACGATGGATGGCTTTTTATACTCCTAAAGCTCTCCATAGAATGTATCCCGAATTAAAAGATAGATGCTTCCGCTGCCAGCAATTAGGAGCAGGAGATTGGCTTCATACTTTTTTCACCTGCCCAATGTTGTCCCAGTTCTGGGAAACGGTATTTAGAACTCGCAGTAATGGCTTGCAGAGTCGAGTCGACCCAGAGGCTGTGGTGGCGCTCTTTGGCTTGCAAAACAGAGGTAAACTTCGTCAAAAGTAAAAGGGGGTGATGTTTTTATTGCGATAGCCTCCTTGATTCTGCAGAATTGGAGGACAACTAGAGTACCTACATACTTAGAATGGCATAATAAAATGACTTGCACAAGGAAATTTGAAGCGGCCTATGCACATAGGTTGGAGCGACTAAAAGGTTTGCAGAGGTTTGGACATATATGGAGTGAGTAGAAAGGGATGTAAGTGTAAATCAGAGCAGATAACACTAGAGCTTGTTTTGATGATAGAGAATTACTGGTTGGTAGGTGGTGTGGGAGATGAATTTGAGCACTTTATTGAACCTTGGTTGGCTGCATCAACAGAAAATATGAAATATGCACTATTAGTATTTATTTATACTGTTATATTGCACTCTGTCTATCTAGGTCAGGGAGGGTCACAGCCGATTGATGCCATTATGTTTGAATAATGTCTTTTTTAATGTTAGAGGCTGTTTCTTATAGGTATTACCAGCACATCACACCTTATTTGTGTTTAAGGAAGGCCCGGGAAAACAGTACCAAAGCTATTACCGATCCCTGTGTTTTATCATGAAGTTTACTTAATATAAAGAAAAATAGAATTAATGGATTGTTATTGTTCATGATGTAATGAATTGATCTATGCTTCTGCTCAATAAAAAAAATGTATATTATTGTTGGTCAAAGGAAGAGTGATTTTTCCTAATGCGTTTAACCAGTGGTAAGAGGAAAAGAAAGATACATTGTGTCGTGACTAAATGTACGATGCATTAGAAGGAGGCGATCCAAAACAGGCATAATATCATGTGAAGTGAAACAGAGACTAGTCACTGTGCGATACTATTATGTGGACTCCACATACAAGACGTAGTCTTTGTGGGTGATTCTGCGTATTTTCCAAAATACATGGACTCAGCACAGAAATGTGGGGCAGCTGAGATTTGGTGTGGGCGAGTTTTGGACTACATTCAACAACATGAATGTTGTTGGGACCCTGTGTTTTGGCTAAAATGTTTGCCAACATTCCCAGAGTTGACCCAAGGTGTAGTCAACCAGCCCTGATGGAGCCCCAGATTTTGCGTCAGAGAATGTCCTTTAAGCAAGTAATCGTGCTTAAGGAAATCTGGAAGACAACAGCCATATTTCGTACACATGATTCGTACAAATGAAAGGAAGAGGTGAAGGAAGAAGGAAGCAGATAGCCAGGTGCTGGGGGTGTAGCTTCTGTGGTAGAGAGGATGGGTGTGGATTGGGGTGTGTAGCTGACATGTGCAGTGCAGAAGTGTAGATCGGAATTTCGCTAGTGAGGAGATGGGACTGGGAGGGGGAATGTAGATCTTCTTTCCAGTAGCAATTCATCCACCGCCTGCCCTTCCCTTTGCTGTAGTGAGAGTGTAGTGTAGTACCGATAGTACCCTTTCATGCAGGACCTACGCTGTTTATGGAAAACATATACTGTGGGCTTTGTGGCAAACTGAGTCTGTACACCCCCATCGAATAAGTCAGCCTTTGTTTTCGCATTAGCTAGCTCGCAATGCCACTAGAATCTCCTGTTATCAGAGAGATTCGTTTTTGGCCACCTCATAACCTAAGAAACTCAGACCTTTGAAACAATATACTATTTTCACTCAGTCACTCGTGCTTGCTTGGTTTGCTCTCAGAGAGATACACAGAAGAAACAGCTGAGCGTGTTTACAAAAAGAATTTATTGTACCGTTGTTCTTCTCATGCAAAATAAGTGTGCTGCTAAAACTGCAACACAGTAGCAGAGATATAGAACCAGCAGTAGAGTGAATAAAAAGATATAGTATTGTTCTACCATTTTGCAATAGTCATGAACACATACATAAATATGAAATGCATTTATAAAAGAAAGTGCGTACACCTAAGAAGCCTGCCTAGATGTACCTAAATGTACTTAGCATGTAAGTAGGTGCGAAAGAGCCTAAGCCTAAGAGCCTAAGTCTAAGAGCCAATAATCACGTTAGGATTTAGTCGAACCCCCATACCTGAATAGTGAGAATGTGGGACTTCATCCTGGACTTGAGCTGGACACCCCGCAAGGGTTCGTCAGACCACTGTCAGCTGGAACGATGGCATGCCGGAGCCGCAGCGTCTATGGTCAGTGTGTTGGCCTTGAAGTCTCGGTTCCCTCTTGCCTACTGATAGCAAGAGGTGCTGTATTTATACAGTCTATGTGTGTGTGTTCCCCATTGTTCATTATGAGGATGACGTTGGGGATTAAACCTTGTGCGTCGATGGGAGAGGTGAAGTGGACCTCATGAAGAGTGTACTCATAATTCATTCATATGCGCTAAGGATGACGTCTTAGCAATATCGATTGGGAAAAACCCACCCTGGGCATAAAACTAGGTGAAAGGTTTAGTCCATAAAAGGCCACAGTCCTTACAAGGCAGTCTGTCCTTATTTGGAGTTTTGTCCTTATAAGGCTTGTTGATATGAAATGACGGCCAGATGATGTAGGGAAAGTGTACGATGTTCCCTGGACCTATATCAGGGTACCAATATGAAATATAAGAGGAGAGGTTTTCAGCAACAGCAGGATATGGCCACTGAGGTGTAATATTTTTATTTAAACTTTGAAAGCCTCACATTTAGCTTAAACTGTGACATTTCAAAAGTCGATTTACGAGTTAGGTGACTTAACAATTGTACAGACTCCTACCTAATATAATGTGTTCCCATGTACCTAAGCAATGCAATAAAGGCACATAAATCTAAAGTGAGTTGCAGTACTTTCCCAATACACGTTTTATGATACTAATAATTCCTTGGAATGCCCCTAACCTACTTTTTATTTGTCTATCTTTCTTTCAACACTGTCTTGTATTAAAATTGCACTGGCACCTTACTAGCATTTAATACACGCTCTGCTTTGTCGTTCGATAGCTCTGTGTATTTTATGCCAGAATATCGAGTTTTGAATATTGTGCTGTTAGAATATCATAGCAACAATAACACAAACTAAAATATCGACAAGTTAAGTACATACTGGGAAGTATAGATTAATTATTCCTAACTCTGCATCTGTGCACCTTATATATATATATATATTGTCATGTATGGTGCGTTAAGAGTAGTAAACCTACACCTACCCATATAAACTTACCTTGTTAATATTTTGACCTTTGCTATTCTTGCTATGATATTATGGTAGCTCAATATTCTGGTACCACACCAACTCTGGGTGAGATAACTGCCCTACTGTGCGATACTCGTATGACTACAGCAGTATGTTTGGCAGTTCACATTAGGCTCCTGGTAGGAGGGTGTTCATAGTCAGGCGCTCTGCCATTACAGTTCTGCCCTCAAAATCTTACCATTTCGACTCCCCACCTACTCTTTCAGATGCCTGGTATCATGTTTTATTTGTGTTATATGGTACAATAGTTTGGCAATCGCCATTTTGATGTTTAATTTTAAAGAACTTTAACCTCAAAACAACAGGGAAGTGGGAGATAAATATCATACTTTGCATTTTGCAGCTTAACTAAGGTACATGAAAGCAGACTACAATCAGAATGAATCCCCCCTTCCAGTAGTCACTACAAAACTTGTGTGTTTATCGAAGTCAGCGCCCCAGGAAAGATTGCATATTATTCACAACAAACCCACGCTGATTGTTCAAGAAACTACAGAATTGGAATTTACTCCAGAATGTGGGTTTCCATTGTACCAACAAAGTAAGTATAAATAGCTGAGTATAGATTTGAGGCCTCATTAATGGGATTGGTGTTGCAGACAGCACGCTGCCCTGCATCACAAGGGAAAAGGCAGGGCTGCCCTGTTTTACCCAATACGGTGCATCGCTGTCCATTCCTCTGCTTTCTCCCTACACTGACACAGTTTCAGCATCCTAGGGCGAACACAGGCACCCTTGCACCATGGTGCAAGGGTGCCTGTGGTGTAGGCAGGATTGTTTTTGTGCAGGAAGGGACACCTTCCTGCACAAAAACGACCCATAGAGGCATTTTCATACTTTTATGTGTGCTGCAGATTAGAAAGAGGAAAAAATGAGGAAAAAGAAAGATATTCCTCCTCATTACGCTTGCCCTAGGTAGGTGTAAGATTTTGACACATTTTCACGTTTACAAGTCCTTGTAAATCTGGAAATGCATCAAAACCCATGGAACTTCCATGGAAAGCCCCCCTTGTAACAAGTAAAATGACACAGCGATTTGCGCTGCGTTGCCTTACTCAAGATTTATGAGGCCACTCAAAGTCACACAATGTTACTTTTCTTGGCTTCATAAATCTGATTCAAAGCCTTGCGTCACACATGTACCACTTTGCATAATGCAAACATGACGCAAGGCTCTTATAAATATGCCCCTTACTGTTCTTAACTCCACATCTATCTACCTTAACAATAGATATTTTAGAGTTTCTCTTTTGCAAGGCAATCATTCTCTCCTAATACAACCTTAAGGCAGAGACAACTTCTGAACCACGCTGCTCAGTCAGCCAAGTATGTGCAGTTCACGCCTAATAAAACAGAACAGTGATCCAATCTAAATCAAACCAAAGACAGATTGTATGACACTGAAAGTAGCTTGTTATAGACTAAATTGATATAAATAAATTAGCCATGAAACTAAAAGGGTAGCACAGTACCCCTTCGATTATAAAGTGTTAATATTATCCTGAACTCACTATGGGGGTCATCTCTTTTTATGAGACCATGGCACTGGACTCACAATAGCTGTTCTTACTGTTAAAAGTTATGGGCATGAAAACATGGTCTCTAATGAAACAGTCAGCATTGGTCAGTGAGGTTTGTGGTATCCTTGTGGTTCACTGAAGCAAGTGCATGGATGCCGCAATGTTGAATTTCCTGTTGGTTCTGTACAATTAGCACTTATTTCGTTATTGACAATGTTTGACATTGAGGCTTGCAACTACTTTTCCTGCAGAGTGAATTAACAATGAAGGCTCAAGCAAATGAAAGCAAACATACACACGCCTACAGTGCCACACAGAATCTCAGAGAGCCTACCTGCTCAAAACATTTAAGCCTGCTCCACAAACGTAGTTACATTTTTGTGTAAGTTCATGTTTTTTTTTTGTATTCACAAACTACAAATTAAAAGTAAGTTTACCACTGCAGAGACTCTGCGGTCTGGGTGGAGAACTCAGCACAACGAAAGACAGAACAAGCCTACATTTTATAGACTAAAGACAATTGGCGCTCTTCCATAAAAGTGCCTTTCAGTTAGTGGAAACCGTTGAGAACTGTAATAATGATCAAATCAAGAGCTGGCTAAATAGAGCAATCAACACAGAAAAGATACAGTACACCAGGCCTAGGAACTATTACTCCATTTGTTAGGGAATCCACGGGGAATGGGTAGTTCCCACCAACTAGCTCATGTCAGGCATAATTATGGCATCTACAGTCACCCACTTCAGAACACTCCTTGACCTGTGGAAGATAAGAAGAGGACTGAACCTGCTGTCTGGGACCTGAGAAGAGCCTTGTTGGCATGGTCTCCCTCTTCTTTATTGGAAAAAAGAAATGGACTCCAAGGTTCATAAGGCTGACCTTCTGTTAAAACTACAGGGGCACACAAAGCTACAAGAGGCCTTCTTCTGCATCTGCGCAGCATCTGCCCAGCTGATCAGTGGAAAGTGGACCTGGACTAGACTCTCCTGTGGCCTCTGCCTGACAATCTCAGTCTCATTCTTTCTTCCCCATTTTGAGCAAACCATGGGCAATTATGCGAAAAAATGTGGTTTGGAATCATATTTATTCCTCACATTTACTAGGCTACAGAGGAAATATTGAGGGAAAAGTGGGGATAATGTGCGGTGAAACATTGGATACCACATTATCCCTTTTCCAGTGGAAGAGTATAATTTAGGCTCCAGCCTTTATACGTCATACATATATATTTATATACTGTGATTTAACTTCATTAGTGTGTGAGTTATATTTAGACAAATCAAATTAGCATATCAATTGCAAGCATTAAAGTGATATATATATATATATATATATATTTATTTTTTTTCACTGAAAAAACCATAGGTTTCAGGCCTTATATAGTTAGGAATTAGCATTTAAAAAACCTTTGAAATTCACTGAAAAAACCATAGGTTTCAGGAGTTATATAGTTAGGAATTAGCTTTTAAAAAACCTTTGAAATTCACTTAAAAAACTATAAGTTTTAGGGGTGTTATAGTTAGCTGGACATTTCACTCATACAAAACCATTGAAATTGCTCTTATATAGTTAGTTGTACTAACTATATTTCGCGCACCCGCAATCCACTGCTGATGATGTCACATATTAGATCATTCATGACATGACTATTCCCACTCCAGAGGGTGCAACAGTAGGGAAAGCGTTGGATAGCGTAGGGGTAAAATTTACTATTCCCACTCCAGAGGGTGCAACAGTAGGGAAAGCGTTGGATAGCGTAGGGGTAAACATTACTATTCCCACTCCAGAGGGTGCAACAGTAGGGAAAGCGTTGGATAGCGTAGGGGTAAAAATTACTATTCCCACTCCAGAGGGTGCAACAGTAGGGAAAGCGTTGGATAGCGTAGGGGTAAAAATTACTATTCCCACTCCAGAGGGTGCAACAGTAGGGAAAGCGTTGGATAGCGTGGGGGTAAAAATTACTATTCCCACTCCAGAGAGTGCAACAGTAGGGAAAGCGTTGGATAGCGTAGGGGTAAAAATTACTATTTCCACTCCAGAGGGTGCAACAGTAGGGAAAGCGTTGGATAGCATAGAGGTAAAAATTACTTCCCACACTACTCCCCCTTTAACACACAACACACTACACATACAAAAAAACACAATTAATATAAATATCAATTAATCAATTAATAACAATCAATATTATTAAATTGATGTAATTATAAATGAACTAATTAACACATATTAATTACCAATTAATTAACAATAAATACCAATAAATAAATACAATCTCTTTAATTAATTAAATGTAATAATGTCACACCCTATTCCCCTATAAACACACAACCCACTACACATAAATAAATCACATCATTTAATCACTTAATAATAATTCATTACCAATTAATTATTAATTAACAATAACAAAAAATTAAATATATTAGCACATTAACTCTAATTAATTTAATTAACTAATTAATAATAATTAATTACCAATTACTTATTAATTAACAATAACACATTTTTTTTAAAACTACTACATTAACTCTAATTAATTCAATTAAATAATTAATAATAATTAGTTGCCAATTAATTACTAATGAACATGTGTTTTTTTAAACAATATTAAATAATGAATTATTATTAAATTACTTCCCACCCTATTCCCCTATAAACCCACAACCCGCTCTGATACTAAAACGCAAAATGTAAACAAAATTACTAATTTCCAAACATACATTAAAAAACATATTTAACACCTTAGGAGCTTCGTAAATAAACCTCCCCAGTGCTGCGCTGTCCATTATCCAGTGCTGAACTGGACGTCCAGCGGTCGCACGCAGCACTGGGGAGGTAGTGCCCGTGACGACCGTTGGCCGACGGCAGCACTTAAAGGGTTAACAAACATATAAAAAACATAATAAAATACATAACACTAAACAAAGTTTCGATATTAATAACATACATACCTTAAAACGATATTCTGTCTATCGATATTTTGTACATCGATATTCTATACCATCGAAATTAAAACATCGATATTATTGTATATCGACATTTTAATTTCGATATTTTGTCTCTCTACCGGTATAACCAGGTACTTAAGTTTTTTTTCACATAAATGTATCACCTCTGGACACTTCTCGGCTCTCCTGCCCACAGAGTCATTATATATTGTCATCTTTGTTGCCCTGTTTGGAAGCGGTGGTGAGAGGGTTGGTATACGATTAACATTTGCCACATTTGAGTCACCATTGAAAAGTTTGCTAGAAAATGCTGTTGAATGTTTAACTAACTTGCCTGTCTGAGCAATCATTTTTCAGTGTTGGAAGAGCATACATGCTCTATTGCTCTTCAGGATCATGGCTACTGTTGTTGGAGCAGGTGCAGTGGTACTGGGGCCAAGGGACTGGTCAACTACTGTTGTCTTGCAACTAGAGGTGGAGGGTGGCATTCTCCTTACTAGCATAGGGGCACGGCAGAAGAATAAAAAGTCAGCATTGGGCACGTTTGTTTTACTAAATTGCATTTCCACTTTATGTAAGCAAGTGATAGGCGCAGCAAGAGATGTTTAATTTGTGCTCAGTGATGTCATATGAGATGTCATCAGTGATGTAATTTGTGATGTTACTGACCATGTCATGAGCGACATAATATATGAGGTCATAAGCAGTACATTGTGGGGGTGTTAGTTATGATTAGCTCAGGTAACTACTGAATTTCTATGGTTTGGTGTGTGTAAAGTCTGAGCCTGCTATGTAAGAGTCTAGCCTGCACTCCTTGTCTCTGCCAAATATGTTCAATCTTTTAGTTAAATAAATGGTTTGTGTTGGGAGCTACCCAGTGGTCAGTTGAGCCCACAACTGAGTGTTAACTGCAATGTAGAGGCCTAGTATAGACCAGGTCTGGAACCGGGAGCTCTCATTACGGTATAATCGCACAATGTGTAAAAGTATAACGTAGTTTCACCACCTAACTCGAGTATTTAAGGAGCCGGGTTCCGTACCGGATGTTGACACCGGAAGTGATTGGGAGGTTTAAGGTCGTCATCAGGCAGTGAGGAAGGTAGGCGTTCGCGCACTAATGGCGGTTTGCTGACATTAAGCACTACTTGAGGCAAAGCGGGGAGGTTTTATTCTCCCATTCTCGTTCTTTTTTTAACTAGGTTGCCTGTATTCAGGCTCATCCAGAACCGAGTGAGGGAACAGCGGACACGGGTGAAAGCGCGCTAGACCGGTAAGATAATTAATTCAGGATCTCTCAGGTCCCAGACCTTTGTTGCCACAGTGGTACCTTGGTAACGTCCCGTATTCATTTTTTAGTGCTTTTAATGGTTGAACTCGAACAACATCAGACGCTCAACTGCATTCTACCGACCCCTTAATTTAACAACTGGCAGTATTAGTTGTCGGTAAGCGAGTTTACTTATATTTTACCGTTCTGGGTAAGGTTCACGTTTATTGTCCGTTTCATGTAAACGGGTTGTCACTTATAGTCTGGCGCTTTACTCATTATCTTCACCAGTATAGAACCGCGATAGGTACACTTCTGGCAGCTGTAACATCTATAATTTTTTAATTTTTTAGTGAATTTCCCCTCAGGCACCCGGGTGTTATGAGGCCGTGGTAGCACTGTTTTCTTATAATTGCTTCACCTCGTGTACACATCATATAACTGTGCTTCATGGTATATTTTCATCACTTGCACAAACCGTTTTAAAACTGCACACTCCTTTTGGGTATGAATGTCAATTCTAAAACCATAAATGTACATGATTACGAGTGTTGTAGGAATACAAGTGTTTCCTATTAATTTTACAGTGCCTGACTTCGGACTGAGGTGCGCAATACTGATTATCAAAGTACAGAACCACATCTAATTAAGAAATTCCCCTGAAGAAGAGTCGTCCTGACTCGAAATGCATTGGGATATGTTAGAGTTTTCATTTTCATTTATTTGATTACCATGGATGTGGACAACAATTTGATTGAAAAATTGATATGATTTTGGGTTTATGCTTGTAAATAATGTTTGCTGACATGTTTTGAAATTATGGTTATAAAACAAGTTTATAAATATCATAAATCAAAGTGATTACAGGATATTTTTTGTACAATATTTGAATGAGTTTCATAATACGCGTTTACATATTGGAAACCTTAGGGACATACGGAGAGCTCCCGGTTCCAGACCTGGTCTATACTAGGCCTCTACATTAAAGTCTGAGCCTACCATTAACGTCTCTAAAGCCTTTGATTTTTTCAGTAAATTTCGAAAGTTTTTTTAATTCTGTTTTCGAACTATAGCATACCTGTAACCTTTGATTTTTTCAGTGAATTTCTATGCTTTAAAAAACAATTATTTTCTAACTAAAACTTTCCTGTAACCTTTGCCTTTTTCAGTAAATTTCTAAGGTTTTTTTAATTCCATGTCCTAACTATAACGTCACTGCAACCTTTATTTTTTGTGTGAATTTCTATGTTTAAAAAAAAATCCTCAGTATAGTGTCCCTGTAATCTTTGCATTTCTTTTGTGAATTTCTCTGTTTTGTTTTCAAAATACATATTTTAATAAAATACACCTAAAACTAAAATATTACTTTAACGTTACATTTCTGACATGATTTTAATGTAGTATTATTTTACATTCAAACACATATTTAATTATATTAAATTACAGAACATTCATTATTTTAAAAACAAAATATTATGTTAAAAGCATTGTGGATTGCCTACATCCAGACCTTATTATTGTGCTGATTGTGCACTGTGGTGGCAATGACCTAGGCACTTACTTGGGTTGGACTGTAAATTCTAATGAAGGATATCTTTGGTAAATTTATGGCCCTTTTTCCACACACTGTTTTGGTGTTCTCTAACATTTGCCAAAGGCAGAAGTTGTCAAATATGTTCTATCCACAGATAGACAAATGTAGGAAACGTGTCAATAAAATTGTTTCTGCATCCCTCAGAGACCACAACATGGGCTCAATATACAACAACATTCTACGCTTTGATATGGATGGTATGTATAGAAATCATGGAGTTAATTTCACAGAGAACGTCAACAGGGTGTTCCTTTCCAACTTGAAAGACTGCATCCTATTTTATGTGTCGTTATCATCTACACACCATAAACAAATGGCTCTTTTTAAAACCACCCTTTTTCCCAAACACTGGTTCTTCTACTTTTTAAATCCTTTTTTGAAAGGTTTTCTTGGCTCCACAGATCTGTTGCAGATCTACAAACCAAAAGCACACATTCAATACAAACAGCACATTTAGAAATTGCTTGTATGGGTTTGTGAGTGGATATATGACTGCATGTGCGGATCTGTGAGTGGGTGTGTGTGTGCTTCTGTAGATATGTGAGTGGGTGTGTGAGTGCCTCTGTGGATCGGTGAGTAGCTGTGTCGGTGTCAAAGTTGGTGTGTGACTGCCTATATGGGTCTGTGAGTGGGTCCGTGAGTAGGGGTGTGAGTGGGTGTACAAGTGCCTGTACAAATCTGCAAGTGGGCATGTAAATGGATGCATGGGTCTCCAAGTGGGCATATGAGTGCCTCCATAGGTAGGTGACTGGGTGTGTGAGTACCGGCATGAATCTATGAGTGGGTCTCTGAGTGCCCCTGTGGGTCTGTGAGTGGATTTGTTTGTGCTTGCATGGATTTATGAGTAGATGTATGAATGCCTTCATGGCACCCTCAATGGGTTTGTGTTTAATTGGCCCTCGCCGCAAGGTCATCCTCAATCTTTTTGCCTTTTACCTCCGATTTTTCTGACCCTGTTTTCACTGACTATAGGATTGTGGGCACTTTACCAATACTGATCAGTGCTAAGTTGCACATGCTCTCTGTATAAATTGTGATATGATTGGTTATCCATGATTAGCATATTAGATTTACTGGTAAGTCCCTAGTAAAGTGCACGGTGTGTGCCAGTGCCTGTAAATCAAATGCTACGAGTGGGCTTGCTGCACTGGTTGTGCCACCTACATGAGTAGCTCTGTAAATGTATCTCGGACCAACCACGGTAGTGTCTGCGCGTACAGTTGTAAACTGTCATGTTGCCCTGGCAAGTGCACCCACTTGCCAGGCCCAAACCTTCCCTTTCCTTACATGTATTGCACCCTAAGGTAGGCTCAAGGTACACCAATGGTCAGGGTGCAGCGTATGCGAACGGTAGAACATATACTGGTGTGTGTGACATGTTCTGATACTGAAATACTGTGTATTTCATGTTTCACTATTGAAAGACTGTCTGTCCCGTGGGCTTATCATTGGGGCTATGCTGTAACATTTTACATGTGTAGCTTTCCATAGGGACCAGATAGAAAAATGAAGTTTAGGCTCTCTGAACTCAGAATCAATGCACCTTTTGGTAAAGGTGGTTTTTAAATTCTTTGTTTGAAAATGCCACTTAAAAGTGGGCATTTTCTTACTGTACCATCCTGTGTGCCTCTAGCTGTTTGTGAATTCAGTGACTGGTGTTTGAGTGACAGGAGCTGGGATGTGCATTCACTCTGCCTGGGTGACTCAACGCCCAGCTGAATAGACCTGGTCTGCTTTTAGAGTGGTGGGAGGAGTTTCGCTTGCACCTGAATAGGCTGTGTTTTCTTTTTCACAATGCTGTCCCCACCCCCAGGGGACATGCTGCACCAAGGAGGACAGTACTGATTTGGACTGGTTTCAGAGACTCTTACTGCAAAGAGAACAATGACAGTTTCGAGAATAAGTAGTACACCTAAAACACCAGGACTTTAGATTACTTCAAGGAACAAGAAGACACTGCCAAGAAGAAGAATGGAAAGACTATGTGAGGAGCACAGCCTTTTCTGTGTGAGGGGTGATTTGACCTGTAGTTTGTGCTTCTGTCAGTGGTGGACCAAAATGACTGACTCATTTTGCGCTGCTGTGGTATCCTGCTTGTGAAGAATCTCCAAGGGCTTGTGTGTGCTTGTCTCCTGTTGGAAGCTTCAGGGAAATCGAAGGCTTCAAACAAAGTAATCTGCCTGGAAGGAGAGCTGAAGAGCTGAGTAAGGAGTACTGTCCTTTCTGTTGTGTGATGGGTAAGCTGGCCTGCAGTTGCTAATCCTGGCAGAAGAAAGGACTGGTAAGTTCTTTCATCCATGTTTTCAACCAGCATGTGGTGAGCGATGTATTTTAAACCTTAAAAGTGTAAATGCGTGGGGAGCACTTTTTGTTACCATCCAGTGGGTGGAGCGCTATCTGTGGCCAGTTCCATGTGAGTTAAGAGTAGCCTGTGGTGAGCGCTACTGTAGCTAGGGAGATCAGCACATGGCCGATCATCTCTGATGTTGGTGGAAAATGCTCCCAGGGGCCAGGTCGGGAACGCTGATCTCAGGCCCCCAGAAGCAATGCCTAAAGCCCTGAGGGACCCGTGGTGGCCAAGGAAGTCCAGTACAAGTCCCAAATCAAGAGCAGAGGAGCTCCGCTAATGACGTGTTGGGGCAGGACCTGGTGAGGAAGGCCACGCCCACCCATCACTCCAGAGGCAACGAGGGTCAGTGAGGAACAGACATGACTGTGACTTCGCTCCAGGTCCCACTTCGGTCCTGCAGAGCTGCTGACAGAGCGAGAGCCGCTTGGGGGCTCCACTGAATATAGGGGACTTGTGAGGCCATGCTGGGTTCATCGACCATGAGGAAACACCAGTGGGCAGAGAGAGAAGGGCTGAGGGACCTACGATCAGTCAGCAATGGGCAGGGCCCTGCCCTCAAAGGGTAACTGCACTGCAGGCTGCCTGAGTCGGTGGCGGCCCAAGGAGGAAGCGGAAGAGCTCTCTCATGCTGTGGGTGGGGCTAGAGGCCTGCAGCAGTGCGGTGACATCAGGAACCTGTTGATGGCTCCAGGCCAGTAAATGCCCTGGCAGCAATGAGCGTAGAAGTAAGGGTGAATTTTCAACACTGCCAGCCCCTACGAAGAGGGGACCTGGCGAGGTCTCTTCACCAGCCGAGGCAGTGTTCTCCTGCAGCAGCTGCCCCTCCGTGCATTCATGGGCAGCTGCCACTTAAACTTTATTATATTTATATATATAATTGCACCCATCAAGCAAATCTCTTGCCCAAGACCTTACACAACATATATGCCAAACGGTCTGACTAATGTACCAGATGTGGTACCCCTGCAGCTGGCTTTGTGCATGTAGTGTGAAGTTTCCACTCAATTGTGCTGTACTAAGGTGAAGTGTTGTAAAGTGTAAACAGGGCCACTGGGTGGGAGATTCCACACACTCCACAGGCAATATTGGTAGGACTGATCCCGGCCCCGTCGAAAAAGAAATGTAGCTGTAAGTTTCTCCTACTGGGAAAACTGCTTGTTCAGAGGCAAATTGCTATTAGATGGATGGGATCACAGCCCCCCAACTACACTGATTGGCTATGAGATATGTCTGAATGGGCTGTGGGGGGAAACATCCTTTACAACAAAACTTTTTCAACGCAGCACCTTTACAACGCAGGAATTACAATGCAAGTCGTTTACAACGACTTGCGCTGGAGGGCACTGTAGGATAGGGAATAGTTTAATTTACTATCCAAAACCTTCCCTACTATCCACGGGGACTGGAGTTGGAATAGTAAATTAAACTATTCACTATCCAGCGCCCCCCAACGCAAGACGTTGTAACGATTTGCGTTGTAAAACCTGCGTTGTAAAGGCATGCGTGAAATAAACATGCGTTGTAACGACATACATCCGGCTGTGGTGGAATAAGTCAGAATAAAGCATGTGAGACATGATGAGTACTTCGGAAATGACTTGGTGGTATAGATGCAAATGTTGGTTTACCTGCACAACACCAAGGCGGGAGAGGCTGACTTAGGGGTATGAGACATTGAGATAGATGGTATGTGTGGTCTGGGTGGAATAGAGCTATGCCTTTTTGGCGGGTGGGAGACCCATGGACATGGAGCAAGGGCGAAAAGAAAAATTAGGTGGAAAACTAAGAATGAAACCAGAGACTGCACCACTTACTTCCAAATAAGATGACTACATGGAATAATGATGTTCATTGGAATAAAGTGTGAGCAGCTATGGTGGGGAGGGGAGTTGGGATACTACGTATATGACATATATTGTTGTTCATCTGATGTTGTGGATGTCCCACTGCACTGGAACCATGATTTAAAGTCAGATCCTATGAAAATCAATACAATTTATAGAAACTTTTCTATGGTCTTGTGTGACTACAGGGCCTGGCCTTTGGCCATGCACATGCACCAAACCCCCCCACCACGCAAGGCCTTTTGCCTTGTAGTCAACCAACTGCATGCACCTAACATGGGGGAGGGGACACAACTGACCCCCTCCTAGGGACAGTTTCAGCCCTGGGGACCTCATTCCATGGAGCCCTGCAAAATATTTCTAGGAGAGGGTGTACGTGGCACCCCTTCCCGAGACATATTTGGTCCCAGAGCCCCATGCCTTGGGTCAAATTCTGGCTCCTGGGACCCCCATCTCCTGGGGCCTCACTATATTTAGAAGGGGAGGCATGCAGCACCCTCCCTGGACCAATATTGCCCCCCAGGTCCCCAGTCCCTGAGGCCTATCTTATTAATAATTGGGGAGGGAAACACATGGCCCTCTTCGAGCCGATTTTGAAAAGACTTTTGAGATATCATCAGTGATGTCATAAATTATGTCTTAGAACACTTCAGAAGTGACATAATATGTTAGGGCATAAGTAGTGCACTGTGAGGTGCAAGATATGTTTAGTTCTGTTAACTTTAACTGGTGAATTTCTGTGTTTTTCTTTTAGTTTAAAACATTAATGTTGTCACCGACATATTACCTAAGTATAACTTTAGTGTAACCTTTGTTTTTTTCAGTGAAATAATTTTTTAAAAAACCTGATCTTTTTATCCCACATAATTATAACGTTGCTTTAACCTTTATGTTTTCCGCAAATTTCTATGTTTTTCATTCTATAGTAATTTCTAATTATCCTATGTACAGCCAATCCCCCACTGAGCATGACCTTTGGCCATGTGTGGCGGGGGTTGGCTACAGGGCCTTAGCCAGGCTCAGTGACTTTCCACCGACCTGTGGCCAACCCAACCGGAGGCATGCGAACTCCTGCAGGCAGGCAGCCAACCCAACTGTGCGCATGGCCTTTCATTGCATAATGCTGAGTGTTGGCTGCTGGGCCTGGCTTATAGCCAGGGCCTACTTCTAACTCCCTACAGTTAGCCACCTGGAGGCAGCCAACCCCAAGCCATGCATGGCTTCTGATCATACATGGCCTGGGACTAGTTGCAGGATCTGTCTTGCAGCCAGACTCTGCTTTAAATTCCGTACAGCCAGCCAATCAGAGACAGTCAACCCCATGCTGCACACAGCCTTTGGCAGAAAGGCTTGGGCTGCTGCCAGGCCCTAAACCAAACCCCCAGCAGGCTAATAACCTCGCATCGAGCATAGCCTTTTGGCATGTGGGGTGTAGGGCTTGGCATGGGGGCCCAGGGACCCCATAAATCATCTACAATTTTTTTTTAAAAGGGGAGAGGGCAGCATGGGCCCCCTCCTTGACCTTTCTCAGACCCGAGAGCCCCAATCCCTCAGGGCCATCCTTTTTTAGAAGGGTAGGGGGGCCACACAGCCCCCCTAACCAAGCCTCTTTTGCCCTGGGGAGCCTATTCCTTGGGGCTATCCATTGTTTAAAAGGGGAGGGGAGGGGAGCTGCAGGAGATTTAAAAATGCTCCCAGCAGGCAGGAGCAAACACAAGTTTCCCTGCCCATGCCAGTTCAGGCAGGGAAACTGCTGTGTCCCAATGTTGGGCTCCCTGGGACACAGCAACTGAACCAGTCCTGGGGGATGGGGTGTCGGGCCATTAAAGGCCAAGGAAGTGGCCCGCATCCCTTAAAATATACTTTAGACCCAGGGAGATTTGGTCCCTGGGGCCAAATACAGCTATGAGAGGAGGCTGCATGACCACTCCCCATAATAATGAATTTTGCCCCCATGGGGTGGGGGCCAAACAATGTAACTGTCTCATATAGGGGGGATGCATACCCTTCTCCATAATTATTACATTGGGCCACTGGGGATGGGGTCCATTGGCTGAAAATGGCTTGGGGAGAGGGGTCATGTACCCCCTCTCCATAATTATTAATGTGGGCCTCAGGGATGGGGACCCCGGAACCGAAAATGACTCCTCCTAATTAAACAATGCAGCCCAGGATGCCATTGTTTTTGCGACCCTACAGCACTCCAAAGGAATTGTTGTAAAAATCACAGAATTTTTAAAAAGCTTTACAATGTCCCTCTGGGTCCCACACCATGGGGCCTAGGGGCGCACGGTATACCTATCCTGCCCTTTTACATATATTCATATTTTAATTCAGGACAGGGGTTAAATCCCCAAGTCATGTCATGGCTACCAGCAACACTATTCTCATTTTGCTGGTAGAGAATCAGATCGCTCGCTCCTGTGAGAGTCTGACTCTCATGAGATCGGCCAAGGGAAAAAAAGCTCCCTGGGTGAATCAGAATGCTCTATTTTTAAACTGGCTCTTCCACACAACTTTTGGGAGCCTCTCGCACACCCAACCGTCAAGCTATACAAATATTTTTATACCTTCATTTCTCAAAAATTACTGAATGGATGAACACCAGATCTGAAAAAGCACAATCTGTGGACCAAGATCTAGCTACCTGCCAAATGCGGTGTAATTCCATTCAGCAGCTTTTGTGGTAGTGAAAGTTTATGGAAAAGACAGAAGGGCTTTGCATTTTAGGACCCCACCCCCACTTTTTTCTCAGTACCTGTTTAACGGATCACCTCAAAAGTTCCCATGCACAAGATTGTTATAAACAGGCTCACTCGAATTATACGATTGTGTGTTTGCTGCATGTTATGTTATGTTATGTTACCAGGGTATTTGTAGAGTGCGCAGCTACTCGGAAGAGTGTCCCGGCGCTAGGGGAGTGTAATAAAGCTGGCTAAAATAAGACAACGTGGAGGCTATTGCTGGAGCAACCAAGTTTTTAGGAACTACCCGAAGGAGAGAAGATGGTGCATCTGTCTTAGAGTTGGCGGCATACATTTCCAGAGTTTGGCAACTTGCACCTGAAAAGATCGACCTCCTGTTCTGCTCCATAATCTGCATATTTTGAAAATATTTTTGTTCTAGCAGAAATGGTTCAAATGTTAATAAAAACACAGCAACAACTGTTGCTGTGCAGGTGAAGGACCTTTGCAAAAGTTACCTGGTCACCTTTCTGTAACTATTTTTGTCTGTTTCAAATGTTAATAAAAATACAGCAACAACTGTTGCTGTGCAGGTGAAAGACCTTTGCAAAGGTTACCTGGTCACATTTCTGTAACTATTTTTGTCTGTTAAACTCTTACTAATGAGGTACAGCTAATGCGTGTTAAAATGCTTTAAAATGAAAAAATAATGAAGTAATACAAACACAAAAAGTGCTGCATAAAAATGCATAATTTACCTTTCTTGCCATGTAATTTACTCAACCCTGCAGCATAATTTGAACCTGAACTGTCGCATATTTCCAGTGGCCCTGGTTATAAAGTAGCAGCATTTAAGAAAGGTTTGTGTAGACACATCAAATGGGGTCAAAGTTATTAGCAAAACAATAATATTTCCGAAGGAAACGCTGACCTAACTATAACTACCCAGTGGCAACCGCCACTGGTTTATATATATATTCAGATATAAATAAAAGTTACAGAGACGTTATAGTTAGGTTTAGATTTCACACACACTTAACCATAGAAATTCAGCAGTTGTAGTTATCTCAAGTAACTAGAACTCGTGCCCTACAGTAACTAGAACTTGATCCCCCACCATGCAGTTTTCTCATCAATACTTTCACTGAAAATGTTGCAGTGATGTCAATAATGTTGTAGATGATTTCTTGACTGTTGTAACATGTGGGTTAATTAGCAGTGCATGGCAAGGGCACAAGTTATAGTTACCTTAGGGCACAAGTTACCCCTTGGCCGTTGGCAGCGAGGGTTGGTTCGCACACTAAAGATGCCATAACACTTGGCTTGGTCTATATGCCAAGACTCGAGATCCAATTAATTGTGAGATTAGAAATGATATTTCTATGTTTGGAATTTCATGGCTGAAATTTCAGGCCTTGATTACGCCTGTTTTGGAACTCGACCTAACCAATATGTGGAGGAAACAAATATAAGTGTTACTCATGATGTATGTTTGGCATTTGTGCCCTGAAGAGGTCCTAATGGTTTGGGATGAAACATGTTGGCTGTGTCCTTGTCCTTGTCCAATTTTCAAAACTCAATCAAGAATTAACGTTTTTACAACATCTTTTCGGTGATATTTCTATTTAAAATCATGCAACTCTGCTCCTCAACTCTCTGTGTGATATTAGGCCTCTTTCCTACTCTCAATTTTTACTAAGTGTTAGCGGAGAGTACTTCTCCTTCCTATTGAGTGATTTGTAAGTATTAGGACAAACTTTTGGGACGTTTGGCCCTGGAATTAGCACTTTTTCTGTGGGAACTACACAGAGTGCAGTGATATTAAACCAAAACCGTTCTTGTGGTATTTTTATAACCTGCAGTCAACCCCACATCCTGCATGGCCTTCAGGCAGCTGCAGCAGGGGGGTTGTTCACAAGGCAGCCAACTCAGAAGGGTGGCACGCAACCCCTTCCCTGGGCTGATTTCAGTCCCGGAGTACCCATCCTCTGGGGTCTGGCGTATTTGGTGGGGGACAGGGGGCATGTGTCCCCCCTTGGGCCTATTTTGGACCCAGGGACCCCATCTTCAGGGGCCCACCACTGTATTTATGGTAGAAGGGTATGCAGCCCCCTTTCTCTGGCTGATTTCATCCCTGGGGACCACATCTCCCAAGGCCACTGCCATATTGTAAACAGGGAGGGGTGCACACAGCCCCCCAGCCAGGTAGATTTTGACCCTGGGGACTCCATCTCCCAGGGTCCAACACCATGCAGCCCCACTCACACGGTCATATTATAACAGGGAGGGGTGCACACAGCTCCCCTACCTAGGTGGATTTTGACCCCAGGACCCCATCTCCCAGGGGTATGCAGCCCCCCTCACAAGCCCAATATTGGCCCCAGAGACCCCATCCCAGAGGGCCTGGCAAATTGCTAGAGGGGAAGTGGGGCCACACTGACCCCTCCTGGAGCCTATTTTGACCATGAAGACCCCAACCCCCTGGCCAAGCAACCAAAGGGTGGCTACACTGGTGTCCACCAAGGACACCCAACATATCCTTGTTGGGACAGTTAGGGAAGCCCCAGGGCCCCTGCCACTACAGGCATCTCCCTGCATGCAGTGGGAGCCAGTTAAAAATGCAGTATCCTGTGCTGGGAATAATCTTCAGATGTGCTTCCCTGCCCGCATCAAAACAGATCTGATCTCCGCGCCCAGTTAGCTGGAGCATTTATAAAGCTCCCACCAGCTGGAAGCAGACTTCGTGTTTGCTTTCGCTTGGCAGGAGCAAACACAAGTTTCTCTGCCTGCACCAGTGTGGGCTAGGAATTCTCTATGTCTCGGGGGTGGGCACCACAGGACACAGCAGGAGCTGGCCCTGGGGGAAGGGGATCCTAGGGCCGTATATGGCTCCAGAAGCAGGGCCCAATTTGCTCCCTCCCCATTGCTTTTGTGGCCGGTCCAAGTGGATGGGTTCCCGGGGCTGAAATAGATGCTGTGAGGGGGGCTGCATTTCTTCCAGTCCCCCTTTTTAAGTTTGCCGGGCCTCAGAGGAATTTGTCTCCGGTTCCCAAATTGGCCTGAAAGGGGGTGGTCACGTGCCATCCTTCTAGTTTGGGCCACCAGGACAGGGTCCCCAGGGGCCGAAACCAGAACGGCCTTGTGCACCCCCCTCCCCAATAATAATACAAATAATTCCCCCAGGGACCTGGCCCATCCAGGGGCAAAAAAAACAACAAGCATAGTAGACGAAGCTTGTTTTAAGAAAAAAAAAGATTTGCAGTGGATCCAAGGATCCTCCGTGAAGTTGCAGCAAAATAAAAAAATACATTCCAGGCCTAGGGGTCAGGGCTTTCCTATCCTACCCCTTTTGTTTTTTTAAAGTTTTTTCTCCAAGTCCCAAGATGGTGGCAGCCAATCTCAGCATCAGATCTGTTGGATCTGGGTACCCTCCATGCCCCTAGATATATATATAAATCTTTATTTTAATAACTTCAAAACTACAGAACAGATTTGCACAAAATTACACAAAGAGATCTTTCTGGACCAAGATCTAACTTTTTGCTAAATTTAGTGTAAGCGGTTCGGGCTGTAAACGTGTCTAAAATCCCCATGGGAAATTGCACAGGAAAAAAGTATTTTTTGATCTCCCTTTTTCACGTCCCCCACTTGAGGAAACTTCCAGACAGCTCCTGAATTAAGTGGCAAACTGGTTTTTGAAATTTTGTGAAGATTCATCAAACAGAGCCAAAACAAAAAACGCTTGTCCCATGGAAGTTTGGTTTTAACTATAACTGGCGACCGCTAGTAAGTAATATATATATACACATACACATATAAAACAATAACCTTTTAGACTTAGAGTGGTGAATAAAATATGCAAAATAGGAAGAAGAGAACTCTGGGTAGTTTCCAAATTTAAGTGAATTTAGGTGAGGAGCAGCTCTTATATAGAGCACCCTGCCACAGCAGCGACACTCGAAATCTGCTCACCTCAAACGTCTGTATTTCTAGCAAAGTTTTTAGAGCATAGGATTAGCACAGTGCCATCCACGCCGAGTTAGAAAGGGATGGTTAAGCCTTTTGCCATTTATACAGCAAAGTCTTTAAGCATAGGATTAGCAAAGTACCATCCACCCTGCTTAGATAGGTGCGTTGGTATATTTGACTTGGGTAGAAATGGAAGTGCATGTCAATATTCATCAAGTACAAAAACACTTTGGCAATGGGGCCTACATGCATAGGGTTGCTATCTAGTACTGCAAAATGACAAAAGCCTTTCACCACTCCAGGCACAGTACAGACTTTGCTGTATAATTATCCCTTTCTAGCTAGGCATGGATGGCACTTAAACTCATGCTGTCGAGGAATGTAAGTGACATGCTTAAAGCTGGAAAGTTTGGGACATATTAACAAGGGCCAGCGATAATTATCACTGGCCCCACATAGCGCTAGAAATATTATCGCAGGCTATTGCTGAAAATGATCGCCATGATAACGCTATATTTACAATGCATAGCGCTATGGCGATAATATTTCAGCGATAGCAGTGTTTACCATGGAACATCGCTGGTTTTCCAGCGATGTTCCATCGAAAACAGCGATAAAATTGCTGATAGGACCCTGTGGTCGTATCAGCATAATCCACCTACCATTGTTAGTATGCCTTAGTCTGGAATTTAACAGATGTTAAATTCCAGCATTAAGGCCGAGGTAGCGCGATTTTTTTTATCGCTGCATCTCCTTGTTAATATCGCAAAGCTGCCTTCACAATATTTTCATGTGTTGTTGTCACAGTCACGCCTTCTTTGCATCTCATTAGCGATGCGAGGCTGTGAAAAAAAGGGCTCTACATCAAGGAAACACGCGCTAGCGTGTCCTTGATGATATTGCAATATAATTATCCTAAAATGGACGCTAAAACGGCGATAATTATATCGCCAGCCCTTGCTAATATGCCCCATAGTGCTTAATTCATGGCATGTCTAGGGAGATTACCTCAATATTTCACGTGATCCCCATGTTCCAAAACTCCCAAAGTAAGCGGAAGATGCCTGATTTTTGTTGTTAGACTTGTTTTTTCAGAATGTATTTTACACCAATGCAAGTTATCAGGAAAGTAAAGTTGTCCTGTCTCTCAAACACATTGAGGGCCTTATTCTGATGCAGTTTGGAAAGCTTCCCGACCGAATGGGTTTGGGAATGTTTTCCAACCGAATTGGAACTGAAAAGTCCAACCGACAGAGTACGTTGCATTCGGATGCTTCCAGATACAATTTGGTTTGAATCCCATTGAGTTCTAAGGGAGCCTATGTTCCTAACCACATCGTAATCGGGCCCTAGGTGGGAATGCTTTCCGAACCGCATCGTAATCAGGCTTTCGGTTGGAAAGACACGTTCCCGATACAATTTGGATGGAGCACTTGCCATTAGGAGGCCTTCCTAATCGCATCAGAATCAGGCCCTAACTGTTATTAAGTATTGACATATGTACTTGCACCATAGGTACTTCCAGTACAAATTTCTTTCAGTATACAAACATTTCCAGACAGGCCTGCTCTCTCCATGAGCACAGGGAAGTAAAACATTATGTACTGCATAGTGGAACCATTTGGAAGAAAGAAAGAGTGACATTTAAAAAAAATAATCAGAGGAGTTTATTTGGCTTGCATTGAACTGGAGGCAATTGTAGGAAGGATACAGCTAAAATAAAGCTGTTTTTGGTTTAACAAATCGAGAGTCACCCTGCTTAGATAGGTGTGTTGGCACATTTGACATGAGTTGAAATGGAAGTGCATGCAAATATCCTTCAAGCGCAAAAAAGACTTTGGCAATGGGGCCTACATGCATAGGGTTTGATATCTAGTCCTGTAAGTGGGATAAAAAAGTTTGAGAGGGTACTCTATAAAAGGCATGGGCAAAGAAGTGTTTATTAGAGGCACCACCTTAATAATATGAAACACCCTGCATATGATTATAATACATTCATTAGCTTCATCCCAATAATTTTCAGGAAGATAAATGAAAGTACTCCCGGGGCCGGTCTTCCATCCCCCACCCGTCCCAAAAAAATAACCAAGTAGGGAGCCGTGGCTATCAGTCAATAGGTCCAGAGAGCCGCGGGTCGTAAAAGTGTGGGAACCACTGTATTACATTGTTCCTAAAGCCAAAATATTCACAGCAGTTGTGTCTTACGCGAACTATTTCGACATAAGGGATGTTCTTAATGACCGATTTGACGTGTGCGCTACACACATGTAGGACAGTGTTACAAGATGTCTCCTTACAAAACTTGGTGCGTTATTTCTTGTTCTTAGCTTTGATTAACCTTTGGACTTACTTGCGCTCACTATTCGTGATTGAATTTATACAATGCCTAGGGTTACATACAGAAGAGAAGAACTCGCACAGGATTTATTTGGCAGAGGATTCACACCATCGAATCCCAGTGAACATCAAAGTACTGGATTATGAGCCTGCTTTTTTAAATTGGAGCGTGTAAAAAAGGAAAGAATTAGCACGGTGGTGGGATGGAGTTACGCTACAGCAGTAGATAGACAACAAACAAATCCCAAGATGATTGCGTATTTTCATATTCCCCACTCTTAAAGATTTTAGTGAGGAGTTACTAGCAGTCTGAAATAGAAATACTTGAACAAGATATTGAGGCAATAGAATGTGTGGAGTTGATTGAGAAAAACGATGATATTCTAAATAGGGTAATAGAAAATCACCAACAATATTTGAAAGACAAAAAGATGAGGGAAATATAGTGCGATGATTGTGATTATAGAGAGGGACGCATCTACGCATTTGCAGGAAAATATGACAATATTGACATAGTGAAGGACAGAAAGAGGGCTAGATAGGAGAGTGAGTGCCAAATCGGCCAGTAGCAGCTCCACAGCCTCTTTGAATAGTACCACCTCCAGTAATGTAACATCTGAGAACCCTTTAGGGGAATGTGCCTCGACCTTTCAAAAGGAATTAGAGAGGTTACAAATAAGCCACAGACAACACAAGAAAGAGGTAAAAAGACCAGAAGAGGTGGGAGGAGGGGGAAAGGGAAAACAAACAGAGAGAATGGAGGTACAGGCCAGCTCAAAGAGAAGCCAGTTGATGAGTTCTCTGGGATGGTCAGTAATTGTAACACTGTGATTCCTAACTTCCAGTCAATCGATCGGCATGATATCGATACCCTTAAGGACTTACGAATCATCGAAATCATCAATTACTTGGATAAACTTCTTTGTGTAAATGAGACTGAAATACTGCAAAAGGTTTAAACTTTTGTTCAGCACAAAGATGTGACAAGTTGATGTATACAGCACAAAGATGTGACACAGTTGATGTATATGTTGATTTATTCAAATGTACAATATCTTTGAAATTAAAGGAATTTTTTTCACAACGATCACATAGACCTGAAGTCCATGTTTCTGAGCGACATCTAACCGAACATACCATCTCTGATGTACGAAATGTATAGAGACTTTTATCTATTGAGAATGATGAAATGGTTGATATGCGATCCTTATTATATGATCTTGATATAACAGAGAGTTTGCATGTGGACATTGGTCTCAAGCCTAAATCAAAGTTTACTCCTTCGACAGCTTAGCATCAAAATATTGATGTATTTAGTGAGAAAGTGACTCATGAATTACATCCATTAAACACTCATGCAAGCTTTGGGCCACAGCCCAGATTCAATGTTATGTATGAGGAGGCACTTTTCAGATTGCAGAATGACAACTTTATTGTGATTAGGGAGGCAGGCAAGGGCGACAATGTGGTCGTCATGAATAGGGCTGACTACATAAAAGAAATCATCCGCCAGCTAAGCGACCGCCAGTGCTATGAATACATTACAACTAATCCTATCAAAAAAACTCACTACATACATCAATATAAAACTGAGTGAATGGAGGGACGTTTGTATGTTATTGGATGATGAATATTGCTATTTACTGGTAGGAAAAGCAAAATATCCTTGCTTTTATATCTTGCCCAAGGTCCACAAGGAAGGTGATTTCCTGCCAGGGAGACCCTGGGGTGGTGTCCCTGACAGAGTTTGTCTGAATTTGTGGACATAAAATTACAGACATAGATGAAATTTGGACTTATGGCAGTATAATATCTTCTGGATAGAGATGAAGCTGACCATTTTGAATACAACTCCATGATTCTGGATATGTTTGATATTATTCTGTCTAAAAACTATTTTCTACATGATGGTAAATGGTACCATCAATTGCAGGGGACTGCTATGGGTTCCCAGTTTGCTCCCTCTTATGACGGCCTGTTTATGGGCTAGTGTGAGCGGGATCATGCCCGAGGCAAAGGTGTCTCCCCCTGGACTCAACACACAGTTTTCTGGGGGAAGTACATTGATGACATCATCTGCCTTTGGGCGGGTGCAACAGATGCATTGCACAATTATTTCTTCTATTCGAATGATAATCCTTACAATATTAAATTGACAATGCACCTTCATACGGATAAGATCAAATTCTTGGATCTTCACTTCTATGTTAAAGATGGGGTTATACGTAACACCATGTTTCATAAGAAGACATATTGTGACAGTGTCGTACATGCATCTAGCGCACATGCCAAATTGGTCCTTAATATGGTGAAATGTTTTGTGTAAGACACAACTGCAGTAAAGATATTGGCTTTAGGAGCAATATAATAGACACCAAAAGAAGGTTCCTGCATAGAGGTTATGATGCCAAGATGTTAACAACGGTGGAAACAAGGGTATATCAATTCCCTAGGGAAGAAATACTGCAGACCACCAAGTGCAACAGAAGGATTGGCTTAGTGAATGAACATAGAAAGTTGCTCTTCTACACCAAGTATTCAGTACACAGTGATAAGATTTATAGGATTCTAAAGAAACATTGGCCTCTCCTCTTGGACATCCCAGGGTTACGCCCCTCAATAGAACAACATCCTATGGTGGTATTCAAAAGGGGACGTACACTTAGAGACTCTCTCTGTCCTAGTTACATTACATCGACACAGAGAGAAACACGGTTACCCTCTAAACCATTTGGCTTCTACACGTGCAATTCCTGCAACATATACCCATTCACTAAAAATAAGACAAAAGATTTTAGGTTTAATACCTCACAAATATACAAAGTGAAATATTTTATCAACTGTAATACATGTGATGTGATATATGTGATTGGCAGCAAATGCAACAGGATTTATATTGGCAGCACTTCACGTTAAGAATACTCAAGTTAAGAATACAAGAGCACCACAGAGCACTATAGAATGGGGATGCAAGATATCCCATGACTGACCATTATAGGGTTATCCATCCTAATGATTCTATTTTCAGTTTTTTTGGCATTGATCACATTATTGAGAATCCATGCAGAGGGGAATGGGAATTGATGTTAAGGCAAACTGAGACTAAATGGATATGCCGTTCATGGGCCATTTTCGATGGACACAACACTGACAATGAATTCCATTAACTTTTGGGTTAAGATTGTGTACACCATGACTCTTTGATTTATACTGATCACTTAGTACGCACGGGCACGTAATTTACACTAACCAAATATATATTTTATACTTTGGAGGATTTATATCGAGGTGTATTTACCCATGTACGGTACCCATGTTTGTTTTTAGATCACACCTAATCACTTTATTTAAGTTCTTTATATAGGGAGGTTAGGTCATTACCTCACTTTGCTTATACCTGGCATTCATAGTATATGCAGCTCCTTCCCTCATTGTGGAGAACGGGACCCTTTGCCTCAAAATTATGGTGCAGTCCGTTTTACAATAATATATAACCTATTCCTTTCTCACTTTTATAGTCTTTCTAACATAACTCTAAATAAATAAAATAAATAAATATCAACATATACAAACTGTTTACATAGCATTCGTGAGACTGTTTGATCTTCTTTGTCATACTTCTTTTACTGAGCCCATACTTATCCGCTTGTGACCTCGCCTTAATTTACCTTTCCATCACGGCTGCCACCTGTTCATCTATATCGAGTGTCTTTGGACTTTTTGTATGTGGTGCCGTCATTACCCAGTCCGGTATGAGATGTGCTTCTGGGGTTTTCATTTCTATGCGATATACATTTTTAGTGCTCATGATATTGCTGTTCTATTCCCTATATATTTACATGAGTTTGAAGATTATGCCATTGACCATCACAGGTTGCCGGAGTCTCTTAGAAATTCAAATATGGCGACCATTCGTGCATTTCATTTAACTACCAGGGATAGTTTTCCAGTGGCAGATTTAGCTGCCAGCTGCTCTCTGTTAACATAGAGAGATTTAAATAGGGCCATGACGCCGTGGTCGAGTGTTTAACTTTTTGACCCATAACAGGCAACCGGGATGCTTATCAAGGTAGGGTTCATGTGTGAGTGGCTGAGCACTGCAATTTTCACATAGCAAGTAGTCTGTCCTCAGTCACGGGCCGTTAATATCGTTCATGTTAAAGCACTCGTAATTGGGTACCGTGTTTGAAGGACTTTTTCGTTATTTTGTAACTGACTAACCTACTTGTTATCTTGTTTACGCTAAGTTTTTGATAAGCAGTGATGGAACATTCATCTTAGAGTGCTTTGGATCTGTACTGCGCATGCATATTAGAATTGCCTGAGTGCCCTTCACTTTGTTATGGACCAGTTAATTTTTTGGTTCCTCTTAGTTAACTTTATGATAGGAAGCAACAAATTATTTGCTTTGCTTGTTGGTTTTAGGTGTACTCTTTACTGTTACCTACACGTGACTATGCATTGTCTATTAATAAAAACATCACTAAACAGACAATTATTTTCATTTGATTAGTCACGTTATAAGACTACGCATTTGTTTTTTAACATTTATATTGTAAATTAGGCACTATCCAATTGAAATGTATAATCTTGTGTTACTATGTTTTTTATGGGTTATTCATCCAATCCAATTTTTGGACCTGATCTTAGCCCCTACCTCTGGAAGTACTTTGCTATTTATCTTGGTCCATCCCTTTTTTGGTGAATATAACATATTATTACACTAGGGCTTCAGCCTTCCAACATGACATGTTAGGCCCTATATTTAGGGGTCATCTTTTTGTTATAACTATTGATAGATAGTACTCATTTTACATGTTTGTAGAGGTTTTAATAATTTCCTTTCTTTTAGGAATTCTCTATTTATGTTTACTCTATGTGATTTTTTTGTGAAAAGCTCCCCTCGCTTTATGTTATTCATCACATATATGGGTCAATCTCCTTCTTTCAACCCTTACTAGCTAACAGCTTTGGGGCTATCTATTGTGCATACTACACCAAGGGATTATGTTTCTATAACTCACTTGGATTGAGAACTGTTAACACACAAGAGGAAATTAATAGCACTCAATTACTTAATCACCAAACCATGTTATGAGGACACAAAGATTCAAAGGGAATTGTTTATTTGATCATAAGAAAATAATGAGGTACGGTTTTATCTATGTATACCTTTGGTTAAAGTAACGTAAATACAGATCTCTGGGTGTTTAATGGCCTTTTTCTCTACATCCCTTAACAGTTATTGGGCGGTGGTAGGTTTTCTAATTTATAGACCACCTGGCCCGGCCAGGTCATTTGTTAAAGCTTTGGCAGAGGTGCTACCTCCTTATGCCATCCGGTACTCGACCTTTGTGGTCCTAGGGGGCTTGAATCTACATTTTGAGAGAAAGCTCAGCCAAGAAGCCTCAGCACTAAAAAAAAGAACTAGAGGTGCTAGGCCTATCACATCTAGTCCATGCCCCTACATATATTTTAGGGGATACACTCTTGATAATATCTTTTCAAACAGTTCTCAGATAAAAGCCCTGCCCCTGGTTCCTGTAGTGTGGTCTGACCATTCCATCCTTCCTTTTCAGATCATGTAGTCCTGGAAAGATGCAGGCCCGCTGAAAAAGCAGACTGGGGCACAAATGACTCGGAAATGGTCTCAACTAGCTCAAGAGGCCTTTACGGCAAAACTGACATCTAATACCCCGATGCTTGATGCCTGTCCACAGATAGCCAACAAACAAATACATTCCTGGATTACGGAATTAGTGGCCTCCTTAGCGCCACTGAAATCCTGTAATAGTCCATGTCACAACCCATCCGAGGAATGGTTTTCAGAAGAATTATTCATTCTTAAAAACAATGTAGAACGTCTCTGGAGGAGGAACTATCTATCTGAGGACAAAATAAATTATGCTTTGAAAAAATACCACAAACAGATTAGGAGAAAATGCCAGGAATTGTATTGAATCCACTAAGATTGCTCCTAAGGACATTTTCCGTATTGTAAAAGAGCTTACCTCCCTCAAGCGTGTTACGGTACTGATGCCCTCTTCCATTGAAAATTGCAATTAAGTGGCAAGCTTTTTTGTTGAAAAAATAGAGAAAATTCATGCCACTTTCCAGAGGTCAGCAGAAATTATAAATTCTTCCCCCCACAGGATGAACTATCACGTGAAGGGCTGTTTGAGTTCCAAGCTCCTACTGTGGAGAATATACTTCAGCTTCTTTCAGCATTTAAAAGTGGTTCTCCCACAGATACTATCCCACCTAACATGTTGTTATGAGGGAGGAAGCTATTGCTCTGGTGCTTACAAACTTGTTGCATTCCCCTTTTTGCCCAGTGCAGGTCCCAAGTCACTGGAAATATGGTATAGTGGTCCCTCTGGTGAAAAAATTCTCCTTGGATCCTGCGCTTCCTGAAAATCTAAGACCTGTGCGTTGCTCCCTCTCTTTGCCAAAATAGCAGAAAAAGTCCTTAATCTTCAATTTCATTGAAGATAACCAGGTGCCTCGCAAGGCCCAATCTTGTTTCAGACCTTATATAGCACCCAACCTGCATTTCTTCTAGCCACCGAATCACTGAAAATTGCCACAGACGTAGGTAAGATGATACCAAAGAGGATGATGGACGGAGCATTTGATCAAATCAAACACTCACCCCCAGACAACTGATCTGGGTTTAATCCATCATCATTCTTTAGCTCACTCCACCACCCCAGTTCAGACATGGCCATATAGAAATCAGTCTGACCCTGTGCCTCATGGGAACAGTCCAGCGCCGAACTGCCAAGCCATGTCTTCCCTGGACCAGAAACAAGCATCCTGGGACCGGTTTCGGGTTCATAACCCTCATCAGCCAGGCTATCTTGAATCCAGTGGCAAAGTGAGCAAGGGACCCACGTCTGGGCATACCCTACCAAGTTAGGGCGAACAAAGCAATACCAAAGGGGATGATGGACGGAGCAATTGAGCAAATCAAACACTCACCCCCAGTCAACTGATCTGGGTTTAATCCATCATCATTCTTTAGCTCACTCCACCACCCCAGTTCAGACATGGCCATATGCAAATCAGTCTGACCGTGTGCCTCATGGGAACAGTCCAGCGCCGAACTGCCAAGCCATGTCTTCTCTGGACTGTAAACAAGCATCCTGGGTCCGGTTTCGGGTTCATAACCCTCATCAGCCAGGCTATCTTGAATCCAGTGGCAAAGTGAGGAAGGGACCCACGTCTGGGCATACCCTGCCAACTTAGGGAGAACAAAGTGATAATAAAAAGGGAATGTTGGGCGGAGCGTTTGAGCAAATCAAACACTCAGCCCAGTCAACGGATCTGGGTTTAATCCATCATCATTCTTTAGCTCACTCCACCACCCCAGTTCAGACATGGCCATATGCAAATCAGTCTGACCCTGTGCCTCAAGGGAACAGTCCAGCGCCGAACTGCCAAGCCATGTCTTCCCTGGACTGGAAACAAGCATCCTGGGTCCGGTTTCGGGTTCATAATGACCATCAGCGAGGCTATCTTGAATCCAGTGACAAAGTGAGCAAGGGGCCCAAGTCCGGCATACCCTGCCAACTTAAGGTGAACAAAGCGATACCAAAGGGGTTGATGGACGGAGCGTTTGAGCAAATCAACCACTCACCCCCAGTCAACTGATCTGGGTTTAATCCATCATCATTCTTTAGCTCACTCCACCACCCCAGTTCAGACATGGCCATATGCTAATCAGTCTGACCCTGTGCCTCCTGGGAACAGTCCAGCACCGAACTGCCAAGCCATGTCTTCCCTGGACCAGAAACAAGCATCCTGGTACCGGTTTCGGGTTCATTACCCTCATCAGCCAGGCTATCTTGAATCCAGTGGCAAAGTGAGCAAGGGACCCACGTCTGGGCTCAGACGTTAGTCCCTTGCACTCCTTGCCACTTGAATCAAGCTATCCTGGCTGAAGAGGGGTGAAACCCCGAAACCGGTACTGGGATGCTTGTTTCCAGTCCAGGGAGGACCTGGCTTGGCAGTTCGGGCTGGACTGTTCCCATGAGGCACAGGGTCAAGACTGATTTGCATATGGCTGGGTTCAAACTGGAATGGCATGGTGAGCAAAAAAAACGATGGAATTAGGCCCAGATCTCTGTACTGGGGTGAATGTATGACATTGTTCTGCATTCTGTCCATCAACTGCTGTTTTTGCATTTGTCACCCTGAAGGTAAGATGGCAGCTCAGATCCTGCTGGACTTGAGTGCCATTTTTGACACGGTATCCCACAGCCTTCTTTTGGAACGACTGTGGGATATTGGAGTCAGAGGTGGTACTTTGCATTGGAATAATAGATTTCTGCAAGATAGGTCTTTCCAAGTCTTTCAACGGCCTTTCACCTCTGAGACCCGACCTCCGCTGCAAGGGGTGCCACAGGCCTTGACTTTGAGCCCAACGTTGTTCAATGTTCACATGAGCCCTTTAGCGGAGGTAGTGGCAAAACATGGGGTGAAATTATTACATTATGCTGATGATACTCAACTGATTATCTCTCTCGAAAAAAATATGCTGAGGCAGCGCCTAGGCTTAGAGCTTGCCTAATAAATCTGGGTAATTGGATGAAATTAAATTGTTTGCAAATAAATGCTGGCAAAACCGACATTGTGATAGTTAGCAAACAACCCTCTATTGGTCTAATACCTGGTCGCCGTCTGAACTAGGGTCGACCCCAGTCCCTAAATCCAAGATTAAAAACACAGTGGTGTGATTTGACACCACGGTATCATTTGTGGAACAGATATCAAGTGTGGCCAGCACGTGTTTTGGCCTACTGAGAATGTTACGTAACATTTTAGATCTGTTACCTCTAGCAGCAACAAAAATTATTATCCAGGCCTTGATTATCTCCCGCCTGGATTACTGCAATGTTCTATACTTAGGGATCACTAAATCCAGAATGCAAACGTTGCAGAGAGTTCAGAATGCTGCAGCCCATTTACTATTGAACATCTCAAGGCGAGCCCCTTAGGCGGCTGCACTTGTAGAACTTCGCTGGCTTCTGGCACAGGACAGAGTTTTAAAGCCTTATGCTTTTGTCGCAGAATCTCTAATGAGAAGGGTCCGAGTTATTTGTTCTCCTTAATAACCCCTTATAGACCTATCAGGAATCTTAGGTCTACGGGCACTGCTAGGTTGACTGTTCCTAAAGTACAGAGAGCCCGCTTGGGAGGTAGATCATTCAGCTTTTCAGCAGCAAAAATATGGAACCAACTGCTGCTGGATCTCAGGATGCAGCCTTCAGAAGTACTGTTCTGTAGGAACTTAAAACATGTTTTTTCAGAGCATCCCAGGCCCATTAGTGATGCAGCAGTGGACTGGGTGTTTTACCGCCGGCAAGGAGGAAGAATATCTAGCGCGGGGACGCTCCGATTGGAGTAACCAGGCGCTCTATAAACTGCTAATCTAATGTAATCTATGGAAAAACATTTATTTAGAGATAAACTGATTCATTGGTTAGCACCATTGTCGAGTTACTGAAGTTATTAATGATAAATACTAAATCTCATATTAAGCATTTAGTTGACATAAAGGCTGCAGCAACATGATACCCTGTTAGGGATACCTAACATCTGGTACTAATAAATTGTGAGAACCCCATACATATATGGTCATAGAAACATGATTTTAACTTGATGAGTTCATTTTAAGGTTCTGACAGGTATTAACTTTATATATGTAGGTTAACATTTTAACTTTTTGCTTTTATAATGATTTAGTGTTGTCTACTATGAAATGTTATGTCTTTTGTATCATAAAATTGTTTTTGTGCTTGTTGTTTATGTCCATCCGTATATTTGTTATGTTAGTCTATATAGTCATTCCATGTCACTTGTATATAACACCTTTCCCATTTGTTGTAAAAGTACAATATGTTTTTTTTTAATGTGTCAGTTGTGAATGTGTTATTCGTGTCTTTTGTATGTTACGTACAGCCCTGATGGAGTTCAAAAAACTTTTCTTTGAACAAAACACATTGGCTGAAAGTTTGTAAAACAAACAAGATTGTTCATATATATGGATTTGAGACAAAGGTGAAATATAAATGAAAGCACAAAGTGTGCAACACATATTGGATTTACATGGACTCATTTGATTTCCGGGTGCACCTTTTCATGTGTAATTACAATTTGTTTCTGCTGGACAGTGGTACCAAACAATGGCAGGCACCAGTAAAGTAGTGCAGTGGACTTAATTTATTGGAAACTCCGATTGAGGTGCGGTTATTGTGGTACACCGTTGTTTCTTGTTCCATCCTTTCCAATTACACTAACAATACTAACACCTACATTTAAAATATTAATTTAAATATATCAAATGGATTAAAAAGGGATATTATTTACAACTGAGTTAAACAAAACAATATGAAAAACAACACTTTTCTTGAAAATGATGCTATATATCAGAACACGATATTCTTATCTATATTTTGGTAAAAACAATATTTTTTAACAACATTTATGTCCCACAATATTTAAAACTCTATAATTTGGCGAAACACCCAGCCTGACACTCCCCTATTTTTAATCTCAACCTCCATCTCTATTCTTTCAAGTTCTGTAACTTTCACAATTCTTGTTTTCATCTATAAACTGGTTTATTTTGCTCAAAATCCATAATGTCATTACCTTATGGGCATTGTCTTTTTCTTTTTTGTGAGGCCTGGAGAGATTGCTTACTACCTCCCCTTAAATGAAATACTACCTCAGTTCATTCACACTCTGTAACCTCTGCTTATCTAGGAGGTGCACCCATGGCTAGAGAACCAGTGACACCAGGAAACCAATACGCATTGCCTGATGAATCAGGCAGGTGAAATCTCCTGTGGGTCTCAGCAAACCTGCAGGAAGGAAGCCCTTAAACTGCTGATGACGAAATGCAAAATCGAAAAGACAAGACATTGTATCTTCTCCATCCGAGCACTCATGGTCTGGAATTACTTTCCCATATCCATCAAGACTGTCCTAACCCTCCTAAAATTTAGGACAGTAAAGACAATACAAAATCTTTAGATAGCTGCACAGTAACATCCCACTCTCTGAACACAATTTACCCTCCAATAACTCTTTCACTGTATATTTGCCTTTGACCCTGTATGGTCTTACTCTGTGTTTTGGCTAGGTTCAGTTATGCAGATACCACAGACATACATACATAGGAGGCACACAAGTGATAGTGGATGGTTAGTCAACAAGGTATTCTGAACTCGTTATTGCAACAAGAAACTCATGCTGGAAATATTTTATAGTGAAGCGTTCTTCGATTATCATCCGGATCACAGCCTGTTGCTTAGTGCTTCTACTTTTTCTTGAGTTGCAGGCATGATTTCAAAGCTACTGCAGTCCACTCACAAGCGATTAACCTCACCTGCTCCCTAGAAATTTAATATCCCTAAATGCAGTGCTTGAATAGGCCCTTTAATATGCTCTTAGTTAAACCTGTTTTCTGATTGCCCCCATTTTTCTGGCCATCGGTTTAGTCCTTACATATTTCAGAGATGTCAGGGTATTTCTAAGTTACGGGACTACTGCTAAGTGGACAATCTTGGACAGCATGTCAGTTATCTTTCTCAACATGATCGCAAACGTCTATCAAGAAAATTGCTTGCAGGTGGAATGAGAAACAAGAGTGGGCCTATAGAAAGTCATGTTTTGGTTTCATAACATGGGGGTACCATTCACATCAGTTACCAAGTTATCAGGTCACAGTGCGTTTTCATGCTTTTATATCTAGATGGTGTGTTGTCATAAAAGAGGAGCCCACTATCTTGGGAGAACAAGTATGATTAGCAACAAAACTCCAAAATTGTGTTTTCGTTTCATAATAATTTAAGAGACCTAGGCCACAAATCATGTTTGAAAGACAAGTTGTCCTGTTTTTTTAATGGCTTTGGTGAGGTGATCCCTATAGGTACTGGAATCTCAAGTAGTTCATCAGGAATTTGATGAGAGGCATTCAAGGGGAATCACCCACATACTTATGTCACTAATCTAGTATTGTAGGTCTCTCCAGACATTTAAAGTTTCAACTTAAGAAGAGGACATGATTTCCTAGGGGAAAAATACAAATTAAACCAGAAGTTATACAATTTAGGTGCCTAGAACTGCACAGCAATCTTTCTTTCTAGCTGTAAAGTCAAATACAAGTGGACCAATGTTCACACCGAGTACTCAACTAAAGAGCTGCTTGTTATTTCCTTTGTGACCTGTAACTTCACAAAATATCTAAGAGAACATGGTTAAGATCTCTTGCATTGTTGACAAAAAATTTAGGGAATGTTTTCTACAATATAGATTCTCAAGGATGGGCTGCAAGAGACCGCCATAATAGTTGTTCCCTATTCCGCTACACTTAGGTGACAATCGGTTTAACTTGGTATTTTCATGAAGCATATTTTTGCGCACCGGCATTTTTACAGGGGGAAAAACCATGGTCCATCTAGCATTGTGCATATATCTGCCTCAGTTCAACATTTAAGCACTTTAATTGTCTATAGCGATCTATTTATGTATACTCCAGCCGCCCGTATGACAATTTTGCATTTTAGACATTAGGGAAAAGATCAGCCCCTGATCAGTCATTTTGATCCATTTAATATTTGTATTTAGCATCTTTTCTTTTATATTTCGGAACGAAAAAAAAAAAAGTGAATGACAAGGGATAAGATGTCCAAGCGCTGAAGTAGATGTATGACAATTTTTCTTGTATTTGTTTATTTATTTTTCTTCTATCTTTAACCTTGTTGAATTGTATGTTTGATCATGTTTATGGTTTTAATTGGCTAATAAACTATTATTATTATTATTATTGATTCTCAATCTGAACAGAACAGCCCCTGATGATCAACAACAAACAGTGTTATAAACAGTAGCGACTCGCCGAGGGAGTGATGCAGGGTGGTGGGGCGGGCGGGGAAGGGGCAGGGTGGGCTGTAGTAAACTCTGGAATATGGCAGAATGGAGTTAGGTAAATAAATAAAACAATTTCAATTGCGTGGTGCAATTCCAACTCGGCGATGCAGCCCCCATAATGTAAATTGTTTTATTTATTTACTTAACTCAGTACTGCCGTATGGCGGAGTTTACTACCCCCCCACGCCCCTCACTGGTAATAGAGGAATACTTCTAGAGCTTGATTGATGAATTCTTGCCGTCATTTTAAGCTAATCTCTTTTGTGTCCCAACTGAAATCAAAACTTTCTCATTTCTTTATCTGGATATGAGAGCCAGCTGGAAGGGCCATGGATGCATTATTTCAGCAATGGTCCCAGTGTATATGTTACAAGGTTGCAGCTTTCATAATGATATCCAGGCTTCTGATGGAACGTTTCTGCGCCTCTCTAATATAGAAAACTCTGGTCTCTGTACTTCTCTCAATTTTTTTAGAACTGTCTATTGGGTTTACATTGTTTTTCTTTTTTTAGTTTAACGTAAACCAAGACCTATCAATGTTACTAAAATGATATATTTATTATACATACTTAGAGATGCTTTTAGCCATTCTGCTTCATCTATTGGCCTGTTATTGTCTCATCCACTTTTTTCTTCTAGCCACTACAGCAAGCAACATGGGGCAATTTGTCAACACACTTTAGCTATTGGTTAACTTCACATTGAGTGATGGCATTCTTCCCTTTCATAAGGAGCACAACCACACACATATTAGTTCCCTTGACTGCCAGGGAGTACTATGGCAATGCATGTTTGTTGAGACCAAAACAAGTTTTGCATTAAACCAATGTTTTTTTTCTTCATTTTCGAGGGCCTGGCAGCTTTCCCAAGAATAACATTTTGGAAAAACTATACCAAAACAAAACAAGCTTTGATGAAGGCAAAAGGCTGGAGTCCAATGCCAGACCTATTGGCTTTGCAAACTTGTTTCTTTTACTAGATCTACTACCAGTGCTTAATTTGCAACAGAATTAGTGCCAGGGACCTATTCAGGAGTCCACTGCAGATTGCTCCATCGATGGCCCCTGCTAGCACTGCCACTGACAGTCCCAACACAAATACTAACCATCACACTCCTGCAAGTGTGACAATCAGACTATTTGATGCCTCTTAAACTATGAGTGGCTTAAGTGGCAGGTATTCGTAATTTGTAATGCATACTGAATTATTACACTACTGTTTTTGTGCTCATCTCCAAAATAGACAGATAGCACCACCATGTGGCCGATTGTCACAAGCGACAGTGTTGAAAATTAAGTGTCAGTGCCGAGGACTGGAAACCACAGTCTCAAATTAAGAACTGTTGAATACCCTAGAGCTGACTAGGTGCACTAGACCAAGGGCATGACAGGTTTAATTCCACCCCTCAGCCTCCAATCCATTTCAGAAGAGACTGTTAGCTTCATTGAGAAAGTACTCAGCTGCAGCTAACATTGAAATCTAACAACTGATTTTGTGAGCTTGGTGCCAACGAAGCATCGATGGTGATATTAATCCCATTTGTCAGATGTCATTCATGCCTGAAATTTCTGGGTGTGATTTCTTCTTGTAGATCATGTGATACCGCAAATAGTTTTAACGCAGCTATCTCATTGATACATAAAGAATCAAGGCTATAAAATCACTCTTACTTTACCATATGCTGTGAATTATTTTTCACAAAAGGATGCTACATTAGCTCAAAATCTCTGTTTTAGATTATATTACCAATCACTCACATTAAAGTCAGCATGTCTTATGATGCTCTTAAGGCAATCTCCTAAAAGTGAATTTTCAATGTCAAGAGATTGGATTTGTCTTTTTGACTTTTGCTCTCTTCATATTATTTCACTCAGAGGAATAAAATAGCATGAAATTAAAACTTCCAATCGAATATGTCATATGTTCCCAAACTTATCATGTTATCTAGAAAGTTGAATGGTCCTTCGTCTATTGCACCATGAATGAAATGTTCCATGGAAGTAGCGTGGGTGGGCACCAACTCATTTTGCGTTTATTTAACCAGAAGAACTATGGCCCTGGGGATTCTCAGGCTAGGTCTTGGACTCAATGAGATGATATTTTTAGATCTGAAGATTGGTCTAGGGACACTTCATTTAGAACATTTTATTGCACATTACTGATAAATTATTTTATGAAAATTCTCGATGCCCTTTAAAAGAAGATAATAAGGACCTACTATTTTCACATGTGCATATTCCTAGCTGGAAAGTCAAGCAAAGTGCTGACTTTATTTTCAAACTGAGGGGAATATATTCCTGCCTTTGAGCCAGATTAAGAATATGGTCAGCAGGCTGCTGTTCATCAGTGTAGCAGAAGTAATTTAAACTTCCCTGGTGGTTCATAACTGAAAGAAAAGTACATTAGACAACCTGCTCTAAATAGGGTAGATGGTCTGATGCACCTACAGCAACAACCCCGGATCCATCAATCTTTCGGGGTAGGCATTTCCTAATCCAGACTACCACCATCTGGACCCACACTGACTGCACTCAAGTAAGAAAGATAACACTATTGGCCTAATAATTGCTCATCCCAACAACATCTCATTTAACAACTATTTTTCTAACTTGATTGTTCTGTCCATTCACTGTTCCATTGTTCAAATCCCAAATTGATGTTCAGAAAAAAGGCAACGGCAAACAAATGAAACTCTGAACACTCTGGAGAAGATCAAAAAAGAACTTTCCTATCCATCTACTTTTGAAATACATCAGATCTATAAATCTCACTCCTAATATACCAAAATCAACTGAACTCTTTATCCGTCATCTATGGTGATTGAACCCCAAGCATGTTGTTAAACCTGCCCCTCCAGCCCAAAATTCTAAAAGAGATATGCCTTATGCTTCACGGTCCAAAAGAAAACCTAATGTGAAAAAAGTAATAAACATAAAATAATAAAACATCTAATGAGGAACCAAAATGTCAGAGTCACTTAAAACATGAAAAAACACAAAGCTCTCATACTCTTCACCAAAAGATTATCTTGAAGAAGGTAAAAAATCCACTATCATCACTCTGACTCTCTTTCACACCATAGATTCATCTGCAAACTGTTCTTCACACATTATTTCCTCACTCTGCAACTGTGTTTGACATCACTGTCAATATCTTAACATCCATGAGGAACTTTTAGAAAACTTCAGGTAATTACCAAGCCATGATGTACATGAAAGGCCCCCAAAAAACACAAGCTTCAAAATAAACATAATCTAAAAGCCATTATTTCACTTTGCAGCCTGTCCTCTTACTCTATAAATCCCATCCCTGCTTCTCTAATACTAAGCTTTGCTCTAGACATGTTCACCCTATTTCTAAATATTGTAAATGTATCTATTGAAGATGGAATCTTTCCCTCCTCACTGAAAATGGGTTAATTCAGCCCCCTCCTCAAGAAACCGAACCTCGGACCTAACAACCTATAAAATCTCTAACCAGTCACCAGACTACCATTAGTAGATAAAATCTTTGAGGATGCTAATGCAGAACATCTTCTATCTTATATGTCAAAAATCTCCTAAATACCTTTCTATCTGAATTTTCTCTCCAAACATGAAGCGAGGTCCACAAATCAGATCCTTGACAGTAAACTGGAACTCTTCTTAAAATCTCAGATGAATGCATCACCTGTCTACGTGTTCTTCTTTACCTCTTTGGTGTTTGACACAGTAGACCACAACTCACTATTATGGATTTTTATCTAGAACTGGAATAGATGAAATTGTTCTGAACTACTTTAAATAATTGATCTCTGTGTGACCTTAATTAATAAAACTGGACTTCCTTGAATCAAATATTCTTATAGTTAACTGCGGAATTCCACAAGGCTCCATGCATTCACAATATCTTTTCAAATGTATATGGAACAACAGTATCTCCACATATCAGTGCACTGATGATACTCAGCAATACCAAAGAGTTTCACACCTGACCAAATAGAGCAATCCTAAAATCCTTCCTTAAAAAATGAATCATTTCGGTGACGTCACTGTGTTTTTTAAATGGATTCTACCAAATGGGTAATATTACTTCTCTTTTCCTCTGGCTCTCTGTCTGCAGTCCAAAATGGCTCAAAGCATTACATTCCCTGGGTGTTTGGCATGGGTGTTTGGCGAGAGATATTTTGCATTTGTTAGAAGAGAAGGATATTCTCTTCTACCCCGTGCCAAATATCTTGGCTTTATCATTTACCTCAATCTAACAGTACATATGAAAAAACTAACAGGAGCCAAAAAATCTGCTTTGTCTTAAGACATCTCTTGCTTCCTCTGTAAGTTAAAACTAAGTTTAAGAAAGCATGTATATTGTGCCCAGCTGTGCACACTGCCTGAAAGATGAACTTCAAATCATATCATATCTGGTAAAGGAAACACCAGAAACATAAACTTCTAATTCTGGAAACCCCTAACACCAGAAGAAGCAAAGAACGGAAACGTCTTTTCTTACTAGCTCTTAAATGGTGAAAAATGATTCCAGATCACATTACACAGAATCCTGATTTCTTTAAATTAAGAAAGAATCTAACAGCTCTCCTATTCAGACATTTTTTCCTGATTATCTGTCTCCCATTAACTTCTTTACTCCTACTTTGTACCTTAGGTTCATTGCTACTAGTGTTAATTGTAAAACACTGTCCTGAATGTTAAATTATGCCCATAGTATATAGAAATATTTTAAATCATTGTAAATAAATAAATAGCAGTACAGTCAGGCATACAGTATTCAGATACTACAATAAGCAAACATGTACAACATTGGCTTTTCCCAAAAAATCTGAAGGACTATGACAAACTTAGTCTGTTTCAGAATGCTCTAAAAACTCAATTCTTTGGCCTACAACTCAATTAAGTAACTCATCAAAAATAGGGGACAACCACTCCAATAACAGTGTTCACCACACTTCCTCATTCTGTTATCATTGTTGAACTTGATTTGTTGTTTTATGTATTTACTTTTATTCCATGTAAAATGCACTAACGCCACTCAGTAAAGTCAGTGCTATATAGAAAATAAAACAAAAAAGTCCAAATACCACTGTATGTGAGAGTGAACAAATTACTCAAGTACAACTGGCAGATACAATGCTATGCAAATACAACTAAATACACACTAAAACAATCACATTGTAAGCATGTGTCCTACATGATAGAAGACAAAAAAATACATGTGAATTCAATTGTTTCATTCTTGAGGAACATCCTACCTACTTTGGTAACCAGAGGACAAAGTTCAAATCCCTGGAAATAGAGTCAGCATTTTGCGGTTCTGAGCAAATCGCTTAATCTCCCATGTTTTAAATAATGTGACCTTTGAAGGGGCATCGCTTACCACATGGGCAAGATTGCTGCGTTCCTTTGAAGCTCCGGGGAGCAGCGCTTGTGGTGGCAGTGTGACGGCGGTCTCCTGACTCCTGGATACCTTTCGTCACCCGAAATGGAGGGGTAATGCATAGCGTTCATGGATTAATATACTTTTTACAGCTCAGGAAAGTGTACATGATCTTATTCAGGTGGCTCTCTTCCTTTCCTCAGTAGTGGCCGCAATTTTGTACTGCGGGCAAAGCATCGCATTAAACAACAGCTGAAGGCCAGTCGGTTTACTTTCAAAGGCATATTCTTCTTTTAAAGGGATATTCTTCTCTTAAAGGCATTTCCATATGTTAAAGGCATTTCCCTCATCTAATGGAGCATTGGACCTGCAGAAACAAGTGTTTAAGCTTTGTTTTGAGGATATATTCTGTTGAGTTCAGCATTTTCTTTAGGTCTTCGCTTCACTGACATATTTGCTTTGAGATCTCTATTTGCTGAATAATTTTTAGAGTTGTCTTTGCTGTAGTAATATTTTCTCTACACTGACTCTGTCTTTATTTCTACTTGGTGTGATTTTGCTATATGGGCAGGTCAAAAGTTCTTAATCCATTGCATAATTCTCCACTGGGCAAATCGTGAAGGCACTTTGTGGCTCAGTCAGTATTCACTGCAATGGAGAGCGCTGCTTCAAATACGGGGTCCAGTGTAGCCTCCTCTTCTATTTTAACCCCCACAACACCTCAACCCTTGACTAGTAAGACACCAGTTAAGAGGCTTAAAAAAGACCCATCTTCTCCTGCAAAGTCTATACCTGTGACTTTGCTTGATCTGTTGCCTAGAGGAAATTAGAGCTCTAGGCCCTTTTATGGAGGACACTAATTCAAAACTGCAAACTCTTACTGATAGATGATCGCTCATGGAAGAACACTTGTCTTTGGCCAAGCAGATTTTTTTACCCATGTCTCTTTAAAGTCACATATAATAATAAAATAACGATGTACGAGGACCCATCTCGTTTGAAGTATTTCCTTACATCTTGCAGAGCCGATGTAATGGATGTTGCTCCTTCAACTTCTTCAACATGATATTATTTTGTTTTTGAGTTTGCTTGCTAAATTTTCACCATTAAGGGATTATATAGTAGTGTAGTGTTTGGTTCATTTTTGAATTCCCTCACTTACTATTAATGTTGATTTGTAGCTATAGAATATTGCATGATGATATTTTTTTAGGCTTAACATTTTACATTGTTCTTTTTTCTTGCAGATGTACTATGCGCCATTTCACCCCTTGTGGTTCGGACGTGACGTCTTCTCCATGTGGTCCTCCCAACCTTCACCAAATTATCACTAGGTATGTTCCCCTTTTTTTCTGTTTGATCTGTTTCCTCTTTGCTTTTACTGGACTTCCTCTTTTTTTCTCTCTTTGTTTCATTTTCATTATTTTCTCCCTTCTTGTTTTCCCTTTTTCCTTTTATATTTTGAATACTCTACCTTTGCTCCTCTTTCCTATTCTGTTATTTCCTTTATTACTTATGTGGCTCTGTTATATTATCTTCCAATTGGTGTCTGATTGTTATCCTCAATTAGTCCTATCTCAATAGTTTTGACAATGGTCTCCTGGAATGTCAGGGGTTTAAATTCTTTAGTCAACAGACAGCAAGTTCTCACTCACCTTTCAAAGCACAATGCACACATAGCTTTTCTGCTGGAATCCCATTTATCTTACATTGAATATATGAAATTATGGAAGGGATAGGTGGGGGAAGTTGTCTTTTCGCCTGCTATGGAAAAAAAGGATGGAGTTGTAATATTGTGCCACGAGTCTTTGACGGTTCATCTAATTTCTCAGGAAAAACATGAGGATGGGAAGTTATTACTTAAAATATGCATTGATAAGATTCTGATTGCCCTTTTCAACATATATGGTCCTAATGCACCTGATTGTCAGTTTTGATCCCTGATCTCACAGAAGCTCCTGCAACATCCAGATGACAACCTGGTTCTAGCTGGTGATTGAGACTTGCCTGCAAATCCTTTCCTTAACAGAGATTCCTTATCTCATTACATACTAAGCAAAGCACAAAACATTTTGCACAAGCACTTCAAAGACACCAGCTTACGGATGCCTGGAGACTATATAACCCCATTTTACGAGAGTATACGTTTTTTCCCCAGTACATCATATACAATCCCGAATTGACAATGTTTTTATTTCGCACCAACTAAATCCATTTGCTCAAGATTTTTTTCTCCTTTATCTGATGGGGACGTCTCCTTTCACACTGTATGGGATTTATTTAAAGGCCTCAGCCCGTGACCTCATACTTAATTTTGATTCTAAAATCACAGTCTAAACAAATTCTTGGTAAAATGAAATGCTGAGAGAATTCTTATAATACTTCTCATTCTCCACAATCTCTAAATCGACTAAAGCCAACCTCAAATTTAAAATGGTTTATTTTGATAGTGCTGCTTTTTATCTCCTCAAATTTAGTGCTAATAATTTTTTTAAAAATATTACGGAGGTCAAAACAAGTCTGGGAAGTTGCTAGCTAACTATCTTGAATTTAAGCAAAACAAATTATTCATTGAATCAATTATTAAAGATACTGTCTCCTTTCATCATAAGGACCCAGGCATTTGAACTTACTTTTAACAATGTTATACTTCACTGGAATGTCTCTCCTCAAACCCTGAAATTTTAACTTATCTGTCCTCTGTGTCCAAACCAGCTTCCTCTCAAGCAGATTTCTCTTCTTTAAAGTTTAATATCACACAAGCAGCTTGCACAGCTGTCCCTTAAAGGGAAAAGCCCCCAGAGCCTGAAGGGTTCACAGTGAATTTTACATACATTTTTCTACATTGTTTCATCCCAAACTTTGCTTGTTAATCCAGTTTTTTGTTAATTCTGCCACCTCAGGTTATAAGATTTTCACTGAAGCATTTGCTTTCCGGTTAGAATTGTTTCTCCCTGATCTGCTGGGAAAAGAGCAATCTGGTTTTGTCAAGGGTAGATATCTTTCTGATAATACCTGTTTACTTTTTGTCATTATTTCTAGATCCACAGGTTTGCCTGATTCGATAGCGCCCATTGCCCTAGATACCGAGAACGCTTATGATCGTGTTATTTGGTCTTATTCATTTCATACTTTAGTGTGGTTTGGATTTGGCTCAAAAATTGTGTCTTTAATTTCTCTTCTTTATACCTGTCCCCCTTCCTTTTTAATTTAGCACTAGAATCATCTTTGTCTTGGATTTGTCAGTTTCACTCATGATTCTCAACAAGTTAAAATTGCAGCATATGCTAATGACATTTTGTTGTTTATTTCTCAACCCTGTTCTTCACTCCCTGCGTTTGTGTCAGAAGTTACCTCCTTTTTAATCTGTCTCTGGGAATAAATTGAACTAGGATACATGCAAAAAATTTCCCCTCAACAAATTCACCTTCAGGCATGATTTTCGCCCTCTAATTTTAAATGGCAGTCCAAGCAACTTAAATACCTTGGTCTCCAATTCACATTAGCCCTCACCTCTTATTTTTCTATCAATATCAACACTTGCATTCAGAACATTTCCTCCATAACCAGCAAATGGCATGCTCTCCACCTGTCTTGGTGGGGTCGTCTTGACACCATTAAGATGATGTTAGTTCCTATCCTTCTTTTTACTCTTTCTAATATACCCTTACATGTCCCTCTTAAGTCTTAAAAGAGAATGCATTCAATAATATCTTCATTTCTTTGGAATAAGGAAAAGCCTCGGATGTCCTTAATCAAGTTAAAGAGGCGTAAAGCTGAAGGTGGCGTGAACTTTCCCGATTTCACAAAGTATTATAAATCTTTCCTGTTAGGACAATCCTCCAAATGGATAGCTCCTTCCTCGCTATATACTCCGGTGTGGGTTGATTTGGAACTGGCATTTTTGTCTGCTTATTCATTTTTTGAATACTTAACTTTCACGTGAAATTCTCAAAATCTTTCTACTCCTATTATCAAAAACAATTATAAATTGTTAACTTCTGTAAGTTCATACTTTCCCCCAGATTTATACTCGTTTCACAATACTCCTATTTGGCATAACCAATATATTCAAGTAAAGGACCAGCCTATTTATTGGATGTTATATCTGGCCCTTTCCGCAGGGTCATCCCCAAACTTTTTGCTTTTTGCCTCCTACTTTTCTGACCCTGTTTTCGTTGGCTTCAGGATTCTGGGCACTTTACCACTGCTGATCTGTGCTAAAGTGCATATGCTATCTGTATAAATTGTGACAATGATTGCTTATCCATGAATGGCATTTTTGATTTACTGGTAAGTCCCTAGTTAAGTGCATGGTGTGTGCCAGGGCCTCTAAATCAAAACCTAATAGTGGGTTTGCAGCACTAGTTGTGCCACCCACATGAGTAGCCCTGTAAATGTGTCTGAGACCTACCACTGTAGTGTCTGCGCACACAGTTATGAACTGCCATGTTGTCCGGGCAAGTGCACCCACTTGCCAGGTCCAAACTTTCCCTTTCCTTACATGTAAGGCACCCCTAAGGTAGTCCCAAGATAACCCCATGGGCAAGGTGCAGTGCATGTGAAAGGTAGCACATGTACTGGTGTGTGTGACATGTCCTTATAGTAAGTACTGTGTATTTCGTTTTTTCACTGTTGAAAGGCTATCTGTCTCATAGGCTTATCATTGGGGCTGCACTGTAACAATTGTACATGTGTAGCTTTCTGTACTGACAAGATAGAAACATTGAATGTAGGCTCTCTGAACTCAGAATGTATTAACACACCTTTTGGTGAAGGTGGTTTTTAAATTCTGTGTTTGAAAATGCCACTTTTAGAAAATGGGGATTTTCTTACTTTACCATTCTATGTGCTTCTGGTTGTTTGTGTATTCAGCATCTGGTATTTGAGTGATAGGAGCTGGGATATGCATTTACTCTAGACAGTCACTTGTGGGGTTGGGGTGTGCCCTGCCTTGCCTGGGTGCCATTGCATAGTCTGAATAGAACTGGTCTGCATTTAGAGTGGTGGGACAAGTTTTGCTTGCACCTGAATAGGCTGTGTCTGCTTTTTCACAATGCTGTCTCTGCCCCCTGTGGCAATGCTGCACCACGGAGGACAAGACAGGCTTGGACTGGGTTCAGAGACCCTGCCACAAAGAGAACAATGACATTTTGGGGTATTAGTATTGCAACTTAAACCACAGGACTTTAAATTACTTCCAGGAACAAGAGGACCCTGCCAAGAAGAAGAGCAGAAGGACTGTGTGAGGGGAGCTACCTTTTCTGGGTGAGGGGTGGGTTGGCCTGCAGTTGCTGCTCCTGTGTACGGTGGAGGAAAAGGACTGACTCTTTTTGCCCTGATGTGGTATCCTGCTTGGGAAGGAAATCTCCAAGGTCTTGTGTGTGCTAGCCTCCTGTTGGAAGTCTCATGGATACAAAAGACTTCAGGAGGACTGGACAGATCTTTACTTTTTTTTCCTCTAAAGAAATAAAATCTGCAGAAGCACTGTGTTTCCCCAGCCTACAGCATGGTTCCTGAGGAGAGTGTTCCCTCCTTCAGTCACCCTTATAAAGAAGAAAGCATGTGGTAAGCACTGGGTTTGTTGCCTGTGAAGAGCCCTCCAATCCACTGTGCAGCGATGACTGCCGTACTGTCCGAGCTGCAGAGGAACTGGCCCGCCGCGATTGGTTGGAGCAACCTCAGTGTTGGACCTCAGTGTTGGAAAAGGCCAGGGTCAACACAGATTGGAGCCCCCAGCATGCCTGTCTTGCACTACATGCTGTCCCGAGGCCCGCTGACAGATGTAGGAGGAAGAAGCAGAGCCCATGAAAGGAAGCAGTTGGGCCAAGTAAGTGAAGCCCAAGCATGCCTGCTCTTCAGTGCGGGCTTGTCCCCTCAGCCACCAGTAGGAAAGTGAAGCCGGGAACCTGAGGAGGTGGAGGAGCTTCACTAACATCCTGCTGGGAGCGGGAAAGGAGGCCACCAGCAGGAAGGTGAGACCTGAGCCCTGTGAGAGCTCAGTACCAGCAAACGGCCAGCAACCAGGGTCGGGAGTTGCAGTCTCGTGGGCAGCTGCATGGAGGCTGAGCCAGGAGGGGAGGACCCTGTGATGTCTCCCCAGTTGCCTACCTTTTTGTGTGGAACTTAAGCCCTGGAGAGCCATCACAGCTGTGCCGCACGATCATGGGCCGCTGCATCAGCGCATACCCGAGGGGGGCATTGCAGTACCCTGGTGAACATGGCAGGGCGAGCCAGTGCAGGCCCTGGCGGCATTAACGAGCAGGACGGGTGGTAATCCTCAACAGGGGTCCTGATCCTGCTCCGGCTACTTTTCTGGTATGATTACCGTATACCCTGTGAAAGAAGCACGGAAGCACAGCGGCTGCATGTTCAAGGTACAAAGTGGTTATTTGGGCACATGGTTATCTGGTAAGACAGTTGATTATTGACATTCACCTACAGTTGCATGCCCTAATGTGGGGCTATGAGTTGTTTTATACCCTGCAGTGACAGGCCAACAAGACTTATGTTAGGAACAACCTGAAACATGCACAGCAATGTTTTCATGATGTATAATGACACATGCAACCTTTAAGTGTTGGTTCAGTGCCTTAAATGTTATATGTATGACAATGGCCTTATGGCAAAGTGATTTCTGATTTCTATGATGTCTATGACAAGAACCTTATGATAAAGAGATTCAGGATCTATGTGTTGTTATATACCTTTTTATGATAAGTGCCCAGTGGGACAGTGATTTATGTGATTTGTGGTCTAATGTGCTTTACATAATACAAATGATGTATGGTTTATGTGTCTCATATATAATACAGTGACATTTTTTTGCACCTTCTGTGGGGTCTCTTTTTGTGGTGTGCCTAGTGTGTCACTGGTGTGTGCGTGTGTTGCCCAAACGCTTTACACATTGCCTTTGGAATAAGCCTGACTGCTCTGCCAAGCTACCAAGGGGGTGAGCAGGGGTTAACTTGTTTGTGTAACTTACTTATCCTAACTAGAGTTGGGGGTTCTGCCTGGGTTAGGTGTATACCCTAGCCAACCAGATACTCATTTTCTAACATTGGCATTCCTGGAGAACTAATGAGCTGATTTGGGTTCATCAATTGTTTAAATCAGGACTCACTTCTTCATTTTACACAAGTTCAGGAACTTTTTCATCTCCCATCCAAGTTTTGTACCAAATGTCTTCTTCTACAAAACATTATTTCTCAAGCTTACAATCACTTCAAATCCATTCCTTCCTCCAGTATTTCATGACCTATGCCATAGCTATTCTTCTACCTACACACCCTAAGGCTTCCACAATTTATTCCCACTTACTAGATGCTTACATTATTAAACCTCTGTCTAAGACTGAATTTGCATGGGAGAACGACCTATCTATAGATGTAATAATATCTACATGGAAACAAATCTATATCAAGATTAGAAAGTCTTCCTGTGCAGCCAACACAAAACAAACACTTTTTTTCATGTACAATTGACTCTTTATGACACCAGAAATCCTTCCAAAAATGAATCAAGACATCTCGGATGCTTGTTGGTCTTGTTATGCACAACAAGCTTAATTGAAACACTTACTTTTCACTTGTCCTAATGCTTCAACAATTTGGTTACAAGTTTGGCATCAGGTTAATTCCACTTCTTAGAGTATTGTTCCCTATTCTTTTTTTTATTTATTTTTGGGAAGCATAGCTGAAGTTTGTGTCAACATTTCATTTAATATGCAGATAGTTCACGTGTTATTAGCACTTGCTTTTCAGTTTGTAACTCACAATTGGAAAGATTCTACACAATTATAATGCAAAGTGTGGTAGTATGCAGTTTTTCAAAATCACCTGCATATAATATCTGCTTATCTTTCTTGACCTTTGGACACCTGTTTCTCAATTTCTTGATTATTCTGCCTTTGCAACCTTCGCCCACTAACCTCACTTCCAGGAAGTTCTACAGCCTCCCTGACTTTCTCTTTCAGATTATTTGTTTTTTAAAAATATTATTTACTTCTTGTTACTTTTTTGGGTATGTATATTTGACAAATAATCAGACTGTAATTTGTATGCATTGTATGTCTCTTTCCTTGTCTTTCTTTCCTCCCTTACCTTCATTATTTTATTGGTTTGCACTATCCTAATGTGTGCTATCTCAAGCTCAATAAACTCACTTTCAAAACTTTAAAAAAAAACGTGATCCTATATAAAGTAATCTGGTGCTCCGTAAAGTGACATATTCTTCTTAGGGCACGGTCGCACTATATAAAACTGCAAAAGCTGAGTAGTACCCACTACCCAGGGCAAATGGTATTTGCGCAGCAACTTTAATTTGCCTTCTTGTTCTTTTCGCACGCAATTAATAGATATGTCTAAATGACGCAGTATATGCGAATGTTAATAGCGACAAAGAGAAGTCACGCAATCACAGGTTCTGTCAGCAACATTAATAGAAAGTTAAAGAAAACTCACCAAAAACACTGCCAGTTCCTAAATCTTTTCCCGGAGCCGACATGGTCTCTGCAGAGTTCTATGGTAGCCCTCCCCTCTCTCCAAAAGAGCGTCGGGAGGAAAGCCTACACGGGGTGCTAGCAAAATGCGCTGTTCTTCCTCAGGGCTCATTCGAGATGTCCATTTCTGTTGAAAGACGACGGGCTAGGCTGCCCCAAGGCTAGTAGCCATATCCTCTCAGTCAAACAACGCAGCCAAAAGTTTCACAGTGAGCAAAATGCAATTGCTTCCTTCCCTGAGCGCCAGCCGCACGTCGTCATTTTGAACAGGATGAGGGCACGAGGCACTCCTGGTTCTCTGTGATGTGCGCTAGAACAGAGCGGATATATGCATGTATCAATAAACTCCCTGTTTTATACGGCAGTGAGCCGACAGGGCTGTCATTCTCTGCGTGCACCAATATGTGCACAGGGGTGGAGCTCATGCAAATCTGTCACATGTTAACAAAATAGCAAGGTATAGACGAGAGGATAAGTGAGAGCGCAAAACAAACTTCTATTGCCTACTGTTCATTCCTAGCCGCTCCCTGGGGGTGTTCTTGAGTCTAAAGCAACAATGCTGCAACTGCGCCCTGACTATTTCAGTGTATGAGCCAGATTACTGCAGTCTTTGCAAGGATTTTAAATGCGTTCGTACTATATACTACTGGGGTAGTTAAGGTAAAGAAAACATAACTTTCTTTAACTCCTTCTGCACGCAGATGTGTGTGCCTTTTAAAAGGCAGGGTGATCCAGTGTTAGGTACAAACTACTTTCACCTACGAGCAGATATATTTGGCAAGTTAAAGTTGGCAGGAATGTGGCAAAAAATACATTTCCTTTAACTCCTTCTGGACACGTGTGCGCCTTTTAAAAGGCAGAGTGCTCCAGTATGAGGTACAAACTACCTACACCTGCGAGCAGATTTCTTTGGCAAGTTAAAGTTGGCAAGAATGTGGCCTGTTGAATAGACACATTGACACGCAGACAGTGCTTAACTTGTGCCGGTGATTGCAGGTGGAACCCACCAGCACGCACATATTATTTCTCATCAGACTTTCACCCAAAGCAAAAGAACGGCAAGCATTGGCAAAGCCAATAGGTCTCGCCTATGTGAGAGCCATGGGATTTGCCAATGTCTTTTAGCCATGTTGTACAGCAACGTGGCTGGCTGCTATTCAGCGTGCCTAAAAGTTACTGGTGTGGCAATGTGTGTGTGGCGATGAGTAGAGTGGAGTAGAAGAGAGTGATATAGAAAAGAGTAGAGTGGAGTGAAAAAGAAATGAGGTAGAGTTGAGTGATATTTCTTATGTTATGTTAAGCGTGCTTATGTAGCGCATGGCTGCCCCAACAACGGGGTGTCCCAGCGCTCGCAGACTGAAGACCAGGAAAAGTGATGCAAGCCAGAAGAAAGGACAGGTATAGTCACTTGCTGGGAGCCATGGAAACAAGAGCACGGCATGCGCATACACCTATACTAGATGGATGCGAACAGCCAGGTTTTAATCTGTTTTCGGAATGCCCAGTGATCTTGTGTGCTGCGCGGCATGAGTGGAATAGAGTTTCATAGGGCAGGGGCCATAAACCTAAAGGAGCGACCTCCCGCTCTGCTTCTGCGCACCCTAGGGGTGCAGGCCAAATATAGGTCTGTGAAGCGCAGTGATCGCGTAGGAACATAAAATGCAGAGATTACGTAGGAACATAAAATGTACAGAGTCTCTGCAGTATCTGGGGCCCCTGGCCGTATAGGATCTTATGGGTAGCACAGAGAGTATTAAACTGAGTTCTCTGTTTGAGAGGTGCAGAGTGCTGCAGAGTAGTATGGATTGGCATAGAGTGGAGTTGCGTAGAATATAGGGGTATAGACTAGAGTTGAGTGGCATAGAGTAAAGTGGAGTGGTGTAGGGTGGAGAGGCGTTGCATAGAGTAGAGTGGCATAGAGGAGAGAGGAATAGATTTGCATTTTCTAATTTGCCACCAAGTAAGCAACACCTGAGGCGGAAGCCGGGAGCATTTCATTTCTTTTTAAATCATTTGTTCTGTACTTTACGCTGCACTCGCTCTAATTTTAAACTTGACACAAGATTCTTATAATAGCACTGTTGCCTCCAGCTTACCTGATTCAGACGACGAGGATCTGATCAGGGGACGCTGAGCAACACCGGTAACTGCCGCCCAAAAACCGCCGCCATCTTGGAGGGAATCGGAGCGGGCAGCGGGCTAGTTGTCAGACACAGGCAGGAATAAAAGAGACCCTGCGCTGCTGCCGCATTTTCTAATTTGCCACCAAGTAAGCAACTCCTGAGGCGGAAGCCGGGGGCATTTCATTTCTTTTTAAATCACTTGTTCTGTACTTTACGCTGCACTCGCTCTAATTTTAAACTTCACTCAAGATTCTTATAATAGCACTGTTGCCTCCAGCTTAACTGATTCAGACGACGAGGATCTGATCAGGGGACGCTGAGCAACACCGGTAACTGCCACCCAAAAACCACCGCCATCTTGGAGGGAATCAGAGCGGGCAGCGGGCTAGTTGTCAGACACAGGCAAGGATAAATGGACACTTTAGTGCATACGCAGAGCGGATGCGCGCATTGGGCGCGCCAAAAGCAAGCCCATCTGCGCCCGTCCGTGCCTGGCCCGGGCCCAGGGCCAGGACCCCTTGGACTGAAACGAGGAAAATATCATAAAAATCCGCCTTTGCAAAAACAGGCAAGTAAGGCAGGGATTTATAAATATGATCCCAAATTTCTGAGAACCATCAACAACTCTCTAACGCCCAACTGTGTCAGAACCCGCACTATCACTGATCCTTTTATCTGCACCCATTGCGATTTTCACTTTACTTCAAATGAAAATGTAAATACACCACAAGCGGGTTAACAAACAATCCCCCCATCTAAAACATACAAGATGACAAGCATAAACTGCAGTTCACTTCCTAAACATAAAGCAAACATTTTTTACCTTCTTTTGAATGACCAACCTGATGCGGTTTTCCTCATGAAAACCTGGCTCCATGAGAGCTCAGGACCAGATATAGCAGAAGCCCTACCTTCCAATTATGCCATAGCAAGAGTGGATAGAACACAAAGGATAGGGGGTGGAATTGCGGTAATTTAAAAAAAAAACTTCTGCTGCACCTTAGATCAGCTCCCTGTTGCTGCATGCGAAGCTGCTCTTTTTAAACTCAGGTTCAGGTTTTAAGTCTTTATTTCGATTTTTCACAAATCATAAAAGACATATTAGAATAAAAGAAAAAAAAGAAAAACAGAAACAACCACTGGAAAGGAAAGGAAACACAAAATGGCTTTTTAAAAAACAAATGGATAAGAAAGAATTAAATATCAATCAATGGAGAACCTGAATAATTTTTAACACAGTAAAATCTATTAAACATCTATTAAAAAAGGACATTATAGTTCATATTCATTATCAATTGGCCCTTTCTTAGCCGAATTATAAGTAAAGCAGATGGAAAAAGCTAATTTGTAAGCACAGATCATTTAACTGGGACATAATCAAACAGATTTTAACAGATTACGAACCATTTCGATCGGCCTGGGAAAGATGACATGTATTTTCTTTTAACCTTAGGAGCCAAGCCCAACCCAAGTATTTTGCCAGACTTACAACAAAAAGCTCGGAGGTATTGGTCCTAAGCGCCCAAATAGCTTCCATCGATGTTTTAAATGGTAGTTTTTGGAACAAGGGTTTTAACCATTTTTTCCGTGGTGTATCATATCTAGGGCAAGCAAAAAGAAAATGTCCTACAGATTCAATATGACCTGGACAACATGAACAGTTGGGAGATAACCCTATAGACCATTTGTTTGACAGAGGGTTCAGAGGTAAAGAACCCACTCTAAACTGATGGTACAGCTTTTTGTCTAGCGGTCTAGTTATTATGTCCCAATAGGGCTCTCGCAATAGGTCGAGTTTGAATGTAAGAAATCTTCCCGTGAGATTATTTGTATTGGAGAGTAGAACTCTTTTTGAACGAGTCGTGGCCCAGTACAGGGATTTGAACTCATCTTTGGATGGGAAAACATTGGATTGGGGAGATAACCAAAGCTGTTCTAAGCCCATATCAGTAAGGATGGTTTTGACAGCAGAGAGCCATGGGATTTTCCCCGATCCAGTGATAGACCTAACTTCGGCCAGTTCCCTTGCAAATAAAAATAGGTCAGGGGACGTCCATATACGTCTCCACAGGGCCACCAGCCTAAATCTAGCCATCTCATTGATCGGGGGGAGCCAAGGTCTAGGCAGAGGGGGATCAAAGGGGTCGACTGTGGGAGGCCTACTAAGTTACGAAGGAATCTGCATTGGATTTTAAACAAATTAAGCAAGTCCATATGGCCCCAAAGATCTGCGCCATATAAAATGGCCGTAGAGATTTTAACATCATAGATCTTGAGGGCCGGTAGGACCCGCTTTGTAGTTGATTCCTTTTGCTCTTTAATAAGGCAACCGGTCAGCCTTGCAAGTTTAAGATGTTGAATATTAATTTGGTCCTTCCATCTTAACCGGCTATCAAGGGTAACCCCCAAGTAGGTCATAGTGTCGACCTGCTCTAGGTTCACTCCATTCAACCTCACAGAACTCCGAACTGGATGATTTTTTGTAAAAACCATGAACTTCGTTTTCCCCACGTTTACCTCCAAGTTGTTAATGGCACAGTACTCCTCAAAACGTTCCAAGGCCCGCTGGAGACCGCTACGTGTTTTTGAGAGGATTAAAGTGTCATCTGCGAAGATGAGTAGTGGAAATATCATCCCAGCCAACATTGGGACATCAGTGGGGGTGTCCATGAAGAATTTGACAACTTGGTCAATAAAAAGGAGGAAGAGTGTTGGGGCCAGGACACACCCCTGGCGGACACCTCGAGTTACGGGAAATGTCTCCGTCACTTGTCCCTGGCTGCCCCACCTTACCCTCGCGTAGTTGTCATCGTGGAGTCTAACAATGAGGTCTAGCAGTTCTAATGGGCACCCCAAATTTTTCAGCACACCCCACAGTTTGTCCCTTGGCACCAGATCGAAGGCGGACTTCAGATCAATGAAAGCGGCAAAGATGGTACCGCCGCCGAGCCAAACCACCTTCCAATAGATCAGGCAGAATCTAAACACCTGATCTATGGTGCTCATTCCTGATCTGAAGCCCGCCTGCATAGGAGATAGAATGCCCTCTGTTTCAATCCATCCCTGGACCCGTCCCAAGACCATACGTGCTATTATCTTTTGGATCGAATCGATCAAACTGATAGGGCGGTAGTTTCCTGGGATAGACTTGTCGCCCTTTTTATGGATCGGGACTATTTCAGCTCCTTTCCACGATTTCGGAACTGTGGCTCCGTAGGCTAGGGTATTAGCTATCATAGTTATATACGGAAGCCACAAGGCGGGGTTAGATTTAAATAAATCCGCCGGAATCAAATCCATGCCAGGGGCTTTCCCTCGAAGGGTCAGGGCCAGTGCCAGCTCGGCCTCAGCAACTGTAAAGATTAATTTTTCCCCATGTCGGGTCATCGAGAGTACATTGCCCAAGGGGTTCATGGCTTCGGGGTCGTTGGCTCTGAATTGGGCAGAGTAAAAAGAAACCCAATCCTCAAGAGGCACGTTGTTTCCCGGGGTAGAGGAATCCGAATTTTTCCCCCATTTGACCAGGTCCCAAAACCTTTTTTGGTTATTAGAGGAAGATGCCTCTAGGAGATCTGACCAGAACTTATCTTCCCACTCCAGTTTGGCTTCTCTAAGAGTTTTCCTATAATTAAGCCTTCCAGCCTTCACTGCGACCATGTCCCGTGATTTAATGGCTAAAATAAGAGCTGTATGTGCCTCCCTACATTTCCTATTGTACCATTTCTGAGGTAAGGGATTAGTTTTAATAGGAACATTTCGGTGCGGGAGGGAAAGAAGGGACTTTAACTGATCAAAGCACTAGTGTGTAATCCCATCACATTGTTAGCCAAACCAGAGTCTGCCCCCAACAAATCAATTTGTGACATTTCATTAAACACATTTGTAACCACAATATTGATATTGTCCCATAGACATTTATCCTCCACAACCCGGGACCATTTCAATCTCCTCCTATCGTTAGTAAGTAGGACATCCCCTGTGTAAGTGGCAGTAGGCTCCTCCTGTCTCTTTAGGCCTGGTATCTTTAATGACAGTAACAGCGGGTTGTGGTCGCTTTCCGGGCGCTGTAGTACTGCCATATCGATTAGTAGATGCCAATATTCCATGTTCAGCAAGATGTAATCTATGCGGCTCTGCCTCTGCCCATTGTCAAAAGTACAATTTGCATTAATGTCCGAAATAGAGCGACCGTTACACGCACGAAAACCCTTTAGTAGGCAGAGTGACATCCAAGACACTGCCGCCTCTGTTACTTTTGCCCTCTTTGCCACCATTAAGTCGGGGACGCCCCAGACCGAGTCCTCAGCCATGCTCCATGTGTCTTCCATATCAAACAGTGGTTCTATAGTGCAGTTTAGGTCACCAGCAAGAATAGTGACATTTCCACTGTCCTTTTCCGAGATTATATGGTCGATAGTGTTCAACAAGGGCGGACTTCGACCACCGGGCAGACCTCTAGCATAGATATTGAGAATAATCACATTTTGCTGATTCCCTTTGCTTAGATTGATTTGGAGGAGGTCCGGGTGCTCAACAGGTAGTTCAGTTGGATGGAAACCCAAAGATTGTTTCACCCAGATCAAGAGGCCACCTGAAGCCCGCCCTTTGCCCCCTTTAATTGCAGGTTTAAAAAAATTGATATAGCCCAGTTTGTGGACAGGCTCCGTTGCCCAGGTTTCCTGCATCAGGATGATGTCGTAGTTGTCCACAAAGTTTGACCAATCAGTGGAGGCAAGGCGGGATTTAATACCTGCTATATTCCAGGACAACATTTTTAAATTGTCATTCGAGTGGACCATGGAGGGAGATAGCAAGGGTAAGGGTTGTATGACTCCCTCTGGACGCCCTTTATCATCATTAACCTCTATGTACCTAACATGGTCTATTGAAGCTATGAGATTATCCTTAATCGGGATCTCTTGAACAACTATGTTGGGTGGTAGATTAGGTAACAAAAAAACTGGACCTCCACCCTCATCTGATGAATTACTGGGTTGGTATAAGCTCTCCATGCCGTGCTCAGTAGGCTCTGGGGTTGCTACTTTAACAGGGAATGGCTCACTGGATGGATCGTTGAGTCAATCGATAGCCTCAAGACCAGAAAGGGGACCAAAGTGATTAAAGAGAAAGGGACGCTGACAGTCGAGTGGAGTTAATGCCAGAGGGTGTCTTACAGGTGGGGCCTGTCGAAATAAAGGGTAGGCTTGGGGGGGCATTTGCCTATGTGGATAAAAATACGATAAGGCTAAAGTTTGTACATCCCCCTGTCTTGCAAACCTCGGTTCTCGTCGGATTGCATCAACCACCCACATATCTTTGAACGAGATTAAAATACAATCTCCCTCCAAGTCTTTTGTCCCATGTCCCACCCAATCTACTCTCCTCAGGAATAATATCTCCGTAGGGGTGGAGGGCGGTAACGGGCGGTTTTTGTTTAGCCAAAAAATGACTTTATCATGAAGGTCCCCATAAGACTCCCTTGTACCTGGTTTTAGCGGGGCTACGCCTGTCAGGACGATCGTGTGTTGAGCTGCTTCAGGTGGTAAGTCAACACAAGGAGTAATTGGTCGTTTGCGTCCCCCATCCCTGTGATTGGTGTGGGCAGTACGCTGGTCTCTTTGCGTACTAGGGGGGGCAGGGTTTGTGGTAGATTGTGGGGGGGGTCCCATAGTTTGACGCCCACCAGAATTATGTTTATCCACTGTTTTTAAATGTGGTTTTGGTGCCTGGACATGGGTGCTAGTGCCTGGTTTAGATGATGTATTATTAGATTTTTCTCCCCCTTTAAACATAGTAGTAGTATTCGGCCCTGAGGCTTTGTTAGAAGGTGGTTTAGCTCTTGCCACATTGTTGTTACCAGGGGCCTTAGTGGCTGCTAGTACTTTGCTGGCACCCATATTATTTGTGCCAGTTAATGTTTGTAGCATCGTGTGGTTTGAGTTAATCAAGGCCTCCATACTATCAATTTTTGAGGTCATGAGCCTTGTCCGCTCCAGGACAGGTAGAAGTAGAGTTTTAAACATGGCCTCCATTTTAGCTAATAAAACTTCGTCACTATTTAGGCACATAGGGCAGGTACTTGAAGAACCCAAGGCCGAGAGGGACGGGCATAGCATATTGGTGTATACAGAGGGAATTAAAGGGTCTGCGGGGAGCTCAGACCCCTGTCTTCTATCATCTGGAACTTCATATACTTTTGGGATTTTTAGATCTCTCTCCCCCGACAATCTAGAGTCCAACTTTCTCTTTTTAATATTGGGTCCAGGATTAGGTACAGGATGATTGGGGGTTTCGGCAGGATTAGAATTATTAGAATAGTTAACGGGGAGATATCCAGAAAGCTGGCTAGAATCAAGCCCCTCACTAATGAACGAGTCGTTGTCATCATCCCCCTGGCTGCATTGGGAAACTTCAATACTGTGCCTTTCTTCCTTCAAAAAATCAGCTGATGGACTCGGCCCTATACTTTCTAGATGGACTATAGCGTCCGTAGAGGTAGTACGGACGCAATTAAAGGCAGCATGTAGGGCAGGGGGCACAGGAGAAGTGGAATTAGCTAAGGTCCCCAATGACGATCGTTTGCCACTGATGAGATCTATAGAGAGTCTTTTCTCTACCATAGCAATTTCCTTCTCCAGGATTCCAGTAGCCCGTGATATGAATGCGTCAAGTGGGCCAGATACAACTCCCTTGGTAGTGTTAATTTGCACAGATCGTTCTTTACCTGACCGTAGCGGCATTACAATGGATACCGATGGCAGGGCTTTACAGTAATGTCAGGCTGTATTTGCAATACCCAGGAAAATAAGATTATAGTGCGGAATCCGCTGCCTACCGTATGGCCTTCCAATCGTCCAGGGGGGGTGGGCCTAGGCCGGACTCTGCCGTACTCGAACGGCCTCAAACGGCCCGCTCTTTGCCCGGTCTTCGCCCCCGGTCTTCGCTCCCGCGCGCTCCCGCGCTGCGGGTGCTCTGTCTACTAAAGTAGGTGAAGGCAAGGGGCGTTGCCGGCGGGGAGAGCGGCCACAGATGTTGCACGCAGGGACTCCTGGTCAATGGAGTCCCTGCTAGGCAGCTCGCAGCCCCGCCGGTGTCCAGAAGGTGATGTTCACAAAAGGGCTCCCCCTCAAAGTCCCAGAGAGGGTCTCTCCACGCAGCGGGACCCGCGCAGCGGGTCCGGCAAGTCGTCGGTGCTCACAAGCAGGCTCCCAGTATACGCTGAAAGGCTCAAGGTTTCCCGCTGGCCAAGGGAGGCACTGGGCTTTAGCTCCACTTGACAGGGGCGTTGCCGGCGGGGAGAGCGGCCACAGGTGTTGCACGCAGGGACTCCTGGTCAATGGAGTCCCTGCTAGGCAGCTCGCAGCCCCGCCGGTGTCCAGAAGGTGATGTTCACAAAAGGGCTCCCCCTCAAAGTCCCAGAGAGGGTCTCTCCACGCAGCGGGACCCGTGCAGCGGGTCCGGCAAGTCGTCAGTGCTCACAAGCAGGCTCCCAGTATACGCTGAAAGGCTCAAGGTTTCCCGCTGGCCAAGGGAGGCACTGGGCTTTAGCTCCACTTGACAGGGGCGTTGCCGGCGGGGAGAGCGGCCACAGGTGTTGCACGCAGGGACTCCTGGTCAATGGAGTCCCTGCTAGGCAGCTCGCAGCCCCGCCGGTGTCCAGAAGGTGATGTTCACAAAAGGGCTCCCCCTCAAAGTCCCAGAGAGGGTCTCTCCACGCAGCGGGACCCGCGCAGCGGGTCCGGCAAGTCGTCGGTGCTCACAAGCAGGCTCCCAGTATACGCTGAAAGGCTCAAGGTTTCCCGCTGGCCAAGGGAGGCACTGGGCTTTAGCTCCACTTGACAGGGGCGTTGCCGGCGGGGAGAGTGGCCACAGGTGTTGCACGCAGGGACTCCTGGTCAATGGAGTCCCTGCTAGGCAGCTCGCAGCCCCGCCGGTGTCCAGAAGGTGATGTTCACAAAAGGGCTCCCCCTCAAAGTCCCAGAGAGGGTCTCTCCACGCAGCGGGACCCGCGCAGCGGGTCCGGCAAGTCGTCGGTGCTCACAAGCAGGCTCCCAGTATACGCTGAAAGGCTCAAGGTTTCCCGCTGGCCAAGGGAGGCACTGGGCTTTAGCTCCACTTGACAGGGGCGTTGCCGGCGGGGAGAGCGGCCACAGGTGTTGCACGCAGGGACTCCTGGTCAATGGAGTCCCTGCTAGGCAGCTCGCAGCCCCGCCGGTGTCCAGAAGGTGATGTTCACAAAAGGGCTCCCCCTCAAAGTCCCAGAGAGGGTCTCTCCACGCAGCGGGACCCGCGCAGCGGGTCCGGCAAGTCGTCGGTGCTCACAAGCAGGCTCCCAGTATACGCTGAAAGGCTCAAGGTTTCCCGCTGGCCAAGGGAGGCACTGGGCTTTAGCTCCACTTGACAGGGGCGTTGCCGGCGGGGAGAGCGGCCACAGGTGTTGCACGCAGGGACTCCTGGTCAATGGAGTCCCTGCTAGGCAGCTCGCAGCCCCGCCGGTGTCCAGAAGGTGATGTTCACAAAAGGGCTCCCCCTCAAAGTCCCAGAGAGGGTCTCTCCACGCAGCGGGACCCGCGCAGCGGGTCCGGCAAGTCGTCAGTGCTCACAAGCAGGCTCCCAGTATACGCTGAAAGGCTCAAGGTTTCCCGCTGGCCAAGGGAGGCACTGGGCTTTAGCTCCACTTGACAGGGGCGTTGCCGGCGGGGAGAGCGGCCACAGGTGTTGCACGCAGGGACTCCTGGTCAATGGAGTCCCTGCTAGGCAGCTCGCAGCCCCGCCGGTGTCCAGAAGGTGATGTTCACAAAAGGGCTCCCCCTCAAAGTCCCAGAGAGGGTCTCTCCACGCAGTGGGACCCGCGCAGCGGGTCCGGCAAGTCGTCGGTGCTCACAAGCAGGCTCCCAGTATACGCTGAAAGGCTCAAGGTTTCCCGCTGGCCAAGGGAGGCACTGGGCTTTAGCTCCACTTGACAGGGGCGTTGCCGGCGGGGAGAGCGGCCACAGGTGTTGCACGCAGGGACTCCTGGTCAATGGAGTCCCTGCTAGGCAGCTCGCAGCCCCGCCGGTGTCCAGAAGGTGATGTTCACAAAAGGGCTCCCCCTCAAAGTCCCAGAGAGGGTCTCTCCACGCAGCGGGACCAGCGCAGCGGGTCCGGCAAGTCGTCGGTGCTCACAAGCAGGCTCCCAGTATACGCTGAAAGGCTCAAGGTTTCCCGCTGGCCAAGGGAGGCACTGGGCTATAGCTCCACTTGACAGGGGCGTTGCCGGCGGGGAGAGCGGCCACAGGTGTTGCACGCAGGGACTCCTGGTCAATGGAGTCCCTGCTAGGCAGCTCGCAGCCCCGCCGGTGTCCAGAAGGTGATGTTCACAAAAGGGCTCCCCCTCAAAGTCCCAGAGAGGGTCTCTCCACGCAGCGGGACCAGCGCAGCGGGTCCGGCAAGTCGTCGGTGCTCACAAGCAGGCTCCCAGTATACGCTGAAAGGCTCAAGGTTTCCCGCTGGCCAAGGGAGGCACTGGGCTTTAGCTCCACTTGACAGGGGCGTTGCCGGCGGGGAGAGCGGCCACAGGTGTTGCACGCAGGGACTCCTGGTCAATGGAGTCCCTGCTAGGCAGCTCGCAGCCCCGCCGGTGTCCAGAAGGTGATGTTCACAAAAGGGCTCCCCCTCAAAGTCCCAGAGAGGGTCTCTCCACGCAGCGGGACCGGCGCAGCGGGTCCGGCAAGTCGTCGGTGCTCACAAGCAGGCTCCCAGTATACGCTGAAAGGCTCAAGGTTTCCCGCTGGCCAAGGGAGGCACTGGGCTTTAGCTCCACTTGACAGGGGCGTTGCCGGCGGGGAGAGCGGCCACAGGTGTTGCACGCAGGGACTCCTGGTCAATGGAGTCCCTGCTAGGCAGCTCGCAGCCCCGCCGGTGTCCAGAAGGTGATGTTCACAAAAGGGCTCCCCCTCAAAGTCCCAGAGAGGGTCTCTCCACGCAGCGGGACCCGCGCAGCGGGTCCGGCAAGTCGTCAGTGCTCACAAGCAGGCTCCCAGTATACGCTGAAAGGCTCAAGGTTTCCCGCTGGCCAAGGGAGGCACTGGGCTTTAGCTCCACTTGACAGGGGCGTTGCAGGCGGGGAGTGCGGCCACAGGTGTTGCACGCAGGGACTCCTGGTCAATGGAGTCCCTGCTAGGCAGCACGCAGCCCCGCCGGTGTCCAGAAGGTGATGTTCACAAAAGGGCTCCCCCTCAAAGTCCCAGAGAGGGTCTCTCCACGCAGCGGGACCCGCGCAGCGGGTCCGGCAAGTCGTCGGTGGTCACAAGCAGGCTCCCAGTATACGCTGAAAGGCTCAAGGTTTCCCGCTGGCCAAGGGAGGCACTGGGCTTTAGCTCCACTTGACAGGGGCGTTGCCGGCGGGGAGAGCGGCCACAGGTGTTGCACGCAGGGACTCCTGGTCAATGGAGTCCCTGCTAGGCAGCTCGCAGCCCCGCCGGTGTCCAGAAGGTGATGTTCACAAAAGGGCTCCCCCTCAAAGTCCCAGAGAGGGTCTCTCCACGCAGCGGGACCAGCGCAGCGGGTCCGGCAAGTCGTCGGTGCTCACAAGCAGGCTCCCAGTATACGCTGAAAGGCTCAAGGTTTCCCGCTGGCCAAGGGAGGCACTGGGCTTTAGCTCCACTTGACAGGGGCGTTGCCGGCGGGGAGAGCGGCCACAGGTGTTGCACGCAGGGACTCCTGGTCAATGGAGTCCCTGCTAGGCAGCTCGCAGCCCCGCCGGTGTCCAGAAGGTGATGTTCACAAAAGGGCTCCCCCTCAAAGTCCCAGAGAGGGTCTCTCCACGCAGCGGGACCCGCGCAGCGGGTCCGGCAAGTCGTCGGTGCTCACAAGCAGGCTCCCAGTATACGCTGAAAGGCTCAAGGTTTCCCGCTGGCCAAGGGAGGCACTGGGCTTTAGCTCCACTTGACAGGGGCGTTGCCGGCGGGGAGAGCGGCCACAGGTGTTGCACGCAGGGACTCCTGGTCAATGGAGTCCCTGCTAGGCAGCTCGCAGCCCTGCCGGTGTCCAGAAGGTGATGTTCACAAAAGGGCTCCCCCTCAAAGTCCCAGAGAGGGTCTCTCCACGCAGCGGGACCAGCGCAGCGGGTCCGGCAAGTCGTCGGTGCTCACAAGCAGGCTCCCAGTATACGCTGAAAGGCTCAAGGCTTCCCGCTGGCCAAGGGAGGCACTGGGCTTTAGCTCCACTTGACAGGGGCGTTGCCGGCGGGGAGAGCGGCCACAGGTGTTGCACGCAGGGACTCCTGGTCAATGGAGTCCCTGCTAGGCAGCTCGCAGCCCCGCCGGTGTCCAGAAGGTGATGTTCACAAAAGGGCTCCCCCTCAAAGTCCCAGAGAGGGTGTCTCCACGCAGCGGGACCCGCGCAGCGGGTCCGGCAAGTCGTCGGTGCTCACAAGCAGGCTCCCAGTATACGCTGAAAGGCTCAAGGTTTCCCGCTGGCCAAGGGAGGCACTGGGCTTTAGCTCCACTTGACAGGGGCGTTGCCGGCGGGGAGAGCGGCCACAGGTGTTGCACGCAGGGACTCCTGGTCAATGGAGTCCCTGCTAGGCAGCTCGCAGCCCTGCCGGTGTCCAGAAGGTGATGTTCACAAAAGGGCTCCCCCTCAAAGTCCCAGAGAGGGTCTCTCCACGCAGCGGGACCAGCGCAGCGGGTCCGGCAAGTCGTCGGTGCTCACAAGCAGGCTCCCAGTATACGCTGAAAGGCTCAAGGCTTCCCGCTGGCCAAGGGAGGCACTGGGCTTTAGCTCCACTTGACAGGGGCGTTGCCGGCGGGGAGAGCGGCCACAGGTGTTGCACGCAGGGACTCCTGGTCAATGGAGTCCCTGCTAGGCAGCTCGCAGCCCCGCCGGTGTCCAGAAGGTGATGTTCACAAAAGGGCTCCCCCTCAAAGTCCCAGAGAGGGTGTCTCCACGCAGCGGGACCCGCGCAGCGGGTCCGGCAAGTCGTCGGTGCTCACAAGCAGGCTCCCAGTATACGCTGAAAGGCTCAAGGTTTCCCGCTGGCCAAGGGAGGCACTGGGCTTTAGCTCCACTTGACAGGGGCGTTGCCGGCGGGGAGAGCGGCCACAGGTGTTGCACGCAGGGACTCCTGGTCAATGGAGTCCCTGCTAGGCAGCTCGCAGCCCCGCCGGTGTCCAGAAGGTGATGTTCACAAAAGGGCTCCCCCTCAAAGTCCCAGAGAGGGTCTCTCCACGCAGCGGGACCCGCGCAGCGGGTCCGGCAAGTCGTCGGTGCTCACAAGCAGGCTCCCAGTATACGCTGAAAGGCTCAAGGTTTTTAAACTCACTCTCTCCCCCAATTTTATCTATTCGGGGGTGCTTATATATCGACCTCCAGAGCACCTTGCTAACTGTATTCCCACTCTGATGGAAGAGATCTTGTTTTAGGTAACTAACAAGGCTAATTTCACAGTTTTAGGGACATAAACCTCCATCTGGAAGACTCTACCTGCAAAAATAGTACCAGACTTATCTCTGATATGGCCTCCCAAAACCTAAAGCTATTAAACTTCGGCCCCATCCATATAGCGGACATTTCTTGGATCCCATTTTTTCAAATTTAAGTACATCATCTGCTACCAACTACCTGGTCTGACCACCATGAGATAAACTTCTCTCTGACCTCTCCATATGATAAGACCATATCAAATAACGCAGAAAGAGCAGGGAAACACAGAAAAATTGGAAAAATGTAGACATCGAAAATACGACCAATCAACCAAACAAGTCTATAAAACAGCCTTGAGTAAATGTCACAAAGAATGTAAACAAGCACGTGCCACCTTCGTGAATCTAACCATCTCAAAGGCGTCTAACTGTGCAAAAACACTGTTTAACACAGTTAAAGAATTGGCGGGTTCGGATACCATAGCCAAACCACCAATACTGTCCCAAACTAAATGCGAAGAACTAGCTGCCTTTTTTATAAATAAAGTTGAAGGAATTTACCAAGAAATTGTTTCACAAGAACCGGCATATGATAGCTCAGTGAGCCCAAACGCTTCTAAGCCAGTGGAATCTCATTCCCACGCTGCGCAAAAATATCGTCAAAACTATGCGGACTTAGCACTAATGGATTGGCCCCTCCTAACAATGGAAAATGTAGAAACATTACTAAAATCAATTAAATCTGGATCACCGAAGAACCCCCTTCCAGTTAACATCCTTAAACAATTAATTCACTCAGTGATGTCAATTCTAAGACCACCTTTTAAATGCATCAATTAAAGAGTCAGTAATTCCTCCCTCATGGAAACACGTCATGATTCGCCCACTATTGAAAAAGCCAATTGCAGACCCAGCCGATACCAAAAAGTATCGTCCCATATCATTGCTTCCGATTCTATAAAAAATCTTAGAAAAACATATTCATATACACATGACGCAATATGTAACAACATATCATTTACTTTATCCCTCACAGTCAGGTTTCAGATCGGGTTTCTCGACGGAAACCACACTCCTAGGTGTTACCGAAACAATCAGCCAGAATTTAGATAGAGTAGAAACAGTGGCGCTCATTTTGTTAGATTTGAGCTCTGCTTTTGAAACCATATCACACACTGTGCTCATAAATACACTGAGCAAAATAGGAATAGGCGGAGCAGCTCTCAAATGGATCCAGGTATTTCTCGCAAGCAGAACTTTTCATGTTTTTCCCCAAAACGCCTGCTCCAAAACCTACTCCTTCGCACATGGTGTACCACAAGGCTCCATTTTGAGCCCCCTACTTTCTAATCTTTACGTAAAACCTTTAGCAGAGCTGGCAGAACAATCTGGACTCACAATTTTTTCTTACGCAGACGATTCCCAAATTAGGTTCTCACTATCGGCGCAAAACCCCAATGATATCTCCACACTTAAGACAGGGCTAACTAACATCGCAACCTGGATACAATCTAATTTCTTAAAATTGAACAGAGGAAAAACAGAGGTAATAATACTGGGAAAGCAGAAAAATCTATGGAGCCTACAACATTGGCCAGATAAAATGGGCACCCTTCCTACCCCGGTATCACAAGTGCGTAACCTAGGCATACTCATAGACAACACTTTAAGTATGCATGCTCAATCAGTAAAAGTCGCAGCCACTTGCTTCTCCATCATTAAATGGCTGAGGGAAATATGCTGGATGCTACCAGATACAACAAAAACTGTAGTCAATGCCTTAATTACTTCCCGGCTTAACTATGGAAATGTCCTCTATGTGGGCTCAAACAAACCGATTCTCCACAGATTACAGATGGCCTAAAATGCGGAAGTTAGGCTCTTGTGTAAGGTACCAAAAAGAGAATCGATCTCTGTATTTCGACGTAAATTACATTGGCTAAACATTGAAAATTGAGTGAAGTTCAAAACACTCACCTACATGCACAAAATTAAAGCCAACGTAGCCCCCAACTACCTCTGCACTTTGGTCAAACCATACATTCCATCTAGAAATTTAAGATCAGCCTCACACGGCTGTTTTGTGGTCCCTAAATACAAACTAGCGCGAATTGGAGGGAAATCCTTCACACACCTAGGACCATCGTACTGGAACTCCCTCCCAATCTCACTTAGAAATGAAACAAACTACTCCAGCTTCCGCAAGTTGCTAAAAACCTGGCTGTTTGACAAATAAGATGCCCATGCTCCACCCTGTCAAGGCTTCTATCTGCGTCGGGAAACCCTATTTGGGTAGCTGTTGCGCAATACAAATTCTAATAATAATAATACAGAGTGGTGTGGTGTGGAGTGGCGTAGAGCAGCATAGAGTGGAGTGGCATAGAGTAGAGGGTCATAGAGTATACTGGAGGTGCATAGGGTAGAGTGGATTGGCGTAGGGTAGAGTGGCATGGCATAGAGCAGAGTGGCATGAAGAAGAGTGGAATAGAGTGGCATAGAGGAGAGTGGAGTACCCTGGCGTAGAGTGGAGTGGCCTAGAGTGGTGTGGTGTGGAGTGGAGCTGAGTAGAGTAGCATAGAGTGGAGTGCTGTAAAGCAGAGTGGAGTGGTATAGAGTAGAGTGGAGTTAATTAGGGTAGGGTGGCATAGAGTAGATTGGAGTGGCGCTGAGTGGCATAGAGTGGAGTGGCGTACAGTGGAGTGTTATGCAGTAGAGTGATGCACAGCAGAGTGCATTGAATAGAATCGCATAGAGTAGAATGGCATAGAGTAGGGTGGCTTAAAGTAGAGTGGCATGGAGTAGCATGGAGTAGAGTGGGACAGAGTAGAGTGACATAGAGTAGAGTGGTGTATAATAGAATGCAGTGAGTGGAGTTGAGTAAAGAGGCGTGGAGTGGAGTGGTATAGAGCGGAGTTGAGTGGCGTAGAATAGAGTGGAGTCGTGTAGATGTAGACTAGAGTGGCTTACATAAAAGTTTCACAGCTTGGGTGGAGTGGTGTAGAGTGGAGTATAGTGGCGTGGAGTAGAGTGGCAGAGAGTAAAGTGGCATAAAGTAGAATGGCTTAGAGTAGAATGGTGAAGAGTAGAGGGAAGTGGGATGTCAAAAAGTAGAGTGCCGTAGAGTAGTGTGTTATACTATAGAGTGGCAAAGAGTGGCGTAGAGCAGAGTGGCAATGAGTAGAGGAGAATGGAGTGGAGTAGAGTACAGTGGTGTAGAGTTGAGTGGTGTAGGCTGGCATGAAGAGGAGTAGAGTGGATTGGGTAGAGTCATATGGAGTGGCGTAGAGTGGAATGGGGTGGTGTAGAGTAGATTGGAGTGGGGAGATGTGATGAGATTTAGCATGGAGTAAAGTGGAGTAGTTAGATTGGAGTGGTTTAGCTTGGAGGGGCGTAGAATGGAGTGGAGTGAAATAGAATAGAGTAGAGTGGTGTAGACTAGAGTGGCATAGAGTGTAGAGCGTAGAGGAAGGTTGAGTGATGTTGAGTAGAGTGGTGTAGAGGAGAGTGGTGTAGAATAGAGTGCACGGAGTGGAGTGGCACAGAGTGGAGTAACGTCAAGGGGCGTAGAATATAGCGGTGTAGAGTAGAGTGGAATGGCATATAGTAGAGTGGAGTGGAATGAAGTAGAGTAGCTTAGAGTAAAGTGTCACAGTTTCGGGTGGAGTGCCTTAGTGTGGAATGGCTTGGTGTGGAGTAGAGTGGCATGTAGTAGAGTGTCATAGGGGAAGATGTATCAAAGCAATTTTTAGTTGCAAGCACTGCAATTCGCAAAATAGCTGCGTTTGCAACTAAAAACTCGCTAAACGGTTGTATGAAGGAAATTGCATAGCAAAATTAAGGAATCGCAAAATTTGCGATTCCTTAATTTTGCGTAAGCATTTAAGGAATCGCAAATTGCGATTCCTTAAATGCTATGCATCAAGCATTCAATTATTGCGATTTCTCCTTAAGAAATCGCACATTACCACCAACTTCAAGTTGGTGGTAATTTGCCATTTCCTTCACAAATGCACTTTTTGGCATTTGTGAAGGTGCCATATGGTGCACATACATGCCCTTAGGGCATGTATGTGTGCCATATGCGCACACCACATGTAAATTTCAGGGGTGCATCAGGGTGTTCTTATGACACCCTTGCACCCTTGAAATTATTCTCAATTTGCGATTCTCAAATTGCGAATTGCAAATTGAGAATAACTTCACATTCATTCCTATGGGCCTCCTGGCCTATAGAAATGAATGGGAAATTATTCCTTAATTGCGATTAGCAATTTGCTAATCGCAATTAGGGAATTTTAAGAAATCGCTAAAAAATTGCGATTTATTATATACATACCATTTTGCAATTCTCAAATAGCGATTCTCAAAAAATCGCAAATAGGTATTTTGATACATCTGCCCCATAGAGTATAGTGGCATAGACTGGAGTGTAGCATAGAGGTGAGTGATGTAGAGTAAAGTGGCATAGAATAAAGTGGAGTAGAGTCACGTGAAATGGTGTACACTGGCATGGAGTGGTGTGGATGGGAGAAAAGTGGATTGGAGTAGAGTCACTTGGAGTGGCGTAGAGTGGAATGGAGTGGTGTAGAGTAGAGAGGGGAAGATTGAGAAGGAGTAGCATGGATTAGAGTGGAGTGGCATAGAGTAGAGTGGCATAGAGTGGAGTGGCATAGAGTAGAGTGGACTGGCGTAGAGTTGAGTGGCTTACAGTAGAGTAGTATAGAGAAGAGTGGCATAGAGTAGAGTGGAAACAAGTAGAGTAGAATGGAGTGGAGTGGCATAGAGTAGAGTGGGGTAGAGTAAAGTGGTGTAGAGTGGTGTGGAGAGGTGTGGAATGGAGAAAAGTGGATTGGAGTAGGGTTGTGAGAAGTGGCGTAGAGTGGAATGAAGTGGTGTGGAGTAGAGTAGCGAGGAGTCGGGAGGAGTATCATGGAGTACAGTGGAGTGGAGTGGAGGGGAGCGGTGTGGCATGGAGCGGTGTGGAATAGAATAGAGTAGATAGGCATAGAGTAGAGTGGTGTAGCATAGAGTGCGTGGAGTGGAGTGGCATATAGTAGAGTAGCATAGAGAAGAGTGGAGGACTGTAGAGTAGAGTGGATTGGCATAGAGCAGAGTGTCTTAGAGTAAAGTGTCATAGAGTGAGGTGGAGTGGTGTAGAGTGGCATGGAGTAGAGTGGCACAGAGCAGAGTGGCAGTGAGTGAAATGGCATAGAGTAGAGTGGCATAGAGAAAAATGTCATAGAGTAGAGTGGTAAAGAGTAGAGTAGAGTGAAGTACCATAGAGTGGCGTAGAGTGATGTGGAGTGGTGTAGAGTGGCGTGGAGTGGTGTAGAGTGGAATGCAGTGGTGTAGAGTAGAATGGCAAAAAGTGGGCAGGAATGGCATGAAGTAGAGGGGCATGGAGTAGAATAAAGTGGTATAAAGTGACATAGAATAGAGTGGCGTAGAGTGGAGTTTATCAGAGTGGCGTAGAGTAAAGTGGAGTTGAGCAGAGTGGCATAGCATGGCATAGAATAGAGTGCTGTAGAGTAGTGTGGCATAGAGTAGAGTGGCTTAGAGTTGAGTAATGTGGCATAGAGTGGAGTGGCATAGAGTAGAGTGGAGTAGAGTAGAGTGGTGTAGAGTTCAGTAGAGTGGCAATGTATGGAGTGGAGAAGAGTACAGTGGAATGGAATGGCATGGAGTGGTGTGGAGTGAAGCAGATTAGAATGGGGTGAAGTAGGGTGGAGTTGTGTAGAGTGGAGTGGCATACAGTGGAGTAGCATAGAGTGGAGTGGAATGATGTAGAGTGGCGTAGAGTAGAGTGGAGTCTCATACAGCAGAGTGGAGTGGGGTAGAGTAGAATGAAGTAGAATAGAGTAGAATAGAGTAGAATAGAGTGGAGTGGAGTTATGTTGAGCAGAGTAGAGTGTTGCAGAGTGGCATAGAGTGGCATGGAGTGGCATTGAGTGGTGTAGAGTGGAGTGATGTGGAGTGCTGCAGAGTGGAATGGCATAGAGTGGAGTGTTGTAGAGTAACATAGAATAGAGTAGCGTAGATTAGTACAGATGTGGGTGTAAGTAACTAAAGCACCAATAGAGACAACAGATAGCGTTAAAGTAAAAATAGTGTGGTCCCAAAATATTAGGAAGAACACGTACTTGGTTCATGAGCCGGGGGGGGGGGGTAACACAAGAAAGGAAGGGATACCTATGGGAGCTAAGCAATCAAAAGACTGCAAATGAGGGTGACAACAAAAACAACCAGTGATATGGTGTGTTCAGGCCGTAGGCCCACTGAATAGTAAACAATATGTTTTGCAGCGAAGTGCATGCACCAAGTAAGCAAGACTTAACAAGCATTGGCAGAGCCAATAGGTCTCGCAATAGCGTTGCTGTTATTTACAAATCCGAGTTGGATTGGTGAATTAAAAAAATGTAACACAATAGCATTTTTTAGGAGGTAGTAACACAGAGGACTCATTTGGGCGAATCAACAACAAGGCTGCAGGTAGGGAATGAAGCATAACAGGGGAAGCAACATGGAGGGCAGGGAGCAGAAGCAACGCGGAAGGCACAGGTGGGGGAAGCAATATGGAGGGCGGGTAGGAAGCAACATGGGCGATGAAGAGGAATGGGGAGCTTTTACAAGAAACACATGTGGGCAAACGCAATACTGAGGGAGGGGAGACAAGCACACGCACGAGAGAGCAACAGCAGTACATGAGGGACACATCTGGAAAACACATGCACACTTGTACAGTGTTCCATTCGACACAAGCCTTAAATAAGCTGCTGCCGGGGAGAAGCATTACAAAAGTGTGCAGCTAATGAGCTCAAAGAAATCAATTAAAGGCGTTAAAAGAGGTCGAATCGGAGGGCGAACAGTAGTTTATTCAATTTCCTCCAGAAACCGCCTACACATGCACACATGTTCCTGCAACTCAGGTTACACCCCTATTCCATTCACTCGTCATAAGAATGCAATCTGCCGAACTTTGTGATATATGGATGGGGTACCACAATGCAGTTAGAAAGTCAGGTACATCGATGGACATGCCACACGCCAGCAACAGAGTCAATGGAGCACGTCTTTCACACAAGACACCCCCAGTCGGCCATAACTTAAACAAACTTTATTTTTGTGAACTAGCACAGAAATATTTCCAGCACCAGTAGTTATTTAATTTATCTGAGAACTCTGCCAAATTAACCACCAACTCAAGAATCAAGAAAAAAAGGATCTTACAGCTAATGCTACATTCCTACATAGAAAATGTAATTGAAGGAGTTAGCAAGTGTAGCACTCATATCAAAGAACTGCCAGTAAAGGGGTCATAGTTGATGTGTGAAAAAAAACCTCATGGATCATAATTGTGTTCATGATGTGGAGGCTCAGGTTATAAAAATAGCGTGATGAGGCAGTTTTCAGAGCAGAGCCAGAATTGTGGATGGATAGCATTTCATGGCACATAAACAAGTGGGTTTACAAAAGGAGTAGAATACGGCAACTTAGACAACTAAAAAACAAAAAAATTAAATTTGGGCTGTTAGGAAACAAACAAAACAAGCGTAAGAACAGCACGTTGTCTGTAAACAGTAACCTGACCCACGAGCAATGCAGCTGCCAACCTGCGCGCCGCTTCTCGAACCCGAGAGCAAAAAGCTGAGGCAGTGAACATTACAAAAGAGGTGAGACATGCACCCGCCTTTAGCCATGTGCATACTTTGGTTGTATGTCAATACAACACCTTGTTTACACCGCACTACCATTACAACGCTGGTTTTACAACGCAAGTCGTTACCACGACTTGCGCTGTAGGGTGCTGGACTTAGGAATAGTAAGATTTACTATTCCAACACCAGCCTACGTACAGTAGGGAAGGTGTTGGAATAGTAAATCTACTATTCCTTAGCCTAGAGCGCCCTCCAGCGCAAGTCGTGGTAAAGACTTGCATTGTAAAACCAGCGTTGTAATGGTAGTGCGGTGTAAACACTGCGTCATAATGGATGTTCCCCGCGTACTTTCATTATTGAAAGACACGCACAAAAGCCAATTCAATGTGTGTGTGGGGTCAGACCCACATGGAGTAGACACAAGAAGCCTCGCAGAGCAGCATATGTGCGCTGCTAGGCTCGACCTAAAAAGGGGAGAGGAGGGGAAAAAAAAGACAAACAGTGACACTGAGAGAATGCAGTGATTCCCAAACATTTGCAACCCACCTAGCTTTAATGGAGACGGTGCTATAGTATGATGTAAATGTATACATACTGTCAAAATGCAGTGAATTACCAATGTAACATACTCTTTAAAATTGTTTGTGTTCCTCACTGTAAGAATTCACTTATTGGTTGTGAGTTGTGGAAGCTCCAATCAGGCAAAAACCACAATCCTCTTCAGGTGGACCACAAAAGCCACTAAATTAACCTATGCTTAACCCTCTTGTAGCTAGAAACAAAAGGCGTAATGCTTAACTTAGAGGCAATATGTAAAGTATTATTCAGCACACAGTCAATCAAATCAAATCAAATCAAAGCAAGCTTTATTCGACTATTAGTGAAATAATCATAAAAGCACATACAGAAAACCAATTTAAAACATACCATATAAAAGTACATTTACAAAAAAATCTGGGTGTGCATCAGCATGATTTGATTAAACATTCGATTCTCGGGTTAAAAAAACACAATTTACTTGGTCATAGACTTTCTACAAGTGAAAACCATTTAAAACATGACATATAAAAATCCAAACGCTGTAAACATTAGGTGGGCTACAGCCTAAATTGACTAATCATTAGGTTCACAGGTTTAAAACCATGTATCACTTGAACATAGACTTTCTACAGATGAAAACCGATTTTAAAAATGTAGATATAGATGCAATTAAAAGTTCATCCCCAAGCAATTGCATGATTAAAAAAGCAGGGCAGCATTGTCGGTGACCTAAGGATTTAAGAACAGGGAGAATCCATCTCTTCCTCTGAACTTGATGAAATTGACAAAAAATAAAACATACATGGTGGTCTGAGCTGAGGACTCATCGCATGGACATTTGATTAGCACTCTGGACCAGTCGTTTCTGGCTGGAAAGCTGAGGGATCTATGAATAATGCCCAGCCTAAAATGAGTAAGCAAGAATCTGTCGTAATCAGAGGTGGCCAGTTTCAGATAGGGCTGCATCTTAGGAGAGATCAAGATATGTTGGTGGGCTACAACAGTATTTTGGAGATCTATGAGTTAAATCTAAGATTTTCTACAAGGTGAAAAGAGCTTTGTTTAAAATCTTTCTTGTCTAAGTTGGCTAAAAAACAAGGGTCATCAAAATATTCCTGATGGCCCATTCTGCGCCAAACGTCTCTGACATATTTCGGCCAACCAATGTGAGAAATTCCATCCAGCCCACAACAATCAGTAATAATTTGGCGATTTAAAAGGATGTATGACGTTACAACGCATACTTTTACAATGCATACCTTTACAACGCAACATCCATTACAGCACATTCCATTACAACGCATGCCATTACAACGAATTTTAAAAAACTACCTTTACAACGCATTCCATTACAAAGCATACTACCTTTACAACTCATACCATTACAACGCATACCATTACATTGCATGTATGGTAAGTATTGGATAGTGTAGGGGTAAAAATTACTATTCTAACTCCAGGGGGTGCAACAGTAGGGTAAGTGTTGGGTTGTGTAGGGGTAAAAATTACTATTCTAACTCCAGGGGGTGCAACAGTAGGGTACGTTTTGGATAGTGTAAGGGTACTATGCTTTGTGATGGTATGCGTTGTAATGGTATGCGCTGTAATGACTGTGTTGTAATGACATGCGTTGTAATGGTATGCGTTGTAGTGTCATGCGTTGTAATGGTTGCGTTGTGATGGCATGCGTTGTAATGGATCTTGCATTGTAAAAGTTGCGTTGTAAAGGTTGTTTCCTGATTTAAAACAGTCTGCTCAGTAGTCCACACACGATACCAAAGAAGAATTGGTTGGATAAGGATTACGTCCGTTATATACGGAAAACCAAGTTCCATATGAAATTTAAAAGTGGACACACATTCCGGAATGGCCAATAAAAATGCAAGAAATCTGTTTTCCACCATCTGAAGAGCGGTCACATCAATGTGACCCCAAATGCCTGCCCCATAGGTTGCAATAGCAACATATTTGGCTTTATACATTTTAAGTAATTCTGGGGGCGGGCGTTTTCCCAGTTTCCTACTAGAATTAGCCAAGGCGGCCAAAGCCTTTAACAATAACAATTTCCTTCGGTGAATAGCCTGGGTCCATAAACCAGTATGATCGAATAAGACCCCCAGGTAGGAAAAAGTATTAGAACATTCAAGGCTGTTTTGCTCAAAAAAGAACGAGCGGGCGATCTTACTCCCTAGTCCACATTTTGAAAATAAAGGTTTTGGAGGCATTGACTGAGAGACCCAAAGTTGACATGAAATTAGCGAAACTAGAAATAACTTTCTGTAAGCTAATCGGGTGCGAGCCATAAGGATGGCGTCGTCCGCATACATAAATGCGGGGAGTGGACGCTTCCCTACCAATGGAAGGTCCTGGCACTCATCCATCAAAACCTTTCCTAAGTTGTAATTGTACAATGTAAATAGGAAGGGTGCCAGGACGCAACCTTGTCTCACTCCTTTTCCAATGGCAAAGGGATCAGTGAGCTCACCCCATGCTCCGATATAAAATTGTTTCATGAAGGAAATGAGACTGGGGTCCACTCCCATGCGTTCCAAAATCACCCAAAGTTTGTAGTGGATAACGCAGTCAAAAGCCGCGGTTAAATCCACGAACGCCAAGTACAGGTTACCCCCTTGGCCTTAGTATATTTTCCGATTGTAAGATCCAAGTTTAAGCAATGGTCCTCAGCCCTTTACGGAAGCCATATTGGATGTTACTGATTATTTGATGGTCATCTGCCCAATCCTGTAGTCGGGCTAAGAGAACTCTCCCGATGATTTTAACTGTTGAATCTAATAATGAAACCGGCCTTTAACAGGCCAGGTTGTGCCTGTCCCCCTTTTTTATAGATGGGCACCAGATTCGATTCGTTCCAGGTTGGGGGAAAACCAAAGGAACTGCATGGTTGATTACCTGTGTTACAATGGGTCCTCAGAACTCTGAGTTATACTTAAAAAGGTCCACGGGTATGCTGTCAGGGCCGGGTGCCTTCCTCCCCCTTTACTCAGTGTTACGGCCTCCTCGATTTCACACAATTCAAATTGGGGATGCAGAACAGTACTTATAATCTGTGTTTCTTTCCTATCGCCATACAGATCATGAGTTATTAAATCAGAATGAGAGCTAATATTATTATATAGGTTAGAAAAATGCTCAACCCATTCTCCCCTCGTTATTGCATTTTCTATAGTTGCCCTCTCTGATTCGACTAAAAAGGGAGTTTTGACAGCATTCCAGAAAGCTGATGAATCTCTCTGTTTGGAAGCTTCACGCAAGGCGGTCCAAACTTCCTCCTTTAAGAAATCTTTCCTTGACACCTGTGCAAGATGGTATTCCCTTCTAGCCTCTTTTATCTCTTGCTTGATTATAACAGTTCTATGAAGGGCTAGTTTAAGAGCGGAATGGGCTTTCGTGCAGCAGGAATCAAACCAGCCCCTCTTATGTGGGATCTTGCATTTTGAGTTTATGTGAAGAGCGTTATTCACAAACTCAATGATTTTAGAATATCCCTCCACAATATCCTCCAGGGGGTTACCACTGCCTAGACACACCCCTACAATTAGTGATGACCTTGGTCATAAACATATCAGGATCAAGCTTCTTCCATCTCAGGGAATAGCCGTTTTGTCTAGCCAGGGTAATGTCTGTCACAAGAGGCGTGGTAATTGCAGGCCTACTGACCGCCCTAAAGTTAACCTTAACATTTAAACTCTGTGGGAAATGTCACTAATGGAGATATCATGGGTATGAAACTCTAATAGTCTGGAGGCGTGTCTAGCAGATATTAAAATAAAATCTATTCGAGAGAACAGCCCTCGGCCCCTAAAGGTCGGGTTAAAAGGGATCAACGGGCTACAGAGATTATTAGTGAAACCCAAATCTGCTGCAGACAGTGTTTCATTAAGCATCTCTCCCTGGATGGAGTGGATAAAATGGGAATGCTTGAATCGCAGTGCTGCTCCAGGCCGCAAACCCTGTTATCCTCCTGATGACAAAGCATAAAGTTAAAATCCCCCCCCCCAGACAATAAACAGATCCTTTGTGCTGGCTGATTGTAACTCGTTGATGTGCTGATTCACAACGCTCAACAAACCGGGAAGATCCTCGCGGGTGCGTTATTGTAAAGATTAACTATTGCAATGCCTGTAAATGTATCCACGTTAGCCACCAGAATTTGAACATATCGATTAATCACCAGGATTGTAGTTATACTAAAATTAAAAAGATTTGAAACATAAATACACAGCCCTCCCATGGCTCTACCATGGGTTGGTGCAACCGCAGGTGTATGAAATGTTTTAAAACCGTTAATATGGATGGGGTCGATCGACCAAGTCTCTTGTAGGCAGAAAATATCAAAACCCTGAACAAACTCTGACCACAAAGGGTTCACAATCTTAGCCTTGAGACCAGCAATATTCCAAAACATAATATGACATCTAGTATCCCTCTTTGGTCCAATAGCAACATCGGAGCTAGCTCCAATGGAAGGAGTAGTAAGGGCCTCAGGGGGATTATTGGACTTATGGCTAAAAAAGTGGCCGCAGGAGGGGTTATTGGACTTGCGACTGTAAGATGAACAGGGGGAGTAGATGGAGGTGGAATATTAGTCTCAGTTTTAGCTCATGCACTCACTGATGATCCATACATATTGTGCCCCTGGGACCCCGATAGACCAATATCTAGGCCTAGTGCGGTACTCGCAGGGTTCACGATCCTACCCTTCTCCCCAATTCCGGTAACAAAAGTACCCAGGTTCAAAGTGGGTCCCCAATTTGCAGTATCTCCTCCTCGGGGGGTTATAAAGAGTCAATCCACTTGGTCTAAGTGGGAGAAAAGGTCGAAGCGGTTATGGATTGGAACGTTATACAAAGGGGAAGGATTTGGGTAGCAGTGTCCCCCATTAAAAGAGTTAAAACAATTAGGGTGAGACAATTGGTAGAAAAACCCCACGGGGATCACATTAATTTCATGATTTGAAATAAAGTGGGTGCCTGCCCTTGTCAAAATTTGATGTACCAAAGTTGGGGATTTAAAGGTCAGGATCACACAATCCCCTAGTAAGGACTTCTGGCCTTTCCCTGACCAACTAACACGCCTAGCCATTTTCAAATTTAAAAGGAGACTCTGTGATAACCCAATTGTTGTACTCAACCAGGAGAGTGTTTTATTCCTAAGTTCCTCCCAGGATTCTACTGAGCCGGCCAATAACCCAGGGACGTTAGCTAAGATGACCGTATATGGGGTCACAGCTGGAGGTAAATCCAGCACTACCAATGTCGAATCGGCTCCCTCCTTATACCTTGGGCCATGTGTAGAAGGGGTAGATACTGCAGAAGATCCCTGGGGCAAGAGAGCATGGTAATCTAGTTTAGGGTCGTTACTTTGATTCATTAGTGGGGGTAATGGAGCCTTAGTCAAGTTGTCTGAAATGCTCGAAGCTGGTCCACCTAGTAATATTGCCGAGGGGAGGAGTGAGACAGGGCCAGAATCTGGAGAAGTCCTGCTCTCCCTTCTGCCCATAGGTGCCGGCTGATTACTCGAGATGGCCGCCCGCTCTGTTGGCGATAGTTATCAACAGGGTCAGGGTGCCTGTTCTTACCATTAGCTGAATCAATAACTTCTAAATCAGAGGACTGTCTAATAACGGGGCATTTTGTTAAGATTACTTCAATAGCGCTTACTCTGCTGGATAGTTTAGTCAATGTTTCCCTCAAGTAATGTTCTAATGAGTCAAGCTTATTGGTTAATTGCACCAGGTTATTCTAGGGCCTGTGGTGATATTACCTTTGAATCCTTGTTTCGCAGCCGGCAGTGGCTTGCCCTTAGATGCTGTTTTTCTGCGTGTTAAACACAGGGATGAGCTATTCTCGATAATTATTGACTCTGAGGGTAAGGGAACGCCAGTTGTAGTATTTTTCAAACTTTTAGTTGGAGGCTGTGAATCGCTATCTAGATCACTAACGGATATATAATCCGAGCAGTTCACAGCACAACCATTGGTAATAACGGCAGCCCTTAAAGTACTAATAGTGTCCATAGTGTGGGTGGGGATACCTAACTCCTCGATACCTGAAGGGGGAGCTAGGGTCAAACTAGATCTTTCTGTATTTATGGCCTCCTCTACTGAGGTGATCTGTTGGTCTATGGCCCCTATGGCCCCAGTTAGATAGGTTAAAAGAGAATGATTCCCCCACTCTTTTACAGATTGTTTAGGGCCACCCGTGGTTTTCCTTTTGCCCATTGTGAATTAACGCTACAAGTAACAATGATACAAGCGGGCTCAAAGAAGACAGACAAAGTTGTAAGAAAGAGCAACACAACAGTATTACCGGTTCACCGGGGACATGTGAATAGTGTAAACGAGAAAGTCCAAAGAGGAAAAATCTGCACGCCTTCTGTGGAGCAGGAAAGGGACGTAGCCCAGCCTGGCCTCTGTCGGCCTATGACGGGCTAAGACGGGGCGTCTTGGCCCGGTCTTGGCCCGGGCTAAGCTCGGGCACGCCCCTCACACGTTCCTGGCTGTGGGACCACCACCGAGTTTTATAGAAGCCCCACCAGGGACCAGGGCAAAAGTGCTGCATTTGTTTGGTGGGCCTGGGGCAGCGTGCTAGTTCTCCTCCTCTGTTGCAGTCTCCCGTGCTGTGGGACTGCTGCCGAGTTTTTCAGAGCCCCTCCAGGAACCAGGGCAAAAGTGCTACGTGCGTTTGGTGGGCCAGGGGCATTGTGCAAGTTCTCCTCCTCTGTTGCAGTCTCCTACGCTGCGGCACCGCTGCAGAGTTTTTCAGAGCTCCTTCAGGGTCGCGGGCAAAAGTGCTGCATGCGTTTGGTGGGCCAGGGGCAGCGTGCAAGTTCTCCTCCTCTGTTGCGGTCTCCCGCGCTGCGGGACCGCCGCAGAGTTTTTCAGAGCTCCTCCAGGGACCAGGGCAAAAGTGCTGCGTGCGTTTTGTGGGACAGGGGCAGCGTGCAAGTTCTCTTCCTCTGTTGCGGTCTCTCCACAGTCAATCACTTACTCATGTCTTCTCTTTATCCTTCCTACCTTAACATTTTGTGAACTGGATTGATACACTCGCTCCTTTGGATATAAATTAGTTTGATCACCCTGTATTTTTTCTGTTTTTTTCTTCTTTCCAGGTAATTAATCCCATCCTGGATTCGCTTCTGCTCTTAATGGCATGATACATTCCATATCTATCTATCTATCTATCTATCTATCTATCTATCTATCTATCTATCTATCTATCTATCTATCTATCTATCTATCTATCTATCTATCTATCTATCTATCTATCTATCTATCTATCTATCTATCTATCTATCTTTATATGGACAATTTCATGCTGGGTAGAACACATTGTGGCTCATTCCCTGCTTCAATGACTCTTTGGTGCACGTGGCTGTGACGGTATTGGGGGACCGGAGGAGGCACCGGACAACTGGCACACCAAAGCGGTATTTCCATCACAGCAACTCCAGAGGCTCACGCTGTTCCCTGCCCCCCCGCTTTGACATTTCACCATTTACGGTATTTTTCTGCACCTAGGTTCCAGGCTCCACTAGGTTGCACTCTGGGATCTGTAGTCCTGCACTACATGCGGGATTCTACACAGGTGTGGGAACTAACCCTAGGGGTGGAGCTGGCTTGCATTAGCAGGCGTTTAAAAGAGGGACTTACCTGCAGCATGACATCTCGCTGGTAGGACGCTTTGGGCGCTGAGGAAGGCAGAATGGCTGCCGAAATGCATTCGCAATTGTGTCAATAAACCAGTGTTTCCACCGTTTCCTCCTGGGTCGCTGTCTTCTTTCGTTGGGAAGGAGTTTTGTGTACAAATTACAGCGCTATCCAGAGGCGCTTTTGCAGATGACCCCCGTCACGTTTTGGGCGACCAGCTTCACTGGATTTCGGACTCCTGCAGTCCGGTTTATGTTGCCAGCGTTTGTTGGACAGGCTGGAAGCCCGCCACCGAAGCCAAGGAGAAAAGCGAGCAGTTTTGGAATGGACAATTTCATGCTGGGTAGAACACATTGTGGCTCATCCCCTGCTTCAAAGACTCTTTGGTGCACGTGGCTGTGACGGTATTGGGGGACCGGAGGAGGCACCGGACAACTGGCACACCAAAGCGGTATTTCCATCACAGCAACTCCAGAGGCTCACGCTGTTCCCTGCCCCCCCGCTTTGACATTTCACCATTTACGGTATTTTTCTGCACCTAGGTTCCAGGCTCCACTAGGTTGCACTCTGGGATCTGTAGTCCTGCACTACATGCGGGATTCTACACAGGTGTGGGAACTAACCCTAGGGGTGGAGCTGGCTTGCATTAGCAGGCGTTTAAAAGAGGGACTTACCTGCAGCATGACATCTCGCTGGTAGGACGCTTTGGGCGCTGAGGAAGGCAGAATGGCTGCCGAAATGCATTCGCAATTGTGTCAATAAACCAGTGTTTCCACCGTTTCCTCCTGGGTCGCTGTCTTCTTTCGTTGGGAAGGAGTTTTGTGTATATATATATATATATTACCTACTGGCGGTCGCCAGTAGGTATATATAGTTAGGATTTTTTTCCTATGGGATTTTTGAAAATTCTATGTCGAATAACTTTGGCGTTTGAGGACGGAATTGGCTGAAATTTTCAGGAAAATTTAACATTTTGTTTCTGAGCAGCCCCGAAAATTTGGGGGGGTTTCGTCAAGGGGGGGCCGAGAAAAAAGGGGGGTCCCAAAACGCGTTTTTCCCATGCAATTTTCCATAGGGCGGTTGGACTCACTTTTAGCTCGAACGGCTGAATGGATTTCCATGAAACTTGGCAAAATTGTAGATATTGTTTGCCCGATGTGCCTTTGCTAGGTCTCAATATATGTGCTCCAGTGGATTTTGATAAATTAACGTTCAAAAAAATATATATATCTGTAACAGCGCTCCGGTTAGCGCCCCGGTTCGCGTACCTGACGCGTAACGGAACTTCGCGAAGCGAAGCTGATTGGCTCTCCGGTGTCTGTCAACATTCTAAACAGTCCGGAGCGGCCGCCATCTTGTCTCTCGGTAGGATCGAGAGACAAGAGGTGAAGAAAAACAAAGGGGGAAATTAATGAAAGGGGGCAAGGTAGACCCCTCCTGACCCCCTAGGATTGATGAGGGGGCTATTAAAGGGTCCCATGGGGCAAAAAATAAAAAAATAAAAATTCAGTTTTTTCGCGGTAGAGGCGCTACCCGGTACGCGAACCGGGTAGCTAACCGGTAGCGTAACGGGAGTCCGCCATCTTGTGTTTCGGTCGAATTTAATCACAAGATGGAGGAAAAACAATGTGGGAAATGGGTATAAGGGGGCACGGGAGACGTATCCTGACCCCCTAGGTTTTCTGAGGGTGGCTGAGGAGGCCCATATGTGCGAAAAAAAAACCACATTTTTTTCAAATTTTCGCGCGGTTAGCGTCCGGTGCGCGAACCGGGTAGCGCTCCGGAAAGCGTAAATCGTGAAAATTTGTAAAAAAAAAGTTACATTTAAAATTTGTTTAGAGTGATCATAGTTAGGGTAGCTCTGAGAAGAGCTTTTGGGTCTGTGGTACATTTAGGTACTTATAAGTAGGTACCAATACATAGTCTTACATTCAGGATGAAAATTCTGTTCCCCTCATCTGAGAAGTGAACTCCATCTCCTCTGTAGATATCTTGCATGTAGTAACGCAAGTTATTGTTGTAGATGGAGCCCATTCCATGGTGTCTCATGTAAGCTGATACAGACTTATTTACATGCTTCCTCGATTTCTCAATTTGTGAACAAAATTGGTTGGACCACCTCCATTTCTGTCTTTGGCATATATTTGAATATACCAAGGCAGTTTGAGGAAAAAGTGCCATCAATTGCTCAAAGGTGTCCTTTAAAAGCATTTCCAGACCTACCCCAGTCAAAGTGCCCAAGTCATTACCTCCACAGTGCACAATTAACAGGTCAGGTTTTGGCAAATGCAAAAAGGTTTTCACCAATGGTATCAATTGGTGACATCTTAATCCTCTGTGGCCAATCCAGTTGATTTCCACATTTTGTAAATTGAGGTTGTGTAAATTTCTGTTATCAGCATACCTTTGAGCCCAGTGGATGTAACTATGTCCAACAATCCAGACAGAAAACATGGTGAGAGGAGGTTCTGCTGCAGTCAGATGAAGTGTGGAAAAGAAATGGCAGTTGAAACAGTAGGAGTTTGTAATGAAAAAAACTGTGGAGTTTCTGTGCTAATGATTCAGTAGCAGTGATTGGTGGATTTTGATTGCTGAAAACAGAAAGTTAGGGTGCATGGATGAGTTCTTTGAAAGATGTAATTTGAATGGTCAAGAAAAAATCATTTTATGAAAGATTGCACTGGATACGCAGGTGTACTGAGAGTTCAGAGTTCAATTGAAACATTGTTGTGTGAACTTGTAAACATGACAGGTCTTTCAGGAGGTGGTTGCTATGGAAAAAAGGCAGAAAGGGCAGAGGGGGGAAGGGTGTTGATTTGAAAAAAGTGAGGGAAGAGTTTTGATTGGGTGACATGAGAGATATGTGTGATGAATTACAGCATTTCTGTGCCTTTGTTGGTTGCAGCCTCTGGAGTGCATACCCTTTGCTCTGCTAAAGAAAAATTGGTGTGTGTCTGAGACTGTTTTGAAACTCAAAAAGTATTTGCTAAGGTGAGAAAAGATTCATTTAATTTAGATAGAGAATAGTATGCTTTAGGGAGAAAATTATGAAGAAAGTTGTGTATTTAAAATGTTGCTTTGACTCAAGTGTTCTACAAATAGATTTAGTTTCTTTGAGTTTCATAGCCATGTTAAAAGTGATGCAAAAGTGGTGCAAGGGCCTTAAAAATACGCTTTCATGTGTGTTAGGGCATTTTAAGTCACTTCCCCATGAATCTGGGTGAATATTTTGTTTACTTGATGTGTTTAAAAACGTTTCTAGAAGTCAATTAGGTTTCTTAATATGTGCTGCTAGAGTTTCATAGCCAGCATGGGGCATATTTAGAAGGACTTTGAGCCACTTTCATGTTATTTTCTCTATGTTAAAGGTGACGCTAAAGTGATGAAAGGGCCTTGTAAATACACTCTCGTGTTTGAGCCACTTTCATGTTATTTTCCCAATGTTAAAAGTGACGCAAAAGTGGTGCAAGTGCCTTGTAAAATATGCCCTCGTGTGTGTTAGGGCATTTTAAGTCACTTCACCATAAATCTGGGTATATAATTTGCTTACTTGATGTGTTTAAGAACGTTTCTTGAAATCATTTAGGTTACTTGATATGTACTGATAGAGTTTCATAGTCAGCATGGACCATATTTACAAGGCCTTTGAGCCACGTTCACGTTATTTTCCCCATGTTAAAAGTGACTTTAAAGGTGGTGCAAGGTCCTTGTAAATACGCCCTCATGAGTGCTTTGCAAATTTAAGTCATTTCCCCGTGGTGCAAGGTCCTTGTAAATACGCCCCCATGTGTGCTTGGCAAATTTAAGTACTGACAGGGTGTGCTTGTACATAGGAGCTGTGTTGTGTTTTCAAATTATGACCAGAAAATCGTTTTTTTTTTTTAAATACATGCTTTTTACATTTATGAGAAGGTCAAAATGGTGTCTGCTTCTTTAAATAAATATTTCATTTTCCACCATGAATATGGGAGAATAAATTCCTTGTTTGCCGGTTTAAAAACACGTTTCTTGAAGTCATTAAGGTTTCACAATATGTTCTGCAAGAGTTTCATTGTCAACATGGGGGCAAATTTACAAAGCTTATGAGCCACATTCACGTCATTTTCCCCACGTTAAAAGTGACTTTAAAGGTGGTGCAAGGTCCTTGTAAATAAGCCCTCATGAGTGCTTGGTAAATTTAAGTCATTTCTATGTGGTGCAAGGCTCTTGTAAATACGCCCGCATGTGTGCTTGGCAAATTTAAGTACTGACAGGGTGTACTTGTACATAGGAGTTGTGCTGTGTTTTCAAATTATGACATGAAAATGGTTCATAAAGAAAAGGAATGCTTTTTACATTTATGACAATGACAAAAAGGTGTCTGCTTCTTTAAATAAATATATCAATTCTCACCATCAATCTGGGAGAATAATTTACTTGTTTGTCGGTTAAAAAATTGTTATTTTAAGACATTTAGGTTTCACAATATGTACTGCTAGAGTTTCATAGTCACTATGATGATAATGATATACATTTAGAACTGTGTAGGAGGCATGGAGAAACTGAGGCTTCTGTAAGTGTCAAGGGAGGTGAGTGATGTACATTGCTCTGTTGCATACAGTCCTCATCTTCTGCGTACTCTTGGATATGCTACACTACATCTGCACAATGAGATACCTAAGCTGAGGAAATACAGGTGATGTGATTGTGAAATGAGCAAAAAAAAGTGCACGTTTTTCAATTACATCACCTGTGTTTCCTAACATTACGAATCACATTGTGCAGATGAGGTTTAGGCCTGTCCAGGAAGACAGAGGAGGTCTGGCCTTTGTTCAAGAGTGCAGTGGACATGACTCACTTCGTTGGTAGGCCTGCACATGTATTATCTCCTCTGTACTCTTCAACAAGCCTAAATTTCATCTGCAACCCTGAGTAGGCCTCACCTCAAACAAACCTCTGGATAGGCCACACCTTATCGGCATCCTGAATCAATAATTTAAAATGTTAGGGGCAGATTTATGATGGCCGTGCGCCTCTTTTGCGCCGCCGTTGCGTCACTTTTGTGATGCAGCAGCGGTGCAAAAGATGCACCATGTTGCAAGATAGGCCTCACTTCATCTGCAACAAGATACCGTCAGTTTAAAATGTATACATTTAGGACTGTGTAGGGGGCATGGTGAAGCTGAGGCTTCTGTAAGTGTCAAATTTGTTGCATACAGTGCTCACCTTCTGCGTACTCTTTGATATGCTAGACTACATCTGCACAATGAGATACCTAAGCAAAGGAAACACAGGTGATGTGATTGTGAAATGAGCAAAAAAAGTGCACGTTTTTCAATTACATCACCTGTGTTTCCTAACATTACGAATCACATTGTGCAGATGAGGTTTAGGCCTGTCCAGGGAGACAGAGGAGGTCTGGCCTGATGATAATGATATACATTTAGAACTGTGTAGGAGGCATGGAGAAACTGAGGCTTCTGTAAGTGTCAAGGGAGGTGAGTAATGTACATTGCTCTGTTGCATACAGTCCTCATCTTCTGCGTACTCTTGGATATGCTAGACTACATCTGCACAATGAGATGCCTAAACTGAGGAAATACAGGTGATGTGATTGTGAAATGAGCAAAAATATTTGCACGTTTTTCAATTATATCACCTGTGTTTCCTAACATTACAAATCACATTGTGCAGATGAGGTTTAGGCCTGTCCAGGGAGACAGAGGAGGTCTGGCCTTTGTTCAAGAGTGCAGTGGACATGACTCACTTCATTGGTAGGCCTGCACATGTATTATCTCCTCTGTACTCTTCAACAAGCCTAAATTTCATCTGCAACCCTGAGTAGGCCTCACCTCAAACAAACCTCTGAATAGGCCACACCTTATCGGCATCCTGAACCAATCATTTAAAATGTTTGGGGCAGATTTATGATGGCCGTGCGCCTCTTTTGCGCGCCGTTGCGTCACTTTTGTGACGCAGCGGCGGCGCAAAAGAAGCACTATGTTGCGACATATTTACAAATTGATGCATCTAGGCAGATGTGTCACGCTGTAAAGTCCTGCGCCACATGAAACCTGCGTCAGGTTTCATGTGGGCGTTTTGTTGCAGGGTGGGCGTTCACTTGCATGAATGGCCTGTAAAACTAACACAGTGAAATTTACAAGATTTTACTGAGTCAGCTTTATGGCATTGCTGAATCAAATCCTTACGCCTGTTTGAAACAGGCATAAGAAGTGATGCACCATGCAATGTGTGCCTTGCCCCTGTGCATTGCAGTAGTCATGTCGCGTTTGCGGCACAGATGCGTGACGCATCTGTGCTGTTTTTGCCCCATGGTGCTCCGCATTGTAAATGGGGCACACCATGGGTGGCAGAGCAGCGGTGCACGTTAACTGGTGCATCCCTGGGGATGCGCCAGTTAACATAAATCTGCCCCTTTACATTTCAGTATGAGCAGGGGACACAGAGTCGGTGAGGCTTATCCAAGGTTAAGAAGAGATGAGTCCTGTTCACTGAAAACTTGGACATAGGCCTCACCTCCTCAGCATCGCTGGACATGGCTAAATAATATCTGCAAAATGTTACTCTTGTTAAACAATTTTACTATTATAGTCTCTGAGATTTGTCTCTTACTCTGCAACATCTCATTGTTGTTCTCTTTCTTTAAAGATAACGACAACATCAACCATGAGTGATAATGAGCAATCTGTTGATCTCGATCTTATCATTGAACTTGTCATTGAAACGTCAGTGGAAGTAGATCCCTTGGATGATTTATATCCTGTGGATGATGAAGAATATGATGAGGATGCTGATTTGTCAGATTTGTATGACATAGGGTGGGCAGCTGACCTGCTTGAGCCTATTGAACTATAAAGACTTTTAAAAATAAATTTAAATTACTGGAAATGAAAAGTAACCATGTTAACCGTTTTATTTAAAATTAAATACAACTTCAAAAACAGCTTGTGTGAAGTGTCTTTAATAAAACAGTGAAATATGCTAATAAAATTAGTTCAGATTCACATATAAAAGAGCACAGGTCAAATGTAGAAGCATTCCATTTCTTTGCTACTATTTGTGAGTTTTAAATTTGTCAATGCACTAAAAATTATTGTATGTAGAATTGACAACTAGTGTGTTAATTTTTTGACGACTGTTATTGAATTACTGTTTGGTAATAGTGGTTAATAACATTTTTTATTATATTTTACCACAGATTCAACTGCAGATCATTTCAAAATTAAATCATGCCTACGAGGCAAAGAAGGAGAAAGGCTACAAAACGTCAAACACAGCAGCTTACTACATGCTTGCAGCAGTCCTCTACAATATAAACTCGTCAAGTCACCAAAAAAGCTCCGGGTAAGACAACGAAATCTTTCCTAAGAAACATTTCCAGAAAAAAAGTATCACTACAGAACATGTTTTAGTCCAGAAGAAGAGAGTCAATTTAAACAGAAAGGAAAGGCCCCTTAATAAAGTTAGTGGTAGAGCAGGAGAAAACTCTGTGAGTGCCGGTAGAAGGCACAATCAATTTAGGGACATTCGTACACGAATGTTCCGCAACAGGATAATTGTAAATTTGATGAAAAATGTAAAGAAAGGTCAACAGAAACTGGCTTTTTATAAGAAAAAAGAAATGTTGAGAAAATTATTGATCAGGCTTTGGAAATGAAGCGAAAGTTATTTATTTTGGTAATCAATAGAATTAGGAAACTAAACAAGGCAATTTATGAATTCAAAACAAATAGTAGATGGAAGAGAATAGTTAATCGTACAAATTTTTGTGAAGTATTTTCAGGAGAATGGATGCATAGTACAAGTTGTGAGGCATTTTTCAATGAGGAGAGTTACTTCCAGGACAATGATTTGGTGCATGCAGTTGACACCAGTGGTCGAGCATATGAGGTGAAAGATGGTTGTCCAGTTGAAAAAGAAAAACTTGTGTCAACAGAGGCAGAAGAGGTGTTAGGTGATGAAGTTTTAGGGAGAAGTCCTAAGGGTCCAGTGTACACCTGGAAGTGTAGTAGTATTTGCAGTGTGCGACAGGATTCCATTAATTTGCTTTGTGATTTTGTACGGACATTTAATAAGAAAAGTTTGAAACAGAAAATGAAGTTGTTGCAGGAATTAGATCCATGCAGAGTGAGAGAAGTGACAGGTTTACATGATCATTCACTGGCTTGTCTTTCCAGGAGAGTATGCCAGAGTGTTTTTCATCATTTCAGGATGCTAGCAGTCCATCATAATAAAGTGAGGAAATTAGTGAGAATGTTGTATTTTGCTAAGAGTCCAGCAATTAAGCTTAAACAATTAAGCAGTGCTCTTTTGCATGGTTCTGAAGTAGATGTGAAGAATATTTGTGAAGAAATTGAGTTTTGTTACTTTGCAAGTAAAGAGGAGAATGTTGAAATTGACCCAGAAGAAGAAGGTAATGTGGAAGAGAGTGTACAGGTTTCCAGTACAGATAATTTTCAGAAGGAAATTGCCACATTTCAGGTGAAATCAAGTGAGAGGCCTAATTTCACTTGTGTGTGTTGTCGACGCACTTATTATAAGAATCAGACTAAGTTAGTGGATTTATATGCAAAAAGTGAAAGGGAAAATAATAGTGAATGGAAGGATTTAGCAACATACTTGATGGTAGAAAATTGTTTTGATTTGGGATCGGATCAACGTGTGTGTACTTATTGTTGTAACAAATTAAATCAAAACCGCATGCCTGCTAGAGCGGTTCATAATAATCTGGAATTGGTTGACATTCCTTCTGAATTGAAGGATTTAAATACTTATGAATCTATTTTGATTCAAAGTGTCCATCCCTTTCAGGCTATTGTACGAATGGAGCCAAAGACAGGGAAATTGCCTCCATCAGATTTACAGAGAGGATTAAAGGGAAGAGTTGTTTATTTGCCTCTAGATTTGAAGAAAAACATTAATACAATTGGAGTAGAGAAAGTGGAAGAGGAACCTCTGGTTATCTTAGTTAATGGGGTTCCGACAAAGAGTAAGCAAATCTGGCAAGATTTAGTGGATGTTAGGAAAGTCAAAAAGGCAACATTGTATTTGATGAAAAACAATCAGCACTACAAGAATGTATGTGTTGCAGAAGAGGAAGTAAGTGAAGAAGAGGACAGCGATTTGTGTGCTGGACAAATTGAGAAAGTAGAAGCCTCTAAAAATGAAGAAATATATGAACATTATAGTGTTCATCCTTTGCATTCTAAGGAAGTCATGGGGAATGCTATTGAGTTGTTTCAAATGAAACAAGCCAAAGGGAGTCCCATTAGTGTTTGGGAGGAAAGTTTGGAAGCTCGGTGTTTCCCACAGCCATTTCTAACAGGTCAAGGAGGAAGATATGATGAGCGACCTGATCAAATTCCTGCTTCTGAATACCGGACTTTACGATTGTATGCAGAAGATCCTAGGTTTCGTCAATGCATTCCCTATTTGTTTCATCTACTATTTGAAAGTGATCTGTCTGGACTGTCATATACAGTGAACCACATCTTGAAAAGTGGTGTACAGATGCAAAATATCTCGGCAAGGGACTTTATGGATAAAGTCAATGTGCAAGACAGTATTTTGGATTCTCACCTGATTAATCTCATGGCATGTCAACGTGGTACTAATGAGTACTGGTACCGTCGTCATGGTGATTTAAAATGTATGCTGAGGAACTTAGGAACTCCCACATGGTTCCTCACTCTCAGCTGTGCCGAGTATGGCTGGGAAGACTTACTTGAATTTCTACGAGAGGCAAATGGAAACATTGAAAATATCGAATTCAAGACACCCGGAGAACAGTGCTCTTTGGATCCAGTGAATGTATGCAGGTACTTCAATCATAGATTTGAAGCTATGATGTCTTTCATCATGAACAAGAAAAATCCTCCTCTTGGAGAGGTGTTGGATTTCTTCTGGAGAAAGGAGTATCAAGCAAGAGGTGCTCCTCATATACATATGCTGCTATGGATCAAAGATGCACCCAAATTTGGAACAGATCCGGATGACTTAGTGATGAGTTTCATAGAACAGTATTCTACATGTGCTGTTCCAAAGACAAAGGAAGACAAAAGCCTAAGAGAACAAGTTTTACGCTTTCAAATCCATCATTGTGGAAAGTACTGTCGTCGTAAATTCAGAAACAAGGACAAGTTCTACACAAAATGTCGTTTCGCCTTTCCACGACCGATGATTTCTAAAGGAAGAGTGAACAGTTTGATGTCTTCGCTGCGACATAATGTGACGAGGAAATCACCCAAAAATACATACAATTTGAAAAGAAACGAAGAGTCCAAGTACATCAACGACTACAACCCAGTGATTTTGTCCATGTGGAATGCTAACATGGATATACAGTTTGTGGCTGATAACTGTATGGCTGTGGCTCGGTATGTGACATCTTACATCACAAAAAAAGAAAAGACAGAATTGAAGGATATGTGGGAGGACATTTCCCATGAAAAGAGCCTCAGTAAGAAGTTGTACAGTTTCAGTCTGAAGATGTTGTCGCATCGAGAAATCGGAGCTTACGAATGTTCAGACCGGTTATCTTCAGCAAGTCTCTATGCCAAATCTAGGAGTATCATTTGGGCGAGTCTTGGTCTTGCTGCAACGCGTAATCGAGTTCTGAAACCTGTACGGGAAATTGAGTATTTGGCGGAAAAGGAGCCAAACAGTACAGATATTTTGAAGACCAACATGTTGGATACATATTATCCAAATAGAAGCAGTCACCTCGAGAATGTTTGTCTGTATGAGGTTCTACAAAATTACATATTCAAGAGGAACATCAAAGAAGATATTGATAAAGGAGTGTATGCTGTAATTGGAAGTGAGGGATGTCTGGTCAAGCAAAGAAAATGCCAATTGGTAAATCATCGAAAATTGAGTGGCGAATCTCCTGAAAGAAAAGAGTTTTTCTATTTAGCTCTTTTGCAACTTTTCAAGCCTTGGCGTGCAGAAGAGGAACTGCTTGGAGATTTCCTCCGTTACGAAGACTCTTTCAATGCAGCCAAGGAGACCATAGAATGTCCTGTTTTTCCAAAATATCTAGAAATGTTGAATGCGGAAATTGAGCAGGAAGCAACAATTGCAACCAAGATTGCTAGAGACAGTTCTCAGGACAGTCAGAGTTCTGTTTCATTGAGTCAGGATCCACTAGGAGGACCAGTTATCGAAAATGAAGCTGCCACTGCCATGATTGAAGTGGAAAGAGCCATGGCACATGCTCAGGAGGATGCGGTTAACTTAGAAGATTTGGAAAGACAACTCAACGTTGAGCAGAGGAAAATATATGACGAAGTTACCAACCAAATTGATCATGGATTAATTCATGAGAAGAAAGAGTGCTCATGTACGTCGTTGAAGCCTGTCCGACTGTACATGAGTGGAGAAGCAGGAACTGGAAAAAGTTTCCTCATTAAACCAATTTCATGTTATTTGAAGAAAAGGACTCATCGCTGTCTTGTGTTGTCACCGCTCCAACTGGACTGACAGCACATAACATTAAAGGTATTACTTTGCATCGTCTACTGATGCTGCCAGTGGAGCATGATAACAAATTACAATACCACAAGTTATCTGGAGATGCTTGTTGTGAAGTTTCAAGAGTCTTGAGGAAAATGAAACTTCTTATCATTGACGAAGTAAGCATGGTTTCCAATGTCATGCTTGCCTTTGTGCATTTGAGAATGCAAGAAGTTCTTAAAACAGAGTATGATGTGTTATTTGGTGGCAAACACATCTTTGTTTTCGGTGATCTTACGCAGCTGACACCAGTGAAAGGACAACCAGTGTTTAAACTACTTACACATGAAGATACCAGGAAGTGCCTAGGGAGCATTGGCAACGTTAACATATGGTTAAACTTCAATTATGCTGAACTGCGTGAAAATATGCGTCAAGCGAAGGATGAAGATTATAAGAATATTCTACAAGATGTTAGAATCGGTAAAGTGACCGAGCATGGGAAAGAAGCTTTACATGCACAATTACTGTCAAATTTGTATCCAGAAGAAGACGTTCTGCCAGAGAATATTTTTCGGAAAATTACTGAGAAGAAATCTGGAATATGTTTGATGCCAACTCTTGCAGAATGTGCCATCTTCAACAACAAAATGTTGAATTTAGAAAACCAAGAGATTGTGAAACTGGAAGCTATTGACAGAATAGAGCATATGGGAGCAACAATTATTTTGTCTGAGAATTTGAAATCTAAATTGGATTCATTAGAGAAGACTATATCTAAAACTGCTGGTTTTGAAAAGACTCTGAATGTGTGCTTAAATTGCCGTATCATTTTGAGAAGGAATTTACATGTTGAAAGAGGTCTGGTAAATGGATCAATGGGTAATGTTGTTGATTTTGAGAAATACAGAAATAGAGATGGAATTGAATTTTTTAAAATTAAATTTGATGGCATTGAGGAAGTACAGCTAATTGGTCGTTGCTCTGCTAGGTTTTTGCTTGTAAAAGACTTATATGTTCGCCGTAAGCAGTTTCCTGTTTGCTTGGCATATGCGGTGACAATCCATAAATCGCAAGGTTTAAGTGTAGACAGTGCATTGGTGAATATTGGCAGTTCTGTGTTCAAGGAGGGTATGGCATATGTGGCATTGTCACGAGTCAGAACTTTATCGGGATTGTACTTGATTGAGTGTGATGTCACAAACATTTGTGCGAATCTAGATTGTGTTAAGGAATACAATAGGTTAAGAAGAGAGTATGCGCCACATTTGCCTCAATATCCTTTGTTTGAGAAACGTGTGGTAGGCCGGAAACGAAGAAATGTGACCAATAGTAGGGAGGTTGTAAGAAAAAGACAAAAAGTCGATGAACCCGAAATTGTAAGCAGAAAGAAAATGGATTCTGTTGAAGATGTTGTTGGTTTTCAATTTGAAAATAGTTCTGGTGTCAACTGCTATGCTAATGTAGTGGTTAATGTTGTCTTTTCTCTAGAAACTTTAAAAGAACAGATTGTGATCAATTCGGATCAAAGTTTTTGCTGTTTATTGAATTCTGTGTTAGAGAAATGTAGCACTGATAGAACAAAAATAGAAAGTGTGTCTGAAATTCGAAATCTGTTAGACAAATGTTCAGGTCAAACGCAATTCTCTCAAAATATTCAGCAAGATTGTCAGGAGTTTTTAATGTATATGCTTGATGTATTGCAAGATGAAGGTGTAGATGTAGATCATCTGTTTGGCCTTTCTTATCAATGGCAGCATGACTGCGAGAACTGTAGGGTATCAAGTACTACTAGTGTAGACTCAGAAAGATTTATATATTTAACTTTGCCAGACAGTAAATCAGTGTCCTTTAATAAGCTAGTAAAAGCAGCCGATCACAACATGGAGTGTAGCCAATGTAAGTCTGCAATGCTGTCCACATTATTTATACGAACATATGGCCAGTATGTCATTTTAATGTTCCAACGATGTAGGCCTGATGGAACAAAATTGACAACTTTAATTAAACATTTTGTGGCTTCGCAGTTGTCAATATCAGGAAGGACTTTTGTAACTGCAGCAATTATATATCATGACGGTCCTTCAACAACATCAGGACATTACACAGCTTATTTGAAGTCTAGAAACGGCTGGTCATTCTGCAATGATTCTGTTTTAACTTTAAAAAAAAAATTGCCTTTTGACCTTAAAAATTCTTACCTGGTGTTTTTACAACCAAAATTTTAGGGAAAGAATCTCGGGATTTGTTCTGAGGAATTTCAAGAGGTTCTAATGGCTCCTACACTATTTGGCCTTGAGAATAAGTGTAGTACAGAGTAAAAAGTTATTTTTGAGTTTTAAGTAGTTCCTGAAAAAAAAGACGGTTTTCTTACAGAAAGTGGTGGGCACGGATTAGTTAAAGGACAACAGAGTATTTCCCAAAGCAAACGGCGTTCTTACCATAACACTTGACGTCATGGAAAAATAACTGCACTTTGAATGAGTTTAGAAAAACTGTTTCTTTTAATAAGCTAAGTCTGCAATGCTGTCCACATTATTTGTACAAACTTTTGGTTATAATGTCAATTTAAAATTCCAACTATATAAACCTGATGAAAGTAAGTTTTCAACTTTAATTACAAATGTTGTGGCTACACAGTCGTTGATTTTAGGAAGAACATTTGTAACTGCAGCTATTATATGACATGATGGTCCTTTGACAACATCCGCTTATTACACAGCTTATTTAAAATGTAAAAAAAGCTGGTGTTTCGGAAATGATTCCCATTTGACTATGAAACAATGTTGCCTTTTGACTTAAAATATTCTTACTTTGTGTTTTCAGAAGAGAGAATTTAGGGTAGGTAACTGGCCTATAATGATTCTAGGAGTTGATATAATTTTATGTACTGTTTTAAATTGCTTTGTGATTAACAGTGATCAAGAGAATTAAATAATTGTAGTAGTCATAGAGGTAGTGTAAGTGTGCCTCATAGCAAGCAGTATCAGTGTCATAGGAAATGTGGAACATGAGTGAGCAAGAAGGGTGAGATATTACTAGTACAGGATTGTGAAAGTGATCTTGAACGTTTTCTTTCTGAAAGTTGTGGAAAAAGAAAATGACGGGATTTGCTTAGAAGAATTCCAAGAGTTATAAATGTCTCTTACACTATTTGGCCTTGAGGAGAAGTGCGGTAGAGAGCGAAAAGTCATTTATTGAATGTAACATATTTGTCAAAACGATGGAGCTTTTCTTTCAGAAAGTGGCGGGCAGAAAATAATAACAGCACAACAGAGTATAAGCTGTTCATAGGACATCCTTCGACGTCATGGAAAGTAAGTTACTTTTGAGGAGTTCTGATTTCTGATTGGTTATGTTATATGGGTTTTTTTAACACAATCATTTTGATTGTGTTTTTTTCCCAGCTGTTATATGATGAATACCTTCAACTCACTGTTTTTAGTGAAATTTGATATATTCTGAGAACAGCAAAAATAAACCATTTAACATGTATAATTAATTCTGTACTTTGTATAGTGAATTTTAATTTGTACTCATCTTGTCTCATACTTACTCGTCATTTACTACCTTCTATCAATCCTCTTTACATACTCACATTGCCTTTTGTTTTATTCTCTTTCACCCTTGCTCTCTAACTCCACTTATCTTTCAACTTTTGTTTCCCTATTCCAACTCTGCTTTTTTCTTTTATCCCTTGCACCATTTTCCAGCTTTTAGACCTTCTGCTTCGCTTGTTTTTTCCATCTTTCCTCCCTTTGTTTTCTAAATTAAATATTTTTGGGTTCTCCTTTTTTGGTGCAAACAGTTAGTATAACTCACCCTCACTCATTTATCTTTCTTTGTTGCCTCACTCAGTCTGTATCTGAAACTCTTTCCTTCACTTCCTCTGTCTCCTCTCTCCCTCACTCTCTTTTCCTTATTCACCCTTTCCTTATATAGTTTACCTTATTCACTTTCTTTTAGTAGCTTACACAACTTCAATTTAGTTTTCTCTTCTATCCTTCTTTTCTGTCACTGAAAGTATCTTCCTTTTTTTCTCTTAGTAATTTACTCTATTACAATTTCTTTTTGTCTCTGACTGTCTATCACTGTTTCTTTCTCTTTTTTTCTGCATGTTTATCTCTAACTTTATTTCTTTGTAAAATTGGATGATTTTCAGTCTTTTCCCTTGTCTTTTCTAATTTTTAAATACATGTTTTAATATTTTTCAAATTTTTGTTCTTTCTTTCGCAGATTGAAAGTATAAAAATAACAAGTGACTAAGTTAACGACAATTATAAGGTAAGTGTTTTGTACTCTTTCCGTTAAATCTGTATCACATTTAACTTCTATTACTTCCACTGCTTCATTTCTTTAACCCTCCGTTTCCTGCCTTTGCTACTTCCCTCATTCCTTTTTCTATTACTTACTTACTCTACTCCTTCCACTCCTTTTCTCAGTCCCTCTGTTCTCATAGTTCCTCACTCCTGTTCACTCACTCCATCTCTATTACTCTCACTGTCTCTGACTCATCACTCTTTCACTACTTGTTCATTATGCTTTCTCCCTGTAGTTCAAGCACACTATGTTATTTACATTTCTTTGCTGTTTCAATTATTCCTTTTCTGTCACTTCTTCTTTTCTGCTTTCTGTTTTTTCTCTCTGTTATTCCACATGTTTTAACCTTAGTCACTGTCATACATCTTGTTTTATTCCTATTTACTTTCGCTCACTGTTTTCTTAACACTTTCCCTCAGGGTTGTTCTTTTAGTCCGGTTCTATCCCTACATCTCATTCCACATCCTTTACTGTTTTTCTTCTTAATTTGAACATTCACTCACATTCTCTAAGAAACTCTTGTTTATTATTCTTCTACTCTCCTTTTTTTCTTTCACTTCCTTATCTATTTTGTGTTTCTCAATTATACCCTCTTAGATCTTTTCTTTGGTAAATAGATCTATTAAACAGTATCTCTGTGTTACTCCCTCTAGCTGTCTTTCTTTTCACATTACTCTCTGTTTCCTTCCCTTATACTCATTCTTCCTTTTTAAAAAATTTTTTTTTTTGTTTCGCTTCCGGTTCGCGTACCAGCGTGCGAACCGGAAAGCGAATCAAAAGAAATAGAGGTTGCCAGAGTGCTAAACATTCTAGCAATTTTTTATAAATGGGAGGTAGTTCTGAAAAGAACTTTTTTTTTAATTGTTTTTGTTGTTTTATATATATATATTTTTTTTCTGAACATTTTTTTACTTTTTTTGTATTTTTTGAACGGTTTTTTATTTTTTTGTTTTTTTGGGGGGGGAAACGAAAATCAATCATTATAAAGGGCTCAACAGGAGCAACAAAAAAAAAGATCATTTATTTTCTGGGGCGTTTTGGACATTTATGATTTTCAATAGCTCTGTTGATTAAATTTATGCTACTCTCCCTATAGCAAATTAATTGGCCGCAAAAAATGCAGACTTGCTTCACGACCCCGAAGTTCATCTGAATGTTTGGGACCGTCTCCCTCGCCTCTGGTCCCGTCACTGCCTCTTCAGTTGATGTACTGGCCACAGGAGGGGGTTTTTCCTGCAGGTCACGTACCTGCGCAGCACTATAATTTATAGGGTGCCACCTCTCCATGTGCCGATGCATGGTGTAATTACCAAGCTTGTACTTCTTATCAGTCCCTCTGGACAGATCTTTGTTACAGATGAGACAGGTAACGTAGCGGGCATTTACTTTTTTTTTGGCCCCGGGGAAATGTGTAAAATTGTCAGATGTAATTTTCTTTCACATGGGACCTCCTTGGCTCTTCAGGTAAAAACTGTCTCCTCTCTTGCTCCTCTTCCTCTTCTTCCTCTTCTTCCTCTTCTTGATTGAGGATTACCTGAGGAGGTGGTCCTCTCTTCCTAGGAGGTGGTGGTGGTGGTGGGGGTGCACCAGCTGCAGCTACTAATGAAGCCATTTCTTATTACTCAAAATAGGTCTTCCTCTCACAAAGTTGAAAGTCAGAGTGAGAAAAAAGGTGGGGGCTTTCATCATTTGGGAAAAAAATGTTCTAAACCAATGAAAAGTGTTATTTTTAGGTCACATGACCTAGCCTTACATCATTAGGAAACCAAAAGTGAAATGAACCAATGAAAAGTTTTATTAACAAGTCACATGACCTGTTACGCTTACGTTACGCGCTGCGTGCCGCGCCCCGGATCGCTTCCGGGGTGCTGCGCTTCGCGCCTCGGTTCGCGCTCCGGAGTACTTCTGGGTGTGCTAACGCGGCGCGTCATAAGTCATTTGAGATGTCATCAGTGATGTCATCAGTGATGTCACTGACCATGTCATGAATGATGTAATATGTGACATGATCACCAGTGGATTGCGGGTGCGCGATATATAGTTAGTGCAACTAACTATATATGCGAATTTCAATGGTTTTGTGTGAGTAAAATAAGGTTTTATAAATGCTAATTCCTAACTATATATGGTGTATAACCTATGGTTTTTTCAGTGAATATATATATTTATATATATATATATATATATATATGCCCACCCCCAGAACATTGCAGTTTGCTATAGCAGGACGGGAGCACTGCTCCCGCCATGCCATAGTAAACTCTGATTTCCTTCATAGAAGCGAGAGCAGGAAAACTGCTCTTGCTTCCATGTAGCGAAGCAGTATTGCTTTTCAGCAAAGGGAGCGGTACATCAGCAGCTCCCTTTGCCAAAAATCAATGCTGGTTCCTGCAGGAGGCGGGGAGCCGGCAGGGAGCACGGGGGCATTTGGGCTTCCCCATTGGTCCCCAACATGAGTCCTTACCCAGGGGGATGTGGGTCCCCAGGGCCCAAAATGGCCCGGGGAGGGGGCAACAAGGCCCGTCCCCTATAAAAAAAAAACAAAAAAACGTAAGGCCGGCCCTGGGGGATGGGGTCCCCGGGGCCATAATTGACCCAAGGAGGGGGGCCCCGGGCCCCCCTCCAAAATTTATAAAAAATAAAGGCTGGGCAGGCCCCGGGGGATGATGTCCCTGGGGCCAAAAGAAGCCACGTGGTTCCCCTTACATATATATATTTTTGCCGTGCCTTGGGGGATGGGATCCCCAGGGCTAACATTGGGTATTGGTACTGGGGGGGGGATTAATTATTTTTTTTCTCTCGTCATAGGAGTCGCAACCCCATCGTGGCTCTCAGTGCAGCCCCCCCAGTGTAACGTGTGGTGGATTCGCGGATCTACCTTAAATAAAGAATTTACAGCCTGATTCATCAAGCCGAAATCGGCTCGCAAAGGGCCAAATTCTGAGAATCTGGCCCTTTGCGAGTGCTATTTTTGCATTTGGGATTCATCATCCCAAATGCAAAAATCCGTAATAGCGATTTCGCTATTTTGCGAGGAATTACATTTAAGGAATCTCTATTTGAGATTCTTTAAATGCAATTCATCATCCATTTAAAAATTGCGAATTCGCAATTTCGGCCTGCTATTTACCGCGAGGTCAAACCTCGTGGTAAATAGCGAAAACTTAGAAAAATGCTTTTAAAAGCATTTTTCTAAGTTGCATGTTGCTCACACACATGTCCTTTGGACATGTGTGTGCGCAACACCTGTTTCAATTTGCATTTAAGGGGTGCTACAGGGTGTCCTTTGGACACCCCTGGCACCCTTTAAATCGCTATCTTATTTGCGATTAGCTAATTGCTAATCGCAAATAGGGAATACTCCCCATTCATTCCTATGGGCCTTTTGGCCCATAGGAATGAATGGGGAGTTATTCCTTATTTGCGATTAGCAATTTGCTAATCGCAAATAAGGAATGTGTAGGAATCGCAATTCTTTTTGCGATTCCTACATGAATCCCGTTTTGCGAGTCTGTAATAGCGATTCCTTATGAATCGCTATTATAGACTCGCAAAACGGGTCTTTGATGAATCAGGCTGTAAATAGTATATCATTTAGAAGGTAGTGTTGCATTTCTGAATTTTTTTATTGAGTTAGAGAGATTGAAGTTAATAATCACATTAAATTTGATAGTAATAATATAAAATATTAAAAATAAAAGTTCAACTTGAAAAGTGTATTTTGTTGTAGTACATTGAATTTGTGCTTTTGTTTTGTGGATTCGCGACGGGTTAGTGAATTCACAAAAAAATTAGAAAAGAGTATGTATGTTTAAAAAAAAAATAAGATTCACTGTTGGGTTATAGGGTGGCTCTAATAAGAGCCATTGTTTTCATTATGATTTTGTTGGAGCTACATGTAAGTGCGGACCCACAGCTTAAGGTTGTTGAAAAATACTCCATCAGTTCTTCAGATGTCATCCATATCAAAATGTAGATTGTTGTTATTGATGGAGCCCATCCTATGGTCTCTGAGGTAAGTAGAAACAGCTTTATTTACATTCTTCCTAGCTTTATAAAACTGTGGACAGGAATGATCTGACCACTTCCATTTCTGTCTTTGGCATAATTAATAGTAAACAAATACAGTTTGAGGCAAAAACAACATTAATTGTGCAAGTGTATTCTTCATTAGCATTTCCAAACCTACCCCAGTCATTGTGTCTAGGTCATTGCCACCACAGTGCACATTCATGAGGTTGGAGATGCAAAAAGGTTTTAACCAAAGGCATCAATTGGTGCCACTTTAAACCTCTCTGTGCAATCCATTTAATAACCACATTTTACAAACCTAGGTCTTTGTCAATACCTATGTGTTTAGTATACTTTTTGCACCAGAAAGCATATCTGTGCCCTACAATCCATACTGTAAGCACCTTGAAGGTATGTCTGGAAGGAATGAAAAGATGACTGTAGCCCAGGTAGTCAGTTGGTAGAATGAGAGGTATCTAAAATGGTGGAGAAGATAATGTTTTTGAAAAAGCCGATAAGTGATTGGTGGCCGTTCATTAATATTGTGCACTCAGTAAAGGGTGCCTGTTATTTTCCTGAAGAAGCATGTTTCTTATTGGTTACTTAAAAATGTTTGAAAGGTACAGTAGAAAGGATAAGGTAATATTTTGCAAAAGTCAACCACACCTGTTATTTGCATTTGTAAGCTACTGTGCAGAACTTGAAAATATGGTGATATGTTACTAACTTAAGTTTTTCTAAGTCAGTAGTATGCGTAGAAGTAGTCTGTTGTTTAAAAAAACAACTAGTATGGTTAGAAACAGGTTTTTGAACTCCCATATGATTTCGCAGCTCCATAGCGGCGGTAAACTCCTGCACCGCAGTGGAGTTGCAACACCAGAAACCAACAGATAAGCATTTCACAATCTGAAATGATGTAGAAAGCAATTTGATTTGTTACTTACATTTATTTGTGTGCAGAAAGAGAGAGAAAGTTTGCCGTTACTGGTTTTACCTTGTTGATATTGGTGCATTACATTTAATGTATGCAAAAGAAAATCTTTTATGAGTTTCTGATATTTCGTATTCTGCAATACTATTTGAAAGGTGAGCTACACATTTGTAAGCTGTGTTCTAAATTATGTAGTGGTGCTTCACTCTTTGTAGTGATATTTTTAGATTTGAAGAGCATTATTTTCAAAGTTTTGAAAATATTAGAGAAGTGTGATGTTTGAAATATGTTCCGAAATGTAAATATGTGTATTGTACTTTGTTTTATTGTACTGAAATGATGCATGAAATAGTTTGTGCATAGTAATATGTGTACATTGGTAGATGGAAAGGTACAGTTGAAGTATGCCACATCATTTTAGGTGTCTCTTTCAAATTGTAAGTGCAGTCTGTCAAGTTTTAAGATCTGCATGGTCTTGTGACTGAGGTATGTCTCTACCTGCACATGTATTTTCATATGTGGTATGCATCTGAAGATGCTAGACATATAAAACACATGTATACATCTATTTGTATGTTTCTTCTTTATATGATGTCAGTAGCAAAAGGTACAAACACATGCATACATTCTTTCATGAATATGGTGAGACTTACAACAGAGCTATGCGAAGGGTTGCTGCTTTATATTTGGGTAGGCCCAACAATCTGAGTAGTAGTAGAATGGTGAAGCTGTAGGACAAAAGTGAGTTTAAGACATGTTGGTAGAGGGATTTTATTTTGGGCTACTTTGTATGAGTGTGTGGAAAGGCACATTTGAAAAATGCTGCATAATTTTATGTGTGTGCTTGAAATGGGAAGTGCAGTCTGTGAAGTTTCAAGGTCTGCATAGTGTTGGGACTGAGGTATGTTTTTACTTCCACATGCATTTTAATTTGTGTTACGCACCTGGAGATGTTAGATGCATTAAATACAGGTATACATCTATTTGTATGTTTTTTTTTATATATGATTCCACTAGGAAAAGGTATAGACATACGTGCTTTCAGGAATATTTATTTATTTGAGTTTTATACAGTGCTGGCTAGACCCGGGGGTATCAGAGCGCTTTACATACGGATCCACAAACTTACAAAATTACATCAGTTACAAGTTACATCAGTTACAAGAAAACATTTCAAGAGCGTCGGAAGACGGAATAAAAGGAGCGTAGAAGGGTAAGGGGGTGGGGTAAAGGAATAGGAGGGAGAAAGGACGGAGATAGGATGGATAGAGAGACGAAGGAGAGTCTGCCCAACATCCAGCTGGGTAGGTGACGGCCGTGGGGGGAGTCCACAGCCCACCTCCTCTAGAGCTATCAGGTAGCTCCACCGGGCATCGGTCAAGCGGCTAGGTCTCAATGAGGAAACAATTAGAGATCAAAGATGAGGGATAAATGGAGCACACAGAGGAAAGTGGGTGGAGTAAAGGGGTAGGAGGGAGAGTACTACAGAGAGACGAAGTAATGTCTGCCCAATGTCTGGCTGGGTAGGTGTCGGCCGAGGGGGTAGTCCCCAAATCCTAAGTAGTTGAAGAATGGTGAAGCTGCAGCTCAAAAGTGAGGTTTAAGACATGTTGGCAGAGGAATTAGTGATTTGGCTACTTTGAATGAGTCTGTGGAAAGCTAAGCTTGAAATACACCACATCATTTTAGGTGTCTGCTTGAAAAGGGAAGTGCAGTCTGTGAAGTTTTAAGGACTGCATGGTCTTGTGGCTGAGGTATGCCTCTACTGGTGCATGTATTTTCACACGTGTTATGCATCTGAAGATGCTAGACCTATAAGGCAAAGGTGTACATCTATTTGTATGTTTTTATGTATGATGCCACTAGTAAAAGGCACAGACACATGCCTGCGTGCTTTCAGGAATACGGTGAGACTTACAACAGAGATATGCGAAGAATTGATGCTTTATATTTGGGTAGGCACAACACCTTGAGTACTTGTAGAATAGTGAATAAAACTATTTGTATGTTTCTGTTATGTGTGATGCCAGAAGAAAAGGGTAGATATTCATGTATGCATATATTTAGGAACATGGTAAGACTTATAATAGTAATATTACAAAGATTGCTGTTTTGCATTTCTGGAGTTCTGTTGCTTCTTTCTTCACTGTTTCTTCACCTCTGTTGCTTCTTTCTATATTTATGTTGCATCTGTCTGCACCCGTCTTAACTTTGTTGCTTTTTTGCGGAACTTCTCTTGTTTTTTTCAGTACCTTGTTCTTTATTAGGTATAGAGAGAATAGCAGTGTAATTGTAATTAATTGTTTACTAGTTACTATAAATGTCGACATGTAATTAATTTAAATTACATAATTGATGTAAGAAACTATTGAAACTATTCTTTAATTTTTAGAAAATTATTTTGTTTGGATTAGAAATTTAAGATGGCCATAAAACATGAAATGAGAAGACAACAAAGAAAAGAGAAAAACTTAAACAAAACTAAACAGAGTGGACTACAAAAAGACCAACAAGTTACTCAGGTTAAAGTCTGTTCTGGTACGAGTACTAAACAACTTCTTAAAACAGTTGCAGAGAGATTAAAAAAAGACCATAGAAATGAAAGGAAAAATAAATGTTTTACAACAAAGCACAAGGAAATGAACAATAGTAATGTAAAAAACATTCATTTTGGAAAAACAATACATGTCACAGAAAGACAAAACAATTTTGAGAGTTACATGTACGAATGTTTTGAAATAGAGTAATTCAAAATGTATTAAAAGATTGTACAAAGTATAAAAGAAGATCAGCAGTGTATATGAAGAAGCAACACATTGAAAGTGTAGTAGATACTGCTTTTGAAATGAAATGAAAATTATTTATATTAGTATCAAAGAGAATAAAAACATTGAATAAAACAATGCACTTTATGAAGGAGAAAAGCAAAAGAAAATGACTGGTTAATAGAAGTAACTTTTGTAAAACATTTACTGGTGAATGGAACCACACTTCTAGTATTGAGCCTTTCTTTAATGAAGAAAGCTATTTTCCACAGAACACATTAGTTCATACAGTTGATACTAGTGATGGATACTATGAGATGAAAGATGGTTGTCCTATTCCAAAAGTAAAACATGGTTGTTAGGAGTGTGGAAGAAATAATAGCTGAAGAAGTTCACGGGAAGCGTACACAAGCTCTGGTATATAAGTGGGATTGTAGTATTATTTGCAGTTATTTGACAGAAATCTTTTGCTATAACACACCTTTTTTTAATGAAGATATGACCAAAAAAGTCTTTCACTAAAGTTTAAGATGTTACAAGGATTAGGTCCATGTAAAGTAAGAAAATATACTAACTTGCAGGGTCTTTCAAGAAAAGTGTGTCAAAGTACTTTTCATCATTTAAGAATGTTAGCAGTACATCACTCAGAAATGCGGAAGTTAGTAAGGAGACTCTACTATGTAAAAAGTCCTGCATTATGTATAAGTGAAATTAACACAGTTATTTTGCATAGCTCAGTATAAGATGTACAAAAAGTTTGTGATGATATATAGTTTAGTTTTTTTGGTTCACCATAGGGGTGTAGAGAAAGTGTAGGTGTTGAAGAACAGGTGAAAGACATTAGTATTGATGAGTTTCCAGAAGAAATTACAATGTTTGAGACAGTTTCATCTGAAAAATACAAACTATGGGGCCAATTAGGATTGCGGTTTTTCCGCATCCTCCGGGCCGGCGGAAGTGTTCGCCGGCCCGGAGGATGCGGAAAAACCGCTGCGGAGCCTTCAAAGACCCCCCGCCAGATTAGAATGGCTGGGGGGGTCAGGAACACCGTCTGCCGCTTTTCTGCCGCGGTCACCTTCCGACCGTGGCGGAAAAGCACTAACATGGCTGGCGGTGTGTATCAGACACCGCCAGCCATATTACGATAGCTATGGTCTTATGCCTTTCCACGGCGGCATTTCTGCCGTGGAAAGGCATACGGTGCTGTCTTTGGGGGCCCGTTGCGGGCTCCCAGGGGTGAAGGGGGGTTGGGGGGTGCACATGGGGGGTACCTATGGTACCCCCCTGCTTTTGCGTGCACCACGTGGTGCCTGCAGCTTCGCGCATGCAAAGGTAAACATGCATTTTTAACATTGCGGCGTGTGCTGCTTCACGCAGCACACGCCGCAATGTTAAGAATAGAGGATGTGACCGCCAGGGTGGCGGTCACATCCTAATTGCGCTGGAGGGAACGCCGCAGCCCCTGCGGACGTTCCCTCCTCCTCGGGGGTCGCGGACGGACGCGATCCTAATCGGCCCCTATGTTTGTATTTGTTGTCGACGTACTCACTATACAAGTCAAACTAGGAATGTTGATTTATATTTAAAAAGTGAAAAGGAAAACAATGATATGTGGCAACAATTTGGTGCTTATTTGTTGACAGAAGGTCGGTTTCAGTTGGGTACTGAACAATGTATTTGTAAATAGTGTAACAACAAATTAGAAGAGAACAAAATACCAGCTAGAGCAGTACATAACAACTTAGAGTTGGTAGCCATTCCTCCGGCACTGGCAGATTTGAAAGCATGAGTCCATTCTTTATTCAATCTGTGCACCCATTTCAGGCTATAGTTTATATGGAGCCTAAAACAGTAAAGCTGCCCCCAGCAGATTTGCAAAGAGTTCTGAAAGGAAGAGTTGTGTACTTACCTTTAGATTTTAAGAAAAATATTGAAACTGTTGGTGTAGACAGGGAGGAAAATGAGGCAGTAGTTATTCTAGTTAATGGTGTACCAACAAAGAGTCAAAAAATATGGCAAGAGTTTGTAGATGTTAATAAACTTCAAAAGGCTACATTATATCTGGTACAGAATAATATTTATTAAAAGTATGAAAATGTTTATGAACAGGTAATATGCTTAGAAGTTGAAATAGAAATTTTAAGTGGCCAAATAGAAAAAGTGAACAAGTTTAGGAGCAAAGAAATTTATAAACATTACACTATACATCCTCTACATTCAAAAGAAGTGATAGAAAACAGTATTGCATTATTTCAGATGAAGGAAGCAAAGGGTACTCCCATCAGTGTATGGGAAAAAAGTTTAGAAGCTTGTTGTTTTCCACAGCTATTCCCCACTGGAGAAGGTGGACAATTTGATGAGCGAGCTGTATGTATTCCAGGTTCAGAACACCGCTTGACAAAATTGTACTCTGAAGTTGCAAGATTTCGACAGTGTAGTCCGTATATGTTTCATCTTCTGTTTGAAAGTGATTTGTCTGCACTTTCATATGCAGTGAACCACATAATAAAAACAGGAGTTTATCTTCCAGATATTTCTACAAAAGAATTAATGGACAAAGTTCAACAATGAGATGAACATTTAGAATCTCAGTTAATTAATTTGTTGGTGTGTCAACATGGCACCAATGAGCATTGTTATTGTCGTCATTAGGCCTGGGTGGTAAATTCCATTCCACTTGCGGAATTTGAGTAATTTTGTGCGGAGAATGCAGAGTTACCAAAAATTCTGCAATCCGCAGCTTTGCAGAATTTTTTGCTGTTCACGCTTTCAAAATACGTGTTCGCAAGATATGTCTCCCCGAGCACGCAAACAGCATTTGCGAACAGGAAAAAAGAATCACGAACGGGCAGAACAAGCAATTCCGCGTGTTTGTGGAACTTTTTGCGTGCTCATGGAGATTTTTCACTGTTTTGCGGAGCTTTGAGTAATGTGACTAGGCAAATTCCGGCCTCCCCTAGTCGTCATAGAGAACTTAAATGTATGTTAAGAAACTTAGGTTAAGTGGTTTGTAACACTTAGCTGTGCTGAATATGCGTTGGACACCTTGGATCCTGTAAATGTGTACAGATATTTTAATCTTAGGTTTCAAGCTATGATGTAATTTATCTGCAATGAAAATAATCCACCTCTTGGAGAGGTAACAGATTTTTGGGAGAGAGGAGCACCAAGCCAAAAATGCTCCTCATATACACATGCTATTATTCAATCAATCAATCAATCAGATTACTTGTAAAGCTCGCTACTTACCCGTGAAGGTCTCAAGGCGCTGAAGGGAGGGGGTGCCGCTACTGCTCGAAGAGCCAGGTCTTGAGGAGTCTTCTGAAGGTGAGGTGGTCTTGGGTCTGCCGTATGTGGGTAGGGAGGGTGTTCCAGGTCTTGGTGGCGAGGTAGGAGAAGGATCTGCCGCCGGAGGTTGTTTGTTGGATGAGGGGGACAGCGGCGAGGGTGAGGCCTGGCAGAGTAGAGCTGGCGGGTGGGGGTGTAGAAGCTGAGTCTGCTATTCAGGTAGGCTGGTCCGGTGTTGTGGAGTACTTTGTGTGCGTGAGTGAGGAGCTTCAAGGTGATCCTCTTGTCGATGGGGAGCCAGTGTAGGTCTCTCAGGTGGGGGTGATGTGGCTGCGGTGGGGGATGTTGACAATCAGTCGGGCAGAGGCGTTTTGGATGCCTTGTAGTCGTCTTAGGTGTTTGGCTGGGATTCCTGCGTAGAGTGCGTTATCGTAGTCCAGTCTGCTGCTGACAAGGGCCTGTGTCACTGTTCTTCTTGTTTCGGTTGGGATCCACTTGTACATCCTGCGGAGCATGTGGAGGGTGTTGTAGCAGGAGGAGGAGACGGTGTTGACCAGTTTAGACATGGAGAGCGAGGAGTCGAGGATGAATCCTAGGTTGCGTGCCTTGTCGGTAGGTACCGGTGCTGTTCCCAGTGTGGTCGGCCACCAGGCGTTGTCCCAGGCTGAGGGAGTGGGTCCGAGGATTAGTACCTCCTTCTTGTCCGATTTCAGCTTCAGATGGCTCTTCCTCATCCAGAAGGCAATGGCCTTCATTCCCTCGTGAAGGTTGGTTTTGGTGGTGTGCGGGTCCTTGGTGAGGGAGAGGATGAGCTGGGTGTCATCGGTGTAGGAGATGATGTTGAGGTCGTGGTGGCGGGCCACTTGTGCGAGGGGGGCCACGTAGACGTTGAACAGCATCGGGCTGAGGGATGAGCCCTGGGGGACGCCGCAGATGATGTCGGTGGTCTCGGATCGGAAGGGTTCTGCCGGAGAGGAAGGACGTGGTCCAGTCAAGGGCCTTCTCTTGGATTCCGGCTTCTAGGATGCGTGTCTTTAGAGTGCGATGGCAGACCGTGTCGAAGGCGCCTGACAGGTCCAGGAGGATGAGGGCTGATGTTTCGCCATTGTCGAGTTGGCGCCTGATGTCATCTGTGGCGGCAATGAGGGCTGTCTCGTGCTATGGTTTAATCTGAACCCGGACTGGGATGGGTCCAAGATGTTGTTGTCTTCCAGGTGGCGGGCCAGTTGCATGTTGACGATTTTCTCGATGACCTTCGCTGGGAACGGGAACAGGGAGATGGGCCGCAAGGTCTTGAGGTCCTTGGGTTCCGCCTTGGGCTTCTTGAGGAGGGCGTTGATTTCTGTGGGTTTCCAGCTTCCCGGGAATGTCTCTGTTTCAAAGGAGATGTTGATGACCTTCCGTAGTTGGGGTGCGATGGCAGCATCTGCTTTGTTGAATACGTGGTGTGGGCATGGGTCTAACGGAGATCCTGAGTGGATGGAGTTCATGACCTTGCGTGTCTCGTCGTCGTTGACGTTGGACCAGGTGGTCAGGCGGTTATTGCTGGTGGTGTACACAGGGAAGGTGGGGTCTGGCGTAGTCGGGGCGGTCATGGTGTTGAAGCTGTCATGGATGTCAGCAATCCTGCGGTGGAAAAAGATGGATAGTGAGTTGCACACTTCTTGTGAGGGCAGTATGTCGTTGGTGTTGGCGCTGGGGTTGGAGAGTTCCTTTACGATCCTTAAGAGCTCTTTGCTGTTGTGTGCGTTGTTATCCAGGTGGTCTTTGAAGGAGGATCTCTTGGGAAATCTGATGAGGTGGTTATGTCTGCGGGTGGCGTCCTTGTGGGCTGTGTGGTTATCCGGAGTTCGTTCGTGGAGCCATATCTTCTCCAGTTTCCGGCATGCGCGTTTGGAGGTCTGCAGCTCGTCGGTGTAACAGGTGGCTCTCTTGCTGGTGTGGTTGTTGGAGGGTTTCTTGAGTGGGGCGAGGGTGTTGGCGCAGTCGCCGATCCACTGTCTGAGGTTGTGGGCTGCGGTGTCTGGGTTGGTGGGGTCGGTGGGTGGGTTTTGGGCGAGGGTGGTGATCAGCTGGTCTACGGTGACTTTGCTCCAGCAGCGGCGACATAGCTGTTGGGTGTGGTAGCGCGTGGTTGGTTTGTTGAAGGTGAAATTGATGCAGCGGTGGTCGGTCCAGTGGAGTTTGGTGGTGTGGTCAAAGGTGACGTGGGTGTCTGTGGAGAAGACGGGGTCCAGCGTGTGGCCAGTGGCGTGGGTGGGTGCGGTGACAAGTTGTCTGAGGCCAGGGTTGGTGAGGTTGTTGATCAGGTTGGTGGAGTTGGCGTCATTGTTCTCGAGGTGGAAATTCAGGTCCCCGAGGAGGATGTAGTTCGTGGAGGCTAGTGCGAGGGTGCTGGCGAGGTCGGAAATGGAGTCGCTGAATTGAGCTCGGTGTGCGGGGGTCTGTAGGTGAGTGTTCCTCTGAGGGTGGTGTTGGAATCGGTGTGGATCCGGAACTGCAGGTGTTCGGCGGTGTTGAGGGTGTCGTCTGCGTGGGTGGCTACCTTGAGGGTAGACTTGTGGACGATGGCTATTCCTCCTCCGATTCTGTTGGCGCGATCCCTGCGGGTGATTTTGTAGCCGTCCGGGATGGCTATGGCGATGTTGGGTGCCGAGGAGTCATTCCACCAGGTCTCGGTCAGGAAGGCCACGTCTGGGGTGGAGGTGTCAAGCAGATCCCAGAGCTCAACGGCGTGTTTGTGTGCGGTGCGGGTGTTGAGGAGTATGCAGTGGAGGTGGTTGGGTCCAGTCCTTGGAGGTTTGGTGGTTCTGTTGCAGGTGAAGCTGCAGGTGTGGCAGGAGAAAGATCTGTGAGTCCGTTTCGGGGCGGCTTGGAAGCAGGTGTGGTTTCGGCCGGCGTTGAGTGCGTAGAGAGTGCTGGCGTCATAGCGGAGTCTGGTGTTGTGGCGTTTGGGGGGTCCAGGCGTTCTGGCGCTGGTCGCGGTCCAGGCGTGGACAGGCGCAGATGGGCTTGCCTTAGCATCCTCCATAAGAGGGAGGAGCAGCTGGGAGGTGGGAGCAGGGTGTCCAATGGGGTGCGGGGCTTCAGGGAAGCAGCGGCGGGAGTGAGCGGGGAACGGCGGCAAAACAGACGGGTGGCAGGGAGCAGGCAAGAGGCAGTAGGGGAGGGGGTTGGGAGCAAAGGAGTGGGAGGCAGGAGCGGGGCTGAACGGGGGTGGGGTCGCAGTGGCGGGAAATGGAAGAGATTACAGGGACAGAGGCAAAGTACGGAGACAGTGAATGATGCACAATACGGTTAAAATACAGGCAACAGTCGCGCAGCAATAGGTGTTGGTAGGGGTAGAAAGCGGCAAACACCGGGAAGGAGCAGAGCAGCCTCAAACCCAGGGGAGAGAGGCACAAGGCTCGGGCGAACCGGCTGGCAAGCGGCGCTGCTGGGAACAGTGCTACCTTTGACCAGAGGTCAAGGAATCACGTGCGCTCCCTGCAGCGGTCGCCTTTAGGAGGGGAAGGGGGGTGGGAGCAGAGGAATGGGAGGCGGGAGCGGGGCTGCACGGGGGTGGGGTCGCAGCGGCGGGAAATGGAAGAAATTACAGGGACAGAGGCAAAGTACAGGGACAGTGAATGATGCACAATACGGTTAAAATACAGGCAACAGTCACGCAGCAATAGGTGTTGGTAGGGGGAGAAAGCGGCAAACACCAGGAAGGAGCAGAGCAGCCTCGAACCCAGGGGAGAGAAGCACAAGGCTCGGGCGAACTGGCTGGCAAGCGTCGCTGCTGGGAAGAGTGCTACCTTTGACCAGAGGTCAAGGAATCCTGCGTGCTCCCTGCAGCAGTCGCCTTTATTAGGGGAGGGGGTTGAGATCAGAGGAGTGGGAGGCGGGAGCGGGGCTGAACGGGGGTGGGGTCACAGCGGCGGGAAATGGAAGAGATTACAGGGACAGAGGCAAAGTACAGGGGCAGTGAATGATGCACAATACGGGTAAAATACAGGCAACAGTCACGCAGCAGTAGGTGTTGATAGGGGGAGAAAACGGCAAACACCAGGAAGGAGCAGAGAAGTCTCAAACTCAGGGGAGAGAGGCACAAGGCTCGGGCGAACCGGCTGGCAAGCGGCGCTGCTGGGAAGAATGCTACCTTTGACCACAGGTCAAAGAATCGATAAAGAATGCTCCAAAATTTGGACCTTATACTGATTAAACTGTTTAATCTTTCATCGAACAGTATGTTACCTGTGCCATTCCAAGAGAAGGAGGAGAAAAGAGTTTGAGACAAGTTTTAAGGTTTCAGAGTCATTGATGTGGAAAATACTGTCGGAGTAAAAACAAGTCTAAAGGGAAATGTTATACAAAATGTTGTTTTAGATTCCCATGTCCAATATTTTCTAAGGGAAAAGTAAATTGTTTTTTGTCAGCAGTAAGGCATACATTAACTCGGAAATCTCCGAAGAATACATAGAACAAGATTTACGGTTTCAAAGTCATTGGTGTGAGAAATACTGTTGACTTAAAAACAAATATAAAGGGAAATTTTATACAAAATGTTGTTTAGGATTCCCATGTCCAATAACTTTTAAAGAAAGAATAAATAGTTTTTTTGTCAGAAGTAAGGCATGCATTAACTCGGAAATCTCCGAAGAATACATACAACTTAAAAAAAAGAACTGAAGATTCAAAGTATATTATTGACTTCAATCCAGTTATTTTGAAAATGTGGAATGCAAACATGGATATTCAATATGTTGCAGATAATTAAATTGCTGTTGCTCGCTATGTTACATCATATATAACCAAATCTGAAAAGACAGAGACTAAAGAAATGTGGGAAGAAATTTCACCAGAGAAGAGTTTTAGCAAGAAATTGTAGTTTTAGCTTGAAAATGCTTTCCCATCGCAAGATTTGATCCTATGAATGTTCGGATCGTTTGAGCTCTGCCAGTTTATATTCAAAGTCAAGAGGAATCATTTGGATAAGTTTAGTTTCTTCTGAAAACATTACAATAAATTGAATACTTAGCACAGAATGAGCCAGAAAGTACAGATATTGTTAAATCTAATATGTTGGATACATACTATCTTAAAAGGAGTCCATATCTCAAAAACCTGTCTGTATGAAATACTTCAACATTGAAGCTTTAATGCAGTAATTGGATGTGACAGATGTTTGGTAAAACATGCAAAAGGAAATCTTATTAACCACAGAAAACTCCTTTGCGAAATTCCAGATAAAAGGGAATATTTCTATTTAGCACTTCTGCAACTGTTCAAGCCTTGCTGTAGTAAAACCGAATTACTTGGAGATTTCGACTTCTATGAAGATTATTTTAATGCAAGTAAAGATAGTATTCAGTGCACAATTTTCCCTATATATCTACAAATGTTAAAGGATGGGATTGAGCAAGAAAGTGCTGTTGCAGCTAAAATAGCTAGAGAAAGTTCTCAAGATAGTCAAAGTTCTGGTCCACTAAGTCAAGATCCATTGGGACAACCAATTATCGAAAATGAAGCAGCAATGCCATGATTGAGTTAGAAACTGCAAATCAACAAGCACAACAGGATATTATTCAGTTGGAAAAGTTAGAAGAACAACTAAATATTGAACAGAAGGAAATATATCTACAAGTGGAAGAACAGATACAACATGGTTTGCTACATGAAAAAAAGTATGCCAATGTTCATCATTTAAACCTATTCTAATGTACATCAGCGGTCAAGCTGGAACAGGAAATAGTTTCTTAATTAGAGTTTTGACCAGTTATCTACATAAAACTACAGAATCACAGAATCACATGTATCTTGTGTTATAAGAGCTCCAACAGGATTACCAGCACACAACATTAAAGGGATTACTTTACATTGCTTACCCATGCTACCAGGTGAACATGAAAATAAATTGGAATATCACAAGCTATCTGGAGAAGCTTGTTATGAAGTTTCAAGAGTACCAAAGAAAAAGAAACTTCTAATCATTGATGAGGTGAGCATGGTCTCAAACTTATTGCTTGCCTTTGTACATTTAAGAATGCAACAGATTTTAAAACAGATTATGATGCTCTACTTGGAGGAAAACATGTAATTGTATTCAGTGATGTACTACAACCTACTCCTGTGAAAGGGCAACCAGATTTTAAAACACTTGTCCATGAAGACATTAGGAAATCTTTGAGAAGTATTGGAAATGTCCACATTTGGTCTAATTTTGAATATAAAGAGCTTATTAAGAATATGCGACAAGCAAGTGATTAACATTATGGAAAGATTATTCAAGATGTAAGAATTGTTGTTTTGACAAAACATGGTAAAGAAGCTTTACAAAGTCGCCTACTAAGGAACTTGTTTACAATTGGAGACACAGCGGCTGAAGTAATGTAGAATAAGCTTGGAGAAAAGAAGTCTATAGTTTGCCTAATGCCTACACTGCAAAAGTGTTCTACACTGAATCAAGAACTTTTGAAACTGGAAAAACAACAAATAGTGGAAATTGAAGCTATTGATAAAATTGAACACCAGGAAGTGACTATTTTTCTTACAGAGAAACTACCGGCTAAATTGCATTCTTTGTAAAAGTCTGTATCTAAAACTGCAGGCTTAGAAAAGACTTTACATGTATGCATAAGCTGTCGGGTAATTTTATGGCATAATTTGAATGTAGAAAGTTTAGTAAATGGAATAATGGGAAAAGTTGCAGATTTTGTAAAATTTCAAAACAGAGATGGAATACAATGTTTGATATAAAATTTGACCTGATTAAAGAGGTAAGACAGATTTGGCATTGTGTTGTACATGTTTTGCTTGTAAAAGATTTGTGTGTTTGCAGAAAACAGTTTCTTTAGCATATGCAGTAACTATTCATAAATCTCAAGGTTTAAGTATAGACAGTGCTTTTGTAAATATTGAAAGTACAGTGTCGAAGAAGGAATGGCAAATGTTTCATTGTCTCGAGTAAGAACATTGTCTGGTTTGTATTTGATAGATGTCGATGAGAAAAAGGTTAGTGCTGATGCAAATTGTGTAAGAGTATAATCCTTTAAGAAGACTTTATACACCTGAGTTAGGTGAATATCCCATATATGAGAAACGTGTAGTGTGTCTAAAACAGAAATATGTCAAAGATGGAATTGAGGTTTAAAAAAAGGAAACAAATGAGAAATTTGAAGGTGAGGATGACATTGAAGGATACCAGTTGGAAAATAGTTCAGGTATCAACTGTTATGCTAAGTGATTCTGAATGTTGTCTTCTATCTACAAGATATTCATCATGAAGTCATGAGAAAATGTAAAAAAAGCTTCTGTTCTTTACTACATTTGTATTTCAGCAGTTGGTAACTGATAGAAGCAAAATGCATACTGCTTCTGGTGTTCGGCATCTTTTGGATATATGTACTGGTTCTTTAACATTTACTCTCAATATACAACAAGATGCATAATAATTTCTAATGCTTATGCTTGGAGTATTAGAAGATGAAGGAATACAGATTGAAAACGTTATTGGACGAAGTTACAGATGGGATCATAAATGAGAAAAGAGTGTTCATTTACTTCTACCACTGAACACTGAAATACAAACAGAACGATTCATATGCTTGACAATACCAGGCTGCAAATCAGTACCTTTTAACAAATTGAGAATAACAGCTAATCACAACATGAGATGTTCGCATTGTAGACTGAAGATGTTGTCTACATTACATATACAAAGATTTGGAAAATATCCTATTTTAAAGCTACAACATTGTAGAGCAAATGGAAAAAAATTGCAAACAAAAATTTCAAATTTTAAAGTAAGTCAAATATCTATTTCAGGAAGAACTTACACAACAATGGCTATTATTTTCCATGATGGACCTACTACAATATCTGGACACTATACTGTTTATTTAAAGTGTAATAAAGGATGGACACATTGCAATGATGCCCACTTGTAATTCAAACCTAGATTGCCTTATGAATTACTAAATTCATATTTGTTATTTTTAAAGCCAAAGTTTTGAGTACATCATTTGGCCTATTGGGAAGACGTGAACAGAAAGTAGACAGGAGTGAAAACTATTAGTATTTATAATTAGTGTTTGGAATGCTATTTGCGCTAATTGATTTTGCATTTGGAAAGTTGTGTTTAAAAAAATTGTTTATATATTTGTTGTCTATATTGTACCAGATGCAAATGAGAGTCTACATTTTGGCAAATGTATTTGAAATAAATAATAGAGTTAATGTAGATGAAGGAATAATTAAGAAAGTGTAGATAGGAAAACACATAGCTACACATATTGAAAAAATGCTCTAAGCTGATTTTTTTTTCTACAATCGATTTTGATGTTTTTTTCCTCGCTTTCCAATGATGATACTACATTGAAATCACTGTATATGGCAAAGTTAAGTGGAATTTGAGAACAGCAAAAAAGGGAATCTGAAAATGTTATGTAATTCTAAATTTATGTTGACTTCTGAAAACTATAATATTATAACTTCTATAATATATTATCATTAAATAACAGTTTTTCTTCTTCATAGTAGGTACTGTTGAAGTTTGAAAAGAGTTTTAATGCTGTTTAGGACAATACTACTCTAAAATAGTTATACTGAGTAATGTATCTAAATTACTGGAAAGGTAAGAATACATAGTATAATATGCATGATAACGTAAAATTTTTTTTATAGTTTAATTATATTTTATTTGTTTCTAATATAAATAATATTGATCCTTTACACTATTTGAAAACTATGATTTTGTTGCTAATGTAATCAGGCAGGCAGTCAACTTTTCAGGTAGACACTTCCCATGTATTCACCCATTCTCTGAAGCACAAGTCTTGCACTAATAGGATAACCCAGGCATTACCCTTGAATTCTTTCTTTGACACAGGCACTACCCATGTACCCCTACAATCACTCAGGCACTACTCTTGCATTCATGCATTCTCTCAGACACTACCCATGCACTAATCCAATGACCCAGGCATTACTCTTGCAGTCATCCTTTTACTCAGGTACTATCCATGCACCGATGTAAGCACCTAGACATTGGTCTAACACTCATGAAGTAACTCAGGCACTACCCATGCGCTCATCCAATCACCCAAGCAGTAACCCTGCAGTTATGCAATCATCCAGGCACTTCTCATGCAATCATGCAAAGAATCAGGCAGTGTTTTGCATCCAACCATTTACTCAGGCACTAGCCATACACTCATCCATTCAATCAGGCACTGTCTATGCACTAATCCAATGACCCAGACATTACCGTTGCACCCATCCTTCTACTCAAGTACTACCCATTCACTCATCCAATCACCCAGGCAGTAACCCTGCAATTATGCAATCATCCAGGCACTTCTCATGCAATCATGCAAAGAATCAGGCAGTGTTTTGCATCCAACCATTTACTCAGGCACTAGCCATACACTCATCCATTCAATCAGGCACTATCTATGCACTAATCCAATGACCCAGACATTACCGTTGCACCCATCCTTCTACTTAAGTACTACCCATTCGCTCATCCAATCACCCAGGCACTGCCCATGCACTCATGCAATCACTCAGGCAATGCCCATGCAGTCATGCAATCACTCAGGGACTATCCATGCACTCATACAATCATCTAATGAACCAGGCATTAGCTTTTCACTCAGGTACTTCCAATGCACTCATACAATCACCAAGGCGCTACCTCTGCTCTCATGTAATCACTCAGGTACCAACCAAGCACTCATAATCATGATGGCACTACTCATGCAATCATGCACTACTGCTGCACTATCTATGCACTCATCCATTTACTAGCCATGAACTCATTCAATGACTGAAGCAGTAGCCCTGCAGTTATGCAACCATCCAGGCACTCAATCAGGCAGTACTTTTGTACTCAACCATTCATTCAGACACTACCCACACACTCATCCATTCAATCAGGCACTACCTATGCACTCGTCCAATGACCCCGACATACCATTGTACCCATCCTTCCACTCAAGCCATACCCATTCACTCATCCAATCACCCAGGCACTACCCCTGCACTCATGCAATCACCCAGGCATTTCCCATGCAGTCATGCAACCACTTAGGTATACTCTTGCACTTATCCTTTCACTCAGGCACTACCCATGCACTCATCCATTCCCTCATGGACTACCTGTGGACTCATGTAATGAACCAGGCACTAGCTTTGCACTCATACTTTCACTCAGGTACTTCCCATGCACTCATATAATCACCTAAACACTATCCCTGTACTCATGCCATCACCTAAGCACTACCGCTGCACTCATGCAATCACTCTGGCACTAGTCTTGCACTCAACCATACACTTAGGAACTACCCATGCACTCATCCATTAACTAAGGCACTATCCATACCCTCATCCAATGATCCAGGCATTACCCTTACAGTTATCCATTTTCTTAGGTACTACCCATGCACTCATCCAATCACCAAGGCACTATCCATGCAGTCATACAATCTCTCAGGCACTACTCTTGTACTCAACCACTCACTCAGGCACTACCTATGGATGTATCCATTCAGTCAGGCATTATCCATGCACTCATTCATTTATGCAAGCACTACCCATGCACTCATTCAATCACCCAGGCACTACCCCTACACTCATGCAATCTCCTATGCACTACTGCTGCATTCCTGCAATCACTCTGGCACTACTCTTGAACTCAACCATTCACTCAGGCACTACCCACACACTCATCCATTCACTCAGGCACTACCCATGCACTCATGCAGTCACTCAGGCACTACTCTTGCACTCAACCCTTCTACAAAACTCTCCTCATTTACTCATCCAATTATTCAGACAGTACATATTCACTTATGCAACCACACAGAAACTATCCATTCACCCATGTATTCATACAAAATATAGCTTTTCTTTTTTAAACCAAAATAGGTGGTTCTGTAAGAGCCGTTTTTTTCTTCTTTTTAAAAAATGATTTTATATATATATATTTTTTTTGTGACAATTGTTTGTTTTTTGGGTGATTTTAAAGATTCTATCAATAAAAAATGTAAAGAATAAAACAAGCACATAACAGCGTGCATAAATGGGGGAATAAAATAAAAATTAACAAAGATGACTTTGAATTGTGTCTAACATTGTTTTGTCAACCTGTTTCCCAATGCTCAGCACAGTGATAAACTTTGGACAAAAAAGTCCTGCCTTCGCAAAATCAGGAAGAGTCGGTGGTATGGATTGCAACCTGTCACCAACTTGAAAAGTTGATGGTTGAGGATCTTAGCTGCCTTCATTTGCTCTTGCAAGGTCATCTCCTGCAAGCCTCTTCTTTTGCATTGTTCTGAGATGTTTGTACAACGACGATGTACCACAGGAGTATTTTTTGTCTGATCCTCAGGACAGCACCTTTTTAGAGATGTTGCATGTAACATTTTGTGTGTTCACCTTCTTTCGTCCTTCAGGTATGGAAATAATTCCCATACCACATTCTCCTTTCTTCTGTGGTGTGTCTCTTCTTCTTCCTCCCGAAGGATCTCTTCCTCCTCCTGCAGATCCTGTGCAGTTGCCATTTTCAATTTCAACAGTAAAACCTCCAAAACACCACAAATAAACTGCATAATTGAAAGCTCCTCAAAAAGTATGGCTATTGCCAACCACACCCAAAATTTGAAGAGAGAGAGGGTGGGATCTAGCAAACTTAGGGATGACAAAATCTTTAACCAATCAAATCTCTTTTTTTGTGTCACATGAGTTAAGCGACCCCTAGGCAGTGACATCGCATACTGGACGTGATTCTGCAATTTCTTTAAATTTTACATTACAACAATATTTAGCACTGTCTCATAATATTTTAATTACACATAACTGTATTTTTTTATGTCAAATAAATTAAATAAAGCTATATTAATAAATAATATTGTTTTAAAAAACGGATTTGCGTCCCGAACGCAAAACCGGAAGTTGCAATCTATGCAGACGTATCGTGACTCCTGAAATTAATATTTAAAAAAGTTTTAACAACTTTCATTTATTAATATACAAGTTTAGTAACTATCTTAACAAACCTCTAACCTTGAACTTAATATAATCATTCTCTATGTATATGAAAAATATATACGTGAAAAGACGCTGGAGCCGCGTTATGTACGCGGATCCGGAAATAACGCTCCTAATGTACAGGGATTCGGGTCCAGTACATGACTCCATGTTTATATAAAAAATATATATATATGTGTAAATATAAAAAATATTTATCATATATGCATATGTATATTTTTTATATGTATATATAAATAAATATATATATATACACACACACATATATATATAGATATGTTCCAAACTCCTGCCACTCCTGCCACTCGGATCTGGATTCCGACACAGAAAACAGGTACAGACCACACAACAGCGCTATAGATGATTGCAAAGGTGGTTTATTGACCCCTTGTCTCCAGCATGACGCGTTTCGGCTACGTCACAGTAGCCTTGATCACATGACATTAGGAACCAATAACTGTGATTTAAATACTTTGCACAATCAAATGAATGGGCATTAACTATCAATAGACAACGAAAACATACTTTTAAAATTACAATCCAAGGATAAATCCATTTTGCCTGAGACACGGTAAATATAAAGTTTCATATTCATAAACTTGATGAAGGACATATCAATTTTGATATAAATGTCCTGCCATGTCTACCACACAAGGATAGTATATTAAAACTAAAAGCTTTACTGTTAAAAAAAGTCTATGTACACAACGTTGACAAAGGTGTACAAACAGCCCATATACATTAGAAAAGTGCTAGTGCAACAATCTATAATAAAGTGCAAAACGTGCAAAGTGCAAATTAAAAGTTCAACTGTAACTTAGAGATGGAAGATATGCCTATCTCATATACTATTAAAGTTAACAGTAAATTCATTATGCATAGGACAGCAATGAAATAAAGCATGTTAAAACCCCTATTATGAAGGTTTACATGTTTTATATTTAACAAAAATTATCGACACTTCATACGAATATATGATATTGTATATCATCATGACAGTTAACTTAGGATGGAACATTATGGCATAGTGCCCATTTTCCCCTATATGAAATACTGTCAAACGAAGCACATAATACAACAAAAGTTGCCATAAATAATGAAAATTACTAGAATAGATGCAGGTGAAATGCTGAGGTTCGCCACCCCAGGATGGGAAATCATACATTTAAAGGCTGATGGGAAACACAGATTAGAAAAACAAATGCCAGATCACAACACTAACTGGTACAGGATGGGATAGACAACCAGGGGTCATAATGATATAAGACCTATAAGGGTTCATTCAAGAGAGCAGAAGCCTGCCACATTCCTGTAATCTTATAGTTTATAACAAACAGTGCAGGTCCTCCCCTGTATTCATCCCATTAGGGATCCTGGTGTCTAAAAGTAATATATATTTACTTTCCAGTTGTCTCAAAGTTTTCTCTCTGTTGCCCCCCCTGATGTTTTTGGGCACTGCATCAATGATAAAATATTTGGGGTCATTTAAATTCTTCTTGTGGACCAATTCAAAGTGGGGCGCCACTGGGTAACCTTCATCTGAATTGACAATCGCTCTAAGGTGTTGGAGGATGCGATTAAAGGCCTGCAATTTTGTGCTCCCAATGTACTTGAGCCCGCAAGTACACTGGAGCACATAGACCACAAAATCAGTGCGGCAGGTAAAATGACCCCTAATCTGAATGGGTTAAGGATCAAATGCAGAGTGGTATTCTTTTGTATTCATACCAAACTTGCACGCTCTGCAAGAGATACATTTAAAAAATCCAAATTTATCTGATAACCAGTTTTTCTTATTTACCACCTCAGGGCTAGATTTAACCAGAGCATCCCTCATAGAGGGAGCTCTTCTGAAAACAATAGATGGTTCAACTGGTAACAGTGGAGCCAAACTGATATCGGTCATCAGTAACGGCCAATGTTTCTTCAATATCCCCCTCACCTTCCTTTCTTCACCATTAAAAGTAGTGATAAGGCTAATCTTGTCATTGTATTCCTCTATTGAATTAGACAGCTTGTGGGTGGGATTCACACTTACAGTAGTGAAATACTCCTCTCTACTGAATCTATTAGCCCTTTCCTTAGCCTTCTGTAAAAGCGAGGCACTGTAGCCACGCGCACAGAATCTCGTGAATGCTTCATTCTGGCATCTCTCCAAATCTGACTCAGAACTGCAAATCCTACGCATCCGCAGAAATTCCCCATAGGGGATACTTCTGACGAGATGCCCAGGATGCGAACTACTAGCGTGCAGAATTGCATTGCCCGCTGTAGGTTTTCTATGAAGTCGAGTCTGCAATTTCCCTTCAAAGATGTAAATTTCTACATTAAGGAACTGAATCTGAGTGGTACTGATTTGGGAGGTGAATCTTAGATTAAGCTGGTTGTCATTGATTTCCCTGACAAACTTAGTGGCAGATTCTACCGAACACCTCCAAACCATACAGATGTCATCAATGAATCGCCAGAAATGCGCTATGCTATTGGGAAATGATTTAGCGAGTGAGCCCATGAGGACATGCTCCTCCCACCACCCTACATGTAAACATGCATAGGTGGGGGAAAAGCATGCCCCTATAGCCACTCCTCTCAACTGCTGGTAGATCTCCCTGTTGAACAAAAAGTAGTTATTGTTCAAACACAGTTCCAACATTCTGAGCAACATAATGCTATGTTGACTAAATGCAATGCTACGTTTCCCCAGAAAATATTTAACGGCATTCAGTCCGTCCACATGTGCAATACTGGTATAGAGTGAGTTTATATCTAAAGCTATAAGTACAAACTCACTTTCCCATTCAATACCATTAATTTTAGAGAGGAAATGTCCAGTGTCCTTGATAAAAGATGGTAGGGCTTCCACATACTCATGTAGAAAATGATCCACGTATCTAGAGATAGATTCCAATAAGCTACCCTGGGCTGAGATGATCGGTCGCCCAGGTACAGGTGAAATTTGCTTATGGATTTTGGGAATTAGGCAGAAGAACGGTGTGATCGGGAAGTCATTTTTTAGAAAAGCATGTTCTTGTTTGCTTATCAACCCGTCACGCTTCCATTGGTTTAATTCCTTATGTATGGTGTCTTTAAGGCACTTGATATCATTGAAACTGCCTTTTCTGTAATGTAGGAGAGTAGGGTATGCTATCCTATGGTCATCCCAAATGTTTGCTTTTTGCTTCACTGGTTTATGACTTAAGGTGTCTGTGGGCCTGCTAATCAGACCCACAGCCTGCTGTTATCTATCTAAATTATTGCCAATGTACTTTAGGTGCATTACGAAATTGGAACTGGTTCACCTTATTGGCCCCTGTAACAGTGTACCCAGGTACCCAGGGCATAGGTGCTTCCAAGGCCTACCAGGGGCTGCAGCACGTATTGTGCCACCCCTGGCCTGGCCTCCATATTTGACACAACTGGCTGATCACTCAGCTGGGGTAAGTCGGTGTAACCACCCCTTACTTAGGTGTAGTATGCCTATACCTAACCCGAAATGGACACATATATTCCTATCAGCCACTCCTATGGAAGGCCTCATCAATCCTGGAGGCAGAGTGCTTGGAAATATGTGAGATGGCGCTCTGGCATGAGCTGAGCCTGTCTGCAGCTTTCGGAACCATGTCCTTTAGCTGTTTCATGATACTGCCATACCATATACTCTTAAGTGCATTATGAACCTCGCGGTTAAATGCTATCTTTGGTTTGGCTTTATCAAAACATGTCGAGTAAGGTGTCATACGAATTGGAATACTACCCCCTCACCAGTTCTGGTGACGGGGGTAGCATTCCACCTTTCTAGAGGGATACGACATGTACCTAACCTGAACCCCGGTTAAAGTTAAACAGAGCCTCAGCATCACAAAATGGATGCTGCCACCACAGACACAAGTCTGACCTCCTGCTGATGGGAGTCCTTCCAGCGAGGGCAGCTCGGACAAAGGGTTTCCTGCCTTGGGAGGTGCTAGCACCACCCTAGACAGGATTTTCTGTATTGCGTAGGACAGGGCTGAATAGAATCAGACATGCCTGGGGCACACAAGGTGTCCCTGTGCATATGCCAGTTCAAACCGGTGCTGGGGCTCTCCAGCTCCAGTCTTGGCGCGAAGCTGGACAAAGGAAAGGGGGTGTAACCACCCCCCTTCCTGGTCCCACCCAGAGGAGGGACCTAGCAGGTAATCCGACCCCTAGAATTCGAATAAGAGTAGGGGCTGTGTCCCAAGACTTCAGATCATCCTGTACTCGACTTGAAACTAAGAAGAAGACTGGACTTCGACATTCTGCTGCACAGAAGACTGAAGAGAATCTCCCTTGTGGCCAAGGAGTGACCACCCTGTGAATACAGGCACCAACCAGCAATTCGACATCTGCTTTGCCGCCGTCTCCCGCCGGAGCCCGAGCCCAGAGCCTGACAAGACCCAGGCTCCCAGACATCTCAGAGACCGATCCACAGTCCCTGAAAAGAAGAGACCCGTGGATGCACCGAGAGACGTGGGACAGGACATCTTGGAAGACCCCCAAAGAACTGACTGCGCAGCACCCGAGGGACCCTCGATGCTGTGCTTTGGGGTTTGAGAAGCCCCGACACCGAGCAGCATTTGCACCGAAGATCAGCCCCCCAGCATCTCCACGATCTGCTGGGGCACTTTTGCACTTTGCCACTCGATGCGCCATCCCGGTCACTTGCCACGCGGCTAGTGGCCATCTTGGCAACGAAAACTATGATTTGCAACGCTGGTCTGGTTGGTCCAGACTGTCCCTTGCTCCCCTGAAAAGGAGCACCCGCTCTGACCTTGCTGGTCCGAGTGTTAAGCTTTTTCCACTTTCTGCGTGGCTTGCATTAGCCAAGGCCTGTTTGCTCCAATCAAGTTGCCGACACCGCCATCAGCTAGAGCCTTCGTGGGACAGATCGTGATCGACTCCTGGATGTCCTTGACCTCTTCGTGTCCACGTGGCTGCGGAGACAAGCTGCACCTCTTCACCTGTTTGCACCCGACATTGCCTGGTTCTATCCTGGTTCCACGGTAGTCACTGGCTAGTGACTTTGAACATTGTCCCCTCTGCTTTCAGGTCTTCACCTCTTCAGATCCACCCTTGGATCCACCGGAACTCTCCTCGACGACCCGCCTGCAGCATCTTCAGCTCCAAGCACCATCGACCTGCGTGACGAAACCCGACACTACTTCGCACCTGTGCACCCGCTTCCTGTGGGTGAGGTAACTCAGCAACGCCGGTGTTCCCACACTGGTATACACCTCTAGTGCCTGTGTCTAAAGTTTTATCCTTGTAGGTCCATCGGAAGGTTCCTTAAACACTAACTTTGTAACTTTTAGGCACCATTGCCTTAACATTGGTGCATGTGTGCACTTTAAGCACTGCACCCGAATCCCACCGCTGCCACCAATGTGAGAAGTTGGCCTGGTGAGCATCATATACCAGGCCAACTTCTCACATTGGTGGCAGCGGTGGGATTTGAGCTTGCTGTTGTTTTACCATTACATGCTTTGGAGAGTATCATTTGAAAGATCATACAGGTACCTGATAGGTACATTAAAACAAGACTAGTATACTTAAGTTCTACTGAACTTAGTTGTTGTAGAGGATAGGGAGTAGCACACCCTGACTACAACTACTAGATAGGTTTGGTAGGCAAACACCTGTGTAGGTAGATTGCAACATATCCACCCACACTAGAGCAATGTCTGGAGCAGAGGGATCCACTGGACCTATCTCTGTTGAGAGTGACCCTCCAAGGGCACCATCCAAATTTGCTATCTTTACTTTTAAAGGACTGAGGCAGCTGTGTTCCTTAAGAGGAATCAAAACGGGTCCTACCCCTACAGCAGGTCACCTCAGAGAGCTTTTAGACCAGTCTGAAGCTCTAAAGACCTCCAAACCAGGCCCCTCAGGGACTGGAGATGGAGGCTCTCCCACTGAAGATGACAACACTGACACCCCTGCCCCTGTCATCCAGATAGATGAGGAAGACCAGGTCACTGGAGATACTCAGCCAGAGGATGAGGAAGAAGAGGAGGAGGAGGAGGAAAGTGGGTCTGATGATGAGAGACATAGTCAGGTGCTAGTCAGCAGGCTTAACCAGGCTAACTTAAGCACATTTGGGACTTAAAGTGGGTCCAACCCATTCAGACCCCCAAGTGGACCTAACCAGGAGCAAAGGAGGAGAAGGAATCACTCAGGTGAGTCCAATGCCTCCCAAGCTTCTAGAGGTCCTCATGGACACTCCAGAAGGGAGTTGTCTAGCCCTCAGAGAAGGGAACATGAGGCCAAAATGAGAGAGGCTGAACTTAGGATCCAGAAGCAAGAATTAGAAGTTGCCCTGGCCAAAGAGAAGCTTGCTAGAGCAAGACAACCTAGAGAGAGTGGATTAGGATCCACTGGTGGCAGCAATATCCAAAAGGATAAAGACAGGTCCTATGACAATAGAAACCTGAGTAAGATTGTGCCCCCTTACAAGAGTGGGGATGACATCCACAAATGGATGACTGCACTTGAGAGAGCCTGCAGAGTACAGCAGATCCCTCAGGAGCAGTGGGCAGCAATCTTGTGGCTCTCCTTTGAAGGTAGAGGCCGAGACAGACTCCTCACAGTTAGTGATGGGGATTCTAGAAACTACCTGGTCCTGAGGAGTGCTCTGATTGATGGGTTAGGCTTAACCACTGAACAATACAGGTTAATGTTCAGAGACACCCAGAAGACACAGACTCAGGACTGGTCTGAATTTGTTGAATGTGCCACTAAGGCTCTGGAGGGCTGGTTGCTGGGAAGTAGGGTTACAGACTATGAAGGATTGTACAATTTACTGATGAGAGAACAGATTTTAAATAACTGTCAGAACCAGCAGTTGCATCAACATTTGGTTGACTCAGATCTGACCTCTCCCCAAGAATTAGGAAAGAGGGCAGACAAATGGGTTAGAACCAGAGTTAAGCAAAAGAACCAGAAACAGAACCAGGGTGGTGACCAAAAGAAAATAGAGCAGAAGGGTGGGGAGCAGAAAGCTAAAGACCAGAAGTCTTCAACAGGGCCCCAAACTAATACTGAGGGTGGGTCCCAAACTTCCAAGAAGAAGAAGAAAGATGGTCAAAGAAAACCCTGGTGTAGTACATGTAAAAACACCTCTCACTGGACAAGTGAGTGTAAAAAGGGTGGAGCCCCCAACACTGCAGCCCCTAAGGCACCTGCACCCAATAGTACAGTTAGCAGTGTTGGTCCACAGACTAAGGGGGTAGTTGGTATCACCTTGGGAACTGAGGGAGATTCTGGCCTAGTCAGAACCCCTACACAGGCTGTTCTGATCTGTGATGTGGAGATTGATTTGTCCACTACTGTCAGTCCCAGTAATCTGGGCAAGTACAGGCAGACGCCTTTGATTAATGACACAGTGGCTCAAGCATACAGGGACACATGTGCCAGTGTCACCATGGTGACACCTAGCTTTGTGGACCCTGGACAATACCTACCAGGTGATAATTACCTGGTGACCAATGCCAGCAATGTCACTACTACACATAGTGTGGCACTTGTTAACTTTTCCTGGGGAGGGGTAACTGGCCTAAAAAGAGTTGTGGTTAGCGCTGATCTCCCAGTAGAATGTTTGTTGGGCAATGACCTGGAGAACTCTCTATGGTCAGAAGTTGAGTACAAGACTCATGCAGAGATGTTAGGGATATCATCACATGTCCTTGCTGTGACCAGGTCACAGGCTAAAAAGTGCCTCTCTGAACCTCAGGTCTTGGATCCTGGAACAATGGACCAAGTACCTTCCAAGAAGAAGAATAGGAGGGTAAAGGCTGTGCCTTCCCAACTGCCTACAAGTGAGGATCAGCCTTCACAGGAAGATGATCTTGAGACCCCTGAAGGAACTGTCCCTGAAGAGCTTGAACCTGATCAGGTTGAGTTTCTGGGGACAGGGGGACCTTCTAGGTCAGACTTGGGGCAGGCTCAGTTAACCTGTCCTTCCCTTGAACCCCTCAGACAGCAGGCTGCTGCTGAGGCTGCTGGGAATGCTCAAGGTACCCATAAAGTATATTGGGATGATGGGCTCCTTTATTCAGAGGGTAGAGACCCCACGCCTGGTACAACCAGGAGGTTGGTCATACCTCTGCAATTTAGGGGCTTCCTTCTTACCTTGGCCCATGATATTCCCCTAGCAGGACACCTAGGCCAGAATAAAACTTGGGACAGACTTGTCTGTCATTTTCACTGGCCTCACATGTCAGAGGATACCAAGGAGTTTTATCGCTCCTGTGTAACCTGCCAAGCCAGTGGCAAAGCAGGTGGTACCACAAAGGCCCCCCTGATACCACTACCTGTGGTGGGGGTGCCCTTTGAAAGAGTGGGGATTGACATTGTAGGACCAATGGACCCCCCTACAGCATCTGGGCACAGATTCATACTGGTGGTGGTGGACCATGCCACCAGGTACCCAGAGGCAATTCCACTTAGGACCACAACAGCTCCTGTTGTGGACAGGGCCTTACTTGGAGTTTTCTCCAGAGTGGGGTTTCCTAAGGAGGTAGTATCTGATAGAGGTGCCAACTTCATGTCAGGATACTTAACAGCTATGTGGAAGGAATGTGGTGTCAACTACAAGTTCCCCACTCCCTATCATCCACAATGCAATGGGCTTGTTGAAAGGTTCAACAAGACCCTAAAGGGCATGATCAAAGGATTACCTGAAAAGCTCAGGCGAAGATGGGATATCCTTCTGCCCTGCCTTCTGTTTGCTTACAGAGAGGTCCCACAAAAGGGGGTTGGCTTCAGCCCCTTTGAATTGTTGTTTGGGCACCCTGTAAGAGGACCCCTGTGTTTGGTGAGGGAAGGATGGGAGTTACCTCTCAAAAAGCCCAAGCAAGACATAGTGGACTATGTACTTGGTCTCCGCTCCAGGATGGCTGAGTATATGGAGAAGGCATCCAAAAACCTTGAGGCTAGCCAAGAATTACAAAAAGCTTGGCATGACCAAAAGGCTGTCCTGACTGAGTACCAGCCTGGACAGAAGGTATGGGTGTTGGAGCCAGTGGCCCCAGCAGCACTCCAAGACAAATGGTCTGGACCCCATACAATCATTGAGAAAAAGGGAGAGGTTACCTACTTGGTGGACCTTGGAACTCCCAGGAGCCCCCACAGGGTGCTCCATGTTAACAGGCTGAAAGCATATGTTGACAGGGCAGACATGGGCTTGCTCATGGCTACAGATGAGGGGCAGGAGGAAGAGAGTGACCCTCTCCCAGACCTGCTGACTCATAACCCTGAGGATGGTTCAGTTGATGGTGTGGCCTTGGATGGCAGCCTCACTGAACATCAGCAAAATGACTGTAGACAAGTTTTGCAGGCATATCGACATATGTTCTCCCTGACACCCAGTCAGACTAACTGGTGTACCCATGTGGTGGACACTGGTGATAGTCTCCCTGTGAAGAACAAAATTTACAGGCAACCTGACCATGTCAGAGATTGTATCAAGACTGAGGTGCAAAGGATGCTGGAATTAGGTGTCATTGAGCCTTCAGAGAGCCCCTGGGCTAGCCCAGTGGTCCTGGTCCCCAAACCTCACACCAAAGATGGGAAGAGAGAGATGAGGTTCTGTGTGGATTACAGAGGACTCAATGCTGTCACCAGGACAGATGCACACCCTATCCCAAGGCAGATGAGCTCATAGACAAATTGGCTTCTGCCAAGTATTTGAGCACATTTGACTTGACAGCTGGCTACTGGCAAATCAGGTTAGCTGAGGAGTCTAAAGCCAAGACAGCATTTTCTACCCCAGGTGGGCATTATCAATTTGTGGTAATGCCCTTTGGTTTGAAAAATGCACCTGCCACCTTCCAAAGGTTGGTGAATCAAGTCCTTACTGGGTTGGATGACTTTTGCGCAGCATATCTGGATGATATTGCTGTCTTCAGCTCCACCTGGGAGGATCACTGGTCCACCTGAAGGAAGTGCTAGAGGCTCCGCAAAAGGCAGGCCTCACTATCAAGGCAACCAAGTGCCAGATATGGCAGAGTAAAGTTGTATACTTGGGCCACCTTGTAGGTGGAGGCCAAGTTCAACCACTGGAGAGTAAGATCCAGACCATAAAGGACTGGTCCCGTCCAACTACTCAGACTCAGGTCAGAGCTTTCTTGGGCCTGACTGGGTACTACAGGAAGTTTGTTAAGAACTATGGGTCCATTGTGACTCTTCTTAATGATCTGACATCCAAGAAGATGCCCAAAAAGGTTCAGTGGACAGAATACTGTCAAAAGGCATTTGATGACCTGAAGAAGGCCATGTGCTCTGCACCTATCCTGAAGAGTCCTGACTACTCAAGAGAGTTCATTGTCCAAACAGATGCTTCTGAGTTGGGAGTGGGAGCTGTGCTTTCACAACTTAATGTAGATGGTCAAGACCAGCCCATTGGTTTTATTGGCAGAAGGCTGACCCCCAGAGAGAAACGTTGGTCAGCCATTGAGAGGGAGGCCTTTGCTGTGGTGTGGGCCCTGAAGAAGTTGAGACCATACTTGTTTGGCACTCACTTCAAGATTCAGACCGACCATAAGCCCCTCTTATGGCTTAATCAGATGAAGGGTGAAAACCCCAAACTGCTCAGGTGGTCCATTTCCCTACAGGGGATGGACGTTACAGTGGAGCACCGCCCACGGACTGACCATGGTAATGCAGATGGTCTCTCATTTGTACTTCCACTTAGAACATGAAGACACAACTGGTCAAGGTTAGTCTAATGTCCCTGCGTTTGGGGGGGTTGTGTAGGAGAATAGGGTCTGCTATCCTATGGTCACCCCAAATTTTTGCTTTTTGCTTCACTGGTTTATGACTTAATGTGGCTGTGGGCCTGCTAATCAGACCCACAGCCTGCTGTTCTCTCTCTAAATTATTGCCAATGTACTTTAGGTGCATTACGAAATTGGAACTGGTTCACCTTATTGGCCCCTGTAACAGTGTACCCAGGTACCCAGGGCATAGGTGCTTCCAAGGCCTATCAGGGGCTGCAGCACGTATTGTGCCACCCCTGGCCTGGCCTCCATATTCGACACAACTGGCTGATCACTCAGCTGGGGTAAGTCGGTGTAACCACCCCTTACTTAGGTGTAGTATGCCTATACCTAACACAAAATGGACACATATATTCCTATCAGCCACTCCTATGGAAGGCCTCATCAATCCTGGAGGCAGAGTGCTTGGAAATATGTGAGATGGTGCTCTGGCATGAGCTGAGCCTGTCTGCAGCTTTCGGAACCATGTCCTTTAGCTGTTTCATGATACTGCCATACCATATACTCTTAAGTGCATTATAAACCTCGCGGTTAAATGCTATCTTTGGTTTGGCTTTATCAAAACATGTCGAGTAAGGTGTCATACGAATTGGAATACTACCCCCTCGCCAGTTCTGGCGACGGGGGTAGCATTCCACCCTTCTAGAGGGATACGACATGTACCTAAACGGAACCCCGGTTAAAGTTAAACAGAGCCTCAGCATCACAAAATGGATGCTGCCACCACAGACACAAGTCTGACCTCCTGCTGCTGGGAGTCCTTCCAGCGAGGGCAGCTTGGACAAAGGGTTTCCTGCCTTGGGAGGTGCTAGCACCACCCCAGACAGGATTTTGTGTATTGGGTAGGACAGGGCTGAATAGAATCAGACATGCCTGGGGGACACAAGGTGTCCCTGTACATATGCCAGTTCAAACCGGTGCTGGGGCTCTCCAGCCCCAGTCTTGGCGCGAAGCTGGACAAAGGAAAGGGGGTGTACCCACCCCCCTTCCTGGTCCCACCCAGAGGAGGGACCTAGCAGGTAATCCGGCCCCTAGAATTCGAATAAGAGTAGGGGCTGTGTCCCAAGACTTCAGATCATCCTGAACTCGACTTGAAACTAAGAAGAAGACTGGACTTCGACATTCTGCTGCACAGAAGACTGAAGAGAATCTCCCTTGTGGCCAAGGAGTGACCACCCTGTGAATACAGGCACCAACCAGCAATTCGAAGTCTGTTTTGCCGCCGCCTCCCGCCGGAGCCCGTGCCCAGAGCCTGACAAGACCCAGACTCCTAGACATCTCAGAGCCCGATCCACAGTCCCTGAAAAGAAGAGACCCGTGGAGGCACCAAGAGACGTGGGACAGGACATCTTGGAAGACCCCCAAAGAACTGACTGCGCAGCACCGAGGCACCCTCGACGCTGTGCTTTGGGGTTTGAGAAGCCCTGACACCGAGCAGCATTTGCTCCGAAGATCAGCCCCCCAGCATCTCCACGATCTGCGTGGGGCCCTTTTGCACTTTGCCACTCGACGCGCCATCCCGTTCACTTGCCACGCGGCTAGTGGCCATCTTGGCGACAAAAACTATGATTTGCAATGCTGGTCTGGTTGCTCCAGACTGTCCCTTGCTCCCCTGAAAAGGAGCACCCGCTCTAACCTTGCTGGTCCGAGTGTTAAGCTTTTTCCACTGCCTGCGTGGCTTGCATTAGCCAAGGCCTGTTTGCTCCAATCAAGTTGCCGACACCGCCATCAGCTAGAGCCTTTGTGGGACAGCTTGTGATCGACTCCTGGACGTCCTTGACCTCTTCGTGTCCACGTGGCTGCGGAGACAAGCTGCACCTCTTCACCTGTTTGCACCCGACATTGCCTGGTTCCATCCTGGTTCCACGGTAGTCACTGGCTAGTGACTTTGAACATTGTCCCCTCTGCTTTCAGGTCTTCACCTCTTCAGATCCACCCTTGGATCCACCGGAACTCTCCTTGATGACCCGCCTGCAGCATCTTCAGCTCCAAGCACCATCGACCTGCGTGACGAAACCCGACACTACTTCGCACCTGTGCACCCGCTTCCTGTGGGTGAGGTAACTCAGCAACGCCGGTGTTCCCACACTCGTATACACCTCTAGTGCCTGTGTCTAAAGTTTTATCCTTGTAGATCCATCGGAAGGTTCCTTAAACACTAACTTTGGAACTTTTACGTACCATTGACTTAACATTGGTGCATGCGTGCACTTTAAGCACTGCACCCGAATCCCATCGCTGCCACCAATGTGAGAAGTTGGCCTGGTATATGATGCTCACTAGTTCTAGTGAGCATCATATACCAGGCCAACTTCTCACATGTAACATGCCATATCACTCAAATGTTTGTCCGCTTCCTCCATATAAAGCGTACGAGGCCAGATGACTGTATTGCCCCCCTTATCGGCTTTATTGATTATCAGGTTGGAGTTACTTCTCAGTTTTTTCTTCAGATTACTGTATTGTTTTTCCATATATCTGATTCGTTTAGTTCTCCGTGTAATTGTATATTGTAGTTCTTTCAAATCCTCCACCACAATATCACAAAAAGCATCTATATTATCCTTAGGCATCATAGGATAAAAAGTTAAAGGTGGTTTGAATTTCGTGGCACAAGGTCGATTCGTTGAAATACCCATGTTCGATAGATTTTGTTGGGTGGTGCCTATTTCAAACTCTTCATCAAGAGCCAACTCCTGAGCAACTCTTAAAGCTTTAGCATCTGATATCTGGAACACACTGGAGGGTTGATAGTTTCCAATAATATCCGATGCCCGAACCTGAGCATTAGTTAATTTAAAATGCTTTTTAAGCTTGAGCTTGCGGATAAACCTTAACACATCAACACGTGTTTGAACATAGTTGAAAGAGTTTTTAGGACAGTAAGACAGACCTAAAGAGAGTAATTGCAACTCTGGCTCTGTGAGGATAGTATCTGATAGATGTATCACTGTATTTTCATCAGAATCATTTGGCACTACATCTGTAGCTGTAATAGTCATATTCTCCTTATCATTACAACTTGCAGACTGAAGAGCAGGGGGCGCGGCTGTTACCACTTCTTTCCCCTGCCTCTCTTTGATGAACCCCTGCCTCCTGAGTTTCCTCCTTGCACTGCGCTTTTTGTTATTTGTTCTTCGTTTATTTTCCGCTGCTGTCGAGTTTGCGGTTGCAGTATCTTGAATCTGTCCTCTACGAGAAAACCCAGCTCGTCTGAGGGGGTATACTTAGTGGGTATATCACCTTGATTTGAAATACCCACAGCTCCATCGTCCGAGTCACAGCTGCTTGCCACCGAACTCAAATCTGTCTCGGATAATTCTGCACTTTGATTGTCTTTGGATGTATGATCAATGTTTTTAGGTGCCAAGGCTTGTCGCTTTGCATTATTAAATTTGCGAGCGAACGTGAATATTCTTCCCGTTTCGTAGTCATTTTTATCGCGCGCAAATTTGTTTTGCTTCCTGGTGCTGATTGTTATATATATATATTTTTTTACAACAAAGGACGCGGCACTCCGGAACTGATTTTTGCACATTTATTCAAAGCAACTTCTCAAACCAACGCGTTTAAGCCCTCCAACAGCTTTTCTCACGGTCAGTGAGTCCCAAGTTTGTTACACTTATTTATACCCACATCATGCCTTAATGGGGCATTGTGGGATCCGTAGTGTATTAAATACAAAACTTTATTGACAATAAAAGAAAATAAATTTAAGGACTTGCATTTTATGTTTATGTGCAAAAATCCGTTCCGGAGTGCAGCGTCCTTTGGTGTTAAAGATTGCCTTGGGCCAGGATCCGGCCCCTATGCAGAGCACCAGCTGGTGAGCTAGCCAAATTGAAGGATCACATGTCATATATATATATATATATATATATATATATATATATATATATATATATATATATATATATATATATATACAGAGAGTACTACGAGAGTAGATGTTTTCAAATTTATTCGGAAGTTGAAACTCAGAAAACACTTTAAACTCATAAATGCAGTGGATATTACATCTCAAGTCAGACCCACTCAAGGACTTTGTTCTAATTTACAAGCTACTTGGCACCCTCTTAGCAGCACAATCATTGGCTAATGATAGAGATATATCAGCCAATTCCACACAGGAAAACCTACGTGAAGCAGGCATTATTTGCAACATTTCTACAAATATCCCATTCAGACCTCCAACTACCTTTATCCCAATGATGCCAAGACACGCTATTGATGTTTTTAATGAATGTGTAGTTGAGGATTTAAAAAAGCTGAATTGTTCTGCTATGCAACAAAAAAGGCATCGTAAATATTCTGAAATACAGTACACTAAACGTATTCACAAACTGCAAAAACTTACGGAAGTTATTATCGATTAGGCTGATAAGGGCGGGAACATTGTTTTGTGGCCGAGGTCATTGTATATGGAAGAAGCATGGCGTCACCTTAATGATATCAATTGCTACAGAAAAGCCAGTTTCCAGGAACTAAGACCGATTAAAGACAGCGTCTTCACAGAATTGGCACAGTGGAAATGAGAGGGACTGCTAACCAAAAATGAATACTGCTTTTTAAAAATGACTATCCCATCACTCCTATATTACACTTTATTCCAAAAGTGCATAAAAATGTGGTACTGGTCCCAGGCAGACCAATTATTTTGGCACAAAAAAGCTTATTGGAAGCTATGTCAAAGTATGTTGACCACTTTCTACATGAGTTTGTGGAAAGTCTGCCGTCATTTATTAGGGATACCGGGCACTTTTTAAACAAACTTAAAAGTCAGATGGGAGGATGATTGCTATCTAATAGTGATGGGCAGTTGTTCACTGTATAACAGTATTCACCATACTGACGGTATTAATGCAGTTCGCTATTTTCTGGAAAAGAAAAGTATTCATATGCATGAGCACAACAAAATGCTTTTAAAGATGATTGAAATTTGTCTGACCCACAACTACTTCATGTTTAACAGGGAAGTTTTCCAACAGCTGCGTGGAGTGGCGATAGGGGCATGCTTCTCCCCTAGCTACGCATGTTTACACGTGGGCTGGTGGGAGGAGCATGTCCTGAGGGCCACTCACAAAGCTATTTTTCACCAACATGTTCTCCATTGGTGGAGATTCATTGACGACATTTGTCTTATTTGGAAAGGTTCTATTGAGGCAGCTAATAACTTTGTGGATTTACTTAATGTCAATACACTTAATCTCAAGTTCACATCTGACATCAGTTACATTAAGGTACAGTTCTTAGATGTTGAAATCTATATAAAAGAAAATATGATTCAAACTAGGCTACACAGAAAGTTAACAGCTGGAAACTCTGTCCTCCATGCGATCAGTTTGCATCCCCATCATCTCATTCAAAGTATTCCCTATGGAGACTTGTTAAGAATCAAACGTATCGGCAGTCATGATGATGATCTTAAGAATTTCCAGGCTGAAGCTTATGAAATATTTTTAAATAGAGGATACAAGGCCAAAGAATTAAAATCAGCTCTTGATAATGTAAACAATGTCAGCAGTGATATCTACCCTCCTACAACACCTAAGATCAATACATTATCTAGCAGACCCATGATGAAATTGGTGCCACAAATGTTGAATCAGTTAACAACATCAGATTAATAACCACTTTCTGCAGACAGGAGAGGCAGGTTCGCAAGATTTTATACAAAAATTGGCAGATAATTCGATCAGATATAACAATGTCACAAATCTTGCCTGAGCTTTCCACATTAACATTTAGAAGGGCACCTTCAATGAGGGATGCACTTGTAAGGAATATTCCTGAGGTTATGATATCCAATTCATGGTTATCAGCTAGATCAGGCTTCGTCAGGTGCAGCTCATGTCGCGCATGCAAATTTGAAAAAAAATAAATCTGAATATATCACTGCCTTCTGTCCTGAACCTACGAAAATACAAGGACACTATACTTGTGGGATGGATCATGCCGTATACATTTGAGAATGCACCTGCCATTTAATGTATGTAGGTAGCACACAACTGCAAGTTTTCAACAAGATCCTTCAACATCTTAGAGCGGTGGTAAATTCCGATCCCAACTATCCTGTGATGCAGCATTTGAAACTGGTACATAATAATAATCTCAATGACCTCAGATATTACGTTATAAGTTCCGTACCCAAAAATAGTAGAGGGGGAAATAGAGGAAAAAGATTGAGGCAATTGGAATCAGAGTTCATCATGTTACTCGACACTAAAATGCTGAATGGTCTCAACAACAGTGATGATTTACACAACTTCTTATGAATAATGTTGGGGCCAGGAACATTAGATATGGTGATGACTTTTAGGATTGGTTTTCAACTGGTTTTTATTCTTGCTTCAGCCGGTTTTTAGTCTGGGTTTTCCTAGGTTTTATCTGGTTTTAGTGGAGGATATGACAGGTTTTTGAGCTCCTGGATTTTATTTATCACATTTAGACATCACATTATTATTGAACTATTTGCACTTTAACCTGTTGGCTGCTATATTTATGTTGTTTTATTTTGATTAATAAAATATGTAATCTGGTGTCGTGATGCTTTTTACCAGGTTGGATCTTGCATTTTACTTGGTTTTATCTTAGGTTTCCCTCGGTTTTTCTGGGTTTTCTGGAGCTCTTGCCGGTTTTTAGCAACATGACACCAGTTTCATTAAGTAAATTGGGACATGACGCAGCTGTAAGTAGCAATAGAATTGTGTCTGGGGCATATGAAACTCCTCCTGCAAATCGCAGAATGACTGTGTCGTGTCCCTCAATACGTCTCCCAGAGTGGAGATACCACGGCATCCCATTCCCGAAACCAGTTGGGGCAGTTGCCCATTGTTCCATAGTGAGGTCAAGACATTCCACCAGCCCATGCGCCGCAGCGCCTGCCTCCATACCATGAACACGGGTGATGGGAGCGTGTTACGGAGCCGCGCTGAGTACAGCAGTGTGTGCAGTGAACGATTTCCCATTAGGTAGCGTTCCAGTGCGTACGCCGGGTCCCCCCTGTCGCCGTACCACCATTCGTTGAGGACCAGCAGATGTGAGGCCTGGTAATAAGAAAGAAGGTCCGGAGATGCCAGACCTCCAAAATAGGTGGATAAGAAGCATGTGCGTATGGCCACGCGGACCTTTCCCCCTTCCCATAGAAACTGCCCCAGCACAGAGTTCACTAGCCGGAACCATTTAGGCTGGATCGGGTACAGGTGGTTGAGCTGGCTGGTATAGAAGTCGGGGGAGTGCCACCATTTTGAAAATGGCTGATCTACCATACAGTGTCAAGGGCATATGTGACAGGATTTAATGTCTGCGCAAACTCGCTCCCATACTGGTGCGAGATTACATTCCCAGGCAATGGTTGGTACCTCTGAAAGCACCACACCCAGATATTTCAATCCGCTTGCGGCCAACTGGACCGTGGATGTCCACGGGCCCACTCTCGTCAGACCTCCCAAAACCCACAGCGTGGACTTGCGGGGGTTTATGTACAGACCCGATGTCTCACCGAAGATCTGCATAATCCGCAGAAGCCGCGGACCCGTCCTGCCAATCGCCGTCATGAAGAAAAGAACATCGTTTGCATAGAGTGCAATTCCATTCGACAGGCCCGTGGCCCACTCAAAACCCCGTATCTGGGCGTCTAGGTAGAGAGACAATGGGCACCCCTGCTGCGTGCCCCACTGAATAAGAAACAGGGAGGAGATAGCGCTGGCGACCTGCACCCACACCGTAAGCCCTGTGTATAGGAGCTTCACATATGAGAGGAAGCACGGACCCAGATTAAGTCTATGGAGCAGCGCGAACAGATAGTCCCAACTCATGGAGTCGAAGGCCCTGTCCATGTCTGCCAATAGGAGCGCCGCCGGTTCCCGAAGCTGCTGGATCGCTGCGACCGCCACCTGAGTCCTCCTAATATTGTGCCGGGTTGCCCGCTGGGGCATGAACCCCACCTGATCTGGATGTATGAGCGTTGTGATATGGGGCAGTAAGCGATTGGCCAGCGCCTTCACCAGGATTTTGGCCTCCACATTAAGGAGGGAGATAGGGCGATAGGAGGCATGCTGTTCCGGGGGACTCCCGGGCTTGTGAAACACCACCACTTCCGAATGTCTTCAGTCCGGGCCTCTTCCACCACAGCCCGATAATGCTGGGCCAACTGCCCCCTGTACCAGCAAAAGAACTCACTTGGAAACCCATTAGGTCCGGGTGCTTTCCCAGGGTTAAGATCCCCCAGGGCCGACCCCAGCTCCTCCTCCATCAAGGGGGCCTCCAGCTGGTCCCTCACCTCATCCGGCAGGGCCTTAGGTGATAAATCAGTGATGAATTTATCTATCATTGCAGCTGGCAAACACTCTCGGGGGGCATACAGATCCACATAATAGGTAGCGAAGCTCTCCGCAATAGCAGGGGGGTCCTTAATCAGGGTCCCCGTCTGGTCCAAGATTCCCGGCAGGGCCTGTGAGTGGAACATGCCTTGACATAGGCAGTGCAGCATTTTACTAGACTTGTCCTCCCGTTGATACACTCTGCTGCGCGTCGCCAACCAAACTTGACGAGCCTCGTCCATTAGAAGTACTGCACACTCCTGTTGGGGCAACAACAATTGCCGCACCCCCAGATCACTCCCTGCCTCACGATTCTGACGCTCGAGCATCTCCACTTTCGCCTCAGCATGAGTCAATTCCTCACTACGCTTCCTACGGGCCGCCACACACCATGAGATATCCACTCCTCGCAGAGTGGGCTTCAGTGCCTTCGACAAGGTGGCCGCGCGAGAGACGGAACCCACATTTGCAGAAAGGTACTGGGCAATAGTAACCCCCATATGCGCCGTGTATTTCATGCTCTGAAGGTGCCATACCGCCAGATGCCACCGAAATGGTTGTCTACCACCGCCCAGGCATAGGTCCACATACACCGAGGAGTGATCCGGGAGTCCCCAGGACAAAATACCTGCAGCCACCACTCTGTTAGCCATTACCCGGGGCACAAAGATATAATCGAGCCTGGAAAAGGATTTGTGGACTGCCGAGATGTATGTAAACCCCTGAGCCGACCCATGGGCGCGCCGCCAGGTGTCGACCCAGTCCAGGGCCCGCACCAGAGTGTACAGCCTGGTAGAGAGAACGCTCCTATGACCTCCCCCAACCCCAGACCTATCCACTGTTGTGTCCATGACATCATTCCAGTCCCCACCCACCACCAACAATACGTCTGGCATCTCGGCCCACAGTGATTGCAACCTCTCAATCAGACTCCACTGCAAAAAGTGAGAGGGGCATATACACTACCAAAGATCAGAAGATCTTCCCCAACCCTACCCCGGAGAAACATGTAGCACCCCTGCAAATCAGTCCACTGCTGCTCAAGCTTATAGGGGACCCTACGATGTATCAGAATGGCCACGCCTCGCGACCCCCTAGTAAAACCAGAGTGATAAACCTGTTGGAAACCATAGCGCTGTAAGCAAAGTGCCTTTGTACCCATAAAGTGTGTCTCCTGTACCATGAGGACATCGGCCTTCACCCTCTTGGCATAGTATGGCCCCGCTCGATCTTGTCTAGGGCCCCGCGGACATTCCAGCTCAAGATACGAAGGCTGGAGTGTGGCCCACTGTCAGGGATGCTAGCCATAAGGGGTGGCACCGTAATCCAACACAAATACTGACCTCAGGGGCGCAAGTATTCACAGCATAAACCAACGCGTATATAATTATATATGTACATAAAGTTCTTCCGACTGATTGAGTCCGAAGGGGGTCATTGTACGAAAGGTAGTGGGGAGCTACCGAAACGCGTTGGTTTATGCTGTGAATAAGCTGTCAATGGATTCAAGAATAAATTAAGTTTTGTCGCACAGAAAATTCGAGTGGTTGGAGTGGCGGCTTTTTTTGTCTTCTATGGAGACGTTGTTGGAATATTAAGCGGTGAGGTTCTACCGCAAAAAGCTTCACACCTGTAAGTAGCACCAGACGGAAAGAAACTTTGAACCAACCATTGTTGAATATATATATATATATATATATATATATATATATATTTATATATATATGAACTGATAAGGAATTGACAGGATACGAAAGTTAGCGACGTTATCTGAAGTAAAAGTGTATAAACTGGTCAAATGCGTGACTTTGGTTTTAAAAGGAAAGATATCAGTGTGATGCCTTCAGGTGCAGTTGGAGGACTCGTAATAATCCAGTCTGGGTTTCATTTGTTACATAACACAGCGTGCTGGGAATTGTTTTGAAACAGTGCAAACAGGACAGTATAACGCTCAGTAACACAGTATGTAAATAACCTTGAGGCAAATTTTGTTTTGCAGGATTTACACTGTTGTGGTTTTGTCTATATTTCTGTTATGCTCTTTGTGCAAAAACGAACTGCATTTTTGCTCACATGCTTGTAGTTACCCAATCTCTGTGAAGTGAAGTGCATCTTCAATTTTAATGAAATGTAAACTTTAAAAGAAGCACCAATATGGCGCAATTCAGGTTGACAAAGGCAGCGTGACTGCTGAAACGCGTCCCTGTTCTTGTGTATGCTGTAACCAATGCAATAAATGAGAGAACCCCCACAACAACATGTGCTGGCTCCTCAATTTAATACAGTTGGGGAATATATATATATATATATATATATATATATATATATATATATATATATATATATATATATATATATATATTACCTACTGGCGGTCGCCAGTAGGTAGTTATAGTAAGGATTTATTTCCATAGGGAAATCGCAACATTCTATTGGGAATAACTTTGGCGCCGGTTGAGGGAATCTGCCTGAATTTATCAGCAACTTTGCCTCGTGGCGCTCCGCTCCTTTCCTGAAAGTTTGGGGGGATTCGTCAAGCAGGGGCCGAGATAAAAGGGGGTCCCAAAACGTGTTTTCCCCATGTTAATTTCCATAGGGCGGTCGGTCGCACTTTTAGCTCGAAGGGCTGAATGGATTTTCACCAAACTTGGCAAAATTGTAGGGACTGGTAGCCCGATGTGCCTTTGCTATGTCTCAAGATATGTGCTCCAGAGGATTTTTAGTATTTAGGTTAGAAAAAATATATATATCTATAAGCGCACCCCGGTACGCGTACCGGGGAGCGCACCGGGTGCGCTCCGCAACTTGCGCACGGAAAGCTGATTGGCTCTCGGGTGTCTGTAAACATTCGAAACAGTCCGGAGCGGCCGCCATCTTGTGTCTCGGTAGGATCGAGACACAAGAGGTGGCAAAAACAAAGGGGAAATAACCAAAAGGGGGCAGGGTAGACCCCCCCTGACCCCCTAGGTTTGATGTGGGGCACATAAAAGGGCCCCGCGGGGCAAAAAAAAATAAAATGTTTTTTTTTCGATTTACGCGGGGGGAGCGCCCGGTACGCGCACCGGGGAGCGTACCGGTGAGCGTACCATGGAGAAAAAAGAATGACAGAGTTTCCAAAAAATGTTTTTTTATAAATTGGAGGTAGTTCTAAAAAGAACAGTTTTTTTATTCTTTTTGTTTTATATTTTTTTTATTGGTTTTTTTTAACATTTTTTACTTTTTTTGACTTTTCTGAACAGTTTTATATTTTTTTTGTATTTTTTAAGGGGAGAAACAAAAAACAGGGAATTCTAAAGGGCTCAACAGGAGCAAAAAAAAAAGGCGGAAAAAATTAATGTTTTCTTGGGCACTTGTGGTTATCCCAAGCACGGTTAATAAGTGTGATGCTTTGCTCTCCATAGCATATCGTTTGTCCACAAAAAATACAAACCATTTTAAAATTGGAAAATTTTGGTTGGATGGTGGAGCATATCTCCCTAACTTCCGGTCCCGATGGGGTGGGAACATTAGTTTGGGAGGTGCTGGCAGAAGATTGGACAGGGTTTCTGGCCAGTTCCCTGAGCTCTGCCCTTGCATAGTTATTTGGATGCCTGCGTCGCATATGCCTGATCATCGTGTGGTTGCCAAAGGAGTATTTTTTGTTGGGATTCCCCCTTGACAGCTTCTGATGACATATTAAGCAGGTTGCCTTAGGCGCATTTACTTTTTTCTGGTCCTTGGGGATTGAAAAAAACTGCCAGATGATGTGCTCTTTAGGTTTGTATATAATATTGTCCTCTCGGACAAATCTCCTCTCCTCCTCATCCTCATCTTCCTCCTCTTCTTCATCTCCACCACTGTGAAGTTGTGGTGGTCCTTGTGGTGGTGGTGGTGGTGGTGGTCCAGAAGCTCCAGCAGCTGCAGCTAATGTAGCCATTTTCTACTGAAATAACTGCAGGTCTACCTCTCTCAAAGCACAAAAGTAGAATGAGGAAAAAAGGTGGGGTCTTTCATCATTTAGAAAAGAAAACTGTTCTTAACCAATGAAAAGTGTTATTTTTAGGTCACATGACCTGGCCTTACATCATTAGGAAACCGAAAGTAAAATGAACCAATGAAAAGTTTTATTTCAGGTCACAGACCCGATGCGCTTACGCTACGCGCCCCGGGGCGCGCCCGGGGCGCGTAGCGTAAGCGCGTCAGGACGTTGCGCGATCGTATGCGCTCGCGTGCTTCCGTGTGCGCTTACGCAGTGCGTCATATGACGCATCACGCGTTTACGCGAAACGTCACGATGTTGTTTTCGTTCGCGAAAATAGCGCTAACGGGACGCTCACCGGTACGCGCCCCGGGGCGCGCCGCAACATTGCGCTTACCCGTGCGTTCACCGGTACGCGCCCCGTGAGCGCTCCAGTAAAAAATAAAATAAAAATTACATAATTATACAATATAAAATTCATTATACATTTTTTTAATTTTTATACCTATAGAGATTTGCTATTAAAAAACCTATGAAATTCACTGAAAAAAACATAGGTTTCACACCAGTTATAGTTAGGAATTAGCATTTAAAAAACCTATGAAATTCACTGAAAAAAACATAGGTTTCACACCAGTTATAGTTAGGAATTAGCATTTAAAAAACCTATTAAATTCACTGAAAAAAACCATAGGTTTCACACCAGTTATAGTTAGCTGGAAGTTTTACTCGCATAAAACCATTGAAATTCCCACGTTATAGTTAGTTGGACTCACTATAACTTGCGCGTTCAATGCACTGCTGATGACGTCACATATTACATCACTCATGACATGCGCGCACCTCGCAATTTAAAAAAAAAAAAAACGTTTTTTTGCCCGTCGGGGTTCTTCTGAGACCCCCTGAGAAGGTCTAGGGGGTCAGGGTGTCTCTACCTTGCCTCCATTTCACGTTTTGAAACTTTTATGAAAATCGGGCAAAACGCCATTTTGAAGCGACGTGCGCGCCCGGGTGCGCGCACCACGTGCGCGCCCCTGAGCGCGCACGTCAAGTCATGTGACTCGAAAACAACACTTTTCATTGGTTCATAGTAGTTTCTGTCCTAGAATCTTCAAAAACCCCACCCACTACCCTCACTATCTGTTTCACTCTCGTAGGAGAAGGAGCCTTTCCAGCTTTCCTGAGAATTTTCAGAAATGGCAGAAAGACAGAATACATCTTCTGATTCTGAGGAAGAATATCGGCTACCTCAAAGAAAAGGGAAGGAATCATTCATTTGGAAATTTTTTACTATACCAGAAGGGCAAAAAAAAGTGAATGCCCCAAAAGTCACATGCACTATATGTGGCACTGTTCTCTCAAGGGGAATCCCTTCAAAAAAATACTCCTTCTCAATACACACAATGATAAGGCATGTTAGACAAGTGTACCCTGTGCAATTTGCACAGGCATCAACAAGAGCCCTGGCCACACAAATGCCACCAGCTGTGGCCAGCACATCATCAGCACGACCACCTGCATCTCCATCCACTGAAGAAATGGACTTAAGACCATTCTTCAGAAAAGTGCACATGAGATGCAACAAGTGCTTTGAAATTATTGTGTATGGGGAGCATAGTCTCACTCTGATTGAGCGGAGAATTAATGAACACCAATGCTCCCAGAGAAGATGATTTTTTTTTTTATTTTTTATTTTGTTCCTGTTGAACAGTTTTGCATTTGAAGATTCCTGTTCCCGTTTGAAAAAAAAATAAAAAATAGAAAACTTTCAAAAAGAAAAAAATATATAAAACAAAAAAAAAAAGTTATTTTCAGAACTAACTCACTTCTCCAAAAAGAGCTGTATTTCTAACACAATGTGTCATTATTTGTTTGAATGAATGTGTAGTGAATAAATGAATGACTGAAATGACTGAGTGTAGGGGAGGAAGGAACTGAGGGAATGAGTGAAGAAAGGAGAGTATGGTGAGTAAGGAAAGGTGAGTCAAAGAGTGACTAAAAGAAAGGGACTAAGGGTAGGGGAGTGAGATAAGGAGAGTGAAAAAGTACGGGAAGGGCACTAAGAAAAAGAGAGTAAGGGAGGGGGAGTGAAAGAAGGAGAGCGGGGGCGGAGACAGGGAAGGAGTGTAAGGGACAGAGAGAGGGAAATAGAGGAGGGTAAGTGGAGTGAAGGTAAGAGAAGTGGAGTGATGGTGAGGGAAAGGGTATGAGGATGATAAAAGGGAGGTAAGTGAAAGTGAGAAGTGGGGAGAGTGAGGGAAAGAGAGCGGAAAAGACAACAGGGGTGACATAGAGACAGGAGGAAAGGTAGTAGGGGAAGGGGAGTGATGGTGAATAAAGGGCAGTGACAGTTACAGAAAGGGTATGAGTTTGAGGGAAGGAGAATGAGGGAGAAAGAGAAGGAGAGCAAGTGAGGGAGAGGGAGTGAGGCGGTTAGACTGAGTGACACAGACGAAGAGAGGGAGAGTTAAATGGAGTGAAGGGGAGTGGGGGACTAAACGTATGGGAGTTAGCAAAGTGAATGAGGAAAACGAAGTAAGGGAAGAGGATTGACAGATGGAGTGAGGGAAAGAGAGTAAGGGGGAATGAGAGAATAGAAGCAGGTGAAAGAGAATAGGAGTGATGCACAGAGATAAGAATATGAAGTAGGAGAAGATGAGTGAGAGTTAGTGAAGGGCAGTGACAGGGAGAGAAAAATAAGCATATTAAGAGACAGGAAACAGTAGTGAGTAAGAGAGAAGTATTTATGGAAAGAGAGAGAAAAGAAAAGGAATGTAATGTAATGTAATGTAATGTATGTATACTTGTAAAGCGCACTGTTACCTCGTTACGTGGCGTCATGGCGCTGTATACCACTGGGGAACCCGTCCTGGCTTTCCCTGTGAGAGGGCACCCCAAGGTGAAGCCAGGCATCCCCGGCGTTGCTGGGGCCGTTGTGGAGATTAAGCAAGCTATTGCCCAGAGTTGCAGAGTGGGACCCATGGTTAGCGTAGGCACCTAAGCGAGAATTATCGAGTCCGCGGACATTGACCCAAGACCCTGCCGCGTCGGGAATTGAACCCTGGTCCCAGGCCGACCTCTGCTTCAGGGTCTGCCGCTTCTAACCAGTGAGCCACACTTCTCCGAAGAAAGAAGGAAGGACTGGTGGAGAGAGAGGCAGACAGTAAGAGAGATAAGAAAAGAGAGAGTGAAGAAGTGTGAAGGAGTAAATCAGTTATACTGACTGAGACAGAGGAAGAGACTTAGAGACGGATGAAGGAAAGGAGAATGAGGGAGACAATAAAGGAAGGGGAGTGTTGAAAAGGAAGTGAAAGAGTGACAGAAGTGGAGTGACTGAAGGTCAGTGAGGGATGATGTAATAGAAAGAGAGTAAGGGGGAGTGAGAACAGATTGAGCGATACAGCAACACAAGGTAGTGATTGAGGAAGATAGGAAAGAGAAGTGAGAGACAGGCAGTGGAAAGAGGGAGTTAGACAAGGTCAGTTATGGTGAAGGAAGAGTACTTTTGGAGAGAAAAGGAGTGTAGAGGTGAATGAAGGGCAGTAATGACAACAAGAAAAGGAGAGAAAGATCAGTAAAGGAAAGTTAGTAAGAGAGAGATTAAAGAATGTGAAAGAGAGAAAGAAAAGTAAGAGACTGATGAGAAAGTATTTTTGTTTGTCAAACTTACTTTATAAATAATAACAACTTTATAGTATATTTTTTTCAAAAAATATACTATCTGTGGAAGAAAACAAAAAATGTAGTTATAATATATATTTCATAATATAAAAGAAAATAGGAGTGAAGGAAACAGAAAGAGGAAGAGAGGAAGAGTGAGGGAGTAAGAAAAAGAGAGAGAGAGTGAGAGAGAAAGAGAGGGAGAGCAAGTGACTTACAAGAAATGAAGTGATTGCACTAAGTGAGACAAAGGGAGAGAGGGAGAGAGAAATGAACTGAAAGAAGTAAGAGAGTAAAATAATAAAAATTAGCAAAAGAGGTTGAGGAAAGGGGAATAAGGGAAGGGGATAGACAGATGGAATGAGCGAAAGAAAATGAGGGAAAGCTAGGAAATGAGAGCAGGAGAAAGGGAATGACAGTGATGCATAGAGAGGAAAACATGAAATGGGAGAACACAACTCAGATTGAGTGACGAGCAGTGACAATGAGAGAAGGGATATAAGTGTAATGGGAGGTCAGAGATTAAAAAAATAAACATTTTAAGAGAAACGAAAAAGAAGTTAGTGAAAGACAAGTATTTATGTAAAGAGACAAAAGAAAAGGAAAAAAATGAAGAGAGAGAGAGAAAGTGAAAGAGACAAACAGAAGGAGACTGAGGGAGTGTGAAAGAATAAAACAGTTATAGTGACTAAGACAGAGGAAGAGATTTAGACATGAATGGAGGAAAGGGGAGTGAAGGAGGGAATAAAGGAAGGAGAGTGAGCAAAAAGAAGTGAAGGAGTGTAAGAAGTAGAGTGACTGAAGGTCAGTGACAGATGATGTATTTGAAAGAGAGTAAGGTGGGAGTGAGAACAGATTGAGCGATACACCAATACAAGGTAGTAATTGAGGTAGATAGAAAACAGAAGTGAGAGACAGACAGTGGAAAGAGAGAGTTACACAAGGTCAGTTATGGTGAGCGAAGGGTACTTTTGGTGAGAAAAGGAGTGTAGAAGTGAATAAGGGGCACTAATCACAACGAGAAAAGGTGAGTAACATGAGTAAAGGAAGATTAGTAAGAGAGAGATTAAAGAATGGGAAAGACACAAAGAAAAGTAAGTAAGTGATGAAAAAGTATTTTTTGTTTGTCATACTTACCTTAAAAATAATGACAATTTTATAGTATATTTTTTAACAAAATATACTATCTGTGGAAGAAAAGAAAAAATTTAGTTATAATATATATTTCGTAATAGAAACAAAAGTAGAAGTCAAGGAAACAGAAACGGAAAGTGAGGAAGGGTGAGGGAGAGAGAAAGAGAGAGAGAAAGTGAGAGAGAAAGAGAGGGAGAGCAAGTGACTTACAGGAAATGAAGTGATTAGACTGAGTGAGACAAAGGGAGAGAGAGAGAGAGAGAGAGAGAGAGACATGAAGTGAAAGAAGTGAGAGACTAAAGGAAAGGGAGTTAGCAAATTTAAATGAGGAAAGAAGAGTAAGGGAAAGGGACTGACGGATGAAGTGAGGGAAAGAGAGTGAAAGAAGTGCAGAGACTGAAAGAGAGTGAGGGATGATGAGTAACGGGAGAGTGAGAAGAGACTGATCAATACAGCAAGACAAGGGTAGTGATTGAGGAAGATAGGAAAGAGAAGTGAGGGACAGAGAGGGGAAGAGGGAGTTGGATAAGGTACTTCCGGGTGAAGGAAGAGTACTGATGGTGAGAGAAGGAATATAAAGGTGAATATAGAGGAGTAAAGAGAATGATGGAAGAGGACTAACATAAACAAAAGGAAGGTGAGTAAGAGAGAGAGTGAATAAAGGAAATAAGAGAAAAAGAAATATTAGAGTGATGAAAAGATATGTTTTTGTCATACTTACCTTATAAATAATGACAAATTATATTGTATCTGTGGAAGTCAAGAAAAAATGGAGTTATAATATATATTTCACAATACAAAAGAAAGTAGGAGTGAAGGAAACAGAAAGTGAAAGAAAGGAAGGGTGAGGGAGAGAGAGAGCGGGAGAGAATGTGTAGTGTATAAATGAATGACTAAAATGACTGAGTGAAGGAGAGGAAAGGACTGAGGGAAAGAGTGTGGAAAGGAGAGTATGGTGAGTGAGGGAAGGAGAGTATGATGAGTGAGGAAAGGTGAGATAAACAGTGACTAAAAGAAAGGGACTAAGGGTAGGGGAGTGAGTTAAGGGGAGTGAAAAAGTAAGGGAAGGGCACTAAGGGAAAGAGAGTGAGGGAGGGTGAGTGAGAGAAGGGGAGTGGGGCAGAGACAGGGATGGAGTGTAAGGGACGGAGAGAGGAAAATAGAGTAGGGTAAGGGGAGTGAAGGTTAAGAGAAGTGGAGTGATGGTGAGGGAAGGGGTATGAGGATGATAAAAGGGAGGTAAGTTAAAATGAGAAGTGGGGAGTGAGTGAGAGAAAAATTGAATTATAGTGACTAAAATTGTGGAAGAGATATAGAGATGGATGAAGCAAAAGATAGTGAGAAAGGGAATTAAGGAAGGGTAGTGAACAAAATGGAGTAAAGGAATGAAAGAAGTGGAGTGACTGAGGTCACTGAGGGATGATGTAATAGAAAGAAAGTTAGGGGGAGTGAGAAGAGATTGAGCGATACAGCAACACAAGCGAGTGATTAAGGAAAAAGGAAACATAAGTAAGAAACAGACAATGGTGAAGGAAGAGTACTTTTGGGGAGTAGAGGTGAATGAAGGGCAGTAATGAAAACATGAAAAGGTGCGTAAGATCAGTAAAAGTGATATTACAGATGTGAAAGACAGAAAGAAAAGTAAGAGACTGATGAAAACATATTTTTTGTTTGTGAAACTTACCTTTAAATAATGGCAACTTTATAATATATTTTCTTTAAAAAATATACTATCTATGGAATAAAAGAAAAAACTTAGTTATAATATATATTTCATAATACAAAAGAAAGTATGAGTGAAAAAAATAGAAAGGGAAAGAGAGGAAGGATGACAGAGAGAGCTAGAATGAGAGTAAGTGAAAGACAAAGAGAGGTAGAGTGTGTGACTGAAAGGAAATTAAGTGGTTAGACTGAGTGAGAAAAAGAAAGAGAGGAAGAGAGAAATGGAGTGAAAAAAGTGAGAGACTCAAGGTATGAAAATTAGCAAAATACATTGAAGAAAGGGGAATGAGGGAAAGGGATTGACAGATGGAGTGAGCGAAAGCAAATAAGTGAAACTTAGGAAATAGGAGCAGGAGAAAGAGAATGACAATGATGAACAGAGAAGAAAATATGAAATGGGAAAATGTGACTTAGATTGAGTGAAAGGCAGTGACAGTGACAGAAGTGATAGAATGGTGAGGAAAGAGAGAAAGATAAGTAAGAGATTCTTAAAAAAGTATTTTTTTGTTTGTCGTACTTACCTTATAAATATAATATCTGTGGAAGAGAAGAAACAATTCAGTTATAATGTATATTTCGCAATACAAAATGCAAAATATTTGTACAATATTTTAATTATTTTAATTTGCTGTTCTCAGAATGCATTGAAACAGTGAGTGCAATACTGCTCATCATATGACAGCGGGCAAAAAAAAACACAATCAAAAAGATTGTGTTAAAAAAAACCATACAACATTTGAATACATAATGTAAATATTTGAAAAAAACATATCTTAAATGTTTTTCTCTAATTCGCAATTTCTTGTTTAAGTATGCTACATCTCCAACAATCACAACGTAATAAAACAATATCACTTATTTTTTATACCCTCTAAATAAACTTCCATACAAGCATGTTCTAACAACATTTACCCGAAGTAGTCATTTTGTTCTGAGATACTTTTCATGGCCAAATAGTATGTGTAAAGTCCTTAGTTTGCAAATTACTTAATTGTACTCTTAACCTTTCTTTTCCCGACCTTTAGAATCAAAAGTTCAAACGTGTTCTCTACCATCTAACATTAGTTAAACCTCTACCTGATGCTATCACTATGCCAAATACAGTTTTTTTTTATAATTTGGTCACCCTCACTCACAAAGTAATTCTGAACAACAGAGTATCTTTTCTTAACAGCAGTAATCTTCCTAGGCCAATTAATTTTCCTAAAATTTGGGTTGCAAAAAACACCAGGTAAGAATTTGGTAAGTCAAAAGGCAAACGTTTTTTAAAAGTCAATTGAGTATCATTACAGTGTGTCCAGCCTTTTGGAGATTTTAAATAAGCGGTGTAATGTCCTGATGTTGTAGAAGGACCATCATGGAAGATAATTGCTACAGTTACAAAAGTTCTTCCAGAAAGTGATAGTTGAGAAGCCACAACATTTTTAATTGAAGGTGTCAATTTTGTTCCATCAGGTCTGCATCGTTGGGGCATTAAAATTACATACTGTCCATATCTTCGGATAAATAATGTTGATAACATTTCTGAGTTACATTGAGAACAGACCATGTTTTGATTTGCTTCTCTAACTAGATTATTGAAAGACACTGCTTTACAGTCTGGTAATGTTAAATATATAAATCTTTCAGTGTGTATGTCAGTACTACTTGAAAACGAACAATTGTAGCAGTCATATTGCCATTTATAAGAAAGGCCAAAAAGACTATCAATATCTCCACCTTCATCTTGTAAAACAGCAAGCATATACATTAGAAATTCCTGACAATCTTGCTGAATATTCTGAGAAAATTGATTTAGTCCAGCACATATGTCTAAAACATTTAGAATATCAGAAACATTTTCTATTTTAGCATTATCACTGCTACATTTCTTAAACACAGAATTCAATAAACAACAAAATGTTTGGTCCCGATTTTCAACAATCTGTTGCTGTAAAGCTTCAAGAAAAAAACCAACATTAACCACTACATTTGCATAGCAGTTGACACCAGAACTGTTTTCAAACTGAAATACAACAACCTCTTCAGTAGTATCCTTTTTCTTTTTGCTTCCAATCACAGGTTCCTCTACTTTTTTTCTTTTCTCTACCACTTCACTACATTTTTTCTCATATCTTCTTTTTCGACCTACCACACGCTTTTCAATTAAAGGATATTGAGGTAAACTTGGAGCATATTCTCTTCTTAACCTGTTATACTCCTTCACACAATTTAGATCTGCACTAATCTTTGTCTCATCAAAATCAATCAGATACAATCCAGATAAAGTTCTAACTCGAGATAAAGCATCATAGGCCATACCCTCTTTGAACACAGTACTTCCAATATTTACCAAAGCACTATCTACACTTAAACCTTGAGATTTATGAATAGTCACCGCAACAAACAGGAAACTGTTTTCGTCGGACATATAAATCTTTCACACGCAAAAATCGATTTGAACAACGACTGATTAGTTGTACCTCTTCAATTCCATCAAATTTGATTTTTTTAAATTCAATCTCATCTCTATTTGGGTAATTCACAAAACAAACAACATTAACCATTGCTCCTTTCACCAAACCTCTTTCCACATGTAAATGTCTTCGTAAAATAATCCGACAATTTAAACATACATACAGATTCTTTTCTAAACCAGCTGTTTTAGATATTGATTTCTCTAAAGAATCCAATTTTAACTTCAACCTTTCTGACAAATAATAGTACTTCCTTCATGCTCTATTCTGTCTTTAGCTTCCAGTTTCTTAATTTCTTGATTTTCTAACTTTAACATTTTTTCATTGAAGATTGAACATTTTTGTAGAGTTGACATCAAGCATATAACTGACTTATCTTCTGCCACTTTTCTATATGCCACAACATTTTCATTTGGAAACAAATTTGAAAGTAATCGTGCCTGTAAAGTTTCTTTGGCATGTTCACTTAGTTTTCCAATTCTTATATCTTGAAGAATATTTCCATAATCAGCATCCTTTGCCTGTCACACATTTTGAATGAGTTCTGTATATTTGAAATGCGACCATATATTAACATTTCCAATACTTCCCAGGCACTTTCTGGTGTCTTCATGTGTAACAGTTTTAAACACAGGTTGTCCTTTCACAGGAGTTAGCTGCAGTAGATCTCCAAAAACGATGACGTGTTTCCCTCCAAATAACACATCATACTCTGTTTTAAGGATTTGTTGCATTCTTAAATGCACAAAGGCAGGCATTAAATTTAATACCATGCTTACCTCATCAATAATGAGAAGTTTCATTTTTTTAAGGACTCTAGAAACTTCACAACAAGCTTCTCCAGATAGCTTGTGGTATTCTAATTTATTTTCATGTTCTACGCGCAGCATCAATAAACGATGTAAAGTAATCCCTTTAATGTTGTGTGCTGCCAATCCAGTTGGTTCAGAAAAGGGGGTGGTGATGGACAGAGCATCTGAGTTAAACAGAACACTCATACCCAGTCAAAAGATCAGGGCTTGATCCATCACCGTTTTTTAGCTCACTGCACCATCCCAGTTCAGAACCTGGCTACATGCAAATTAGTCTGTCCCTGGCCCAGTGCATCATGGGAACAGGGCAGACCAAACTACCAAGCCAATTCTTTACTGGAAAGGAAACAAGCTTCCGGGGACCGGTTTCTGGCATTGCAGCCGTCTTCGGCCCGGCTTGCTTGAATCCTGATGGTGCAATGAGCAAGGGACTCATGTCTGAGCATACCCTGCCACTCCTATAGTGGCCAAAACGATTCAGAAATGCCAGAAACCGGTCCCCGGAAGCTTGTTTCCTTTCCAGTAAAGAATTGGCTTGGTAGTTTGGTCTGCCCTGTTCCCATGATGCACTGGGCCAGGGTCAGACTAATTTGCATGTAGCCAGGTTCTGAACTGGGATGGTGCAGTGAGCTAAAAAACGGTGATGGATCAAGCCCTGATCTTTTGACTGGGTAGGAGTGTTCTGCTTAATTCAGATACTCTGTCCATCGCCACCCCCTTTTGAATCGCCAATCCAGTTGGAGCAGTGACAACACAGGAGAGTGACGACTCAGTTCTTTGCTGTAGATATGTTGCAATTCCTTTAATTAGAAAACTTTTACCAGTTCCGGCTTCTCCACTCACGTATAGTCGGACAGGTTGAAATGACATACATAAGCATTATTTTTTTTCATGACGTAAACCATGCTCAATCTGCTCTGTCACTTCATCATATATTTGTTTTTGCTCAAGATTTAGTTGTTTTTCCAATTCTTCTAAGTTTATTACATCCTCTTGAGCTTGTTCCATTGCTCTTTCCACCTCATCCATGGCAGTGGCTGCTTCATTTTGGATAATTGGTTGTCCTAGTGGATCTTGACTCAACGAAAAAGAACTTTGACTGTCTTGAGAACGATCTCTAGCAATCTCCGCTGCAATTGTTGCTTCTTGCTGTATTTCGTCGTTCAACATTTGCAGATAATTACTAAAAACAGGACATTCTATAATATTTTTAGATGTGTTGAATGAATCTTCATAACTGTCAAAGTCTCCAAGTAGTTCCTCTTCTGTACGCCATGGCTTAAAGAGTTGCAAAAGAGCTAAATAGTCAAATTCCCCTTTGTCAGGAGTTTTGCAACTCAGTTTTCGGTTATTAATCAAATGCCCTTTTCTTTGTTTCACCAGACATCCTTCACATCCAATCACAGCATATACACCTTTATCGATATCTTCTGTAATATTCCTTTTAAAAGTGTAGCTTTGCAGTACTTCATACAGACATACATTTTCAAGCTGATTACTTCTATTTATATAGTATGTATCCAACATGTTTGTCTTCAGAATGTCTGTACTGTTTGGTTCTTTCTCTGCTAAAAATTCAATTTCTTGAACAGGTTTCAAAACTCGGTTTCGTGTTCTTGCAAGACCTAAACTCCTCCAAATGATTATTCTAGATTTCGCATATAAACTTGCAGATGATAATCGATCAGAACATTCACATGCTCCAATTTCTCGATGAGACAACATCTTCAAACTGTAGCTATACAATTTCTTACTTAGGCTCTTTTCATGAGAAATTTCTTCCCACATTTCCTTTAGTTCCGTCTTTTCAGATTTGGTGATGCAAGACGTTACCTATCGAGCCACAGCAATAGAGTTGTCTGCAACATATTGAATATCCATGTTAGCATTCCACATGGACAAAATGACTGGGTTATAGTCATTTATGTATTTAGACTCTTCATTTCTTCTTAAATTGTAGGTATTTTTTGGTGATCTTCTTGTAAAAGTATGTCGCAAAGATGACATAAAATTGTTCATTCTTCCTTTTGAAATTACTGGTCGTGGAAATCCAAACCGACATTTGGTATAGAATTTATCCTTTGATTTGAACTTTCGTCGACAGTATTTGCCACAACGATGGCTTTGAAATTGTAAGACTTTTCCTCTTAAGTCCTTATCTTTTGTACTTTTGGGTATATCACATGTTGCATATTCTTCAATGAAAGACATTACAGTGTCATCTGAGTCTGTTCCAAATTTGGGAGCATCTTTGATCCATAATAGCATATGAATATGAGGAGCACCTCTCGCTTGATACTCTTTTCTCCAGAAGAATCCAGAACCTCGCCAAGAGGAGTTTTTTTGTTTGTTTGTAATAAAAGACATCTTAGCTTCAAATCTATGATTAAAATACCTGCATACATTAACTGGATCCAAAGAGCACAGTTCTCCAGGTGTCTTGTACTCTATATTTTTGATGTTTGCATTTGCCTCTCGAAGAAATTCAAGTAAATCTTCCCAAACATACTCAGCACAGATTAGAGTAAGAAAGCATGTAGGAGCTCCTAAATTTCTTAGCATACATTTCAAATCCCCATGTTGAGGGTACCAATACTCGTTAGTACCACGCTGACATGCAATGAGATTAATTAGCTGAGATTCCAAAACACTGTCTTTCTGTTGGACTTTATCCATAAAGTCCTTTGCCGAAACATTTTGCAGATGTACTCCACTTTTTAGTATATGGGTCACTGCATAAGAAAGTCCGGACAAGTCACTCTCAAACAGAAGATGAAACAAATATGGATAATACATTGACGGAACCTCGGATCTTATGCATATAATCTTGATGTCCGGTATTCAGATGCAGGAATCTGCATAGGTCGGTCATCATATCGTGCACCTTCACCTGTTGGAAATAACTGAGGAAAACAACGAGCTTCTAAGCTTTCTTCCCATACACTAATGGGACTTCATTTTGCTTTTTTCATCTGAAATAATCCAATAGCATTCCCTATTGCTTCTTTGGAATGCAGTGGATGAACACTATAATGTTCATAAATTTCTTCACTTCTGGACACATCCACTTTTTCAATTTGTCCAGCTGACAAATCATTATCCTCTTCTACAATTGTTTCCTCTTCTCCTACATATACATTTTTATAGTATTGATTGTTTTTGACCAAATACAACATTGCCTTTTTGACTTTTCTAACATCCACTAAATCTTGCCAGATTTTCCTACTCTTTGTAGGCACGCCATTAACTAGAATAACTAGAGGTTCCTCTTCCACATTTTCAACACCAATTGTCTCAATGTTTTTCTTTAAATCAAGAGGCAAATATACAACTCTTCCCTTCAATCCTCTCTGTAAATCTCAAGGATTCAATTTCCCTGTCTTAGGCTCCATACGAACAATAGCCTGAAATGGATGCACACATTGAATCAGAATAGTCTCATAGGTATTTAAATCCATCAGTTCAGATGGAATATTTACTAACTCAAGATTATTATGTACAGCTCAAGCAGGCATTCGATTTTCATTTAATTTATTATAACAATATTTACAAATATGTTGATCAGAACCCAAATCAAAACAATTTTCTACCAACAAATAAGTTGCTAAATCTTTCCACTCACTATTATTTTCCTCTTCACTTTTTAAATATAAATCAACTAACCTGGTTTGATTTTTGTAATGAGTGTGTCAACACACACAAGAAAAGTTCGGCTTTTCACCTGAAATGACCTTAAACTTTGTTATTTCTTGTTCAAAATTTTCTGTATTAAAATTCTGTACATTTTCTACCACATTTCCTTCTATAACTCTATCAGTTTCTGCACTGTCTTCTTCTGGACCAAAGTAACTAACCTCAAGTTCTTCACAGATGTTCTTAACATCTAATTCAGATCCATGCAAAAGAGCACTATTTAACTGTTTGAGCTTAACTGCTGGACTTTTTGCATAATACAACCTTCTCACTAATTTCCTCACTTCGGTATGATGCACTGCTAACATCCTGAAATGGTGAAAAACACATACTTTTTTAGAAAGACAAGCCAGAGAATGCCCTTGCAGACCTGTTTTTTCTCTCACTCTGCAAGGGTCTAATTCTTGCAACATTTTAACCTTTTGTTTAAGACTTTTCTTAGCATACTTACGTGAGAAATTGCGAAAAAAATCAATTGAATCCTGTCGGACACTACAAATACTACTACAATTCCAAGTGTACACTGGAGCCTTAGGACGTCTCCCTAAAACTTCATCAGCTATCACCTCTTCTGCATTTCTAGGCACAATTTTATCTTTTTCAATAGGACAACCGTCCTTCACCTCATATGCTCGACCACTAGTGTCAACTGCATGCAACAAATCATTAATCTGAAAGTAAGTCTCTTCATTAAAAAATGGCTCACAACTTGAACTATGCTTCCATTTTCCAGAAAAAAACATTACAAAAATGACTTCTATTTATTTCTCTTTTCCATTTACTCTTAGCTTTTAAGACATTGATTGCCTTATTGAGTGTATTTATTCTATTAATTACTAAAACAAACAACTTCTTTTTTGTATCAAACGAGTGTTCAATAATATACTCAATATCTTTTTTTCTTATAAAAAGCTACTTTCCTTTTAGAAATCTGTACATTTTTTTAAAAATTCGAAACAACTCGGTTATAAAACATGCGCTTCCTGATTTGTGCAAACGGATTAGTACGTCTATTATTATAGACAATTTGATCACCACATAGTTGGGAAAGATTTTTCTTTTTTCTCCGATTTCTCCAAGTGTTTTTCATTTTCCATATTATTCAAACTTTTTTTTCTTTGAGTTAATTTCTTTATGAAATCCCTGGTTGTCTTACCAGGAGCACTCTTCTTTTTGTCCGTACTTTGTTGATTACATAAATCTTCTAATCTAAATCTTCTAATTCCATGTCTGTCTCTGCTTGCACTATGTGTGTCTGTGCTCATACTCTCTCACCGTCTCTCTGCACCATCTTTACAGATTAAAGAAAAACTTGCAAATATAATTCTTTCTTTCACCCAGACACTCTCTGTGATCCTGGTCAAAATAGTCTGAGAGTTCTACGGTGTATTCTGTTAGTTAGGCTCTTCTGGGCATGTGTGAAGTGGAGTATGTTAAACATGGTTTGTCTCTAGACAGGCTACAAGGACAGTTAACAGAAAGGTAGGCGAGAGCACATGGGAAAGAAAATGGCTGCCAGAAATACAAAATGGCTTCCAGCTCATGCCAACAAATCTGTCTAATATTCAACGCATGGGCTGTGTTCTCTGTCTTAAAGAAATTAGTGTGATAAATGGTTTTAGTAAAATGAGTACTTTTAAAGTTTTTCACCAGAATTTTACATGTAATCTACCATGTCTGTGTCTGCTTGCACTATCTGTGTCTGTGCTCATACCATCTCACCGTCTCCACTGGCAAAAAACAGACCATATATATATAAGCAAGACATACCATTCCTTTTTCATTTCAACAGCACACCCTGGATCTTTATTGCTCAGCATAGAGCCTATTTGGGAACTAAGAGGCCTGACAGACATGTTGCCTAAGATTCTCTAGCAGTACATATCCTAAAGCCTAACTGACTTCAAGAATACATGTATTCCCATATTTTTAAACACAAAACTAAGCAAATTATTCACCCAGATTCATTTAAAATCAAGCTTGACTCACAGTGTGATCTTAGACACATGACCAGCATGTTACATGTAATCTACCATGTCTGTCTCTGCTTGCACTATGTGTGTCTGTGCTCATACCAACTCACCGTCTCTCTGCACCATCTTTACAGATTAAAGAAAAACTTGCAAATATAATTCTTTCTGTCACCCAGACACTCTCTGTGATCCTGGTCAAAATAGTCTGAGAGTTATACTAGAGAAGTAGGTGCATTCTGTTAGTTAGGCCCTTCTGGTCATGTGTGAAGTGGAGTATGTTAAACATAGTTTGTCTCTAGACAGGCTACAAGGACAGTTAACAGAAAGATAGGAGAGAGCACATGGGAAAGAAAATGGCTGCCAGAAATACAAAATGGCTTCCAGATCACGCCAACAAATCTGTCTTATATTCAACACATGGGCTGTGTTCTCTGTATTAAAGAAATGACTGTGATAAATAGTTTTAGTAAAATGAGCACTTTTAAAGTTTTTCACCAGGATTTTACATGTAATCTACCATGTCTATCTCTGCTTGCACTATGGGGGTCATTAGGATGGCGGATTTCCCGCATCCTCCGGGCCGGCGGAAGCCACCGCCGGCCCGGAGGATGCGGGAAAACTGCCACGGATGCTGGAAAGACCCACCGCCAAATTAGGATGGCTGGTGGGTCTTTGAATCTGTCCGCCGCTTTTCCGCCGCGGTCGCCTTCCGACCGCGGCGGAAAAGCATTAACATGGTTGGCAATGTCTATCAGACACCGCCAGCCATATTAGGATGGCGGAATTCATATGCTTTTCCACGGCGGCTGTTCCGCCGTGGAAAAGCATACAGACATTGACTTCGGGGGCCCGTTGTGGGCCCCCTTGGTGAAGGGGGTGTGAGGGTTGCACATGGGGGGTACCTATGGTACCCCCAAGCATTTGCGTGGACAAAGCTGCAGGCACCGTGCGGTGCCTGCTGCTTTGTGCACGCAAATGCCGGGCCTGCATTTTTAACATTGCGGTGGGTGCAGCTTGAAGTTGAACCCGCCGCAATGTTAAAGATTGAGGATGTGACTGCCACCCTGGCGGTCACATCCTAATCTGCACAGAGGGACCGCCGCAGCCCCTGCGGACGGTCCCTCCTACCCTATGGTGGCGGACGGACTCAGGTCCGTCCGCCATCATAATCGGCCCCTATGTGTGTCTGTGCTCATACCATCTCACCGTCTCAACTGCCAAAAAACAGAGTATATATATAAAAGCAAGACATAACATTCCTTTTTCATTTCAACAGCACACCCTGAATCTTTATTGCACAGCATAGAGCCTATTTGGGAACTAAGAGGCCTGACAGACATGCTGCCTAAGATTCTCTAGCAGTACATATCCTAAAGCCTACCTGACTTCAAGAATACATGTATTTCCATATTTTTAAACACATCAACTAAGCAAATTATTCACCCAGCTTCATTTAAAATCAAGCTTGACTCACAGTGTGATCTTAGACACATGACCAGGATGTTACATGTAATCTACCATGTCTGTCTCTGCTTGCACTTTATTGTGTCTGTGCTCATATCATCTCACTGTCTCTCTGCACCATCTTTATAGATTAAAGAAAATCTTGCAAATATAATTCTTTCTTTCACCCAGACACTCTCTGTGATCCTGGTCAAAATAGTCTGAGAGTTCTACGGTGCATTCTGTTAGTTAGGCTCTTCTGGGCATGTGTGAAGTGGAGTATGTTAAACATGGTTTGTCTCTAGACAGGCTACAAGGACACTTAACAGAAAGGTAGGAGAGAGCACATGGGAAAGAAAATGGCTGCCAGAAATACAAAATGACTTCCAGCTCATGCCAACAAATCTGTCTAATACTCAACACATGGGCTGTGTTCTCTGTCTTAAAGAAATGACTGTGATAAATGGTTTTAGTAAAATGAGCACTTTTAAAGTTTTTCACCAGGATTTTACATTCAATCAACCATGTCTGTGTCTGCTTGCACTATCTGTGTCTGTGCTCATACCATCTCACCGTCTCTACTGGCAAAACACAGACCATATATATATAAGCAAGACATAACATTCCTTTTTCATTTCAACAGCACACCCTGGATCTTTATTGCACAGCATAGAGCCTATTTGGGAACTAAGAGGCCTGACAGACATGCTGCCTAAGATTCTCTAGCAGTACATATCCTAAAGACTAACTGACTTCAAGAATACATGTATTCCCATATTTTTAAACACATCAACTAAGCAAATTATTCACCCAGATTCATTTAAAATCAAGCTTGACTCACGGTGTGATCTTAGACACATGACCAGGATGTTACATGTAATCTACCATGTCTGTCTCTGCTTGCGCTATGTGTGTCTGTGCTCATACCATCTCACCGTCTCTCTGCACCATCTTTACAGATTAATGAAAAACTTGCAATTATAATTCTTTCTTTCACCCAGACACTCTCTGTGATCCTGGTCAAAATAGTCTGAGAGTTCTACGGTGCATTCTGTTAGGTAGGCTCTTCTGGGCATGTGTGAAGTGAAGTATGTTAAACATGGTTTGTCTCAAGACAGGCTACAAGGACAGTTAACAGAAAGGTAGGAGAGAGCACATGGGAAAGAAAATGGCTGCCAGAAATACAAAATGGCTTCCAGCTCATGCCAACATATCTGTCTAATATTCAACACATGGGCTGTGTTCTCTGTCTTAAAGAAATGAGTGTGATAAATGGTTTTAGTAAAATGAGCACTTTTAAAGTTTTTCACCAGGATTTTACATGTAATCTACCATGTCTGTGTCTGCTTGCACTATCTGTGTCTGTGCTCATACCATCTCACCGTCTCTACTGGCAAAAAACAGACCATATATATATAAGCAAGACATAACATTCCTTTTTCAGTTCAACAGCACACCCTGGATCTTTATTGCACAGCATAGAGCCTATTTGGGAACTAAGAGGCCTGACAGACATGCTGCCTATGATTCTCTAGCAGTACATATCCTAAAGCCTAACTGACTTCAAGAATACATGTATTCCCATATTTTTAAACACATCAACTAAGCAAATTATTTACCCAGATTCATTTAAAATCAAGCTTGACTCACGGTGTGATCTTAGACACATGACCAGGATGTTACATGTAATCTAACATGTCTGTCTCTGCTTGCACTATGTGTGTCTGTGCTCTTACCATCTCACTGTCTCTCTGCACCATCTTTACAGATTGATTAAAGAAAAACATGCAAATATAGTTCTTTCTTTCATCCAGACACTCTCTGTGATCCTGGTCAAAATAGTCTGAGAGTTATACTAGAGAAGTAGGTGCATTCTGTTAGTTAGGCCCTTCTGGGCATGTGTGAAATGGAGTATGTTAAACATAGTTTGTCTCTAGACAGGCTACAAGGACAGTTAACAGAAAGGTAGGAGAGAGCACATGGGAAAGAAAATGGCTGCCAGAAATATAAAATGGCTTCCAGCTCATGCCAACAAATCTGTCTAATACTCAACACATGGGCTGTGTTCTCTGTCTTAAAGAAATGACTGTGATAAATGGTTTTAGTAAAATGAGCACTTTTAAAGTTTTTCACCATGATTTTAGATGTAATCCACCATGTCTGTGTCTGCTTGCACTATCTGTGTCTGTGCTCATACCATCTCACCGTCTCTAGTGGCAAAAACCAGACCATATATATATAAGCAAGACATAACATTCCTTTTCAGTTCAACAGCACACCCTGGATCTTTATTGCACAGCATAGAGCCTATTTGGGAACTAAGAGGCCTGACAGACATGCTTCCTAAGATTATCTAGCAGTACATATCCTAAAGCCTAACTGACTTCAAGAATACATGTATTCCCATACTTTTTAAACACATCAACTTAGCAAATTATTCACCCAGATTCATTTAAAATCAAGCTTGACTCACAGTGTGATCTTAGACACATGACCAGGATGTTACATGTGATCTACCATGTCTGTCTCTACTTGCACTATGTGTGTCTGTGCTCATACCATCTCACCGTCTCTCTGCACCATCTTTACAGATTAAAGAAAAACTTGCAAATATAATTCTTTCTTTCACCCAGACACTCTCTGTGATCCTGGTCAAAATAGTCTGAGATTTCTATGGTGCATTCTGTTAGTTAGGCTCTTCTGGGCATGTGTGAAGTGGAGTATGTTAAACATGGTTTGTCTCTAGACAGGCTATAAGGACACTTAACAGAAAGGTAGGAGAGAGCACATGGGAAAGAAAATGGCTGCCAGAAATACAAAATGGCTTCCAGCTCATGCCAACATATCTGTCTAATATTCAACACATGGGCTGTGTTCTCTGTCTTAAAGAAATGAGTGTGATAAATGGTTTTAGTAAAATGAGCACTTTTAAAGTTTTTCACCAGGATTTTACATGTAATCTACCATGTCTGTGTCTGCTTGCACTATCTGTGTCTGTGCTCATACCATCTCACCGTCTCTACTGGCAAAAAACAGACCATATATATATAAGCAAGACATAACATTCCTTTTTCAGTTCAACAGCACACCCTGGATCTTTATTGCACAGCATAGAGCCTATTTGGGAACTAAGAGGCCTGACAGACATGCTGCCTATGATTCTCTAGCAGTACATATCCTAAAGCCTAACTGACTTCAAGAATACATGTATTCCCATATTTTTAAACACATCAACTAAGCAAATTATTTACCCAGATTCATTTAAAATCAAGCTTGACTCACGGTGTGATCTTAGACACATGACCAGGATGTTACATGTAATCTAACATGTCTGTCTCTGCTTGCACTATGTGTGTCTGTGCTCTTACCATCTCACTGTCTCTCTGCACCATCTTTACAGATTGATTAAAGAAAAACATGCAAATATAGTTCTTTCTTTCATCCAGACACTCTCTGTGATCCTGGTCAAAATAGTCTGAGAGTTATACTAGAGAAGTAGGTGCATTCTGTTAGTTAGGCCCTTCTGGGCATGTGTGAAATGGAGTATGTTAAACATAGTTTGTCTCTAGACAGGCTACAAGGACAGTTAACAGAAAGGTAGGAGAGAGCACATGGGAAAGAAAATGGCTGCCAGAAATATAAAATGGCTTCCAGCTCATGCCAACAAATCTGTCTAATACTCAACACATGGGCTGTGTTCTCTGTCTTACAGAAATGACTGTGATAAATGGTTTTTAGTAAAATGAGCACTTTTAAAGTTTTTCACCATGATTTTAGATGTAATCCACCATGTCTGTGTCTGCTTGCACTATCTGTGTCTGTGCTCATACCATCTCACCGTCTCTAGTGGCAAAAACCAGACCATATATATATAAGCAAGACATAACATTCCTTTTCAGTTCAACAGCACACCCTGGATCTTTATTGCACAGCATAGAGCCTATTTGGGAACTAAGAGGCCTGACAGACATGCTTCCTAAGATTATCTAGCAGTACATATCCTAAAGCCTAACTGACTTCAAGAATACATGTATTTCCATACTTTTTAAACACATCAACTTAGCAAATTATTCACCCAGATTCATTTAAAATCAAGCTTGACTCACAGTGTGATCTTAGACACATGACCAGGATGTTACATGTGATCTACCATGTCTGTCTCTACTTGCACTATGTGTGTCTGTGCTCATACCATCTCACCGTCTCTCTGCACCATCTTTACAGATTAAAGAAAAACTTGCAAATATAATTCTTTCTTTCACCCAGACACTCTCTGTGATCCTGGTCAAAATAGCCCGAGATTTCTATGGTGCATTCTGTTAGTTAGGCTCTTCTGGGCATGTGTGAAGTGGAGTATGTTAAACATGGTTTGTCTCTAGACAGGCTATAAGGACACTTAACAGAAAGGTAGGAGAGAGCACAAGGGAAAGAAAATGGCTGCCAGAATTACAAAATGGCTTCCAGCTCATGCCAACAAATCTGTCTAATATTCAACACATGGGCTGAGTTCTCTGTCTTAAAGAAATGAGTGTGATAAATGGTTTTTAGTAAAATGAGCACTTTTAAAGTTTTTCACCAGGATTTTACATGTAATCTACTATGTATGTCTCTGCTTGCACTATGTGTGTCTGTGCTCATACCATCTCACCGTCTCTACTGCCAAAAACCAGACCATATATATATAAGCAAGACATAACATTCCTTTTCAGTTCAACAGCACACCCTGGATCTTTATTGCACAGCATAGAGCCTATTTGGGAACTAAGAGGCCTGACAGACATGCTTCCTAAGATTATCTAGCAGTACATATCCTAAAGCCTAACTGACTTCAAGAATACATGTATTCCCATACTTTTTAAACACATCAACTTAGCAAATTATTCACCCAGATTCATTTAAAATCAAGCTTGACTCACAGTGTGATCTTAGACACATGACCAGGATGTTACATGTGATCTACCATGTCTGTCTCTACTTGCACTATGTGTGTCTGTGCTCATACCATCTCACCGTCTCTCTGCACCATCTTTACAGATTAAAGAAAAACTTGCAAATATAATTCTTTCTTTCACCCAGACACTCTCTGTGATCCTGGTCAAAATAGTCTGAGATTTCTATGGTGCATTCTGTTAGTTAGGCTCTTCTGGGCATGTGTGAAGTGGAGTATGTTAAACATGGTTTGTCTCTAGACAGGCTATAAGGACACTTAACAGAAAGGTAGGAGAGAGCACATGGGAAAGAAAATGGCTGCCAGAAATACAAAATGGCTTCCAGCTCATGCCAACATATCTGTCTAATATTCAACACATGGGCTGTGTTCTCTGTCTTAAAGAAATGAGTGTGATAAATGGTTTTAGTAAAATGAGCACTTTTAAAGTTTTTCACCAGGATTTTACATGTAATCTACCATGTCTGTGTCTGCTTGCACTATCTGTGTCTGTGCTCATACCATCTCACCGTCTCTACTGGCAAAAAACAGACCATATATATATAAGCAAGACATAACATTCCTTTTTCAGTTCAACAGCACACCCTGGATCTTTATTGCACAGCATAGAGCCTATTTGGGAACTAAGAGGCCTGACAGACATGCTGCCTATGATTCTCTAGCAGTACATATCCTAAAGCCTAACTGACTTCAAGAATACATGTATTCCCATATTTTTAAACACATCAACTAAGCAAATTATTTACCCAGATTCATTTAAAATCAAGCTTGACTCACGGTGTGATCTTAGACACATGACCAGGATGTTACATGTAATCTAACATGTCTGTCTCTGCTTGCACTATGTGTGTCTGTGCTCTTACCATCTCACTGTCTCTCTGCACCATCTTTACAGATTGATTAAAGAAAAACATGCAAATATAGTTCTTTCTTTCATCCAGACACTCTCTGTGATCCTGGTCAAAATAGTCTGAGAGTTATACTAGAGAAGTAGGTGCATTCTGTTAGTTAGGCCCTTCTGGGCATGTGTGAAATGGAGTATGTTAAACATAGTTTGTCTCTAGACAGGCTACAAGGACAGTTAACAGAAAGGTAGGAGAGAGCACATGGGAAAGAAAATGGCTGCCAGAAATATAAAATGGCTTCCAGCTCATGCCAACAAATCTGTCTAATACTCAACACATGGGCTGTGTTCTCTGTCTTAAAGAAATGACTGTGATAAATGGTTTTTAGTAAAATGAGCACTTTTAAAGTTTTTCACCATGATTTTAGATGTAATCCACCATGTCTGTGTCTGCTTGCACTATCTGTGTCTGTGCTCATACCATCTCACCGTCTCTAGTGGCAAAAACCAGACCATATATATATAAGCAAGACATAACATTCCTTTTCAGTTCAACAGCACACCCTGGATCTTTATTGCACAGCATAGAGCCTATTTGGGAACTAAGAGGCCTGACAGACATGCTTCCTAAGATTATCTAGCAGTACATATCCTAAAGCCTAACTGACTTCAAGAATACATGTATTTCCATACTTTTTAAACACATCAACTTAGCAAATTATTCACCCAGATTCATTTAAAATCAAGCTTGACTCACAGTGTGATCTTAGACACATGACCAGGATGTTACATGTGATCTACCATGTCTGTCTCTACTTGCACTATGTGTGTCTGTGCTCATACCATCTCACCGTCTCTCTGCACCATCTTTACAGATTAAAGAAAAACTTGCAAATATAATTATTTCTTTCACCCAGACACTCTCTGTGATCCTGGTCAAAATAGTCTGAGATTTCTATGGTGCATTCTGTTAGTTAGGCTCTTCTGGGCATGTGTGAAGTGGAGTATGTTAAACATGGTTTGTCTCTAGACAGGCTATAAGGACACTTAACAGAAAGGTAGGAGAGAGCACAAGGGAAAGAAAATGGCTGCCAGAATTACAAAATGGCTTCCAGCTCATGCCAACAAATCTGTCTAATATTCAACACATGGGCTGAGTTCTCTGTCTTAAAGAAATGAGTGTGATAAATGGTTTTTAGTAAAATGAGCACTTTTAAAGTTTTTCACCAGGATTTTACATGTAATCTACTATGTATGTCTCTGCTTGCACTATGTGTGTCTGTGCTCATACCATCTCACCGTCTCTACTGCCAAAAAACAGACCATATATATATAAGTAAGACATAACATTCCTTTTTTATTTCAACAGCACACCCTGGATCTTTATTGCACAGCATAGAGCCTATTTGGGAACTAAGAGCCTGACAGACATGCAGCCTAAGATTCTCTAGCAGTACATATCCTAAAGCCTAACTGACTTCAAGAATACATGTATTCCCATATTTTTAAACACATCAACTAAGCAAATTATTCACCCAGATTCATTTAAAATCAAGCTTGACTCACAGTGTGATCTTAGACACATGACCAGGATGTTACATGTAATCTACCATGTCTGTCTCTGCTTGCACTATGTGTGTCTGTGCTCATACTATCTCACCGTCTCTCTGCACCATCTTTACAGATTAAAGAAAAACTTGCAAATATAATTCTTTCTTTCACCCAGACACTCTCTGTGATCCTGGTCAAAATAGTCCGAGAGTTATACTAGAGAAGTAGGTGCATTCTGTTAGTTAGGCCCTTCTGGTCATGTGTGTAGTGGAGTATGTTAAACATAGTTTGTCTCTAGACAGGCTACAAGGACAGTTAACAGAAAGATAGGAGAGAGCACATGGGAAAGAAAATGGCTGCCAGAAATACAAAATGGCTTCCAGATCATGCCAATAAATCTGTCTAATATTCAACACATGGGCTGTGTTCTCTGTCTTAAAGAAATGAGTGTGATAAATGGTTTTCGTAAAAAGAGCACTTTTAAAGTTTTTCACCAGGATTTTACATGTAATCTACCATGTCTGTGTCTGCTTGCACTATCTGTGCTCATACCATCTCACCGTCTCTACTGGCAAAAAACAGACCATATATATATAAGCAAGACATAACATTCCTTTTTCATTTCAACAGCACACCCTGGATCTTTATTGCACAGCATAGAGCCTATTTGGCAACTAAGAGGCCTGACCAGTGCTTAATTTGTCACGGAAGAGTTGCCGGGGCTCTTATTAGGCGACAGCTTTAAAAAAAATGTTTTTGGTGTTTGCCTGCATAAGAAAGGAGCGCAGGAACCGTACAATAGGGGAGAGCATATTGCTTAAAGGCAGAAAAATTAGAGAATCTACACTTGTGTTTATATTATTTTTAAAAACAACTTCCCACACAATCCTTGTGTACCCAGCCAGCAACTTATCACACAATGCATAGGTTTTTCAATTATAAACACTATGCGTTTTTACTTTTGTGTTCTGTACGGTAGCTATTTGATATAACAAAGTAAATGCCGGTGTTTTAAATAAATAGCAGGCTTCGGCCTATTAGCTCGTTGTACAACCTGAAATGAAATTCAAACTCTCCCTCTTTTCCACTAGCCTACAGCACCACAAGGTGGTGAGGTGGGGAGACAAAACATGTAGTTTGGTTCGTCATAGTGACTTCTATTCTCCTATGTGTGCATCTTCATTACCATTTGTACCTTTAAAGTACTTTTTGGGAAGCCTTTGGAATCTGTGTGTATCCTTTCCAGGCCACACCAGCCTTCTTTAACCACATATCATATAAGCCTATTAAACATCTGTTTAGCCTTTACACTTTACACTCACATTATGTGTGGGGTTTTAGATAGCGCTAACTAGACTCCAAGGTATCAGAGCGCTTTACACCAGCACTCGTTATGTTACATACACATACATTGATTTTTGTTAGCCACAGGGAGATTAATAGATTTGCCCAAAATCACAGAATCTTGGGCGTCCCTGCCGAACCTCGAACCTAGTTCCCCAGCTCCTAGGTCAGCCGCCATAGCCGTTAGACTACATTCTCTCCACGCTGTGCCTTAGCTTACTCTCTCGGCTATTCAAGTTTCCGACGTGCCCTTTAAACTATATATGCAACTTTTATTGCCTCCTAAATTGTAGTTACATTGCATGGCCTTTTCTCACCTTGTTCGGATTTTTTACTTTTGCGTTTGAGGCATGCCCTTTAAAGTTTATATGTAGCTTTTATTATCGCGTACATTTTAGTTACATTGCACGGCGTTTTCCCACCTCCTGTGGTTTTTAACGCTTATGTCTTCTACAGTGCACCCGTACCTCCCATCTGTGCGTGCGATGTAGTCTCCTTAAGTACCCTTCTAGTACATTTATATGCAGCCCTGCTCTGAATCAAAACTGAATCTATCAGTGCAAGTACTGATCTATCCAGGCAGCCCGTGCCGCAACTGCGCAACAATAGCCTGCAGTGCATACTACTGCAACATGATCGTCGTGATGATCATCATCAAACACAAACCTCATCCGCATGATACATAATGATTAAAAAAGTACAGTTTAGTAAACCAGTTGGCCTCACCTGCGCAGTTTTATTTACAGGCCGCCGGCCTACCCCAGGCCATGCCTCGCTCGCCCTCAGGATTACCTGGTGAGCAGAGCTATGGACTGTCTACTCTGCAGCAGTAGTCTAGCCAACGGTACCACGGGCTCAAAGTCGTCCACGGTGCGGGTATGCTGGGGTGGGCGTGCTGAGGCAAAATTAAAGCAGTGAATGTGGGCGCCTTCAAATCTGCGCACGCGTCGCTGCCTCTGCCGCGCACAGCCCCAATCCCCGCGGAGGAAGACCCAGCCCAGGCAAAGCACAACAACTACTACAGTGTCCCGCCCACTGGGCCGGTAACACTGATCCGCAGCCGGAAGTCTTGAAGACAGAGTGAGGAGGAGAAATTGAGTCACTCACGTCACGTCAACATTGAGACAGTAAGTGTTTAGTCAACAACCAGTATGACGGGGTAACTAAAACTAATTGACTGCAGGCAGCGCACAGCACGTACAGTATACTACTACAGCAGCAGCAGAGCACACGCTCTCTGTGCCAGAACCACACACGAGTCATTATACATGAATCAATTACTGACGGGATGGCAGGTGCACTTAATGCAGCATGACTGTATAGACCCGGCCCTGATAATTAGGTGCCGGTGCTAAGCACCGGCAACCTCCGGCTCAAATTAAGCCCTGGGCCTGACAGACATGCTGCCTAAGATTCTCTAGCAGTACATATCCTAAAGCCTAACTGACTTCAAGAATACATGTATTCCCATATTTTTAAACACATCAACTAAGCAAATTATTCACCCAGATTCATTTAAAATCAAGCTTGACTCACAGTGTGATCTTAGACACATGACCAGGATGTTACATGTAATCTACCATGTCTGTCTCTGCTTGCACTATGTGTGTCTGTGCTCATACCATCTCACCGTCTCTCTGCACCATCTTTACAGATTAAAGAAAAACTTGCAAATATAATTATTTCTTTCACCCAGACACTCTCTGTGATCCTGGTCAAAATAATCTGACAGTTATACTAGAGAAGTAGGTGCATTCTGTTAGTTAGGCCCTTCTGGTCATGTGTGAAGTGGAGTATGGTAAACATAGTTTGTCTCTAGACAGGCTACAAGGACAGTTAACAGAATGATAGGAGAGAGCACATGGGAAAGAAAATGGCTGCCAGAAATACAAAATGGCCTCCAGCTCATGCCAACAAATCTGTCTGATATTCAAAACATGGGCTGTGCTCTCTGTGTTAAAGAAATTACTGTGATAAATGGTTTTAGTAAAATGAGCACTTTTAAAGTTTTTCACCAGGATTTTACATTCAATCAACCATGTCTGTGTCTGCTTGCACTATCTGTGTCTGTGCTCATACCATCTCACCGTCTCTACTGGCAAAAAACAGACCATATATATATAAGCAAGACATAACATTCCTTTTTCATTTCAACAGCACACCCTGGATCTTTATTGCACAGCATAGAGCCTATTTGGGAACTAAGAGGCCTGACAGACATGCTTCCTAAGATTCTCTAGCAGTGCATATCCTAAAGACTAACTGACTTCAAGAATACATGTATTCCCATATTTTTAAACACATCAACTAAGCAAATTATTCACCCAGCTTCATTTAAAATCAAGCTTGACTCACAGTGTGATCTTAGACACATGACCAGGATGTTACATGTAATCTACCATGTCTGTCTCTGCTTGCACTTTATTGTGTCTGTGCTCATATCATCTCACTGTCTCTCTGCACCATCTTTATAGATTAAAGAAAATTTTGCAAATATAATTCTTTCTTTCACCCAGAAACTCTCTGTGATCCTGGTCAAAATAGTCTGAGAGTTCTACGGTGCATTCTGTTAGTTAGGCTCTTCTGGGCATGTGTGAAGTGGAGTATGTTAAACATGGTTTGTCTCTAGACAGGCTACAAGGACACTTAACAGAAAGGTAGGAGAGAGCACATGGGAAAGAAAAAGGCTGCCAGAAATACAAAATGGCTTCCAGCTCATGCCAACAAATCTGTCTAATACTCAACACATGGGCTGTGTTCTCTGTCTTAAAGAAATGACTGTGATAAATGGTTTTAGTAAAATGAGCACTTTTAAAGTTTTTCACCAGGATTATACATGTAATCTACTATGTATGTCTCTGCTTGCACTATGTGTGTCTGTGCTCATACCATCTCACCGTCTCTACTGCCAAAAAACAGACCATATATATATAAGTAAGACATAACATTCCTTTTTTATTTCAACAGCACACCCTGGATCTTTATTGCACAGCATAGAGCCTATTTGGGAACTAAGAGCCTGACAGACATGCAGCCTAAGATTCTCTAGCAGTACATATCCTAAAGCCTAACTGACTTCAAGAATACATGTATTCCCACATTTTTAAACACATCAACTAAGCAAAGTATTCACCCAGATTCATTTAAAATCAAGCTTGACTCACAGTGTGACTTAGACACATGACCAGGATGTTACATGTAATCTACCATGTCTGTCTCTGCTCTGCTTGCACTATGTGTGTCTGTGCTCATACTATCTCACCGTCTCTCTGCACCATCTTTACAGATTAAAGAAAAACTAGCAAATATAATTCTTTCTTTCACCCAGACACTCTCTGTGATCCTGGTCAAAATAGTCCGAGAGTTATACTAGAGAAGTAGGTGCATTCTGTTAGTTAGGCCCTTCTGGTCATGTGTGTAGTAGAGTATGTTAAACATAGTTTGTCTCTAGACAGGCTACAAGGACAGTTAACAGAAAGATAGGAGAGAGCTCATGGGAAAGAAAATGGCTGCCAGAAATACAAAATGGCTTCCAGATCATGCCAATAAATCTGTCTAATATTCAACACATGGGCTGTGTTCTCTGTCTTAAAGAAATGAGTGTGATAAATGGTTTTAGTAAAAAGAGCACTTTTAAAGTTTTTCACCAGGATTTTACATGTAATCTACCATGTCTGTGTCTGCTTGCACTATCTGTGTCTGTGCTCATACCATCTCACCGTCTCTACTGGCAAAAAACAGACCATATATATAAGCGCAAGACATAACATTCCTTTTTCATTTCAACAGCACACCCTGGATCTTTATTGCACAGCATAGAGCCTATTTGGCAACTAAGAGGCCTGACCAGTGCTTAATTTGTCACGGAAGAGGTGCCGGGGCTCTTATTAGGCGACAGCTTTAAAAAAAATGTTTTTGGTGTTTGCCTGCATAAGAAAGGAGCGCAGGAACCGTACAATAGGGGAGAGCATATTGCTTAAAGGCAGAAAAATTAGAGAATCTACACTTGAGTTTATATTATTTTTAAAAACAACTTCCCACACAATCCTTGTGTACCCAGCCAGCAACTTATCACACAATGCATAGGTTTTTCAATTATAAACACTATGCGTTTTTACTTTTGTGTTCTGTACGGTAGCTATTTGATATAACAAAGTAAATGCCGGTGTTTTAAATAAATAGCAGGCTTCGGCCTATTAGCTCGTTGTACAACCTGAAATGAAATTCAAACTCTCCCTCTTTTCCACTAGCCTACAGCACCACAAGGTGGTGAGGTGGGGAGACAAAACATGTAGTTTGGTTCGTCATAGTGACTTCTATTCTCCTATGTGTGCATCTTCATTACCATTTGTACCTTTAAAGTACTTTTTGGGAAGCCTTTGGAATCTGTGTGTATCCTTTCCAGGCCACACCAGCCTTCTTTAACCACATATCATATAAGCCTATTAAACGTCTGTTTAGCCTTTACACTTTACATTCACATTATGTGTGGGGTTTTAGATAGCGCTAACTAGACTCCAAGGTATCAGAGCGCTTTACACCAGCACTAGTTATGTTACATACACATACATTGATTTTTGTTAGCCACAGGGAGATTAATAGATTTGCCCAAAATCACAGAATCTTGGGCGTCCCTGCCGAACCTCGAACCTAGTTCCCCAGCTCCTAGGTCAGCCGCCATAGCCGTTAGACTACATTCTCTCCACGCTGTGCCTTAGCTTACTCTCTCGGCTATTCAAGTTTCCGACATGCCCTTTAAACTATATATGCAACTTTTATTGCCTCCTAAATTGTAGTTACATTGCATGGCCTTTTCTCACCTTGTTTGGATTTTTTACTTTTGCGTTTGAGGCATGCCCTTTAAAGTTTATTTGTAGCTTTTATTATCGCGTACATTTTAGTTACATTGCACGACGTTTTCCCACCTCCTGTGGTTTTTAACGCTTATGTCTTCTACAGTGCACCCGTACCTCCCATCTGTGCGTGCGATGTAGTCTCCTTAAGTACCCTTCTAGTACATTTTTTTTTTTTTTTATTAAATCTTTATTGTCAGGAGTACAAAAATTATATTCACATTAGTGCATGTAGTTCGCTTTCTTACATCAGCAGTATATGTGAGCAGTAAAAATGAACAAAACAGATCGTGTTTCCGTAAGTATCATGCGCTACCCTGTTCTCTGCGCGTAGCAGTCAGGAGTGACCAATATACACAAATTGTAGCATACCTTCGCTTCCTATCCACATGACTTTCCCTGACAGTACATTCCTGGTACGTATATCTATGTCTAACAAAATTAACTTTTACAAACATCAAAAACATTAAAACCCAACTAAGGTCATCACTTGGTAATTTAGCGTTTCAATCCACAGTCAATCTTCGGCCATTATACATGTTCAACACTATGCCCGAGGTAATGTATCAATCCCGCACCCTCCCGGCATCCACCCGCACTTTGCACGGAGACCCGTGTCGTCTAGTCCTCATCCTCCTCTGAGTCCGATTCCTCGCCCTCAGGCAGGGGTGCACATGGTTCTCCCCTGTATTTGTTCCACGGCGCCCACACCTTATTCCATTTGCGGGGGCATGCCCGCATCACATAAACTGCCCTCTCTTTTACCATTAGGTGGTCCATATTCCTGATCCACCCTGCTACCGTGGGTAACTCCGCAACACCCCACCTCTGTGCAATGTCTCGTTTGGCCACTGTGACCGCCAGCGTAACCCATAGTTGTCCATACCTGTCCAGGTCAGTAGGATCCCAAATGTTCAACAGGCATTTACGGGGCTCTGGCAAGACTGATGTTTCGATGGCCTGGGAGATTGTGCGCATGATCTGTTTCCAGACTTCCTGGATCTGAGGGCAATCCCACAACGTGTGCAGCAGAGTCCCCTCCTCCCCGCAGCCCCTGAGGCAAAATGGGTGTGGTGCCCTCTGTATTCTGTGAAGTAGCGTTCGGGTGTAGTAAGTGCGGTGTAAAATCTTGAGCTGCACCAAGCGAAACCTGGCCGATATGCCTACCTCTCGTGGTGACGCAAGCGCCTCGTTCCATTCTGTATCATCCATGTCCCCCAGTTCTCCCACCCATTTCTCTTTAAGCTTCTGCGTGGGGTCCGGCATGTTGTTTATCAGCTTTTTGTACGTGAGAGAGGTCGCCTTGTGCTCCATAAATTCGGTCAGTAGCCTGTCCTCCAGTGGTGATGAGTCAGGGAGTGTGGTATCAGGTGGAATCGCTTGCAGCAGGGCGTGTCGGATCTGTATGTATCGGAATGTTTCAGTGGGGCCTAGACCGTATTGCTGTTGGAGTTGCGGAAAAGCAAGAACCGTGCCCTTGTCCCAAAGATCTCCCACCACTGAGATCCCTATGGTGTCCCATTGTGTGAAACCCTTACATGACCGCAAGTTTCCTAGTGCTTTAGTGTCCCACAGTGGCGTTGACTTGGTGATTTTCCCCTTCCACCCTAGACGTGATTGTGCTGTATGCCATAACGCCGCCGTATGAGATGTTGGGCCTATTAGGGTCTTTACTTGTGAGTAGTTGTATAAGACAGAAAGCATGCCGGCAGTCCCTAACTGTGACCAATCCGCCTTATACGCGGGGTCGTCTCGCGAGATGTGGATCCAGTGATTAACTATTTTTAGTTGTGATGCCCAGTAATATAATTGGAGATTGGGCAGCGCAACCCCTCCCTCATACCAGCTCTTCACCAGTTTATCCTGTGCTATTCGCGCTGGGCCATTGCTCCACAGTAAGCTGGACACTAGTGCAGCGACCTGTTTGAAGTACCGCGGGCACACCCTATAGGGTGAGTTTTCGAGCACATAGAGAAACCGTGGGAGCGCCATCATCTTATAGAGCGCCGCCCGCCCTAGGAGGGTCAGCGGTAGCGTAGCCCAGTATTTGACGTCTGCACGAAGGCGTGCCAGTGGTGGTAGCAAGTTTTCGGTATAAAACTTCGCAGCATCGGTAGCAATAAAGATTCCCAAATACTTAAAGGTGGTAGTTGTGATCTTTAGGGGACAGTCGGCCTGCAGCACTGGGCCCAGGCCCTTGAGGACATACAGTATGGATTTGGACCAATTTAGGGTATAACCCGACGCCTTACCGTGTTCGTCGCACAGAGACAACAGGGCAGGGACCCCCTCATTGGGGTTCATCATGTAGATCAGCATGTCATCGGCGTATAAGGAGACTTTGTCCTCCCACCCTTCTTCCCAGGTGATGCCTCGGAACAGTGGCGTTGCTCTGAGTAGGATTGCCAACGGTTCCAGCACTAGTGCAAATAGAAGGGGCGACAGCGGGCACCCCTGTCTAGTTCCCCGCCCCAGTGGGAAGGATGGCGAAATGTGACCATTCGCAACCACCTGTGCAACCGGCGATGCGTAGAGCAACCTCACCCATGCAAGATATTTGGGGCCAAACCCCATTCGAGTCAGGACAGCAAACAAGTACTCCCATTCCACCAGGTCGAACGCCATTTTGGCGTCTAGGGATAGTATCGCAGCTTGGTCCGAAAGAAGATGCGCCCGCGCCAGTACCCCATGCACCCTCCTTAAGTTCAGCGCCGTACTCCTGTGAGGCATGAAGCCCGATTGATCCGGGTGTATCAGTGTGTGTAGGTGCTGGGTCAGACGACGAGCTAGGAGTTTCGCCAAGATCTTCGCTTCTGTGTTAAGCAAGGAAATGGGTCGGTAAGAGGCGCAGTCAGTTGGGGGTTTGGCTGGTTTGGGAATGGCCACGATTGTGGCTGTGCGCTGGTCGAGGGGGAGCAGCGCCCTATCTACACTGTCAGTGTACATCTCCAAGAGGGGCTTGGCCAGCACCGAGGCTGTCGCCTTATACCATTCCACGGGTATCCCATTGGGTCCCAACGCCCTGCCCGACTGTAATGCTTGTATCGCTAGTTGGATCTCGCCCTCTGTTAGGTCTATGTCTAGTTCTTGCTGCGCGTCTTGTGAAAGCACAGGGATAGTGATGTTCCCGAGTGAGGCCATTGCCTCCTGTTCCGAAACGGAACGCGTCGGCATGTATATATCTTGAAAGTGGCGTGCCAGGGTGCGTACTATTTGGTCCGGGTGAGTCTGCAGCCGGCCCTCGCGATCGTATAGGCGGTGTATCCCCTTGTTACTGCCGCCCCGCTTGTCCAACCACGCTAGCATCCTCCCAGCTTTGTCTCCCACATCGTATATGCGGTGTGCGGTGTCGGCCAGGTGCCCCTTAGTGATCGTGGTGAGGTGCGCTTGGTGCTGTCGCTGTCTGAGGTGCAAAGTATGCGCGGTTTCAGGGGTGGGGTCCGACATGTGGGCGATATTCGCAGTGTGGAGTGCCAATTCTAAATTTGCAAGTTCAGTTCTGGATTCTCTTTTATGCCCAGTGATTGCCGCTATGGCTGTGCCGCGCAAGACCGTCTTGTACGCCTCCCAGAGCACCGAGGGCGAGGTGACCGTACCCACATTTTCGAGAAAGTAGTGTATTGTAGCCTGCTTAAGTTTCTTCCTGACACCTGGGACCTGCAGATAATTGGGATATATTGGATATATTCTGGCGCGCTTCTTTTCTTTAGTAGTAAGGTGAAGGGACACGGGGGAGTGATCAGAAATGCCCCTCGGCAGGATTTCCAGCTTGTCTATGGAATCCAGTCCTACCCCTAAGAAGAAGAAGAAATCAATACGTGAGAGGCTGTTGTGTGTGGAGGAGTAGTGTGTGTACTGCTTTGCTGTGGGGTTCAGCTGACGCCACACATCCGTGAGGCCTAGTGCGCTCAAGAAGCCAGGGAGTGTGGCAGCCCCTCTCAGGCGGTCTCTTATGGGAAAGGTGTCTAGCAAGGGGTCCGTTATAGCATTGAAGTCCCCCCCAATTATTATATCACCCTCCGGGAGATCAAGGAGAAACTGCCCAAGTGCCGGTAGTGCAGTAGAGTGTAGCGCCGGAGGGATGTACACGGACAACACACTGAGGGCCCTCCCCTCCCACTGGCCGGAGAGCGCCGCAAAGCGCCCCTGATCGTCCGTCTTGCGCCTATGGACCAAGAAGGACGAGTTTTTCTTAAGGAGTATCACAGTGCCTCTGGAACCCGTATTGAATTCAGCGTGAACTGCCATGGTATAACCACGTCTATCTAGTGCTTTGCATGTAGTCCCCGCCAAGTGCGTTTCTTGAAGCAATACTAGCTCAGACCTATGGTGTTTGATGGTTTGCAGTACCAAACCTCTTTTAATTTTATCCCCCAGCCCTCTGACATTCCAGGTGAGCAATTTCAGTGGGGGTACCAGTGTCGTCAGTGGGGCGCCCTCAGTGGGTGCAACTTGTGCTTGTCGTGCCATTTGGACTCATGACCCGTGATGCCATTATGTAACAGTGTGGCGGTACCGGTGTGGCATGATGCGTGCCGGGGCACCGGGTGCGGATGACCAGCAATGTAACTGTGTTTCTATAGTACATAGTGATGACCAAGAACCAGAACCATAACATTACAACTCGCCCCCCCCTCCCCCTCCCTGCTTCCCTGCTCCACGGACGAAGTCCCGCCCGCTTCCCCAACTCGGCAGAGTGCTTAATTCCCTCCCTAACTATTCTTACTTGCTCGTGGGGTTGGTGAGTCCCCTACAGGCACCGGCCAATGCCCGCCCTACTCAGCTCCACCAGCTTCGAAGTCCCAAGGGCAGTAATCATGTCGTCCCTTATACTGCTCGGCCAGTTACCCCCTGACAGGTTGTCCGGAGTCAAATGGGTCCCCCTCTAGATCAGAGTCTAGTCCTGCAGCTGCGCCGCCCTCAGCCGCAGAGCTATTGGGTTGGTGTTCCGTCGTCCTCCCGGTGCGTTGGCTCTGGCGGTCCCTGTGCGGGCGTTGTGGTTGGCCCACCTGCCGCCATCCATCCAGCCACTCTCGTGCCACCTCCGGCGTGTCAAAAAACCATGTTTTTCCCTCAGCCACAATCCGCAATTAGGCGGGGAAAAGCATTGAATAGGGCAGGCCCCTGTCACGTAGCGTCTTTTTCACTTCAGTGAAGGATTTCCGGCGTCTGGCCACCTCCGCCGTATAGTCCGGGAAGAAGGCCAGGGTTGAGTTCTGAACTTTTACAGGTGGTGCGACCCTCGCCGCTTGCAGAATGGCGTCCCTGTCTCCAAAGTTAAATAGTCTAGCCAACACCGGCCTTGGCGCTGCTCCCGGCTTGGCCGCCCCACCAGGGACCCGGTGCGCCCGTTCAACAGAGAAGAAGTTCGACAGGCCTTTAGGCTGCAGCCTGGTCTTGATAAGGTCCTCAACGTACAGGTCCATGGCGCCTTTTCCCTCCGATTCCGGAAGGCCTAGGATGCGGACGTTGTTTCTTCGTGAGCGCCCTTCCTGATCATCCAGCTTTTCCTGTAGGTGCTTAGTGACCTTCTCCATCCGCTCCATCGCTACTTGCAGATCTGAGGTGCCTTCGATAAGCGATTTGGTAACCACCTCCACCTGTGACACCCTTTCTGACATCTTCTTAAAGTCCGCTCTTAGCAAGTTGACTTCGGAGGAAATAGTGCCCACTGTCGCTTTGACTTCAGTGAGGGTCTTCATAATGTCTTCCAGGGTAACTTTCCCTGCCCCGTTAGTGTCTTGATTGGCACCATTGGATTGGCGCCCGCTCCCCTGTGAGTGACCATGTTGAGTGTACGCGAATTTGTCAAGTTTTGCTTGCGTCGACGCACCCCTCGTGCCTTTTCCTGCCATAGCGGTACGCTCGCCACTGTATTATTTTGGTGTCGTAGCAGTTTTAGGATTAATTTTTCACAGTTCTTCCGGTTCTCCGGTTGCCAGGCCGCGTGTGTCCGGGTGCTGGTCCTATTAGATGGCAGGGGTCTGGACAGCAGCGCACTGTGGCCCCGGGGTGCACGGTCGGGGCCCTCTACTGCCAGGATGCTAGTCTCTGCGTTATCTCCGTGCGGCCCTCCACGTGTGCAATCTGATCCTCCGTGGCCTTTGCGCTATTTGGCGCTGCGGCGCTATGGCGTTTCTCCGGTGGCCCCTGGACAGGGGGCCCCCTGCAGTCTGCGTGTAGTTGCTCCCTTGTGACAGTCCCTTTGCTACAGGCCTGGATGCCTAATGTGTGCACGATCCCTCCCTTCAGGCCGGGTGCACTAAGGATTTCACAGCAGGAGGGAGCGTGTGCGCTACGAGACCAGGAGCTACGTCTGCCCCTCCAGCTGTCTCCGGCGAGGGTCCGGTGCACGGGGCTGCGGGTGTGCTGCGTGATTTCTGGCGCTTTCCGCCTTACCTCGCCTTGGTAGCGGAGTGTCCGATCCTCTGCGCCCTTCTAAAATGGCGCCATCAGTGGTCAGGGACTTCTTCGCCTGTTATGTCGCCCACTCCGAGTTCGGGAGAAATGTACCTCTGGTCCCGGGTGCGGCAGCCGACCCCGTCTTGCCGGTGTCCGCGCCGGGTGTAGGAAGCGCCGGGACCTTTCCGCCTGTTTCGCGGCTGTGCACGGAGGGTCGCAGGCTCCGACAGGAGGCGGCTCCACCCAGCCGAGTAGAGCGGACCTCCGCCAGGGTCCGCCAGTCACGCCAGGCCGGTGCTGCTGGGCAGGGAGAGGCCCCAAGATGCCTCCGCTGAACGGATCACCTTCCGACGTCGGATCTTTGCCGGGAGCAGATCAGCGGTCGCCGCTTGCTACCCAAAGCCGAAGTCACTTCTTCGGGCGGGCTAGTTTACGGATAGGTGTGCGGATGATTATGCGGGCCGGTCAGCCTTGAGGAGCTCCCGTCTCAAGCTGCCGCCATGTTCGGCAGTTGGCCACGCCCCCCCTTCTAGTACATTTATATGCAGCCCTGCTCTGAACCGAAACTGAATCTATCAGTGCAAGTACTGATCTATCCAGGCAGCCCGTGCCGCAACTGCGCAACAATAGCCTGCAGTGCATACTCCTGCAACATGATCGTCGTGATGATCATCATCAAACACAAACCTCAACCGCATGATACATAATGATTAAAAAAGTACAGTTTAGTAAACCAGTTGGCCTCACCTGCGCAGTTTTATTTATAGGCCGCCGGCCTACCCCAGGCCATGCCTCGCTCGCCCTCAGGATTACCTGGTGAGCAGAGCTATGGACTGTCTACTCTGCAGCAGTAGTCTAGCCAACGGTACCACGGGCTCAAAGTCGTCCACGGTGCGGGTATGCTGGGGTGGGCGTGCTGAGGCAAAATTAAAGCAGTGAATGTGGGCGCCTTCAAATCTGCGCACGCGTCGCTGCCTCTGCCGCGCACAGCCCCAATCCCCGCAGAGGAAGACCCAGCCCAGGCAACGCACAACAACTACTACAGTGTCCCGCCCACTGGGCCGGTAACACTGATCCGCAGCCGGAAGTCTTGAAGACAGAGTGAGGAGGAGAAATTGAGTCACTCACGTCACGTCAACATTTAGACAGTAAGTGTTTAGTCAACAACTAGTATGACGGGGTAACTAAAACTAACTGACTGCAGGCAGCGCACAGCACGTACAGTATACTACTACAGCAGCAGCAGAGCACACGCTCTCTGTGCCAGAACCACACACGAGTCATTATACATAAATCAATTACTTGCGGGATGGCAGGTGCACTTAATGCAGCATGACTGTATACACCCGGCCCTGATAATTAGGTGCCGGTGCTAAGCACCGGCAACCTCCGGCTCAAATTAAGCCCTGGGCCTGACAGACATGCTGCCTAAGATTCTCTAGCAGTACATATCCTAAAGCCTAACTGACTTCAAGAATACATGTATTCCCATATTTTTAAACACATCAACTAAGCAAATTATTCACCCAGATTCATTTAAAATCAAGCTTGACTCACAGTGTGATCTTAGACACATGACCAGGATGTTACATGTAATCTACCATGTCTGTCTCTGCTTGCACTATGTGTGTCTGTGCTCATACCATCTCACCGTCTCTCTGCACCATCTTTACAGATTAAATAAAAACTTGCAAATATAATTCTTTCTTTCACCCAGACACTCTCTGTGATCCTGGTCAAAATAGTCTGACAGTTATACTAGAGAAGTAGGTGCATTCTGTTAGTTAGGCCCTTCTGGTCATGTGTGAAGTGGAGTATGGTAAACATAGTTTGTCTCTAGACAGGCTACAAGGACAGTTAACAGAATGATAGGAGAGAGCACATGGGAAAGAAAATGGCTGCCAGAAATACAAAATGGCCTCCAGCTCATGCCAACAAATCTGTCTGATATTCAACACATGGGCTGTGTTCTCTGTGTTAAAGAAATGACTGTGATAAATGGTTTTAGTAAAATGAGCACTTTTAAAGTTTTTCACCAGGATTTTACATTCAATCAACCATGTCTGTGTCTGCTTGCACTATCTGTGTCTGTGCTCATACCATCTCACCGTCTCTACTGGCAAAAAACAGACCATATATATATAAGCAAGACATAACATTCCTTTTTCATTTCAACAGCACACCCTGGATCTTTATTGCACAGCATAGAGCCTATTTGGGAACTAAGAGGCCTGACAGACATGCTGCCTAGGATTCACTAGGAGTACATATCCTAAAGACTAACTGACTTCAAGAATACATGTATTCCCATTTTTTAAACACATCAACTAAGCAAATTATTCACCCAGCTTCATTTAAAATCAAGCTTGACTCACAGTGTGATCTTAGACACATGACCAGGATGTTACATGTAATCTACCATGTCTGTCTCTGCTTGCACTTTATTGCGTATGTGCTCATATCATCTCACTGTCTCTCTGCACCATCTTTATAGATTAAAGAAAATCTTGCAAATATAATTCTTTCTTTCACCCAGACACTCTCTGTGATCCTGGTCAAAATAGTCTGAGAGTTCTACTGTGCATTCTGTTAGTTAGGCTCTTCTGGGCATGTGTGAAGTGGAGTATGTTAAACATGGTTTGTCTCTAGACAGGCTACAAGGACACTTAACAGAAAGGTAGGAGAAAGCACATGGGAAAGAAAATGGCTGCCAGAAATACAAAATGGCTTCCAGCTCATGCCAACAAATCTGTCTAATACTCAACACATGGGCTGTGTTCTCTGTCTTAAAGAAATGACTGTGATAAATGGTTTTAGTAAAATGAGCACTTTTAAAGTTTTTCACCAGGATTTTACATTCAATCAACCATGTCTGTGTCTGCTTGCACTATCTGTGTCTGTGCTCATACCATCTCACCGTCTCTACTGGCAAAAAACAGACCATATATATATAAGCAAGACATAACATTCCTTTTTCATTTCAACAGCACACCCTGGATCTTTATTGCACAGCATAGAGCCTATTTGGGAACTAAGAGGCCTGACAGACATGCTGCCTAAGATTCTCTAGCAGTACATATCCTAAAGACTAACTGACTTCAAGAATACATGTATTCCCATATTTTTAAACACATCAACTAAGCAAATTATTCACCCAGATTCATTTAAAATCAAGCTTGAATCGCAGTGTGATCTTAGACACATGACCAGGATGTTACATGTAATCTACCATGTCTGTCTCTGCTTGCGCTATGTGTGTCTGTGCTCATACCATCTCACCGTCTCTCTGCACCATCTTTACAGATTAATGAAAAACTTGCAATTATAATTCTTTCTTTCACCCAGACACTCTCTGTGATCCTGGTCAAAATAGTCTGAGAGTTCTACGGTGCATTCTGTTAGTTAGGCTCTTCTGGGCATGTGTGAAGTGAAGTATGGTAAACATGGTTTGTCTCAAGACAGGCTGCAAGGACAGTTAACAGAATGATAGGAGAGAGCACATGGGAAAGAAAATGGCTGCCAGAAATACAAAATGGCCTCCAGCTCATGCCAACAAATCTGTCTGATATTCAACACATGGGCTGTGTTCTCTGTGTTAAAGAAATGACTGTGATAAATGGTTTTAGTAAAATGAGCACTTTTAAAGTTTTTCACCAGGATTTTACATTCAATCAACCATGTCTGTGTCTGCTTGCACTATCTGTGTCTGTGCTCATACCATCTCACCGTCTCTACTGGCAAAAAACAGACCATATATATATAAGCAAGACATAACATTCCTTTTTCATTTCAACAGCACACCCTGGATCTTTATTGCACAGCATAGAGCCTATTTGGGAACTAAGAGGCCTGACAGACATGCTGCCTAAGATTCTCTAGCAGTACATATCCTAAAGACTAACTGACTTCAAGAATACATGTATTCCCATATTTTTAAACACATCAACTAAGCAAATTATTCACCCAGCTTCATTTAAAATCAAGCTAGACTCACAGTGTGATCTTAGACACATGACCAGGATGTTACATGTAATCTACCATGTCTGTCTCTGCTTGAACTTTATTGTGTCTGTGCTCATATCATCTCACTGTCTCTCTGCACCATCTTTATAGATTAAAGAAAATCTTGCAAATATAATTCTTTCTTTCACCCAGACACTCTCTGTGATCCTGGTCAAAATAGTCTGAGAGTTCTACGGTGCATTCTGTTAGTTATGCTCTTCTGGGCATGTGTGAAGTGGAGTATGTTAAACATGGTTTGTTTCTAGACAGGCTACAAGGACACTTAACAGAAAGGTAGGAGAGAGCACATGGGAAAGAAAATGGCTGCCAGAAATACAAAATGGCTTACAGCTCATGCCAACAAATCTGTCTAATACTTAACACATGGGCTGTGTTCTCTGTCTTAAAGAAATGACTGTGATAAATGGTTTTAGTAAAATGAGCACTTTTAAAGTTTTTCACCAGGATTTTACATTCAATCAACCATGTCTGTGTCTGCTTGCACTATCTGTGTCTGTGCTCATACCATCTCACCGTCTCTACTGGCAAAAAACAGACCATATATATATAAGCAAGACATAACATTCCTTTTTCATTTCAACAGCACACCCTGGATCTTTATTGCACAGCATAGAGCCTATTTGGGAACTAAGAGGCCTGACAGACATGCTGCCTAAGATTCTCTAGCAGTATATATCCTAAAGACTAACTGACTTCAAGAATACATGTATTCCCATATTTTTAAACACATCAACTAAGCAAATTATTCACCCAGATTCATTTAAAATCAAGCTTGAATCACAGTGTGATCTTAGACACATGACCAGGATGTTACATGTATTCTACCATGTCTGTCTCTGCTTGCGCTATGTGTGTCTGTGCTCATACCATCTCACCGTCTCTCTGCACCATCTTTACAGATTAATGAAAAACTTGCAATTATAATTCTTTCTTTCACCCAGACACTCTCTGTGATCCTGGTCAAAATAGTCTGAGAGTTCTACGGTGCATTCTGTTAGTTAGGCTCTTCTGGGCATGTGTGAAGTGGAGTATGTTAAACATGGTTTGTTTCTAGACAGGCTACAAGGACACTTAACAGAAAGGTAGGAGAGAGCACATGGGAAAGAAAATGGCTGCCAGAAATACAAAATGGCTTACAGCTCATGCCAACAAATCTGTCTAATACTTAACACATGGGCTGTGTTCTCTGTCTTAAAGAAATGACTGTGATAAATGGTTTTAGTAAAATGAGCACTTTTAAAGTTTTTCACCAGGATTTTACATTCAATCAACCATGTCTGTGTCTGCTTGCACTATCTGTGTCTGTGCTCATACCATCTCACCGTCTCTACTGGCAAAAAACAGACCATATATATATAAGCAAGACATAACATTCCTTTTTCATTTCAACAGCACACCCTGGATCTTTATTGCACAGCATAGAGCCTATTTGGGAACTAAGAGGCCTGACAGACATGCTGCCTAAGATTCTCTAGCAGTATATATCCTAAAGACTAACTGACTTCAAGAATACATGTATTCCCATATTTTTAAACACATCAACTAAGCAAATTATTCACCCAGATTCATTTAAAATCAAGCTTGAATCGCAGTGTGATCTTAGACACATGACCAGGATGTTACATGTATTCTACCATGTCTGTCTCTGCTTGCGCTATGTGTGTCTGTGCTCATACCATCTCACCGTCTCTCTGCACCATCTTTACAGATTAATGAAAAACTTGCAATTATAATTCTTTCTTTCACCCAGACACTCTCTGTGATCCTGGTCAAAATAGTCTGAGAGTTATACTAGAGAAGTAGGTGCATTCTGTTAGTTAGGCCCTTCTGGGCATGTGTGAAATGGAGTATGTTAAACATAGTTTGTCTCTAGACAGGCTACAAGGACAGTTAACAGAAAGGTAGGAGAGAGCACATGGGAAAGAAAATGGCTGCCAGAAATACAAAATGGCTTCCAGCTCATGCCAACAAATCTGTCTAATACTCAACACATGGGCTGTGTTCTCTGTCTTAAAGAAATGACTGTGATAAATGGTTTTAGTAAAATGAGCACTTTTAAAGTTTTTCACCATGATTTTAGATGTAATCCACCATGTCTGTGTCTGCTTGCACTATCTGTGTCTGTGCTCATACCATCTCACCGTCTCTAGTGGCAAAAACCAGACCATATATATATAAGCAAGACATAACATTCCTTTTTCAGTTCAACAGCACACCCTGGATCTTTATTGCACAGCATAGAGCCTATTTGGCAACTAAGAGGCCTGACCAGTGCTTAATTTGTCACGGAAGAGGTGCCGGGGCTCTTATTAGGCGACAGCTTTAAAAAAAATGTTTTTGGTGTTTGCCTGCATAAGAAAGGAGCGCAGGAACCGTACAATAGGGGAGAGCATATTGCTTAAAGGCAGAAAAATTAGAGAATCTACACTTGTGTTTATATTATTTTTAAAAACAACTTCCCACACAATCCTTGTGTACCCAGCTAGCAACTTATCACACAATGCATAGGTTTTTCAATTATAAACACTATGCGTTTTTACTTTTGTGTTCTGTACGGTAGCTATTTGATATAACAAAGTAAATGCCGTTGTTTTAAATAAATAGCAGGCTTCGGCCTATTAGCTCGTTGTACAACCTGAAATGAAATTCAAACTCTCCCTCTTTTCCACTAGCCTACAGCACCACAAGGTGGTGAGGTGGGGAGACAAAACATGTAGTTTGGTTCGTCATAGTGACTTCTATTCTCCTATGTGTGCATCTTCATTACCATTTGTACCTTTAAAGTACTTTTTGGGAAGCCTTTGGAATATGTGTGTATCCTTTCCAGGCCACACCAGCCTTCTTTAACCACATATCATATAAGCCTATTAAACATCTGTTTAGCCTTTACACTTTACACTCACATTATGTGTGGGGTTTTAGATAGCGCTAACTAGACTCCAAGGTATCAGAGCGCTTTACACCAGCACTAGTTATGTTACATACACATACATTGATTTTTGTTAGCCACAGGGAGATTAATAGATTTGCCCAAAATCACAGAATCTTGGGCGTCCCTGCCGAACCTCGAACCTAGTTCCCCAGCTCCTAGGTCAGCCGCCATAGCCGTTAGACTACATTCTCTCCACCCTGTGCCTTAGCTTACTCTCTCGGCTATTCAAGTTTCCGACGTGCCCTTTAAACTATATATGCAACTTTTATTGCCTCCTAAATTGTAGTTACATTGCATGGCCTTTTCTCACCTTGTTCGGATTTTTTACTTTTGCGTTTGAGGCATGCCCTTTAAAGTTTATATGTAGCTTTTATTATCGCGTACATTTTAGTTACATTGCACAGCGTTTTCCCACCTCCTGTGGTTTTTAACGCTTATGTCTTCTACAGTGCACCCGTACCTCCCATCTGTGCGTGCGATGTAGTCTCCTTAAGTACCCTTCTAGTACATTTATATGCAGCCCTGCTCTGAACCGAAACTGAATCTATCAGTGCAAGTACTGATCTATCCAGGCAGCCCGTGCCGCAACTGCGCAACAATAGCCTGCAGTGCATACTCCTGCAACATGATCGTCGTGATGATCATCATCAAACACAAACCTCATCCGCATGATACATAATGATTAAAAAAGTACAGTTTAGTAAACCAGTTGGCCTCACCTGCGCAGTTTTATTTATAGGCCGCCGGCCTACCCCAGGCCATGCCTCGCTCGCCCTCAGGATTACCTGGTGAGCAGAGCTATGGACTGTCTACTCTGCAGCAGTAGTCTAGCCAACGGTACCACGGGCTCAAAGTCGTCCACGGTGCGGGTATGCTGGGGTGGGCGTGCTGAGGCAAAATTAAAGCAGTGAATGTGGGCGCCTTCAAACCTGCGCACGCGTCGCTGCCTCTGCCGCGCACAGCCCCAATCCCCGCAGAGGAAGACCCAGCCCAGGCAAAGCACAACAACTACTACAGTGTCCCGCCCACTGGGCCGGTAACACTGATCCGCAGCCGGATGTCTTGAAGACAGAGTGAGGAGGAGAAATTGAGTCACTCACGTCACGTCAACATTTAGACAGTAAGTGTTTAGTCAACAACCAGTATGACGGGGTAACTAAAACTAATTGACTGCAGGCAGCGCACAGCACGTACAGTATACTACTACAGCAGCAGCAGAGCACACGCTCTCTGTGCCAGAACCACACACGAGTCATTATACATAAATCAATTACTGACGGGATGGCAGGTGCACTTAATGCAGCATGACTGTATAGACCCGGCCCTGATAATTAGGTGCCGGTGCTAAGCACCGGCAACCTCCGGCTCAAATTAAGCCCTGGGCCTGACAGACATGCTGCCTAAGATTCTCTAGCAGTACATATCCTAAAGCCTAACTGACTTCAAGAATACATGTATTCCCATATTTTTAAACACATCAACTAAGCAAATTATTCACCCAGATTCATTTAAAATCAAGCTTGACTCACAGTGTGATCTTAGACACATGACCAGGATGTTACATGTAATCTACCATGTCTGTCTCTGCTTGCACTATGTGTGTCTGTGCTCATACCATCTCACCGTCTCTCTGCACCATCTTTACAGATTAAAGAAAAACTTGCAAATATAATTCTTTCTTTCACCCAGACACTCTCTGTGATCCTGGTCAAAATAGTCTGACAGTTATACTAGAGAAGTAGGTGCATTCTGTTAGTTAGGCCCTTCTGGTCATGTGTGAAGTGGAGTATGTTAAACATAGTTTGTCTCTAGACAGGCTACAAGGACAGTTAACAGAATGATAGGAGAGAGCACATGGGAAAGAAAATGGCTGCCAGAAATACAAAATGGCCTCCAGCTCATGCCAACAAATCTGTCTGATATTCAACACATGGGCTGTGTTCTCTGTGTTAAAGAAATGATTGTGATAAATGGTTTTAGTAAAATGAGCACTTTTAAAGTTTTTCACCAGGATTTTACATTCAATCAACCATGTCTGTGTCTGCTTGCACTATCTGCGTCTGTCCTCATACCATCTCACCGTCTCTACTGGCAAAAAACAGACCATATATATATAAGCAAGACATAACATTCCTTTTTCATTTCAACAGCACACCCTGGATCTTTATTGCACAGCATAGAGCCTATTTGGGAACTAAGAGGCCTGACAGACATGCTGCCTAAGATTCTCTAGCAGTACATATCCTAAAGACTAACTGACTTCAAGAATACATGTATTCCCATATTTTTAAACACATCAACTAAGCAAAATATTCACCCAGATTCATTTAAAATCAAGCTTGACTCACAGTGTGATCTTAGACACATGACCAGGATGTTACATGTAATCTACCATGTCTGTCTCTGCTTGCACTTTATTGTGTCTGTGCTCATATCATCTCACTGTCTCTCTGCACCATCTTTATAGATTAAAGAAAATCTTGCAAATATAATTCTTTCTTTCACCCAGACACTCTCTGTGATTCTGGTCAAAATAGTCTGAGAGTTCTACGGTGCATTCTGTTAGTTAGGCTCTTCTGGGCATGTGTGAAGTGGAGTATGTTAAACATGGTTTGTCTCTAGACAGGCTACAAGGACACTTAACAGAAAGGTAGGAGAGAGCACATGGGAAAGAAAATGGCTGCCAGAAATACAAAATGGCTTCCAGCTCATGCCAACAAATCTGTCTAATACTCAACACATGGGCTGTGTTCTCTGTCTTAAAGAAATGACTGTGATAAATGGTTTTAGTAAAATGAGCACTTTTAAAGTTTTTCACCAGGATTTTACATTCAATCAACCATGTCTGTGTCTGCTTGCACTATCTGTGTCTGTGCTCATACCATCTCACCGTCTCTACTGGCAAAAAACAGACCATATATATATAAGCAAGAGATAACATTCCTTTTTCATTTCAACAGCACACCCTGGATCTTTATTGCACAGCATAGAGCCTATTTGGGAACTAAGAGGCCTGACAGACATGCTGCCTAAGATTCTCTAGCAGTACATATCCTAAAGACTAACTGACTTCAATAATACATGTATTCCCATATTTTTAAACACATCAACTAAGCAAATTATTCACCCAGATTCATTTAAAATCAAGCTTGAATCGCAGTGTGATCTTAGACACATGACCAGGATGTTACATGTAATCTACCATGTCTGTCTCTGCTTGCGCTATGTGTGTCTGTGCTCATACCATCTCACCGTCTCTCTGCACCATCTTTACAGATTAATGAAAAACTTGCAATTATAATTTTTTCTTTCACCCAGACACTCTCTGTGATCCTGGTCAAAATAGTCTGAGAGTTCTACGGTGCATTCTGTTAGTTAGGCTCTTCTGGGCATGTGTGAAGTGAAGTATGTTAAACATGGTTTGTCTCAAGACAGGCTACAAGGACAGTTAACAGAAAGGTAGGAGAGAGCACATGGGAAAGAAAATGGCTGCCAGAAATACAAAATGGCTTCCAGCTCATGCCAACAAATCTGTCTAATATTCAACACATGGGCTGTGTTCTCTGTCTTAAAGAAATGAGTGTGATAAATGGTTTTAGTAAAATGAGCACTTTTAAAGTTTTTCACCAGGATTTTACATGTAATTACCATGTCTGTGTCTGCTTGCACTATCTGTGTCTGTGCTCATACCATCTCACTGTCTCTACTGGCAAAAAACAGACCATATATATATAAGCAAGACATAACATTCCTTTTTCAGTTCAACAGCACACCCTGGATCTTTATTGCACAGCATAGAGCCTATTTGGGAACTAAGAGGCCTGACAGACATGCTGCCTATGATTCTCTAGCAGTACATATCCTAAAGCCTAACTGACTTCAAGAATACATGTATTCCCATATTTTTAAACACATCAACTAAGCAAATTATTCACCCAGATTCATTTAAAATCAAGCTTGACTCACGGTGTGATCTTAGACACATGACCAGGATGTTACATGTAATCTAACATGTCTGTCTCTGCTTGCACTATGTGTGTCTGTGCTCTTACCATCTCACTGTCTCTCTGCACCATCTTTACAGATTGATTAAAGAAAAACATGCAAATATAGTTCTTTCTTTCACCCAGACACTCTCTGTGATCCTGGTCAAAATAGTCTGAGAGTTATACTAGAGAAGTAGGTGCACTCTGTTAGTTAGGCCCTTCTGGGCATGTGTGAAATGGAGTATGTTAAACATAGTTTGTCTCTAGACAGGCTACAAGGACAGTTAACAGAAAGGTAGGAGAGAGCACATGGGAAAGAAAATGGCTGCCAGAAATACAAAATGGCTTCCAGCTCATGCCAACAAATCTGTCTAATACTCAACACATGGGCTGTGTTCTCTGTCTTAAAGAAATGACTGTGATAAATGGTTTTAGTAAAATGAGCACTTTTAAAGTTTTTCACCAGGATTTTACATGTAATCTACAATGTCTGTGTCTGCTTGCACTATCTGTGTCTGTGCTCATACCATCTCACCGTCTCTACTGGCAAAAACCAGACCATATATATATAAGCAAGACATAACATTCCTTTTTCAGTTCAACAGCACACCCTGGATCTTTATTGCACAGCATAGAGCCTATTTGGGAACTAAGAGGCCTGACAGACATGCTTCCTAAGATTCTCTAGCAGTACATATCCTAAAGTCTAACTGACTTCAAGAATACATGTATTCCCATATTATTAAACACATCAACTAAGCAAATTATTCACCCAGATTCATTTAAAATCAAGCTTGACTCGCAGTGTGATCGTAGACACATGACCAGGATGTTACATGTAATCTACCATGTCTGTCTCTGCTTGCACTATGTGTGTCTGTGCTCTTACCATCTCACCGTCTCTCTGCACCATCTTTACAGATTGATTAACGAAAAACATGGAAATATAGTTCTTTCTTTCACCCAGACACTCTCTGTGATCCTGGTCAAAATAGTCTGAGAGTTATACTAGAGACGTAGGTGCATTCTGTTAGTTAGGCCCTTCTGGGCATGTGTGAAATGGAGTATGTTAAACATAGTTTGTCTCTAGACAGGCTACATGGACAGTTAACAGAAAGGTAGGAGAGAGCACATGGGAAAGAAAATGGCTGCCAGAAATACAAAATGGCTTCCAGCTCATGCCAACAAATCTGTCTAATACTCAACACATGGGCTGTGTTCTCTGTCTTAAAGAAATGACTGTGATAAATGGTTTTAGTAAAATGAGCACTTTTAAAGTTTTTCACCATGATTTTAGATGTAATCCACCATGTCTGTGTCTGCTTGCACTATCTGTGTCTGTGCTCATACCATCTCACCGTCTCTAGTGGCAAAAACCAGACCATATATATATAAGCAAGACATAACATTCCTTTTTCAGTTCAACAGCACACCCTGGATCTTTATTGCACAGCATATAGCCCATTTGGGAACTAAGAGGCCTGACAGACATGCTTCCTAAGATTCTCTAGCAGTACATATCCTAAAGCCTAACTGACTTCAAGAATACATGTATTCCCATACTTTTTAAACACATCAACTTAGCAAATTATTCACCCAGATTCATTTAAAATCAAGCTTGACTCACAGTGTGATCTTAGACACATGACCAGGATGTTACATGTAATCTACCATGTCTGCCTCTGCTTGCACTATGTGTGTCTGTGCTCATACTATCTCACCGTCTCTCTGCACCATCTTTACAGATTAAAGAAAAACTTGCAAATATAATTCTTTCTTTCACCCAGACACTCTCTGTGATCCTGGTCAAAATAGTCCGAGAGTTATACTAGAGAAGTAGGTGCATTCTGTTAGTTAGGCCCTTCTGGTCATGTGTGTAGTGGAGTATGTTAAACATAGTTTGTCTCTAGACAGGCTACAAGGACAGTTAACAGAAAGATAGGAGAGAGCACATGGGAAAGAAAATGGCTGTCAGAAATACAAAATGGCTTCCAGATCATGCCAATAAATCTGTCTAATATTCAACACATGGGCTGTGTTCTCTGTCTTAAAGAAATGAGTGTGATAAATGGTTTTAGTAAAAAGAGCACTTTTAAAGTTTTTTACCAGGATTTTACATGTAATCTACCATGTCTGTGTCTGCTTGCACTATCTGTGTCTGTGCTCATACCATCTCACCGTCTCTACTGGCAAAAAACAGACCATATATATATAAGCAAGACATAACATTCCTTTTTCATTTCAACAGCACACCCTGGATCTTTATTGCACAGCATAGAGCCTATTTGGCAACTAAGAGGCCTGACCAGTGCTTAATTTGTCACGGAAGAGGTGCCTGGGCTCTTATTAGGCGACAGCTTAAAAAAAAATGTTTTTGGTGTTTGCCTGCATAAGAAAGGAGCGCAGGAACCGTACAATAGGGGAGAGCATATTGCTTAAAGGCAGAAAAATTAGAGAATCTACACTTGTGTTTATATTATTTTTAAAAACAACTTCCCACACAATCCTTGTGTACCCAGCCAGCAACTTATCACACAATGCATAGGTTTTTCAATTATAAACACTATGCGTTTTTACTTTTGTGTTCTGTACGGTAGCTATTTGATATAACAAAGTAAATGCCGGTGTTTTAAATAAATAGCAGGCTTCGGACTATTAGCTCGTTGTGCAACCTGAAATGAAATTCAAACTCTCCCTCTTTTCCACTAGCCTACAGCACCACAAGGTGGTGAGGTGGGGAGACAAAACATGTAGTTTGGTTCGTCATAGTGACTTCTATTCTCCTATGTGTGCATCTTCATTACCATTTGTACCTTTAAAGTACTTTTTGGGAAGCCTTTGGAATCTGTGTGTATCCTTTCCAGGCCACACCAGCCTTCTTTAACCACATATCATATAAGCCTATTAAACGTCTGTTTAGCCTTTACACTTTACACTCACATTATGTGTGGGGTTTTATATAGCGCTAACTAGACTCCAAGGTATCAGAGCGCTTTACACCAGCACTAGTTATGTTACATACACATACATTGATTTTTGTTAGCCACAGGGAGATTAATAGATTTGCCCAAAATCACAGAATCTTGGGCGTCCCTGCCGAACCTCGAACCTAGTTCCCCAGCTCCTAGGTCAGCCGCCATAGCCGTTAGACTACATTCTCTCCACGCTGTGCCTTAGCTTACTCTCTCAGCTATTCAAGTTTCCGACGTGCCCTTTAAACTATATATGCAACTTTTATTGCCTCCTAAATAGTAGTTACATTGCATGGCCTTTTCTCACCTTGTTCGGATTTTTTACTATTGCGTTTGAGGCATGCCCTTTAAAGTTTATATGTAGCTTTTATTATCGCGTACATTTTAGTTACATTGCACGGCGTTTTCCCACCTCCTGTGGTATTTAACGCTTATGTCTTCTACAGTGCACCCGTACCTCCCATCTGTGCGTGCGATGTAGTCTCCTTAAGTACCCTTCTAGTACATTTATATGCAGCCCTACTCTGAACCGAAACTGAATCTATCAGTGCAAGTACTGATCTATCCAGGCAGCCCGTGCCGCAACTGCGCAACAATAGCCTGCAGTGCATACTCCTGCAACATGATCGTCGTGATGATCATCATCAAACACAAACCTCATCCGCTTGATACATAATGATTAAAAAAGTACAGTTTAGTAAACCAGTTGGCCTCACCTGCGCAGTTTTATTTATAGGCCGCCGGCCTACCCCAGGCCATGCCTCGCTCGCCCTCAGGATTACCTGGTGAGCAGAGCTATGGACTGTCTACTCTGCAGCAGTATACTAGCCAACGGTACCACGGGCTCAAAGTCGTCCACGGTGCGGGTATGCTGGGGTGGGCGTGCTGAGGCAAAATTAAAGCAGTGAATGTGGGCGCCTTCAAATCTGCGCAAGCGTCGCTGCCTCTGCCGCGCACAGCCCCAATCCCCGCAGAGGAAGACCCAGCCCAGGCAAAGCACAACAACTACTACAGTGTCCCGCCCACTGGGCCGGTAACACTGATCCGCAGCCGGAAGTCTTGAAGACAGAGTGAGGAGGAGAAATTGAGTCACTCACGTCACGTCAACATTTAGACAGTAAGTGTTTAGTCAACAACCAGTATGACGGGGTAACTAAAACTAATTGACTGCAGGCAGCGCACAGCACGTACAGTATACTACTACAGCAGCAGCAGAGCACACGCTCTCTGTGCCAGAACCACACACGAGTCATTATACATAAATCAATTACTGACGGGATGGCAGGTGCACTTAATGCAGCATGACTGTATAGACCCGGCCCTGATAATTAGGTGCTGGTGCTAAGCACCGGCAAGCTCCGGCTCAAATTAAGCCCTGGGCCTGACAGACATGCTGCCTAAGATTCTCTAGCAGTACATATCCTAAAGCCTAACTGACTTCAAGAATACATGTATTCCCATATTTTTAAACACATCAACTAAGCAAATTATTCACCCAGATTCATTTAAAATCAAGCTTGACTCACAGTGTGATCTTAGACACATAACCAGGATGTTACATGTAATCTACCATGTCTGTCTCTGCTTGCACTATGTGTGTCTGTGCTCATACCATCTCACCGTCTCTCTGCACCATCTTTACAGATTAAAGAAAAACTTGCAAATATAATTCTTTCTTTCACCCAGACACTCTCTGTGATCCTGGTCAAAATAGTCTGACAGTTATACTAGAGAAGTAGGTGCATTCTGTTAGTTACGCCCTTCTGGTCATGTGTGAATTGGAGTATGTTAAACATAGTTTGTCTCTATACATGCTACAAGGACAGTTAACAGAATGATAGGAGAGAGCACATGGGAAAGAAAATGGCTGCCAGAAATACAAAATGGCCTCCAGCTCATGCCAACAAATCTGTCTGATATTCAACACATGGGCTGTGTTCTCTGTGTTAAAGAAATGACTGTGATAAATGGTTTTAGTAAAATGAGCAATTTTAAAGTTTTTCACCAGGATTTTACATTCAATCAACCATGTCTGTGTCTGCTTGCACTATCTGTGTCTGTGCTCATACCATCTCACCGTCTCTACTGGCAAAAAACAGACCATATATATATAAGCAAGACATAACATTCCTTTTTCATTTCAACAGCACACCCTGGATCTTTGTTGCACAGCATAGAGCCTATTTGGGAACTAAGAGGCCTGACAGACATGCTGCCTAAGATTCTCTAGCAGTACATATCCTAAAGACTAACTGACTTCAAGAATACATGTATTCCCATATTTTTAAACACATCAACTAAGCAAATTATTCACCCAGATTCATTTAAAATCAAGCTTGACTCACAGTGTGATCTTAGACACATGACCAGGATGTTACATGTAATCTACCATGTCTGTCTCTGCTTGCACTTTATTGTGTCTGTGCTCATATCATCTCACTGTCTCTCTGCACCATCTTTATAGATTAAAGAAAATCTTGCAAATATAATTCTTTCTTTCACCCAGACACTCTCTGTGATCCTGGTCAAAATAGTCTGAGAGTTCTACGGTGCATTCTATTAGTTAGGCTCTTCTGGGCATGTGTGAAGTGGAGTATGTTAAACATGGTTTGTCTCTAGACAGGCTACAAGGACACTTAACAGAAAGGTAGGAGAGAGCACATGGGAAAGAAAATGGCTGCCAGAAATACAAAATGGCTTCCAGCTCATGCCAACAAATCTGTCTAATACTCAACACATGGGCTGTGTTCTCTGTCTTAAAGAAATGACTGTGATAAATGGTTTTAGTAAAATGAGCACTTTTACAGTTTTTCACCAGGATTTTACATTCAATCAACCATGTCTGTGTCTGCTTGCACTATCTGTGTCTGTGCTCATACCATCTCACCGTCTCTACTGGCAAAAAACAGACCATATATATATAAGTAAGACATAACATTCCTTTTTCATTTCAACAGCACACCCTGGATCTTTATTGCACAGCATAGAGCCTATTTGGGAACTAAGAGGCCTGACAGACATGCTGCCTAAGATTCTCTAGCAGTACATATCCTAAAGACTAACTGACTTCAGGAATACATGTATTCCCATATTTTTAAACACATCAACTAAGCAAATTATTCACCCAGATTCATTTAAAATCAAGCTTGAATCGCAGTGTGATCTTAGACACATGACCAGGATGTTACATGTAATCTACCATGTCTGTCTCTGCTTGCGCTATGTGTGTCTGTGCTCATACCATCTCACCGTCTCTCTGCACCATCTTTACAGATTAATGAAAAACTTGCAATTATAATTCTTTCTTTCACCCAGACACTCTCTGTGATCCTGGTCAAAATAGTCTGAGAGTTCTACGGTGCATTCTGTTAGTTAGGCTCTTCTGGGCATGTGTGAAGTAAAGTATGTTAAACATGGTTTGTCTCAAGACAGGCTACAAGGACAGTTAACAGAAAGGTAGGAGAGAGCACATGGGAAAGAAAATGGCTGCCAGAAATACAAAATGGCTTCCAGCTCATGCTACCAAATCTGTCTAATATTCAACACATGGGCTGTGTTCTCTGTCTTAAAGAAATGAGTGTGATAAATGGTTTTAGTAAAATGAGCACTTTTAAAGTTTTTCACCAGGATTTTACATGTAATCTACCATGTCTGTGTCTGCTTGCACTATCTGTGTCTGTGCTCATACCATCTCACCGTCTCTACTGGCAAAAAACAGACCATATGTATATAAGCAAGACACAACGTTCATTTTTCATTTCAACAGCACACTCTGGATCTTTTTTGCACAGCATAGAGCCTATTTGGGAACTAAGAGGCCTGACAGACATGCTGCCTATGATTCTCTAGCAGTACATATCCTAAAGCCTAACTGCCTTCAAGAATACATGTATTCCCATATTTTTAAACACATCAACTAAGCAAATTATTCACCCAGATTCATTTAAAATCAAGCTTGACTCACGGTGTGATCTTAGACACATGACCAGGATGTTACATGTAATCTAACATGTCTGTCTCTGCTTGCACTATGTGTGTCTGTGCTCTTACCATCTCACTGTCTCTCTGCACCATCTTTACAGATTGATTAAAGAAAAACATGCAAATATAGTTCTTTCTTTCACCCAGACACTCTCTGTGATCCTGGTCAAAATAGTCTGAGAGTTATACTAGAGAAGTAGGTGCATTCTGTTAGTTAGGCCCTTCTGGGCATGTGTGAAATGGAGTATGTTAAACATAGTTTGTCTCTAGACAGGCTACAAGGACAGTTAACAGAAAGGTAGGAGAGAGCACATGGGATAGAAAATGGCTGCCAGAAATACAAAATGGCTTCCAGCTCATGCCAACAAATCTGTCTAATACTCAACACATGGGCTGTGTTCTCTGTCTTAAAGAAATGACTGTGATAAATGGTTTTAGTAAAATGAGCACTTTTAAAGTTTTTCACCAGGATTGTACATGTAATCTACAATGTCTGTGTCTGCTTGCACTATCTGTGTCTGTGCTCATACCATCTCACCGTCTCTACTGGCAAAATCCAGACCATATATATATAAGCAAGACATAACATTCCTTTTTCAGTTCAACAGCACACCCTGGATCTTTATTGCACAGCATAGAGCCTATTTGGGAACTAAGAGGCCTGACAGACATGCTTCCTAAGATTCTCTAGCAGTACATATCCTAAAGCCTAACTGACTTCAAGAATACATGTATTCCCATATTGTTAAACAAATCAACTAAGCAAATTATTCACCCAGATTCAGTTAAAATCAAGCTTGACTCGCAGTGTGATCGTAGACACATGACCAGGATGTTACATGTAATCTACCATGTCTGTCTCTGCTTGCACTATGTGTGTCTGTGCTCTTACCATCTCACCGTCTCTCTGCACCATCTTTACAGATTGATTAAAGAAAAACATGCAAATATAGTTCTTTCTTTCACCCAGACACTCTCTGTGATCCTGGTCAAAATAGTCTGAGAGTTATACTAGAGAAGTAGGTGCATTCTGTTAGTTAGGCCCTTCTGGTCATGTGTGAAGTGGAGTATGTTAAACATAGTTTGTCTCTAGACAGGCTACAAGGACAGTTAACAGAATGATAGGAGAGAGCACATGGGAAAGAAAATGGCTGCCAGAAATACAAAATGGCTTCCAGCTCATGCCAACAAATCTGTCTGATATTCAACACATGGGCTGTGTTCTCTGTGTTAAAGAAATGACTGTGATAAATGGTTTTAGTAAAATGAGCACTTTTAAACTTTTTCACCAGGATTTTACATTCAATCAACCATGTCTGTGTCTGCTTGCACTATCTGTGTCTGTGCTCATACCATCTCACCGTCTCTACTGGCAAAAACAGACCATATATATATAAGCAAGACATAGCATTCATTTTTCATTTCAACAGCACACCCTGGATCTTTTTTGCACAGCATAGAGCCTATTTGGGAACTAAGAGGCCTGACAGACATGCTGCCTATGATTCTCTAGCAGTACATATCCTAAAGCCTAACTGACTTCAAGAATACAGGTATTCCCATATTTTTAAACACATCAACTAAGCAAATTATTCACCCAGATTCATTTAAAATCAAGCTTGACTCACGGTGTGATCTTAGACACATGACCAGGATGTTACATGTAATCTAACATGTCTGTCTCTGCTTGCACTATGTGTGTCTGTGCTCTTACCATCTCACCGTCTCTCTGCACCATCTTTACAGATTGATTAAAGAAAAACAGCCAAATATAGTTCTTTTTTTCACCCAGACACTCTCTGTGATCCTGATCAAAATAGTCTGAGAGTTATACTAGAGAAGTAGGTGCATTCTGTTAGTTAGGCCCTTCTGGGCATGTGTGAAATGGAGTATGTTAAACATAGTTTGTCTCTAGACAGGCTACAAGGACAGTTAACAGAAAGGTAGGAGAGAGCACATGGGAAAGAAAATGGCTGCCAGAAATACAAAATGGCTTCCAGCTCATGCCAACAAATCTGTCTAATACTCAACACATGGGCTGTGTTCTCTGTCTTAAAGAAATGACTGTGTTAAATGGTTTTAGTAAAATGAGCACTTTAAAAGTTTTTCACCAGGATTTTACATGTAATCTACAATGTCTGTGTCTGCTTGCACTATCTTTGTCGGTGCTCATACCATCTCACCGTCTCTACTGGCAAAAACCAGACCATATATATATAAGCAAGACATAACATTCCTTTTTCAGTTCAACAGCACACCCTGGATCTTTATTGCACAGCATAGAGCCTATTTGGGAACTAAGAGGCCTGACAGACATGCTTCCTAAGATTCTCTAGCAGTACATATCCTAAAGCCTAACTGACTTCAAGAATACATGTATTCCCATATTGTTAAACACATCAACTAAGCAAATTATTCACCCAGATTTATTTAAAATCAAGCTTGACTCGCAGTGTGATCTTAGACACATGACCAGGATGTTACATGTAATCTACCATGTCTGTCTCTGCTTGCACTATGTGTGTCTGTGCTCTTACCATCTCACCGTCTCTCTGCACCATCTTTACAGATTGATTAAAGAAAAACATGCAAATATAGTTCTTTCTTTCACCCAGACACTCTCTGTGATCCTGGTCAAAATAGTCTGAGAGTTCTACGGTGCATTCTGTTAGTTAAGCTCTTCTGGGCATGTGTGAAGTGGAGTATGTTAAACATGGTTTGTTGCTATACAGGCTACAAGGACAGTTAACAGAAAGGTAGGAGAGAGCACATGGAAAGAAAATGGCTGCCAGAAATACAAAATGGCTTCCAGCTAATGCCAATAAATCTGTCTAATATTCAACACATGGGCTGTGTTCTCTGTCTTAAAGAAATGAGTGTGATAAATGGTTTTAGTAAAATGAGTACTTTTAAAGTTTCTTACCAGGATTTTACATGTAATCTACCATGTCTGTGTCTGCTTGCACTATCTGTGTCTGTGCTCATACCATCTCACCGTCTCTACTGGCAAAAAACAGACCATATATATATAAGCAAGACATAACATTCCTTTTTCAGTTCAACAGCACACCCTGGATCTTTATTGCACAGCATAGAGCCTATTTGGGAACTAAGAGGCCTGACAGACATGCTTCCTAAGATTCTCTAGCAGTACATATCCTAAAGCCTAACTGACTTCAAGAATACATGTATTCCCATATTGTTAAACAAATCAACTAAGCAAATTATTCACCCAGATTCATTTAAAATCAAGCTTGACTCGCAGTGTGATCGTAGACACATGACCAGGATGTTACATGTAATCTACCATGTCTGTCTCTGCTTGCACTATGTGTGTCTGTGCTCTTACCATCTCACCGTCTCTCTGCACCATCTTTACAGATTGATTAACGAAAAACATGGAAATATAGTTCTTTCTTTCACCCAGACACTCTCTGTGATCCTGGTCAAAATAGTCTGAGAGTTATACTAGAGACGTAGGTGCATTCTGTTAGTTAGGCCCTTCTGGGCATGTGTGAAATGGAGTATGTTAAACATAGTTTGTCTCTAGACAGGCTACAAGGACAGTTAACAGAAAGGTAGGAGAGAGCACATGGGAAAGAAAATGGCTGCCAGAAATACAAAATGGCTTCCAGCTCATGCCAACAAATCTGTCTGATATTCAACACAAGGGCTGTGTTCTCTGTGTTAAAGAAATGACTGTGATCAATGGTTTTAGTAAAATGAGCACTTTTAAACTTTTTCACCAGGATTTTACATTCAATCAACCATGTCTGTGTCTGCTTGCACTATCTGTGTCTGTGCTCATACCATCTCACCGTCTCTACTGGCAAAAACAGACCATATATATATAAGCAAGACATAGCATTCATTTTTCATTTCAACAGCACACCCTGGATCTTTTTTGCACAGCATAGAGCCTATTTGGGAACTAAGAGGCCTGACAGACATGCTGCCTATGATTCTCTAGCAGTACATATCCTAAAGCCTAACTGACTTCAAGAATACAGGTATTCCCATATTTTTAAACACATCAACTAAGCAAATTATTCACCCAGATTCATTTAAAATCAAGCTTGACTCACGGTGTGATCTTAGACACATGACCAGGATGTTACATGTAATCTAACATGTCTGTCTCTGCTTGCACTATGTGTGTCTGTGCTCTTACCATCTCACCGTCTCTCTGCACCATCTTTACAGATTGATTAAAGAAAAACATCCAAATATAGTTCTTTTTTTCACCCAGACACTCTCTGTGATCCTGGTCAAAATAGTCTGAGAGTTATACTAGAGAAGTAGGTGCATTCTGTTAGTTAGGCCCTTCTGGGCATGTGTGAAATGGAGTATGTTAAACATAGTTTGTCTCTAGACAGGCTACAAGGACAGTTAACAGAAAGGTAGGAGAGAGCACATGGGAAAGAAAATGGCTGCCAGAAATACAAAATGGCTTCCAGCTCATGCCAACAAATCTGTCTAATACTCAACACATGGGCTGTGTTCTCTGTCTTAAAGAAATGACTGTGTTAAATGGTTTTAGTAAAATGAGCACTTTAAAAGTTTTTCACCAGGATTTTACATGTAATCTACAATGTCTGTGTCTGCTTGCACTATCTTTGTCGGTGCTCATACCATCTCACCGTCTCTACTGGCAAAAACCAGACCATATATATATAAGCAAGACATAACATTCCTTTTTCAGTTCAACAGCACACCCTGGATCTTTATTGCACAGCATAGAGCCTATTTGGGAACTAAGAGGCCTGACAGACATGCTTCCTAAGATTCTCTAGCAGTACATATCCTAAAGCCTAACTGACTTCAAGAATACATGTATTCCCATATTGTTAAACACATCAACTAAGCAAATTATTCACCCAGATTTATTTAAAATCAAGCTTGACTCGCAGTGTGATCTTAGACACATGACCAGGATGTTACATGTAATCTACCATGTCTGTCTCTGCTTGCACTATGTGTGTCTGTGCTCTTACCATCTCACCGTCTCTCTGCACCATCTTTACAGATTGATTAAAGAAAAACATGCAAATATAGTTCTTTCTTTCACCCAGACACTCTCTGTGATCCTGGTCAAAATAGTCTGAGAGTTCTACGGTGCATTCTGTTAGTTAAGCTCTTCTGGGCATGTGTGAAGTGGAGTATGTTAAACATGGTTTGTTGCTATACAGGCTACAAGGACAGTTAACAGAAAGGTAGGAGAGAGCACATGGAAAGAAAATGGCTGCCAGAAATACAAAATGGCTTCCAGCTAATGCCAATAAATCTGTCTAATATTCAACACATGGGCTGTGTTCTCTGTCTTAAAGAAATGAGTGTGATAAATGGTTTTAGTAAAATGAGTACTTTTAAAGTTTCTTACCAGGATTTTACATGTAATCTACCATGTCTGTGTCTGCTTGCACTATCTGTGTCTGTGCTCATACCATCTCACCGTCTCTACTGGCAAAAAACAGACCATATATATATAAGCAAGACATAACATTCCTTTTTCAGTTCAACAGCACACCCTGGATCTTTATTGCACAGCATAGAGCCTATTTGGGAACTAAGAGGCCTGACAGACATGCTTCCTAAGATTCTCTAGCAGTACATATCCTAAAGCCTAACTGACTTCAAGAATACATGTATTCCCATATTCTTAAACAAATCAACTAAGCAAATTATTCACCCAGATTCATTTAAAATCAAGCTTGACTCGCAGTGTGATCGTAGACACGTGACCAGGATGTTACATGTAATCTACCATGTCTGTCTCTGCTTGCACTATGTGTGTCTGTGCTCTTACCATCTCACCGTCTCTCTGCACCATCTTTACAGATTGATTAAAGAAAAACATGCAAATATAGTTCTTTCTTTCACCCAGACACTCTCTGTGATCCTGGTCAAAATAGTCTGAGAGTTATACTAGAGAAGTAGGTGCATTCTGTTAGTTAGGCCCTTCTGGGCATGTGTGAAATGGAGTATGTTAAACATAGTTTGTCTCTAGACAGGCTACAAGGACAGTTAACAGAAAGGTAGGAGAGAGCACATGGGATAGAAAATGGCTGCCAGAAATACAAAATGGCTTCCAGCTCATGCCAACAAATCTGTCTAATACTCAACACATGGGCTGTGTTCTCTGTCTTAAAGAAATGACTGTGATAAATGGTTTTAGTAAAATGAGCACTTTTAAAGTTTTTCACCAGGATTGTACATGTAATCTACAATGTCTGTGTCTGCTTGCACTATCTGTGTCTGTGCTCATACCATCTCACCGTCTCTACTGGCAAAATCCAGACCATATATATATAAGCAAGACATAACATTCCTTTTTCAGTTCAACAGCACACCCTGGATCTTTATTGCACAGCATAGAGCCTATTTGGGAACTAAGAGGCCTGACAGACATGCTTCCTAAGATTCTCTAGCAGTACATATCCTAAAGCCTAACTGACTTCAAGAATACATGTATTCCCATATTGTTAAACAAATCAACTAAGCAAATTATTCACCCAGATTCATTTAAAATCAAGCTTGACTCGCAGTGTGATCGTAGACACATGACCAGGATGTTACATGTAATCTACCATGTCTGTCTCTGCTTGCACTATGTGTGTCTGTGCTCTTACCATCTCACCGTCTCTCTGCACCATCTTTACAGATTGATTAACGAAAAACATGGAAATATAGTTCTTTCTTTCACCCAGACACTCTCTGTGATCCTGGTCAAAATAGTCTGAGAGTTATACTAGAGACGTAGGTGCATTCTGTTAGTTAGGCCCTTCTGGGCATGTGTGAAATGGAGTATGTTAAACATAGTTTGTCTCTAGACAGGCTACAAGGACAGTTAACAGAAAGGTAGGAGAGAGCACATGGGAAAGAAAATGGCTGCCAGAAATACAAAATGGCTTCCAGCTCATGCCAACAAATCTGTCTGATATTCAACACATGGGCTGTGTTCTCTGTGTTAAAGAAATGACTGTGATAAATGGTTTTAGTAAAATGAGCACTTTTAAACTTTTTCACCAGGATTTTACATTCAATCAACCATGTCTGTGTCTGCTTGCACTATCTGTGTCTGTGCTCATACCATCTCACCGTCTCTATTGGCAAAAAACAGACCATATATATATAAGCAAGACATAACATTCCTTTTTCATTTCAACAGCACACCCTGGATCTTTATTGCACAGCATAGAGCCTATTTGGGAACTAAGAGGCCTGACAGACATGCTGCCTAAGATTCTCTAGCAGTACATATCCTAAAGCCTAACTGACTTCAAGAATACATGTATTCCCATATTTTTAAACACATCAACTAAGCAAATTATTCACCCAGATTCATTTAAAATCAAGCTTGACTCACGGTGTGATCTTAGACACATGACCAGGATGTTACATGTAATCTAACATGTCTGTCTCTGCTTGCACTATGTGTGTCTGTGCTCTTACCATCTCACCGTCTCTCTGCACCATCTTTACAGATTGATTAAAGAAAAACATCCAAATATAGTTCTTTCTTTCACCCAGACACTCTCTGTGATCCTGGTCAAAATAGTCTGAGAGTTATACTAGAGAAGTAGGTGCATTCTGTTAGTTAGGCCCTTCTGGGCATGTGTGAAATGGAGTATGTTAAACATAGTTTGTCTCTAGACAGGCTACAAGGACAGTTAACAGAAAGGTAGGAGAGAGCACATGGGAAAGAAAATGGCTGCCAGAAATACAAAATGGCTTCCAGCTCATGCCAACAAATCTGTCTAATACTCAACACATGGGCTGTGTTCTCTGTCTTAAAGAAATGACTGTGTTAAATGGTTTTAGTAAAATGAGCACTTTTAAAGTTTTTCACCAGGATTTTACATGTAATCTACAATGTCTGTGTCTGCTTGCACTATCTTTGTCGGTGCTCATACCATCTCACCGTCTCTACTGGCAAAAACCAGACCATATATATATAAGCAAGACATAACATTCCTTTTTCAGTTCAACAGCACACCCTGGATCTTTATTGCACAGCATAGAGCCTATTTGGGAACTAAGAGGCCTGACAGACATGCTTCCTAAGATTCTCTAGCAGTACATATCCTAAAGCCTAACTGACTTCAAGAATACATGTATTCCCATATTGTTAAACACATCAACTAAGCAAATTATTCACCCAGATTCATTTAAAATCAAGCTTGACTCGCAGTGTGATCTTAGACACATGACCAGGATGTTACATGTAATCTACCATGTCTGTCTCTGCTTGCACTATGTGTGTCTGTGCTCTTACCATCTCACCGTCTCTCTGCACCATCTTTACAGATTGATTAAAGAAAAACATGCAAATATAGTTCTTTCTTTCACCCAGACACTCTCTGTGATCCTGGTCAAAATAGTCTGAGAGTTATACTAGAGAAGTAGGTGCATTCTGTTAGTTAGGCCCTTCTGGTCATGTGTGAAGTGGAGTATGTTAAACATAGTTTGTCTCTAGACAGGCTACAAGGACAGTTAACAGAATGATAGGAGAGAGCACATGGGAAAGAAAATGGCTGCCAGAAATACAAAATGGCTTCCAGCTCATGCCAACAAATCTTTCTAATATTCAACACATGGGCTGTGTTCTCTGTCTTAAAGAAATGACTGTGATAAATGGTTTTAGTAAAATGAGCACTTTTAAAGTTTTTCACCAGGATTTTACATTCAATCAACCATGTCTGTGTCTGCTTGCACTATCTGTGTCTGTGCTCATACCATCTCACCGTCTCTACTGGCAAAAACAGACCATATATATATAAGCAAGACATAGCATTCATTTTTCATTTCAACAGCACACCCTGGATCTTTTTTGCACAGCATAGAGCCTATTTGGGAACTAAGAGGCCTGACAGACATGCTGCCTATGATTCTCTAGCAGTACATATCCTAAAGCCTAACTGACTTCAAGAATACAGGTATTCCCATATTTTTAAACACATCAACTAAGCAAATTATTCACCCATATTAATTTAAAATCAAGCTTGACTCACGGTGTGATCTTAGACACATGACCAGGATGTTACATGTAATCTAACATGTCTGTCTCTGCTTGCACTATGTGTGTCTGTGCTCTTACCATCTCACCGTCTCTCTGCACTATCTTTACAGATTGATTAAAGAAAAACATCCAAATATAGTTCTTTTTTTCACCCAGACACTCTCTGTGATCCTGGTCAAAATAGTCTGAGAGTTATACTAGAGAAGTAGGTGCATTCTGTTAGTTAGGCCCTTCTGGGCATGTGTGAAATGGAGTAAGTTAAACATAGTTTGTCTCTAGACAGGCTACAAGGACAGTTAACAGAAAGGTAGGAGAGAGCACATGGGAAAGAAAATGGCTGCCAGAAATACAAAATGGCTTCCAGCTCATGCCAACAAATCTGTCTAATACTCAACACATGGGCTGTGTTCTCTGTCTTAAAGAAATGACTGTGTTAAATGGTTTTAGTAAAATGAGCACTTTAAAAGTTTTTCACCAGGATTTTACATGTAATCTACAATGTCTGTGTCTGCTTGCACTATCTTTGTCGGTGCTCATACCATCTCACCGTCTCTACTGGCAAAAACCAGACCATATATATATAAGCAAGACATAACATTCCTTTTTCAGTTCAACAGCACACCCTGGATCTTTATTGCACAGCATAGAGCCTATTTGGGAACTAAGAGGCCTGACAGACATGCTTCCTAAGATTCTCTAGCAGTACATATCCTAAAGCCTAACTGACTTCAAGAATACATGTATTCCCATATTGTTAAACACATCAACTAAGCAAATTATTCACCCAGATTCATTTAAAATCAAGCTTGACTCGCAGTGTGATCTTAGACACATGACCAGGATGTTACATGTAATCTACCATGTCTGTCTCTGCTTGCACTATGTGTGTCTGTGCTCTTACCATCTCACCGTCTCTCTGCACCATCTTTACAGATTGATTAAAGAAAAACATGCAAATATAGTTCTTTCTTTCACCCAGACACTCTCTGTGATCCTGGTCAAAATAGTCTGAGAGTTCTACGGTGCATTCTGTTAGTTAAGCTCTTCTGGGCATGTGTGAAGTGGAGTATGTTAAACATGGTTTGTTGCTATACAGGCTACAAGGACAGTTAACAGAAAGGTAGGAGAGAGCACATGGAAAGAAAATGGCTGCCAGAAATACAAAATGGCTTCCAGCTAATGCCAATAAATCTGTCTAATATTCAACACATGGGCTGTGTTCTCTGTCTTAAAGAAATGAGTGTGATAAATGGTTTTAGTAAAATGAGTACTTTTAAAGTTTCTTACCAGGATTTTACATGTAATCTACCATGTCTGTGTCTGCTTGCACTATCTGTGTCTGTGCTCATACCATCTCACCGTCTCTACTGGCAAAAAACAGACCATATATATATAAGCAAGACATAACATTCCTTTTTCAGTTCAACAGCACACCCTGGATCTTTATTGCACAGCATAGAGCCTATTTGGGAACTAAGAGGCCTGACAGACATGCTTCCTAAGATTCTCTAGCAGTACATATCCTAAAGCCTAACTGACTTCAAGAATACATGTATTCCCATATTGTTAAACAAATCAACTAAGCAAATTATTCACCCAGATTCATTTAAAATCAAGCTCGACTCGCAGTGTGATCGTAGACACATGACCAGGATGTTACATGTAATCTACCATGTCTGTCTCTGCTTGCACTATGTGTGTCTGTGCTCTTACCATCTCACCGTCTCTCTGCACCATCTTTACAGATTGATTAAAGAAAAACATGCAAATATAGTTCTTTCTTTCACCCAGACACTCTCTGTGATCCTGGTCAAAATAGTCTGAGAGTTATACTAGAGAAGTAGGTGCATTCTGTTAGTTAGGCCCTTCTGGGCATGTGTGAAATTGAGTATGTTAAACATAGTTTGTCTCTAGACAGGCTACAAGGACAGTTAACAGAAAGGTAGGAGAGAGCACATGGGATAGAAAATGGCTGCCAGAAATACAAAATGGCTTCCAGCTCATGCCAACAAATCTGTCTAATACTCAACACATGGGCTGTGTTCTCTGTCTTAAAGAAATGACTGTGATAAATGGTTTTAGTAAAATGAGCACTTTTAAAGTTTTTCACCAGGATTGTACATGTAATCTACAATGTCTGTGTCTGCTTGCACTATCTGTGTCTGTGCTCATACCATCTCACCGTCTCTACTGGCAAAATCCAGACCATATATATATAAGCAAGACATAACATTCCTTTTTCAGTTCAACAGCACACCCTGGATCTTTATTGCACAGCATAGAGCCTATTTGGGAACTAAGAGGCCTGACAGACATGCTTCCTAAGATTCTCTAGCAGTACATATCCTAAAGCCTAACTGACTTCAAGAATACATGTATTCCCATATTGTTAAACAAATCAACTAAGCAAATTATTCACCCAGATTCATTTAAAATCAAGCTTGACTCGCAGTGTGATCGTAGACACATGACCAGGATGTTACATGTAATCTACCATGTCTGTCTCTGCTTGCACTATGTGTGTCTGTGCTCTTACCATCTCACCGTCTCTCTGCACCATCTTTACAGATTGATTAACGAAAAACATGGAAATATAGTTCTTTCTTTCACCCAGACACTCTCTGTGATCCTGGTCAAAATAGTCTGAGAGTTATACTAGAGACGTAGGTGCATTCTGTTAGTTAGGCCCTTCTGGGCATGTGTGAAATGGAGTATGTTAAACATAGTTTGTCTCTAGACAGGCTACAAGGACAGTTAACAGAAAGGTAGGAGAGAGCACATGGGAAAGAAAATGGCTGCCAGAAATACAAAATGGCTTCCAGCTCATGCCAACAAATCTGTCTGATATTCAACACATGGGCTGTGTTCTCTGTGTTAAAGAAATGACTGTGATAAATGGTTTTAGTAAAATGAGCACTTTTAAACTTTTTCACCAGGATTTTACATTCAATCAACCATGTCTGTGTCTGCTTGCACTATCTGTGTCTGTGCTCATACCATCTCACCGTCTCTATTGGCAAAAAACAGACCATATATATATAAGCAAGACATAACATTCCTTTTTCATTTCAACAGCACACCCTGGATCTTTATTGCACAGCATAGAGCCTATTTGGGAACTAAGAGGCCTGACAGACATGCTGCCTAAGATTCTCTAGCAGTACATATCCTAAAGCCTAACTGACTTTAAGAATACATGTATTCCCATATTTTTAAACACATCAACTAAGCAAATTATTCACCCAGATTCATTTAAAATCAAGCTTGACTCACGGTGTGATCTTAGACACATGACCAGGATGTTACATGTAATCTAACATGTCTGTCTCTGCTTGCACTATGTGTGTCTGTGCTCTTACCATCTCACCGTCTCTCTGCACCATCTTTACAGATTAAAGAAAAACTTGCAAATATAATTCTTTCTTTCACCCAGACACTCTCTGTGATCCTGGTCAAAATAGTCTGACAGTTATACTAGAGAAGTAGGTGCATTCTGTTAGTTAGGCCCTTCTGGTCATGTGTGAAGTGGAGTATGTTAAACATAGTTTGTCTCTAGACAGGCTACAAGGACAGTTAACAGAAAGGTAGAAGAGAGCACATGGGAAAGAAAATGGCTGCCATAAATACAAAATGGCTTCCAGCTCATGCCAACAAATCTGTCTAATACTCAACACATGGGCTGTGTTCTCTGTCTTAAATAAATGACTGTGATAAATGGTTTTAGTAAAATGAGCACTTTTAAAGTTTTTCACCTGGATTTTACATGTAATCTACCATGTCTGTGTCTGCTTGCACTATCTGTGTCTGTGCTCATACCATCTCACCGTCTCTACTGGCAAAAAACAGGCCATATATATATATATAAGCAAGACATAACATTCCTTTTTCATTTCAACAGCACACCCTGGATCTTTATTGCACAGCATAGAGCCTATTTGGGAACTAAGAGGCCTGACAGACATGCCGCCTAAGATTCTCTAGCAGGACATATCCTAAAGCCTGACTGACTTCAAGAATACATGTATTTCCATATTTTTAAACACATCAACTAAGCAAATTATTCACCCAGATTCATTTAAAATCAAGCTTGACTCACAGTGTGATCTTAGACACATGACCAGGATGTTACATGTAATCTACCATGTCTGTCTCTGCTTGCACTACGTGTGTCTGTGCTCATACCATCTCACCGTCTCTCTGCACCATCTTTACAGATTAAAGAAAAACTTGCAAATATAATTCTTTCTTTCACCCAGACACTCTCTCTGATCCTGGTCAAAATAGTCTGACAGTTATACTAGAGAAGTAGGTGCATTCTGTTAGTTAGGCCCTTCTGGTCATGTGTGAAGTGGAGTATGTTAAACATAGTTTGTCTCTAGACAGGCTACAAGGACAGTTAACAGAATGATAGGAGAGAGCACATGGGAAAGAAAATGGCTGCCAGAAATACAAAATGGCTTCCAGCTCATGCCAACAAATCTTTCTAATATTCAACACATGGGCTGTGTTCTCTGTCTTAAAGAAATGACTGTGATAAATGGTTTTAGTAAAATGAGCACTTTTAAAGTTTTTCACCAGGATTTTACATTCAATCAACCATGTCTGTGTCTGCTTGCACTATCTGTGTCTGTGCTCATACCATCTCACCGTCTCTACTGGCAAAAACAGACCATATATATATAAGCAAGACATAGCATTCATTTTTCATTTCAACAGCACACCCTGGATCTTTTTTGCACAGCATAGAGCCTATTTGGGAACTAAGAGGCCTGACAGACATGCTGCCTATGATTCTCTAGCAGTACATATCCTAAAGCCTAACTGACTTCAAGAATACAGGTATTCCCATATTTTTAAACACATCAACTAAGCAAATTATTCACCCAGATTCATTTAAAATCAAGCTTGACTCACGGTGTGATCTTAGACACATGACCAGGATGTTACATGTAATCTAACATGTCTGTCTCTGCTTGCACTATGTGTGTCTGTGCTCTTACCATCTCACCGTCTCTCTGCACCATCTTTACAGATTGATTAAAGAAAAACATCCAAATATAGTTCTTTCTTTCACCCAGACACTCTCTGTGATCCTGGTCAAAATAGTCTGAGAGTTATACTAGAGAAGTAGGTGCATTCTGTTAGTTAGGCCCTTCTGGGCATGTGTGAAATGGAGTAAGTTAAACATAGTTTGTCTCTAGACAGGCTACAAGGACAGTTAACAGAAAGGTAGGAGAGAGCACATGGGAAAGAAAATGGCTGCCAGAAATACAAAATGGCTTCCAGCTCATGCCAACAAATCTGTCTAATACTCAACACATGGGCTGTGTTCTCTGTCTTAAAGAAATGACTGTGTTAAATGGTTTTAGTAAAATGAGCACTTTAAAAGTTTTTCACCAGGATTTTACATGTAATCTACAATGTCTGTGTCTGCTTGCACTATCTTTGTCGGTGCTCATACCATCTCACCGTCTCTACTGGCAAAAACCAGACCATATATATATAAACAAGACATAACATTCCTTTTTCAGTTCAACAGCACACCCTGGATCTTTATTGCACAGCATAGAGCCTATTTGGGAACTAAGAGGCCTGACAGACATGCTTCCTAAGATTCTCTAGCAGTACATATCCTAAAGCCTAACTGACTTCAAGAATACATGTATTCCCATATTGTTAAACACATCAACTAAGCAAATTATTCACCCAGATTCATTTAAAATCAAGCTTGACTCGCAGTGTGATCTTAGACACATGACCAGGATGTTACATGTAATCTACCATGTCTGTCTCTGCTTGCACTATGTGTGTCTGTGCTCTTACCATCTCACCGTCTCTCTGCACCATCTTTACAGATTGATTAAAGAAAAACATGCAAATATAGTTCTTTCTTTCACCCAGACACTCTCTGTGATCCTGGTCAAAATAGTCTGAGAGTTCTACGGTGCATTCTGTTAGTTAAGCTCTTCTGGGCATGTGTGAAGTGGAGTATGTTAAACATGGTTTGTTGCTATACAGGCTACAAGGACAGTTAACAGAAAGGTAGGAGAGAGCACATGGAAAGAAAATGGCTGCCAGAAATACAAAATGGCTTCCAGCTAATGCCAATAAATCTGTCTAATATTCAACACATGGGCTGTGTTCTCTGTCTTAAAGAAATGAGTGTGATAAATGGTTTTAGTAAAATGAGTACTTTTAAAGTTTCTTACCAGGATTTTACATGTAATCTACCATGTCTGTGTCTGCTTGCACTATCTGTGTCTGTGCTCATACCATCTCACCGTCTCTACTGGCAAAAAACAGACCATATATATATAAGCAAGACATAACATTCCTTTTTCAGTTCAACAGCACACCCTGGATCTTTATTGCACAGCATAGAGCCTATTTGGGAACTAAGAGGCCTGACAGACATGCTTCCTAAGATTCTCTAGCAGTACATATCCTAAAGCCTAACTGACTTCAAGAATACATGTATTCCCATATTGTTAAACAAATCAACTAAGCAAATTATTCACCCAGATTCATTTAAAATCAAGCTCGACTCGCAGTGTGATCGTAGACACATGACCAGGATGTTACATGTAATCTACCATGTCTGTCTCTGCTTGCACTATGTGTGTCTGTGCTCTTACCATCTCACCGTCTCTCTGCACCATCTTTACAGATTGATTAAAGAAAAACATGCAAATATAGTTCTTTCTTTCACCCAGACACTCTCTGTGATCCTGGTCAAAATAGTCTGAGAGTTATACTAGAGAAGTAGGTGCATTCTGTTAGTTAGGCCCTTCTGGGCATGTGTGAAATGGAGTATGTTAAACATAGTTTGTCTCTAGACAGGCTACAAGGACAGTTAACAGAAAGGTAGGAGAGAGCACATGGGATAGAAAATGGCTGCCAGAAATACAAAATGGCTTCCAGCTCATGCCAACAAATCTGTCTAATACTCAACACATGGGCTGTGTTCTCTGTCTTAAAGAAATGACTGTGATAAATGGTTTTAGTAAAATGAGCACTTTTAAAGTTTTTCACCAGGATTGTACATGTAATCTACAATGTCTGTGTCTGCTTGCACTATCTGTGTCTGTGCTCATACCATCTCACCGTCTCTACTGGCAAAATCCAGACCATATATATATAAGCAAGACATAACATTCCTTTTTCAGTTCAACAGCACACCCTGGATCTTTATTGCACAGCATAGAGCCTATTTGGGAACTAAGAGGCCTGACAGACATGCTTCCTAAGATTCTCTAGCAGTACATATCCTAAAGCCTAACTGACTTCAAGAATACATGTATTCCCATATTGTTAAACAAATCAACTAAGCAAATTATTCACCCAGATTCATTTAAAATCAAGCTTGACTCGCAGTGTGATCGTAGACACATGACCAGGATGTTACATGTAATCTACCATGTCTGTCTCTGCTTGCACTATGTGTGTCTGTGCTCTTACCATCTCACCGTCTCTCTGCACCATCTTTACAGATTGATTAACGAAAAACATGGAAATATAGTTCTTTCTTTCACCCAGACACTCTCTGTGATCCTGGTCAAAATAGTCTGAGAGTTATACTAGAGACGTAGGTGCATTCTGTTAGTTAGGCCCTTCTGGGCATGTGTGAAATGGAGTATGTTAAACATAGTTTGTCTCTAGACAGGCTACAAGGACAGTTAACAGAAAGGTAGGAGAGAGCACATGGGAAAGAAAATGGCTGCCAGAAATACAAAATGGCTTCCAGCTCATGCCAACAAATCTGTCTGATATTCAACACATGGGCTGTGTTCTCTGTGTTAAAGAAATCACTGTGATAAATGGTTTTAGTAAAATGAGCACTTTTAAACTTTTTCACCAGGATTTTACATTCAATCAACCATGTCTGTGTCTGCTTGCACTATCTGTGTCTGTGCTCATACCATCTCACCGTCTCTATTGGCAAAAAACAGACCATATATATATAAGCAAGACATAACATTCCTTTTTCATTTCAACAGCACACCCTGGATCTTTATTGCACAGCATAGAGCCTATTTGGGAACTAAGAGGCCTGACAGACATGCTGCCTAAGATTCTCTAGCAGTACATATCCTAAAGCCTAACTGACTTTAAGAATACATGTATTCCCATATTTTTAAACACATCAACTAAGCAAATTATTCACCCAGATTCATTTAAAATCAAGCTTGACTCACGGTGTGATCTTAGACACATGACCAGGATGTTACATGTAATCTAACATGTCTGTCTCTGCTTGCACTATGTGTGTCTGTGCTCTTACCATCTCACCGTCTCTCTGCACCATCTTTACAGATTGATTAAAGAAAAACATCCAAATATAGTTCTTTCTTTCACCCAGACACTCTCTGTGATCCTGGTCAAAATAGTCTGAGAGTTATACTAGAGAAGTAGGTGCATTCTGTTAGTTAGGCCCTTCTGGGCATGTGTGAAATGGAGTATGTTAAACATAGTTTGTCTCTAGACAGGCTACAAGGACAGTTAACAGAAAGGTAGGAGAGAGCACATGGGAAAGAAAATGGCTGCCAGAAATACAAAATGGCTTCCAGCTCATGCCAACAAATCTGTCTAATACTCAACACATGGGCTGTGTTCTCTGTCTTAAAGAAATGACTGTGTTAAATGGTTTTAGTAAAATGAGCACTTTTAAAGTTTTTCACCAGGATTTTACATGTAATCTACAATGTCTGTGTCTGCTTGCACTATCTTTGTCGGTGCTCATACCATCTCACCGTCTCTACTGGCAAAAACCAGACCATATATATATAAGCAAGACATAACATTCCTTTTTCAGTTCAACAGCACACCCTGGATCTTTATTGCACAGCATAGAGCCTATTTGGGAACTAAGAGGCCTGACAGACATGCTTCCTAAGATTCTCTAGCAGTACATATCCTAAAGCCTAACTGACTTCAAGAATACATGTATTCCCATATTGTTAAACACATCAACTAAGCAAATTATTCACCCAGATTCATTTAAAATCAAGCTTGACTCGCAGTGTGATCTTAGACACATGACCAGTATGTTACATGTAATCTACCATGTCTGTCTCTGCTTGCACTATGTGTGTCTGTGCTCTTACCATCTCACCGTCTCTCTGCACCATCTTTACAGATTGATTAAAGAAAAACATGCAAATATAGTTCTTACTTTCACCCAGACACTCTCTGTGATCCTGGTCAAAATAGTCTGAGAGTTATACTAGAGAAGTAGGTGCATTCTGTTAGTTAGGCCCTTCTGGTCATGTGTGAAGTGGAGTATGTTAAACATAGTTTGTCTCTAGACAGGCTACAAGGACAGTTAACAAAATGATAGGAGAGAGCACATGGGAAAGAAAATGGCTGCCAGAAATACAAAATGGCTTCCAGCTCATGCCAACAAATCTTTCTAATATTCAACACATGGGCTGTGTTCTCTGTCTTAAAGAAATGACTGTGATAAATGGTTTTAGTAAAATGAGCACTTTTAAAGTTTTTCACCAGGATTTTACATTCAATCAACCATGTCTGTGTCTGCTTGCACTATCTGTGTCTGTGCTCATACCATCTCACCGTCTCTACTGGCAAAAACAGACCATATATATATAAGCAAGACATAGCATTCATTTTTCATTTCAACAGCACACCCTGGATCTTTTTTGCACAGCATAGAGCCTATTTGGGAACTAAGAGGCCTGACAGACATGCTGCCTATGATTCTCTAGCAGTACATATCCTAAAGCCTAACTGACTTCAAGAATACATGTATTCCCATATTTTTAAACACATCAACTAAGCAAATTATTCACCCAGATTCATTTAAAATCAAGCTTGACTCACTGTGTGATCTTAGACACATGACCAGGATGTTACATGTAATCTAACATGTCTGTCTCTGCTTGCACTATGTGTGTCTGTGCTCTTACCATCTCACCGTCTCTCTGCACCATCTTTACAGATTGATTAAAGAAAAACATCCAAATATAGTTCTTTCTTTCACCCAGACACTCTCTGTGATCCTGGTCAAAATAGTCTGAGAGTTATACTAGAGAAGTAGGTGCATTCTGTTAGTTAGGCCCTTCTGGGCATGTGTGAAATGGAGTATGTTAAACATAGTTTGTCTCTAGACAGGCTACAAGGACAGTTAACAGAAAGGTAGGAGAGAGCACATGGGAAAGAAAATGGCTGCCAGAAATACAAAATGGCTTCCAGCTCATGCCAACAAATCTGTCTAATACTCAACACATGGGCTGTGTTCTCTGTCTTAAAGAAATGACTGTGTTAAATGGTTTTAGTAAAATGAGCACTTTAAAAGTTTTTCACCAGGATTTTACATGTAATCTACAATGTCTGTGTCTGCTTGCACTATCTTTGTCGGTGCTCATACCATCTCACCGTCTCTACTGGCAAAAACCAGACCATATATATATAAGCAAGACATAACATTCCTTTTTCAGTTCAACAGCACACCCTGGATCTTTATTGCACAGCATAGAGCCTATTTGGGAACTAAGAGGCCTGACAGACATGCTTCCTAAGATTCTCTAGCAGTACATATCCTAAAGCCTAACTGACTTCAAGAATACATGTATTCCCATATTGTTAAACACATCAACTAAGCAAATTATTCACCCAGATTCATTTAAAATCAAGCTTGACTCGCAGTGTGATCTTAGACACATGACCAGGATGTTACATGTAATCTACCATGTCTGTCTCTGCTTTGCACTATGTGTGTCTGTGCTCTTACCATCTCACCGTCTCTCTGCACCATCTTTACAGATTGATTAAAGAAAAACATGCAAATATAGTTCTTTCTTTCACCCAGGCACTCTCTGTGATCCTGGTGAAAATAGTCTGAGAGTTCTACGGTGCATTCTGTTAGTTAAGCTCTTCTGGGCATGTGTGAAGTGGAGTATGTTAAACATGGTTTGTCGCTATACAGGCTACAAGGACAGTTAACAGAAAGGTAGGAGAGAGCACATGGAAAGAAAATGGCTGCCAGAAATACAAAATGGCTTCCAGCTAATGCCAATAAATCTGTCTAATATTCAACACATGGGCTGTGTTCTCTGTCTTAAAGAAATGAGTGTGATAAATGGTTTTAGTAAAATGAGTACTTTTAAAGTTTCTTACCAGGATTTTACATGTAATCTACCATGTCTGTGTCTGCTTGCACTATCTGTGTCTGTGCTCATACCATCTCACCGTCTCTACTGGCAAAAAACAGACCATATATATATAAGCAAGACATAACATTCCTTTTTCATTTCAACAGCACACTTTGGATCTTTATTGCACAGCATAGAGCCTATTTGGGAACTAAGAAGCCTGACAGACATGCTGCCTAAGATTCTCTAGCAGTACATATCCTAAAGCCTAACTGACTTCAAGAATACATGTATTCCCATATTTTTAAACACATCAACTAAGCAAATTATTCACCCAGATTCATTTAAAATCAAGCTTGACTCACAGTGTAATCTTAGACACATGACCAGGATGTTACATGTAATCTACCATGTCTGTCTCTGCTTGCACTATGTGTGTCTGTGCTCATACCATCTCACCGTCTCTCTGCACCATCTTTACAGATTAAAGAAAAACTTGCAAATATAATTCTTTCTTTCACCCAGACACTCTCTGTGATCCTGGTCAAAATAGTCTGACAGTTATACTAGAGAAGTAGGTGCATTCTGTTAGTTAGGCCCTTCTGGTCATGTGTGAAGTGGAGTATGTTAAACATAGTTTGTCTCTAGACAGGCTACAAGGACAGTTAACAGAAAGGTAGAAGAGAGCACATGGGAAAGAAAATGGCTGCCATAAATACAAAATGGCTTCCAGCTCATGCCAACAAATCTGTCTAATACTCAACACATGGGCTGTGTTCTCTGTCTTAAATAAATGACTGTGATAAATGGTTTTAGTAAAATGAGCACTTTTAAAGTTTTTCACCTGGATTTTACATGTAATCTACCATGTCTGTGTCTGCTTGCACTATCTGTGTCTGTGCTCATACCATCTCACCGTCTCTACTGGCAAAAAACAGGCCATATATATATATATAAGCAAGACATAACATTCCTTTTTCATTTCAACAGCACACCCTGGATCTTTATTGCACAGCATAGAGCCTATTTGGGAACTAAGAGGCCTGACAGACATGCCGCCTAAGATTCTCTAGCAGGACATATCCTAAAGCCTGACTGACTTCAAGAATACATGTATTTCCATATTTTTAAACACATCAACTAAGCAAATTATTCACCCAGATTCATTTAAAATCAAGCTTGACTCACAGTGTGATCTTAGACACATGACCAGGATGTTACATGTAATCTACCATGTCTGTCTCTGCTTGCACTACGTGTGTCTGTGCTCATACCATCTCACCGTCTCTCTGCACCATCTTTACAGATTAAAGAAAAACTTGCAAATATAATTCTTTCTTTCACCCAGACACTCTCTCTGATCCTGGTCAAAATAGTCTGACAGTTATACTAGAGAAGTAGGTGCATTCTGTTAGTTAGGCCCTTCTGGTCATGTGTGAAGTGGAGTATGTTAAACATAGTTTGTCTATAGACAGGCTACAAGGACAGTTAACAGAATGATAGGAGAGAGCACATGGGAAAGAAAATGGCTGCCAGAAATACAAAATGGCATCCAGCTCATGCCAACAAATCTGTCTGATATTCAACACATGGGCTGTGTTCTCTGTGTTAAAGAAATGACTGTGATAAATGGTTTTAGTAAAATGAGCACTTTTAAAGTTTTTCACCGGGATTTTACATGTAATCTACTATGTCTGTCTCTGCTTGCACTATGTGTGTCTGTGCTCATACCATCTCACCGTCTCTACTGCCAAAAAACAGACCATATATATATAGGAAAGACATAACATTCCTTTTTCATTTCAAAAGCACACCCTGGATCTTTATTGCACAGCATAGAGCCTATTTGGGAACTAAGAGGCCTGACAGACATGCTGCCTAAGATTCTCTAGCAGTACATATCCTAAAGCCTAACTGACTTCAAGAATACATGTATTCCCATAGTTTTAAACACATCAACTAAGGAAATTATTCACCCAGATTCATTTAAAATCAAGCTTAACTCACGGTGTGATCTTAGACACATGACCAGGATGTTACATGTAATCTACCATGTCTGTCTCTGCTTGCACTATGTGTGTCTGTGCTCATACCATCGCACCGTCTCTCTGCACCATGTTTACAGATTAAAGAAACATGTGCAAATATAATTATTTCTTTGACCCAGACACTCTCTGTGAACCTGCTCAAAATAGTCTGACAGTTATACGGTGCATTCTGGTAGTTAGGCCCTTCTGGGTATGTGTGAAGTGGAGTATGTTAAACATAGTTTGTCTCTAGACAGGCTACAAGGACAGTTGACAGAAAGGTAGAAGAGAGCACATGGGAAAGAAAATGGCTGCCATAAATACAAAATGGCTTCCAGCTCATGCCAACAAATCTGTCTAATACTCAACACATGGGCTGTGTTCTCTGTCTTAAATAAATGACTGTGATAAATGGTTTTAGTAAAATGAGCACTTTTAAAGTTTTTCACCTGGATTTTACATGTAATCTACCATGTCTGTGTCTGCTTGCACTATCTGTGTCTGTGCTCATACCATCTCACCGTCTCTACTGGCAAAAAACAGACCATATATATATATATAAGCAAGACATAACATTCCTTTTTCATTTCAACAGCACACCCTGGATCTTTATTGCACAGCATAGAGCCTATTTGGGAACTAAGAGGCCTGACAGACATGCCGCCTAAGATTCTCTAGCAGTTCATATCCTAAAGCCTAACTGACTTCAAGAATACATGTATTTCCATATTTTTAAACACATCAACTAAGCAAATTATTCACCCAGATTCATTTAAAATCAAGCTTGACTCACAGTGTGATCTTAGACACATGACCAGGATGTTACATGTAATCTACCATGTCTGTCTCTGCTTGCACTATGTGTGTCTGTGCTCATACCATCTCACCGTCTCTCTGCACCATCTTTACAGATTAAAGAAAAACTTGCAAATATAATTCTTTCTTCCACCCAGACACTCTCTCTGATCCTGGTCAAAATAGTCTGACAGTTATACTAGAGAAGTAGGTGCATTCTGTTAGTTAGGCCCTTCTGGGCATGTGTGAAGTGGAGTATGTTAAACATGGTTTGTTGCTATACAGGCTACAAGGACAGTTAACAGAAAGGTAGGAGAGAGCACATGGAAAGAAAATGGCTGCCAGAAATACAAAATGGCATCCAGCTCATGCCAACAAATCTGTCTGATATTCAACACATGGGCTGTGTTCTCTGTGTTAAAGAAATGACTGTGATAAATGGTTTTAGTAAAATGAGCACTTTTAAAGTTTTTCACCGGGATTTTACATGTAATCTATTATGTCTGTCTCTGCTTGCACTATGTGTGTCTGTGCTCATACCATCTCACCGTCTCTACTGCCAAAAAACAGACCATATATATATAGGAAAGACATAACATTCCTTTTTCATTTCAAAAGCACACCCTGGATCTTTATTGCACAGCATAGAGCCTATTTGGGAACTAAGAGGCCTGACAGATATGCTGCCTAAGATTCTCTAGCAGTACATATCCTAAAGCCTAACTGACTTCAAGAATACATGTATTCCCATAGTTTTAAACACATCAACTAAGGAAATTATTCACCCAGATTCATTTAAAATCAAGCTTGACTCACGGTGTGATCTTAGACACATGACCAGGATGGTACATATAATCTACCATGTCTGTCTCTGCTTGCACTATGTGTGTCTGTGCTCATACCATCGCACCGTCTCTCTGCACCATGTTTACAGATTAAAGAAACATGTGCAAATATAATTCTTTCTTTCACCCAGACACTCTCTGTGAACCTGCTCAAAATAGTCTGACAGTTATACGGTGCATTCTGGTAGTTAGGCCCTTCTGGGTATGTGTGAAGTGGAGTATGTTAAACATAGTTTATCTCTAGATAGGCTACAAGGACAGTTAACAGAAAGGTAGGAGAGAGCACATGGGAAAGAAAATGGCTGCCAGATATACAAAATGGCTTCCAGCTCATGCCAACAAATCTGTATAATATTTGACACATGGGCTGTGTTCTCTGTCTTAAAGAAATGAGTGTGATAAATGGTTTTAGTAAAATAAGCACTTTTAAAGTTTTTCACCAGGATTTTACATGTAATCTACTTTGTCTGTGTCTGCTTGCACTATCTGTTTCTGTGCTCATATCATCTCACCGTCTCTACTGGCAAAAAACAGACAATATATAAATAAGCAAGACATAACATTCCTTTTTCATTTCAACAGCATACCCTGGATCTTTATTGCACAGCATAGAGCCTATTTGGGAACTAAGAGGCCCGACAGACATGCTGCCTAAGATTCTCTAGCAGTACATATCCTAAAGCCTAACTGACTTCAAAAATACATGTATTCCCATATTTTTAAACACATCAACTAAGCAAATTATTCACCCAGATTCATTTAAAATCAAGCTTGACTCAGTGTGATCTTAGACACATGACCAGGATGTTACATGTAATCTACCATGTCTGTCTCTGCTTGCACTATGTGTGTCTGTGCTCATACCATCTCACCGTCTCTCTGCACCATCTTTACAGATTAAAGAAAAACTTGCAAATATAATTCTTTCTTCCACCCAGACACTCTCTCTGATCCTGGTCAAAATAGTCTGACAGTTATACTAGAGAAGTAGGTGCATTCTGTTAGTTAGGCCCTTCTGGTCATGTGTGAAGTGGAGTATGTTAAACATAGTTTGTCTCTAGACAGGCTACAAGGACAGTTAACAGAAAGGTAGAAGAGAGCACATGGGAAAGAAAATGGCTGCCATAAATACAAAATGGCTTCCAGCTCATGCCAACAAATCTGTCTAATACTCAACACATGGGCTGTGTTCTCTGTCTTAAATAAATGACTGTGATAAATGGTTTTAGTAAAATGAGCACTTTTAAAGTTTTTCACCTGGATTTTACATGTAATCTACCATGTCTGTGTCTGCTTGCACTATCTGTGTCTGTGCTCATACCATCTCACCGTCTCTACTGGCAAAAAACAGGCCATATATATATATATAAGCAAGACATAACATTCCTTTTTCATTTCAACAGCACACCCTGGATCTTTATTGCACAGCATAGAGCCTATTTGGGAACTAAGAGGCCTGACAGACATGCCGCCTAAGATTCTCTAGCAGGACATATCCTAAAGCCTGACTGACTTCAAGAATACATGTATTTCCATATTTTTAAACACATCAACTAAGCAAATTATTCACCCAGATTCATTTAAAATCAAGCTTGACTCACAGTGTGATCTTAGACACATGACCAGGATGTTACATGTAATCTACCATGTCTGTCTCTGCTTGCACTACGTGTGTCTGTGCTCATACCATCTCACCGTCTCTCTGCACCATCTTTACAGATTAAAGAAAAACTTGCAAATATAATTCTTTCTTTCACCCAGACACTCTCTCTGATCCTGGTCAAAATAGTCTGAAAGTTATACTAGAGAAGTAGGTGCATTCTGTTAGTTAGGCCCTTCTGGTCATGTGTGAAGTGGAGTATGTTAAACATAGTTTGTCTATAGACAGGCTACAAGGACAGTTAACAGAATGATAGGAGAGAGCACATGGGAAAGAAAATGGCTGCCAGAAATACAAAATGGCATCCAGCTCATGCCAACAAATCTGTCTGATATTCAACACATGGGCTGTGTTCTCTGTGTTAAAGAAATGACTGTGATAAATGGTTTTAGTAAAATGAGCACTTTTAAAGTTTTTCACCGGGATTTTACATGTAATCTACTATGTCTGTCTCTGCTTGCACTATGTGTGTCTGTGCTCATACCATCTCACCGTCTCTACTGCCAAAAAACAGACCATATATATATAGGAAAGACATAACATTCCTTTTTCATTTCAAAAGCACACCCTGGATCTTTATTGCACAGCATAGAGCCTATTTGGGAACTAAGAGGCCTGACAGACATGCTGCCTAAGATTCTCTAGCAGTACATATCCTAAAGCCTAACTGACTTCAAGAATACATGTATTCCCATAGTTTTAAACACATCAACTAAGGAAATTATTCACCCAGATTCATTTAAAATCAAGCTTAACTCACGGTGTGATCTTAGACACATGACCAGGATGTTACATGTAATCTACCATGTCTGTCTCTGCTTGCACTATGTGTGTCTGTGCTCATACCATCGCACCGTCTCTCTGCACCATGTTTACAGATTAAAGAAACATGTGCAAATATAATTATTTCTTTGACCCAGACACTCTCTGTGAACCTGCTCAAAATAGTCTGACAGTTATACGGTGCATTCTGGTAGTTAGGCCCTTCTGGGTATGTGTGAAGTGGAGTATGTTAAACATAGTTTGTCTCTAGACAGGCTACAAGGACAGTTGACAGAAAGGTAGAAGAGAGCACATGGGAAAGAAAATGGCTGCCATAAATACAAAATGGCTTCCAGCTCATGCCAACAAATCTGTCTAATACTCAACACATGGGCTGTGTTCTCTGTCTTAAATAAATGACTGTGATAAATGGTTTTAGTAAAATGAGCACTTTTAAAGTTTTTCACCTGGATTTTACATGTAATCTACCATGTCTGTGTCTGCTTGCACTATCTGTGTCTGTGCTCATACCATCTCACCGTCTCTACTGGCAAAAAACAGACCATATATATATATATAAGCAAGACATAACATTCCTTTTTCATTTCAACAGCACACCCTGGATCTTTATTGCACAGCATAGAGCCTATTTGGGAACTAAGAGGCCTGACAGACATGCCGCCTAAGATTCCCTAGCAGTTCATATCCTAAAGCCTAACTGACTTCAAGAATACATGTATTTCCATATTTTTAAACACATCAACTAAGCAAATTATTCACCCAGATTCATTTAAAATCAAGCTTGACTCACAGTGTGATCTTAGACACATGACCAGGATGTTACATGTAATCTACCATGTCTGTCTCTGCTTGCACTATGTGTGTCTGTGCTCATACCATCTCACCGTCTCTCTGCACCATCTTTACAGATTAAAGAAAAACTTGCAAATATAATTCTTTCTTCCACCCAGACACTCTCTCTGATCCTGGTCAAAATAGTCTGACAGTTATACTAGAGAAGTAGGTGCATTCTGTTAGTTAGGCCCTTCTGGGCATGTGTGAAGTGGAGTATGTTAAACATGGTTTGTTGCTATACCGGCTACAAGGACAGTTAACAGAAAGGTAGGAGAGAGCACATGGAAAGAAAATGGCTGCCAGAAATACAAAATGGCATCCAGCTCATGCCAACAAATCTGTCTGATATTCAACACATGGGCTGTGTTCTCTGTGTTAAAGAAATGACTGTGATAAATGGTTTTAGTAAAATGAGCACTTTTAAAGTTTTTCACCGGGATTTTACATGTAATCTATTATGTCTGTCTCTGCTTGCACTATGTGTGTCTGTGCTCATACCATCTCACCGTCTCTACTGCCAAAAAACAGACCATATATATATAGGAAAGACATAACATTCCTTTTTCATTTCAAAAGCACACCCTGGATCTTTATTGCACAGCATAGAGCCTATTTGGGAACTAAGAGGCCTGACAGATATGCTGCCTAAGATTCTCTAGCAGTACATATCCTAAAGCCTAACTGACTTCAAGAATACATGTATTCCCATAGTTTTAAACACATCAACTAAGGAAATTATTCACCCAGATTCATTTAAAATCAAGCTTGACTCACGGTGTGATCTTAGACACATGACCAGGATGGTACATATAATCTACCATGTCTGTCTCTGCTTGCACTATGTGTGTCTGTGCTCATACCATCGCACCGTCTCTCTGCACCATGTTTACAGATTAAAGAAACATGTGCAAATATAATTCTTTCTTTCACCCAGACACTCTCTGTGAACCTGCTCAAAATAGTCTGACAGTTATACGGTGCATTCTGGTAGTTAGGCCCTTCTGGGTATGTGTGAAGTGGAGTATGTTAAACATAGTTTATCTCTAGATAGGCTACAAGGACAGTTAACAGAAAGGTAGGAGAGAGCACATGGGAAAGAAAATGGCTGCCAGAAATACAAAATGGCTTCCAGCTCATGCCAACAAATCTGTATAATATTTGACACATGGGCTGTGTTCTCTGTCTTAAAGAAATGAGTGTGATAAATGGTTTTAGTAAAATAAGCACTTTTAAAGTTTTTCACCAGGATTTTACATGTAATCTACTTTGTCTGTGTCTGCTTGCACTATCTGTTTCTGTGCTCATATCATCTCACCGTCTCTACTGGCAAAAAACAGACAATATATAAATAAGCAAGACATAACATTCCTTTTTCATTTCAACAGCATACCCTGGATCTTTATTGCACAGCATAGAGCCTATTTGGGAACTAAGAGGCCCGACAGACATGCTGCCTAAGATTCTCTAGCAGTACATATCCTAAAGCCTAACTGACTTCAAAAATACATGTATTCCCATATTTTTAAACACATCAACTAAGCAAATTATTCACCCAGATTCATTTAAAATCAAGCTTGACTCAGTGTGATCTTAGACACATGACCAGGATGTTACATGTAATCTACCATGTCTGTCTCTGCTTGCACTATGTGTGTCTGTGCTCATACCATCTCACCGTCTCTCTGCACCATCTTTACAGATTAAAGAAAAACTTGCAAATATAATTCTTTCTTCCACCCAGACACTCTCTCTGATCCTGGTCAAAATAGTCTGACAGTTATACTAGAGAAGTAGGTGCATTCTGTTAGTTAGGCCCTTCTGGTCATGTGTGAAGTGGAGTATGTTAAACATAGTTTGTCTCTAGACAGGCTACAAGGACAGTTAACAGAATGATAGGAGAGAGCACATGGGAAAGAAAATGGCTGCCAGAAATACAAAATGGCATCCAGCTCATGCCAACAAATCTGTCTGATATTCAACACATGGGCTGTGTTCTCTGTGTTAAAGAAATGACTGTGATAAATGGTTTTAGTAAAATGAGCACTTTTAAAGTTTTTCACCGGGATTTTACATGTAATCTATTATGTCTGTCTCTGCTTGCACTATGTGTGTCTGTGCTCATACCATCTCACCGTCTCTACTGCCAAAAAACAGACCATATATATATAGGAAAGACATAACATTCCTTTTTCATTTCAAAAGCACACCCTGGATCTTTATTGCACAGCATAGAGCCTATTTGGGAACTAAGAGGCCTGACCGACATGCTGCCTAAGATTCTCTAGCAGTACATATCCTAAAGCCTAACTGACTTCAAGAATACATGTATTCCCATAGTTTTAAACACATCAACTAAGGAAATTATTCACCCAGATTCATTTAAAATCAAGCTTGACTCACGGTGTGATCTTAGACACATGACCAGGATGTTACATGTAATCTACCATGTCTGTCTCTGCTTGCACTATGTGTGTCTGTGCTCATACCATCGCACCGTCTCTCTGCACCATGTTTACAGATTAAAGAAACATGTGCAAATATAATTCTTTCTTTCACCCAGACACTCTCTGTGAACCTGCTCAAAATAGTCTGACAGTTATACGGTGCATTCTGGTAGTTAGGCCCTTCTGGGTATGTGTGAAGTGGAGTATGTTAAACATAGTTTATCTCTAGATAGGCTACAAGGACAGTTAACAGAAAGGTAGGAGAGAGCACATGGGAAAGAAAATGGCTGCCAGAAATACAAAATGGCTTCCAGCTCATGCCAACAAATCTGTATAATATTTGACACATGGGCTGTGTTCTCTGTCTTAAAGAAATGAGTGTGATAAATGGTTTTAGTAAAATAAGCACTTTTAAAGTTTTTCACCAGGATTTTACATGTAATCTACTTTGTCTGTGTCTGCTTGCACTATCTGTTTCTGTGCTCATACCATCTCACCGTCTCTACTGGCAAAAAACAGACAATATATAAATAAGCAAGACATAACATTCCTTTTTCATTTCAACAGCATACCCTGGATCTTTATTGCACAGCATAGAGCCTATTTGGGAACTAAGAGGCCTGACAGACATGCTGCCTAAGATTCTCTAGCAGTACATATCCTAAAGCCTAACTGACTTCAAAAATACATGTATTCCCATAGTTTTAAACACATCAACTAAGGAAATTATTCACCCAGATTCATTTAAAATCAAGCTTGACTCACAGTGTGATCTTAGACACATGACCAGGATGTTGCATGTAATCTACCATGTCTGTCTCTGCTTGCACTATGTGTGTCTGTGCTCATACCATCTCACCGTCTCTCTGCACCATGTTTACAGATTAAAGAAAAACGTGCAAATATAATTCTTTCTTTCACCCAGACACTCTCTGTGATCCTGGTCAAAATAGTCTGACAGTTATACGGTGCATTCTGGTAGTTAGGCCCTTCTGGGTATGTGTGAAGTGGAGTATGTTCAACATAGTTTATCTCTAGATAGGCTACAAGGACAGTTAACAGAAAGGTAGGAGAGAGCACATGGGAAAGAAAATGGCTGCCAGAAATACAAAATGGCTTCCAGCTCATGCCAACAAATCTGTCTAATATTTGACACATGGGCTGTGTTATCTGTCTTAAAGAAATGAGTGTGATAAATGGTTTTAGTAAAATAAGCACTTTTAAAGTTTTTCACCAGGATTTTACATGTAATCTACCATGTCTGTGTCTGCTTGCACTATCTGTGTCTGTGCTCATACCATCTCACCGTCTCTACTGGCAAAAAACAGACCATATATAAATAAGCAAGACATAACATTCCTTTTTCATTTCAACAGCACACCCTGGATCTTTAATGCACAGCATAGAGCCTATTTTGGAACTAAGAGGCCTGACAGACATGCTGGCTAAGATCCTCTAGCAAAGGTACATAGGTACAAAGGTACAAAGGTAATTTATTGTGATGATTATTTAAAATCTTACAACATTCCACACTAAAAGAAAAAATTTAAAAGTTATATTCCAGTTTAAAATCATATAAAATGTCATTAAATGACCTTTACAATCCATTAAGTCTTTGCAATATTTACGTCTCCAAGTTTCCTTTTAACTAACTGTAGGAACTTTACAAAGGAGGAGTTTAAAATGATATCATTTGGAATCATACATTTAAACACGGCCTGCCTGCATGACCGTATGCCGCGTGACTTGAGATGAACTTTCAGCAATGTTTTTCTCTCTTGAAGGAGTTCAGGGCAAATACACAGAAGATGTTGAATGTCTTCCTCACCCCTGTTGCATAATCTGCATTTCGTTTGGGTTTCTTGAAATTCCCATGGGGGAAGATGACATAGCCCCGGCATGGATCCGAATCTTGCTTTAAGGAGCACCTGCTTGTTTTTTTCCGTCCACGGGGTTATCAGATATTGTTGTATCTCCTTCTTTTTGTAACCATTTAGCACCGTCCATGATGGATAGGTGGGCTGCAGTTTTATTAATGATTTTCTTGAATGATGACTTGGTTATATTCGTTTCCCATATAGACATGACCCCAAACTCATTAATTGCATCTCTGAGATATAGTGCTGCAGAAGAGTTAGTATCCTTCTTTATTTCTCTCCATAAGAGCATAAGAGCATAAGAGCTGGTCACTTTTTATTTGATTCCAGACTTTTATAAAATGTCCTTGCCTTGCGAACTCTTGATTGGTTAGACCAAACTCCAACCTTACTTGCGCCGGGGAATCGTTCACTGGGAGATGAAATAGCACTATGTATATTCTGGTTATGATTTTGTTCAAAATATCACTGTCTTTACCCATTAAGGCTTCGCTACAATAAGCAATAGTGGGTAGGAGTTTTGCACCGACAATGCTCAGGAGAGGACCATACGTCAGGGTGGGAAGCGACTTCTGCACAGTTCTAAATGCAGCAGCTAGTGCTTTCGCTTTTCTTTGAGCGTCACTTTTATATAGCTGGTAATTGCCCTTTGAATCAAATAATATACCCGGGTATTTATAGACCTCTACTTGTTCAAGTTCTATTTTGTTCATGAACCAATGGCTTTTGTGTTTCAACTTAGCATTTTTGACAACTACCATAATCTTGGTTTTGGTCTCGTTTATAACCATCCCGTTCTCTTTAGAATAGGTATAGGTCCTTCTCATTAAGTGCTGTAAGCCCACTTTTGTGTGGCTCATAAGTATGACGTCATCCGCATGCATCAAGCTTGTGAGTCGCTTGTCAGCTAGTTTCGGGGGATGCGCATTTTCCTCGTCCAATATTCCTGGTAGGTCCGCAAGAAACAAATTAAAAAGAAGGGGGGCTAAAACACAGCCTTGCTTCAGACCTTCATTAGCTGGAATCTCCCTGGATAGTGTGTGTCCATCCCCCATCCTCACACTGACCCATGTCTCTGAGTATAAGAGGCAAATTAGCTTTAGTAGGGGGACTAGAATTTTCATTTTTTCTAATTTATGGTTGACACAGTCAAATGCGGATTTAAAGTCTATAAAACAAAGATACAAGGGTTGTTTTGATCTAAGCGACTTGTTCATAAGTAGGACGAGAACCAGTATGTTAGTGGTAGTTCCTAATCCTTGTATAAATCCTGTTTGGTTTAAAGGCATTATTTTTACTTCCGTCACCCAAGCAGTTAGTTTCGTCAAAATTATTCTGGCAAATAGCTTGGCATCGGTGTCTTGCAATGTGATCAGTCTATAGTTTTCTGGCAGTGCCCAACTTCCTTTTTTTAAAATTGGAGTTATTAGGGATCTGCGCCATGACTTGGGTACCGTACCTGTCCGAGCGACTTCTAAATACAATTTCTCTAAATATATTGCCCATAATTCTGGGTTTTCTTTGAAAAGCGCAAACGGTATCCCATTTGGTCCAGGAGCACCGTTCTTCTGTTGTTTTATGAGTTTAATTATCTCTTCTTTTCCTGTATGTAAATGTGTATCTGTGTCACAATCGTGATAAGTAATGTCATTCTCTTTGTGAGATTTACGCCCTTGTTGGATTTCCAGAGAGGTTGTATGTAGAGAGTCTTGATTCAAGTGTTTCCTCAAGAACTTGTACCATTCCTGCTCCGTTATAGGTGATGAGACTGCTTGCTTGTTGGGTCGAGCAAGACCATTGGTAATGTACCAGATATCTCTTGATTTCTTCTTGTTACTTGCGTGGAATATCTTTGCCCAGATTTCTTGTTTCGCTTTGTTTTTCACACCCCATATCAGTTTTTTCAAATTCCGATTTATTAACTTTAACTTTCCAATCATTTCTGCATTTACCCCCGGTTTCTTAGTTAGTCTGATAGTCCTATTTCATTCTTTTTTCAGTGACCTAATTGTATGCGGTAGGTTTAGATTAGCTTCATTTTCCTTTTTGGGTTTATTCCCGTTTTTTAACCCATTTGTTTTAGTTTGTCCTTCTGTTTTAGTCAACATCCCAATCAGATTTTCCCATTGCTCAATTACTGTTTTTGATGCAGTGTCATTCAGGCATTTTTCCAAGATCTTTTCCACTTGGTCGTTCATTTCCTCTTTATTACCAATGTTCCAGATCAATTTTTTATAGTTAATAGTACCAATATGCCCTTGGACCGTCTGATAGGTTTTTTTCCTAGATATTCCAGTATCCATAAGTATTAACTGCTGGGCATGGTCACTTTCAATTACTTTATTTAGTTGGTATGAGATGATGGTATGGAACATATATAGTGTTGTCATGGTGTAATCAATCTTCGAGGTTGCCTTGTGCCCGAAGTAACTGTATCTTGGTGGGACATCCGTTTTTATTCTCCCATTAAGTATTCGAAGGCCCATAGCTTCCATGTCCTTTACGAATTTCTGTCCCGTTTTATTAGTGTTGCTGTTGTTATCAATCCCTATATCCTGCTCAGGTATTAGCCATTGGTGGTTTTGGAGTAGCGTGGTCTCATCTCTTAGGTGAGATGACAATAAATTAAGATTGAAATCCCGGTTATCAGAAAATCTGCTTTCGGATCCTCCAACATTTTATCGATTAGAACGTTGTTCAGGGTTCCACATATTGTCTCCCTACTCTTATTGGTGGGCAGTATATAAACCGTAATCAAATATAATGTTCTAGGATTTTGAGTGTTTATTTTGTAACTAAGTTTAACCATCAAAATGTTTGAGTCATCTATCTCCACTTGCTCATGGTTGATATGCAACGCATTAGAAATGAATATTGCCTGCCCCCCACTAGCTCTCCCGAACCTCTGCTCTTTCTTCGCATTTTCGTAATAGCCGGCATAGCCATGTAGCATAAATGGATTAAGTTCCCATGTTTCCTGCAAAGCTACTATGTCTGGATTTCCCAATATAGAGCGATTTGTGCATTATCGATTTCCCCCTCAAACCATTAATGTTCCACAAACATAATCTTAATCTATCTTTGACTTCAGTGTTATCTCCTATTAGTGTTGGAGTACCATATCATTGTGACTGATAATTATGGAGTGCCATGTTGATCCATTTATCGTTTATTTCTAGGTTTCTTTCTGCCGCGTTTTGGAAGATGGGACATACATTTTTTACCGGTGATCTGCCTAGTGCGTTTTTTAAGACTGATACAATATTTGTCCCTACCAATTTATGTTTTGGTGATGGATCAACTTCTATAAAAGGGGTAGGGTAAACCTCCGGGGTTTGTTTAGTTAGTATTATGCCCCAGGTTTTGAATGTCATTTGCTCCTTCATTATCTGTTCAGCTATGGTTAATGATTTTAGTGGGATTAAGGTTGGAGTCTGGGTATTCTGTTCAGCCTCCATAAACTGTACAGAAATAATGTCTTCACTTGTAATGGTAATCAGTGAGGGTATGGATTTAAAAAGTCGAAGTAGATTCCCTCGATTAAGTATGTCATGTCTACCTCTAGAGTGGAATTCTGGTGTAAATATAAGTTTCTTGCTGATTTTTGGACTATGTCGAATAGAGGCCTCATTTTTCACAATTTGTTTCGTTGTGTAGCTGATTGTTTTATTCCCGTCCCTACTTTTAATCTGCAGATGGTCCCTTTCAGGTGTTGTTTCAGGACTGCTTTCTACCCTCCGGACTATAAGGACCCTTTCTTTTTTTGTATCTTCCTCCGTGCCAGCCTTGTTGTGGGAAGCAATCCTTGTTTCAGTCGGTTTATTAAGCATAGTTCCATTCATTTTGTCAGAGTTGTAAATAGTAGGCTCTACTTCTTCCTTATTTTGGATTTCATCTCGAATAGGTACTATTTGCAGATTGTCTGATATACTATTTTTTACTTGTATTTCCCATGCTCTGTTGTCTTCCCGTACCAGCTTTTGAGGTTCCTTAATCTTGTTAGATGATGTTGGATTTGGGCCATTTGCTGTTTTTTTTTAAAAAATAGGGAAGAAGTTCTTTTTATCTATCTTTTTATTTCCTGAAGTAGATAGTGTCAGATCCTCAGCTAAGTTGCTTATGATATTCAGCTTCGGTTTCTAATTTTTTCTTGCTTTGCGGAGTTTTTTCTTTTGCTGTTTTGACATCCTAGTGAAACCGTCTGACTCAGTGTCACTGTGGTTTTGTTCGTTTTTGGAGGTGTTACACAGAGTTTCACACATAGTTTCCTTTTCTGGTAGAGCCTTTACCTGGGGGAATGTTATGTTATGTTATGTTAAAATGAATTTGTATAGCGCACGGCTACTCCGACAGAGTGTCCCGGCGCTTTCCACAAACAACTCAATGTGTAATAACATAACACGAAACAAAATACAGAGAAAAAAAAAGAGAAAGAGACCCACCAAAAGAGCAGCTAGACATTAAAAAGCCACGTCTTCAGGCTCTTCCTAAATTTAAGCAGATTAGGAATACTGCGTAACACCAGTGGTAGGGAATTCCACAACTGGGGTGCCTTGAAGCCGAAGGAGCGGCCCCCAGTGCGGGCCTTCCGCACACGAGGAACCACGGCAGTAAAAAGAGATTCGGAACGCAGTGAGCGAGCAGGGCGGTAAAAGATCAGCCTGCGCCGTAAATACCCGGCCCCGGAGCCAAACAATGCCTTATGCATCAACGTAAGGGATTTAAACATTATCCGCTTACGGGCAGGCAGCCAATGGAGCTTCTGTAGCAGCCCCGAAGCTCGCGATCGCCTATGCAGGCCAAAAATTGCGCGGGCAGCAGAATTTTGCGCCACCTGTAGACGCTGGACCAGGTAATCAGGAAGGCCAAGAAAGAGGGCATTGGCATAATCCAACCTGGACCCAATAAGCGCCTGCACGGTAATCCGCCTGTGCTCCGCAGAAAGCAATGGAAGAAACTTGCGGAGCATCTTCGAAATACCGGAGCAAGTTCCAACCAGACCAAGTACATGGGCTCTCAATGACAACTTATTATCAAGTTTAACCCCGAGATTTTTGGCGACCAAAGATGACTGTGCCGGAGGGCTCATTTCAGCCGGCCACCATTGCCGCCACTCAGGGTCAGTGACACATCCAAAGAATAGAACCTCCGATTTACTGGAGTTGGCCTTCAAGTTGTTATGCTGGAACCAATCGAATACCATGGCCAAACAGCTCCGAATACTCTCTCCATCAAATGGCTGATCTTTGCCACATGTAAAGAGGAGTTGCGTATCATCGGCGTAGGACACGATCTGGGCCCCGAACGCCTCCACCGCCGCCGCCAGAGGGGACATAAAGATGTTAAACAAGGATGGGCTCAACACAGATCCCTGTGGAACCCCAACCCCCAACGGCGGCATCTCGGCGGAGCTCTGCGAGACCCAGATCGTCTGGCGGCGGCCTTCCAGAAAAGATGTAAACCATTTGAACACCGTCCCCCTAATGCTGATGTCATGGAGCCTGGCGAGAAGCGCCGCATGAGGGACGGTGTCAAAGGCCGCCGACAGGTCCAACATGACTAGCATGGCCTTGCCACCAACATCCAAAGTCTCCCTGATGATCTCCGAGACCTCCAACAACGCCGTTTCCGTACTAAAATTAGGACGGAATCCGTATTGGGAGGGATGGAGCAAATGGTTAGTTTCTAAAAAGCTCGACAAGACGCCATGAACATGTTTCTCGGTGATCTTAGCCAACGCCGGAAGAAGTGAAATTGGCCTGTAATTGGCCATGACCTCGGCATCAAGACCCGGCTTTTTCAAGAGGGGGATGACCATCGCCCTCTTCCAGGTGCAAGGCACCCTCCCCTCCCTCAAGGAGGCGTTGAGGATGGGATTAACCAGAGGATTCACCACCGCCGCCATCCCAGCCAAAAATTTGGCAGGGCAAGGGTCAAGTGGCGAACCTGAATTAAGGCTGGCAAGCAGCACCCGCGACGCCTCGCTCGTGACAGCAGGAAAGTCTGTCAACACTGCGACAGGCGTGGGCGGTAGCTCACATCCTGCCCCGGGGCCGCAACCGCTCTCCTCAACGCTCTCCGAGAAAGAGGCCTGAATCGCCTTGATCTTGTTGGTGAAAAAACTGGCAAGATCACATGCCCACGCCTCCGATGATACTGGCGGGGGTGAATGGGAACTGGGGGTCGTGAACTCCTTCACCACAGTGAAGATCTCCTTACAGGAGTTCGCCGCCGCCTCAATCCTCCTAGCGAGGTATTCTTTCTTGGCCCCAAGGATGTCCCGGTGATAGGCCTTGATAGCCGCCCTATAGGCAAGTTTGGCCTCCCCATTGTACTGAAGGCGCCAGGCCCGCTCAGCAACCTTGCACTGGCTGCGAGCCACCCTCAGCGCCTCTGTGAACCACGGCGCAGATTGCCGTACTACCGTGGACCGAGGGACTACCTGTGGGGCAAGATCGTCCAGCCTTTCGATCAACCACGACTGAAAGGCCTCCGTGTCTCTTTCCAGAACACCCGAGAGCTGGCAAGGATGTTCCACGAGCGCCTGCTCTAGCATATCAGATGTCACTCTATGCAGCGCTCTCGAGGCTGGTCTGGGTAACACGGGAGCAATGTTGTCCGGCCACCCATTCTCCGACACAGAAAACTTGATCAGCCTGTGGTCCGTCCAGAGCACAGGCAAAGTTTCTACATCAGCAATCGGAACTGATGAAAACACTTGATCGAGGGTATGCCCTCTCTCATGCGTAGGACCAGACACATATGGGGCAAGACCCAGTGGAGATGTTATGTCCAACAATTTAATAGTATTCGGGTCGCCTGTCACATCGAGATGGAAGTTGAAGTCGCCAGCCACTACGCAATGCTGAGTGGTCAACGCCAACTCGGAAATGGCTATCTGCAGATCCTCCAGGAAGGAGCCCATAGGGCCTGGCCCCCTATAGACCAGCAGCACCTTAAGTGCTTGGGCCGGGGACAGTCTGAGCGTGACGGCAATGGATTCCGAACTCCCAATGGGATTCGGAGGGAGAACCGAACAGGAGACATTCTTCCTCACCACCACCGCCACTCCGCCTCCCCTACCCTTCTCTCTGTCCTGCCGGAAGATGTTATAAGCCGGAGGAATAGCAGAGAGAATATCCGGGTTCGACGCTTCTCCCAGCCAAGTTTCGGTAAGGAGAAGACACAAAGGGTTTTCCCTCACAAGAAGATCAAATAAGTGCAGAGCGTGACAGCCCAGCGACCTCGTATTCAGCAACAAGCAGAGGTGCTTAGCCCGAGCCTCTGAAGGTCTATGCGCAATGACCGGTGTCCAAGTGGGCAACCAGCCACAGACCGGGCAGCGCCGCTTGCCATTAAAGCGCCCAGGAAAGACCGAGCGACAAGAGCGAGAGTAGGTCTGCATGGCACGCAACGTCGCCGAGGTGTAGGTGATCATCCTCCCTCCTCGACCGGCCGGGCCGCAGTCCACCGCCGCCCCGGCGCCTCCGGAACGCTGACGGGCGCAGACGGGCAGGACTCCGGCACGACTCAGGCTAAGCGAGGGCGTCCACCTGCGCGTACCGCTGCGCGTAGGGGAGCGACTTTAAATAGGCTCTCCAGTGAGCCCTTGGCGCGCGAGTCCGCTCAAAGATGGCGGCCGCCGCCGAATACCAAGCCCCAAACAAAGATGGCGCCCGAAATGGGAACCCAAGACCCGGACCCACCAAAGTAGTGGTGCTTTGGAGGCACAGAGGTGCCCTTTTTACATGCAGTAAGTGGAGCGGGGCGTAAGCTGGAGGCAGCAAGTTTAAAACAGGGGTAAGTTAAACACAAAAGTAAGCCAAAAAGAAAACGAAGGAACGGTTAAAATTTACACAGCGCTAGTCCAGCGCGCTTGCAGCAGTGTGGTAGGTGGTAGAGAATGGTAGAATGACTATGTCACCAGGTTGTTTTGTTAACTGTTGTGGTTCTTTGGATTTTGGGTTGTCCAAGCCAACCCCAGTTGTAGTTTTTTCCATTACCCTCGTACTAGCCTTGTTCGTTTTAGGTTTATCCTTACTGAGTTGAATGTTTCTTTTTGTGTCTTCTATTATTCTTGTTAGTACTGCTGGTATGGCTGATAGCTTGTCCATGATAGGTACATAGATGCAATCAGAGGTTGTTTTTTCGTTTTCTCTTTGTGCTCTGATTATCAAATCATTTAATTGGGCAAGTTTGTTGTCGATTCCCGCCACATTGTTTGCCATCATTTTTAGCAGGTCAATTTGAATGTCCATTTTGTTTGATTGGTACTGTAGGGCTTCTAATGTTAGGGTCGATGTTTGATAGAAAATATCCCAGGGTTTCACTGCGTCGTGTTGTTTGCTTCCTAGTTCTATTATTGGGGCAGTTTCACGCTTGGGTTGATCGTATCCCCTGGCGTGTATAGGTTCTTCCTTGGTGTTGTCATTATTGGTGGTGTTGTCAGTCGTATTAGAGGATAGGTTATTATTTTCCTGAGACCCTTCTGAGTTTTCCCCTAACATCCTAGATTAATTTGTTATTTCCTTGAAGGTATTATTAGTCTTAGCACTCCTCTGGAACTCCCGATGGTAATTGGGGTTTGTTTCAGATTCCTTAGTGGTTATACCCAAACAACTCTTTATCTCAACTTTCACTTCAAAGGGGATCCTTTGTACTGGTTGTTCAATCCTTTCTTGGCTCTCATGGTGGTTGGTTTCCATGGATTGGCTCTCCTGGTGGTTGGTTTCCGTGGATTGTGACATCAACTTGTTTGAGGTTGTGACATCTAAGTTAGACATTTCAGGGGTGTTAGTATCGTTCATCGTTAATAAATTGGAGTTTTGCTTCTCCTTTGGGGGTTCCTGCTGAGTTAGCCATTGCTGTTGGTCTCCATTTTGTATGACTAAGTCAGCAGATTCGTACTTTTTCCAGTTTTGTTCTGTTTGCTCCATTTTTTCTCTTTGCTTGTAGTTTTGTGACAGATTTAGGGTTTCAATAATGGTATTAATAGGTTTCATAGGGGTTTGTAATTTGTCGTTATTTGTTTCTGTTCTCATTGTCATCATACCTCCTGCAGGATCCTTCAAAAATTGAAATTTGTCTGGTATTTTTCCTGCTTTCTCGAACATCCGCGCAATCCGGGATATAAGTGACTGGGTCTGACCAGGTGCGTTAGTTTTTACTTTTTTTGATACAGTAGATTGTTGTAATCTCTTAGCGCGTTTAGTTGCTGTTCCCACCGTCCTTACTTTTCCTGATCTCATGTTGTTGAATGAGCTATAATTGTAGTTTTAATTTAGTTCGTTATATCTGCTAATTTGTTCATTGGAAACACTCCTGCGTCTCCCCTCTTGCACACTCGTGTCTCAAGACTGAAGGTGCCCCAGCCGCTCAATCCGCACAGCACCCCGTGCACTCCCAAGCCTGTCTACTCCTTCTATTACCTCTGGTATGCTGCCGCGTGAACAATTCCACACACGCAGGTAAGTCCGGGCAAAGGAGCAGCTGCCGTCAGGGGGCAACTGCAATGAAGGCGAATTTAGCAGCCGAATTAGTAGTGTAGGGAGACACAGAGCCTGAGGGGTAGATTTGTCCAAAACCCAATACAGGCGTTAGCTCTCATGCAGGCTCGTGCTCCTGCTCGGCTCAGCCCTCGGCTCCTGCTCGGATCCTGCTCGGCTCCTGCTCTACAGCGCCACCTCCAATCCCAGTATTGGATTAACCAGTAACCTTAATGAGTCGGGTTTGGGCAGAGCTAGGTTGATGCCCAGCCGGGACCTTTCCTCGCGGATCTTTTAGGCTAGAGTCCTTAGTTTAAATGACTTCTGGCTCTGGCAGGGGACTTGCAGGAGGTTAGTGATTAGTGGGAGCTGATTGTTGCAGCATCACTTTAAATGATTTTTTACTGTTGGAACGAGCGGAACAGCGCTCTTTGTACAGCGGTTAAGTACCCCCTCCAAAACACGCTGTGCAGAGTTATGCCTCCCTCCTGGCAAGTGGTGTCCAACAATATACAGTGAGCAGCAATGTGGGCAGTCCTGGCAGTATGCGAAGTGGAGACTTGGCTGGCTTTGCTGGGCCCTCACCACTTGCCTCTAGACCTCTGCCCTCATTGCCTCAGTTCTATTCCTGCTAGCAACCTCTCACTGCTGCCTCTCACTGCTGCCAGCTCCGGCAGCCCCCCAAAGCTGCTTGCGCGGTGGACCTGAGCTCACCGTGGGCGCAGCTTCAAATGTGGCACCTACACGGTCAGTAGCAATCTGGCAGGCAGCTATCAGTCGAGTCAATCCCGGGGGAGCAGGTTTGGGCAGGGCAGCGCTGTGAATCTGATGCGGATCGCGGGCTCTCAGACCGACAGGCTCTCTCCGCTACCTGCAGCCGCACATGGCCCCCGACCGAAGGCTCAGCTCCTTGAACCTCTCGAGCCTCTCAACTCCTCCCTCAGGAGCTCCGCACGGCCAGCAGCGGTGTCGGCTGGCAGTACTAGGAGCCAGGCGGTTTTCACTGCGTCGGGATCAGGACGGGGGTCGGGGGTCGAGTCGGGGTCGAGGCTGAGGACTCGTAGCCTCCCGACGTTCTATCCAAAGTTCTTTCCAACGGTCCGCCAACGCTCCGCCACTACAGCGTGCGCGGTCTTCTTCACCTCGACTCTGTTCGACTCTGGGCTCTGGGCTCTGGTGTCTGGTCTGCTGCAAACTCCGGAATCTACGATCCTCTAGCAGTACATATCCTAAAGCCTAACTGACTTCAAGAATACATGTATTCCCATATTTTTAAACACATCAACTAAGGAAATTATTCACCCAGATTAATTTTAAATCAAGCTTGACTCACAGTGTGATTTTAGACACATGACCAGGATGTTACATGTAATCTACCATGTCTGTCTCTGCTTGCACTATGTGTGTCTGTGCTCATACCATCTCACCATCTCTCTGCACCATCTTTACAGATTAAAGAAAAACGTGCAAATATAATTCTTTCTTTCACCCAGACATTCTCTGTGATCCTGGTCAAAATAGTCTGAGAGTTATACTAGAGAAGTAGGTGCATTCTGTTAGTTAGGCCCTTCTGGTCATGTGTGAAGTGGAGTATGTTAAACATAGTTTGTCTCTAGACAGGCTACAAGGACAGTTAACAGAAAGATAGGAGAGAGCGCATGGGAAAGAAAATGGCTGCCAGAAATACAAAATGGCTTCCAGCTCATGCCAACAAATCTGTCTAATATTCGACACATGGGCTGTGTTCTCTGTCTTAAAGAAATGACTATGATAAATTGTTTTAGTAAAATCAGCACTTTTAAAGTTTTTCACCAGGATTTTACATGTAATCTACCATGTCTGTGTCTGCTTGCACTATCTGTGTCTGTGCTCATACCATATCACCGTCTCTACTGGCAAAAAACAGACCATATATAAATAAGCAAGACATAACATTCCTTTTCTATTTCAACAGCTGGGGCAGCTGTGCGCCTAATAAAAGTTATTAACATAACATAACATAACATAAATGGTTTTAGTAAAATGAGCACTTTTAAAGTTTTTTACCAGGATTTTACATGTAATCTTCCATGTCTGTGTCTGCTTGCACTATCTGTGTCTGCGCTGATTCCATCTCACCATTTCTACTGGCAAAAAACAGACCATATATATATGTATATAAGCAAGACATAACATTCCTTTTTCATTTCAACAGCACACCCTGGATCTTTATTTCACAGCATAGAGCCTATTTGGGAACTAAGAGGCCTGACAGACATGCTGCCTAAGATTCTCTAGCAGTACATATCCTAAAGCCTAACTGACTTCAAGAATACATGTATTCCCATATTTTTAAACACATCAATTAAGCAAATTATTCACCCAGATTAATTTAAAATCAAGCTTGACTCACAGTGTGATCTTAGACACATGACAGTATAGCTTGCAAATCAGTAAAATAATTACTATCTGCTCTTAAAACATTTTCTATGGCATTTCTACAGTATACCAAAAATGGTTACAAATTTACAAGGTGACAATCTGAAAATTCTAACATTTGTAAGGAAGAAAAAGATGGAAAAAGTAAAGAGAACGAATACATGAAAAGGAATAACTGAGATGAAGTGAGGAAGTCAAGAAAGAGAGTTGATGGAAAGAAAGTGAGGAAGGAGAATAAGGAAAAAGTACTGAGAGTGAATGAAAATCAGTAACAGTGAGGGATTAGATATCAAGATGAGGGAAGAGGAGTAAGGAAAAAAACATAATAAGAGAAAGAAAAAAGTAGTAAGTGTGAGGAAATCATTTATAGAAAGAGAAAGGAAAGAAAAGGAAGAGTAGTGGAAAGAAAAGAAAAGTGAGAGAGAAAAAATAAGGACAGTGACAGACTGTGAGGGAGTGAAACAGTTATAGTGACTAAGGCATAATAAAAGGAGAAATGCAGTGAAAAAGAGTGAGAGGCTCACCTTTAAAAATGCTTTTGAAGATTTAGAACAGTGACAGTCACAAACCAGATTTTCTTATGCAGAATCTCTGAATAATGCTTCTGTCACTGCAGCCTCAGAATAATGGCACAGATTCCCTCTCATTTCAGACCCATATTCATGTACATAACCAATCAAATTTCTTCCCACACAAATTCAAAATCAAACTAACATTTCAATTGGTTCTACCTTTCAATATTTTCAAAGTCACATAAACTTCAACCATCCCCCTCTGCCCTCTCTGCCTGTTACCATGGTAACACCTCATACTGCACCTGGCTGAAGACATAGGTCAGAAGTTCATATCTCAATGTGGCAAATAAAACCAGCAAGGCTGTTTGACCTTCAAATACACCTGCTTATCCACTGCTTTGTTAGTTTTGATGATTTTCTCTCAACCAATAGCAATTTCCCTTTTAAAAACACATTAGCATGCAACCTAGTTTTCAATCTTGAATTGTAAAAAACAACCAATCATTTCTAGTTTTTCAAGTGCACTGAACCTCATTCACATTTTTTCTAAACTCTCAGCTTCTAACTGCCATTTCACTTACAGAGCCCATCTGAGTACTACTGGATCTGCCTTCAAAATGCTAAAAGTTTGGGTTATAGGACACAGCTATATATACTGGAGTAAAAGGTATGCAGCAAACAGATGCTTTCTCAACCTTGATTTACCAAATGTGGATATTATGTGGATTGGCCAGAGAGGATTAAAATGTCACCAATTGATCCCATTGGTAAAATCCTTTTTACATCTGCCACACCCTGACCTCATTATTGTGCACTGTGGTGGAAATGACCTGGGCACTTTGACTGGTGTAGGTCTGGAAATGCTTTTAAAGGACACCTTTGGGCAATTGATGTCACTTTTTCCACAAACTGCCTTTGTATATTCTAATATATGCCAAAGACAAAAATGGAACTGGTCCAACCAATATTGCCCACAGATTGAGAAAGCAAGGAAACATGTGAATAAGTCTGTTTCTGCTTTCCTCAGAGACCATGGCATGGGTTCTATATACCACAACAACTTGCGTTACAACATGCAAGGCATCTATAGGAGAGATTGTGTACATTTTACAGATGAGGGGAATAGAGTTTTCCTTTTGAATTTACGACTCTGCATCTGTACTTACTTGTAGATACCAAAAACACTTTATAAACACAACAGCTCTTTTTAGAGCCAACCAACATCTAAACTCTCAAACATGTTATTTAACTTTATTTTTTTTCTGTTTGTTTGTCGACGTGCTCGCACGGTGCACGCACCTCGCGGTATTTTTTTCTCGAAAAAATATTTTTGGGGGCCCGTTGAAGTCCTTCAGGAACCCCCTGAGAAATCCTAGAGGGTCAGGGAGTCTCTACCTTGCCCCCTTTCCACGATCTCCACTATAGTTTTTCACACTCTTGTAAATCGAGGTGCGCGACTGGGTGCGCGCACCTCACCACTTTTTAGAAAAAAATAAACGTGTTTTTTGGCCTTGGGGGTCCTTAATGGGCCCCCTGAGAAAACCTAGGGGGTCAGGGAGTCTCTACCTTGCCCTCTTTCCATGATCTCCTCTATAGTTTTTCACACTCTTGTAAATCGAGGTGCGCGACCGAGTGCACGCACCTCGCAACTTTTTAGAAAAAATAAATGTTTTTATTGGCCTTGGGGGTCCTTAATGGACCCCCTGAGAAAACCTAGGGGGTCAGGGAGTCTCTACCTTGCCCCCTTTCCACGATCTGCCCCTTTGTTCTCTACAATATGTTGACTCGCACTGACAAAATGGCGGTCAACACTTCCTGATTCGCTCCGAATCGAATGTTGACAGACGTCAAACAGCAAATCAGAATTCCGCTCACGCACAGGGGTGCGCGCACTGGTGCGCGCACTAGTGCGCGTACCCGTGCGCGCTTATAGATATATAACTGATTTCAACTTTAATTTTCTCAGCAACTACTGGAGGGATTTACACCATTTAAAGAAAAGTGTAATCTGCGAACTGGACTCTACTTTTTTGCCAAATTTCTTATAATTCCATTCAGCCGTTCCCCTATAACAGAGGAGTTTCAAAGGTTTTGTATGAGAGAAATGTTCAGCTTACTATTACGTGTAAATATCAAGGACCCCCTGGGAGGATAGGTACTGCAAGTCCTAGGTCAGGGATTAATAGCATGAAAAGTAACAACCAAGGCACTTGAACCACAGACTATTTCTGTTTCAGTAAAATAAACATAAGGAAAAGAAAGAGTGTGAGTAGGTCTAAATACAATTTTTATTGCTTACCAAGTAGAAAGAATCACAGACAATTACGTAATTCAAATCGTTAAAATTAAAAAAGAAGATATTTCTCATTACATAATCAATAACATTTCAACAGAAAACAATCAATACTCAATTTAAAACAATATTTTATATAAAGTCATATTTAAAAAGTGGCATCAACAAATTAATTCTCTACGTGCTATTCGGCGACCAGCGCCTTCTTCTGGAGTAGCCACGTGTATCCTAAACAATAAAGGAAAAAAGGAAAAAAACAAAATTGAACAAAATACGAAATTTATATAAATTCACAAAAACCAACATAAAAGGAAAAATATTATTAACATATTTGACCTACAAACTCACATCACCTTCTTTATGTTAATCACGTTTACATTTTTCATCTTTGCCCTGAATAAGGGCTTTCATTTCTTTGTGTATTTCCACAGAGCTAGACTCGGGGGCAACAATAGGGAACGCATGGAAAAATAGTGAATGTGGTAACTCAATAACCTAATATTACCGCAATTGATAAAGTGGTACACATAATGTGCAAAGGGGTGGGACACAAATATATATATATATATATATATATATGATAGTCAGAATCATTCATGTTGGTACCATCAGTTCATAAAAATATCCTTACTTATTTGGGAAGTCTAGCAAGAAGAGTAACTCTCAAGTTCTTTCTATATAACACCACTTCTCCTCATGGATGCCTATTGGAATATAACTTGTTTTCTCCAAGCTATGTTTACACACCTGACAAGGGCACCAAGGGGATAAAACAGTATCTACACTATACTTACACAATTTGCAAAGGCACCAAGGAGTAGAGTAATCACCAATAGAGTCTTGTATTTTGTTTAACGATGAAGGGATCTGGATAAAAAACTGAAACAAAGCGCCACAATTCTATTATTATAGACCAGGTGTTACGTGTTACAGCCCTGGTTAATGGTAAAATTGATAATTATTTTTGTTTACCTAATTTCGAAAAAGCCAATATGGCCGTAGTTCATTACTCCACGTTGACGACAAAGGTGCTTTTATTTCTATATGAAAAAGATAGTATAGTCAAGGTATTCATTCATTTCCATGTTTAAACTATGTATGGTGCAGGAGGTTAAAAGAAATACCTTATCAAAAGCCATCCAAAACATATCATGTGTTCCTGTTAGAGAGATGACTCTTAAGCTTCATCTGAAGGATATATTTTAATCTAAAATCAGTCTAGAAGTGAAAAAGACGATATAATTTCCAATTGATTGAATATTATGTAGAATTTATGATAGTCGGAAAAAGTTGTGACTTATTTATTCAAAGACCAGTAACCACATTAATACCTGGGTGATAGAGAATACCGTCGTACTTTATATTCTTTAATGGTGATCACTGTGTATTTTGAGGCCAGTCAGAGTCCTGGAGACAAAAATACACAATGAAGGTATGTATTTTAAGATCAAGTTTCAAGGACATAGAAACTCGCAAAAGAGGGTTTGTTTAGATTGGTACCTGATCTGGTTTGTTGTGTGTAAGCACTCGCTCATCAAATCATTTTTGAAAAAATCTATAAATAAAGAGGTGAAAAGATGCAGGTCATAAACGTCTTTCCTGACATTTACTGGGTGTAAACTAACTCTTAACATACTCAAATAGACATTTAACATACCTCGTGAAGTTTGAATTCTTTCACGAAGGATAATCGGCACGGAAGCCTTCCTGATATGAAGATCTTCCTATTAACAGTACAATGCTGCAGCTAAGAAATAAATCCAAAAAACGAAAGGGTAGATCGTTGTTTAGCATATCACTGTGCCTTCGTAAATTACGGTTTCTGTCGAACAGTCGAAGAGCACTTACCGGGAACCGCTGTATAAAAACTAGAACGATTGGAGAGCGAGGCACGGGGTTCTGTGGCTTCTTGGGATGTTTGCAACAGAATGGCATTTCAACTCGTTATTTATGTTGAACGAACTTGGACTCTAAAGTTCAATTAAGGTGTAAGGGAATTCACCTGGGTTAGAAACTAACGTTATTGAAGAGTAATGGACAGCGTCAAAGGACTGCCACCGCAAGAAAGTAATAAACGACGGACTATCGCATAAATAGTCGGCACAGAGAAAAGACTGTGCCCGGTTTATATAGACAATATCGAAGACATAATTATAATTATGACTCGATAAGCCTAATTTAGCCGAAAAATTCTAATTAATTTATTTTCTTTCATAGGATACCGTATAAATGTCTGGCTGCTTAGTGAAAGACATTATCTGTCGCGCTGGATCGGGTAGGCAGCCGAATAGACCGACAGGAGTTCAGCATATGGGAGTAACAAATATATTTAGAATAAACAAGGAATTAATAAACATTGATTTTTACTAATGCATCGCATCATGGGTAAGGAAAGAGATAAGGGGGAGGGGGGGAAACGATGGGAGGGGGAAAAAATGAAAAAAAAGGGGGGGGGAAAGTTGATGTTCAGCTAACTATAACATGTGTGAAACCTATGGTTTTTTCAATGAATTTGCATGGTTTTTTAAATGCTAATTCCTAACTATAACGTGTGTGAAACCTATGGTTTTTTCAATGAATTTGCATGGTTTTTTAAATGCTAATTCCTAACTATAACGTGTGTGAAACCTATGGTTTTTTCAATGAATTTGCAAGGTTTTTTAAATGCTAATTCCTAACTATACCGTGTGTGAAACCTATGGTTTTTTCAGTGAATTTCAAAGGTTTTGTAAATCATAATTTATAAATATATTAATTATTATGTCTTTCTTTTTATACTAATTTCTTATATTTTTAATATAAATATTTATATTTATTTTTTAGATTATATTTAATATTCTTATTATAAAATAATACCAAAACTAGATTGCAAAGTAATTTTTGGATTAATTGTTGCTTGACTTCGGTTGCAAGCATAACCCAGCTCCAGCAATGCTCTTGGGGCCCTATGCTCACAATGCTGTATCAATCGTTACACCTGCTTCAAGCATGTGCAAGATTTTGACGCAGCATAAGCTCAAATGTGACTGAATGAAATGTTATACATTTCACTCAGTCACTTTTAGGAGGCATTGCTGCACCCCCTTCTGCACAGGAAAGCCTCTTCTGGCGCAGGCCTTTACAATGTAATGCACCCTCCAGATGCGTCACATTGTTAATAGCACACACCATGGCACATCTTTTGCACCACCACTGTGTCACAAAAGTGACGCAACGGCTGTGTAAAAGAGGCACAAGGGGATTGTAAATCCGCCCCTTAACACATACAAATTCACCCAGGCAGTTTCACCAGCAGCGCAAATTGAAGCATAGACTTGTAACATATTTATGTACATATGTTACATTCAAGTGCTTCAGACATACTACAGTATACTATAGGTAAACACCTTATAGATTTATGCTGTAGCACTTACTTATGGTTCTGCACTTTCACATTCTCCATACACTAGTAATATATTCATTCATGGGCCCGAAATACCTCAACAGCCGCCTCACCTTCTATACACCCATCCACCAGCTTCGATCCGCCAGCCTTGCCCTCGCCTCCATCCCACGAATTCGCAAATCCACGGTTGGAGGAAGATCCTTCTCCTACCTGGCGACCAAGACATGGAACTCCCTCCCCACTCACCTACGGCTGACCCTGGACCACCTCTCCTTCAGGAAACAACTCAAGACCTAGCTGTTCGAGCAGTACCGACTCCCCCCCCCTCAGTGCCTTGAGACCCTTACGGGTGAGTAGCGCGCTCTACAAATTTTGTTGATTGATTGATTGATTCATTCATTTATGAACTACACATTCATTCTGACAAACTTTTACACACTAACATAGTAATATAGTTCTTTCTTTGACAAGTGAAGTTTTTTGTTGTTGTTTTTTTAGTTTTGTATTTTTTTTGTGTTTTCTCAACACATTCCAAGCGGAAGAAAAGAATGAAAAAAAAAAACAGCTAATGTCGAGGACACCAATGATCCTGCGTTTTATCAGGTCCATAGACTGTTCCCCATAACACAAAAGTTTATCGCAATAAATACATACAATTTTAACTTTAGCAAAGTCAGAATCAATTTGTGGGTGTGGACTGCTTCCTGAAAATGCTGCTGCAGCAGTTGATGTGCTTGGTGCAGCAGCAGGTGGGTTCTCGTGCAACTTGAGCCTTACAGCTCGAACAAAGTTGTTGGGGTGCAAGTTCTTCACGTGTCGCACCATATTTGCTGTGCCAAAGGAGTATTTTTTACATGGATCATCCCTTGAAAGAGTTTTTGGGCAAATTTTACAGGTTACTTTTAGAGCATTAACCTTTTTTTGACCTTCTGGAAAAGTAAAAAAATTCCAAATTAGGGCTTCCTTCCTCTTTTTTGGAGGATCTTCAGGAATGAAATCTCCCTCCGAAGAACTGCTGGAAAATGAGTCCATTGCTCTTATTATGGTGATCTTCCTTCTATTTGAGAAGATTCTTAGAAGAAATACTTCTTCTTAGAAAGTGAAAGTCGAATAATTATAATGGGACGGAACTTTCAACAGTCGCAATAGGAAAAGTTACGAACCAATCAAATCTCTACTTTTAAAGTCACATGGCTTTGCGTACGCTAATGATGCGCTTGCGCAGCTCTTTCGATACGAGTACGCATGATGTTCTACCGAGATTTGTGTAATTGTTTTTAAAAGTAATATATGATTGTTAAAAGTATTAAAAAAAATTCATAGTCATCCCAAATGTCTGCCCTTAGTATCTACATTAAATACATAAATAAATGTTTTAACCCAAGTAGAAACATTGCCGCCTTTCGCGTACAGAACGCCGTACATGACATCACACGGAAGCTTTAATGCGACGCATAACGTCAAAGCATATTCGTACCGTATGTGCGGGTACGTGCTGAGTATGATTAGCAGTACAAAGTATGGTGCGATCACCCTCTCAGTGACAAATCAGAGCTCAGGGCGTGCTAAGGAGATTGATTAGAAGTGGTCACTCATTGCAGATCTGATTCTGGGCCTGCCTCTGCGCACATTATAACACCACCCCCATCTCTCTCTGTTGTTAATTGTTCGGGCACACACTCACACTTGCACATGCGCGGTGCACGCCCGCCCACACTCCCCACATGCCAAAACCTAGCATTATTGCTATCACTAAGCCTGGAAACCAATACATTAGCCAATGGGATGTCCGCCAAGGCCATCATTCTTATAGACCGCGAAACCGCTACTAATTATGGCCCTGGGCTTAGTTTGGTCAACCCCCGGGGTTCCCATATAATGCGGGCACTGACGTGAGCTCGCTCTCTCTTGCCTGCCTGTGCTGCGGTGACAAACAGAGTGTTGTCATCGATTTTACTATGAACTGATTGCTCGAGCGGAGGAGGACTCCTGACACTCGACGTGGTGTCACTGCTGCTGCCGCCCAGCCAAAATACCATAGGCGCGGAGGCGGCGGCGCCCGCACCCAAAACACCCCAGACTCAGCAAAACCGCAGCCTTTCAAGACACGACAAAACACGACAGAAGCAAAGGTAAGGGAAGCCGTCTAAACATCAGTCTCCGCTGTAAATTGTATATGCATGATGCTATTTTTTTCTCCATCATATGGCTTTCCTACCCCTCAATGGTTTTAAATTATATGCACATAGTATAAATGTTTCTTTCTGCGTCACGATGTTGTATCCACTTTCAGCAAGGCCTAGTCATGCCGCTAAAACCCGTGAATCTTAAAATAAAAGTTGGCACAGAAACTGGAATAGAAAAGACAAAGTTTATTAAGACCCCATGGGGTGGAACTACATTCAGACAATACCCTTCGGAAATGCATGAAGTAGCACACTAAACGTTTACCGTCTTGTTTTCGTCTGTCAGATTCCTTCTGACAGTGGTGAGTTTTTGGATACCGAGGCAGTAGCCTCATTACTCCACATTCATTTTGAATTTTTTAGTCGCTGTTCAGGCTGTCTTATTGATGTGTGACGCTTTGTTACAGTTGAGGTTGTATCACAGGTTCAGCTCAGTGATAGGCCGCGGGTAGCGGTCAATTGAGTTTGCAGAGTTGTCAGCATGTTTCCTCAAAGAGTCTCATCTTTGTCTATCTAGTACCTTCCGATAGTGTTCAGTTTTGCGTGCCTGCCGAGGCGATTATGCCATCAGGCAGTGATGAGTTTTGCGTACCTGCCGGGCGTTTGACATCAGGCACTGATGAGGTTTGGATGCTGCGTTGCTGTTTTAGTTTCACAAGGTTAGCACTTCGATGGGCCATGGCTAGCGGTCAAATGGGTTTGTAGAGATGTCTGCGAGTTTCCAGATCAGTGGGTTTTCTTTTTGATCCAATCCTTTGTAGAATGCCCTGTTGAGTTTGAGGAAATGGTCGTACAACATCTCAATGCCTAGGTCTCTGTGGAGGTCTGCTGTTCGTATGATAATAGGAGCACCTGCTGCAATCTGTAGGGCCTTGCTCTGTAGTTTCTGTAGGTCTTTCCGCAGATGCGGGCGGCACCACTCCAAACTGGTGAAGCGTATGTCATAGTTGGTCGAATTATTGCGGTGATTGCTCGCACCTTGCTCTGTATGGGCATCGACTTGGTCTTCAGGAGTGGGTATAATGCAGCCAGTTTGGCTGCTGCTTTCTGGCAGGTCTTCTCTATGTGGTTTCTCCAGCTGAGTTTAAAGTCCAGAGTCACCCCCAGGTAGGAAGACACATGGTACTTTTTATACCCTCACAGGGGTTTCGGAAAATAGGCGGCACAAACAGAAGATGAATTCATGTACATATAAGGGTATTTTACGAAGCACATTCAAAAAGTGGAAGGAGCTGACGATTTAATCAGTTTGGAGTAAATGCATCTCAACAATGGTTTATCAGAAACAGATGAGGCTCGATAGAGCATGCGCATATTTGATAGAAAGCTAAAAATAACTTGTTGCTAAGCAGAGTACGTGAGCAAGTAATCAGAGAGGTAGGACAAAGCACATGGCGAGCACGAAGCAATGGAAGGCATACAAAATGGTGGATACTAATACAAAATGGCCTCTGAAAATGGGCAACATAACATTGAAAGGTGCATTAGCTTCACGAATGCTAACCTAATCGTTGTCAATTTACTACAACGAGGTCCTCCAGACCTCTATTTTTTAAATATTCTCCGTGCATAAATTTAGCATTATTATTTTTGAACTGTCACGTGCTTTAGCCTGTATTCATATAAATTGTGCGTTCATAATAGTATTTTTTTTTAATCCATCACGTGGCCCTCCCAGCTGTTTTGCTTTATCTTTGTGAAATATATGCTTTTTAGTTCATCGTATTTGCCCCCTCCTAATTCTAACATTAGTTTTAATATTTATTGCTGCGTCACGTGACACTCCCAAGCCTGTATGCTTTTAAATGATGCGTACATGGTTGTAATAGTTATTGCTGCATCATATGGCCCTCTCAGACCACTATTTGAATTAATGTTTAAGAGTAGAATCGAGTAACGTTTAGAAGACTATGACAAATGTAAGATGTTTTAAAAACTTTTTCAAAGGAAGATTGTTTATTTTGAAAATATATTCATTAATATTCACTTTTTCGAATACTTGTAAGTCTAAACGAATGTAATTGGGTTGTAATGTAAAGCTATTAATGATTGCATTTTAACTCTGCAGGTACCTTTTGAGAAAATGGACATTCTTCTTAGTCCGAGAAATACTGCCTCTCATTGGATACTTCTGGTAAGTGCAAGTTTTTCAACATTTATTAGTCCGTTTTCAAAGTTATTCTTGGAAAATATAACTGGTTGTAATAGTTTAAACTATCTAAATTTTTATATCAAATAATTTAAAGGGTAATCTTTTTAAATAATTTTGTAATGTATCTAATCTAGCCATCTGTACCGTAAATTGTAAACTCTCCATACTAAAAATCATATTTCTATAATATTTTCTATACACTTCCAAACCTTTAACAAAGACAATCGGTCATGATTCACGGAGTAACAAAATTCAGACATATCAAGAGTTTTTATTAAATAGAAGATAACTTTTTCCTACAAAAAATGTTCCTTATCTCTTTATTATAGCCTTATAGCACGCCGTAGAGGGCTATACCGGCTATTAGAACTATGAAATACTGGTGTAAAAATATCATTCATTCTATTGTCAGATATCTACCTTGGTGACAGTGGAATTACCACTACTTTTTAGACTACCATTGAACAATATTGTGTAGAGGAGCGGTGTTGCTTCTTAACCTTCAAAGAGGAAGATTTAAATGTATATTTCAACAGGTAAACAAAATAATTGCTCAATTTCAAAAAGAAAATTAAGTAGGAATGTTAGAGGAACTCTGGTCCAACTCTAAAAGGATTGTGCAAATCGTAACAGGTGAAAAAAAGTGTGTCTCAACATTACTTTTTAAGATAATTTGGACACTAGACTAGACTGCAGGAGTGTGCAAATATCTAATTAGATATTTTGCATATGATCATATGTTACTTAAAAACATACTTATGCACTTTTTATGCTGGACAGTGTTACTTCTAAACACCCTTTCACTGCTTTCCTCCAAACCTTCAAAAACAATGTCATTGATTTACATGCATAGTCTTTCAGGTCTGTATATCTGTAATGTAAAACAATCGTACTTGTTTTTCTTTTGTCACTGACATATATAAACTCATTAGTCACTCCTATGTCAAGCTTTTACAATCCTGAATACTAAGTTTTTTGTGAAAGGATGCCCATGCATAACAATGCTAAGTTTTCTTTAGCTGCATGCACACATGTAGTGTAACCTGTCAAACACTTTAAAATGCTACCTTCCACTAGTTCTAAAGGCAGATGTAGAATTCAACCGTTCTTCACAAAATAGAATTGGACGTCACTAAGTACAAAGTGATTCTGTATTATGAAAGCTCTAATGTGTCCCTTAAAGATTCCACCAAAGTCCAGACACATACTAACTGAAACACACCAACCATTCGTAACCTGTTAAATTTACCAAACAACTCTTTCAAGATGTGATCAATCCAAAAATCCTCTTTTGGCACAGCAAATATAGTGCAACACTTAAACAACTTGCACCCCAACAACTTTGCTTCACTGCAACACAGAGATAGCAGAACAACCCACTTGCTGCTGCATCAAGCACATTAACTACTGCAACAGCATCTTCAGCAAACAGTCCATACTCACATATTGATCTTCAATTTGGTAGACTTAAAATTTCTATGCATTTATTGAGAATAACTTTTGTGTTACACGAAACAGTCTATCAACCTCATCAAAAACAACAAACAGAAGCGTCACTGTCCTTAACATTAGTTATTAGACATTTATCAAAAGTTTTTGTTGTAAAAACTACCCCGTCGAAAGGCAGTGGAAAATTTGCACACTTGCTGCCTTTCTTGGCTGGAGTTATGAATTATTCTAAAATTAATTCAAATTCAAAATGCAGACCCTTTATTCAGCCTAATTTTATCACCCAGGCTTCATAATATGGCCCAGAGTGCGTAGTGTACAGCAGCTTCTCTGTAAAATCTACAATTACCTCCGAGCAGTGACAACAGATAGGTTACAACAGTCTGACAAACAGATCCACAACCTTATTACGCCACTTTTGAGACACTTTAAACATGGGTTAAGTGATGCAAGGAGCTTGTAAATCTACATCTGACTTTTCAAGAAAAAATCTCAACTCCAGACTCTGCGACACAGTTTTAATGTTGTTTTCTCTCTCTTTCTCTCTCTCACTCTCTGTGACATCATTTCTCTTTCTCTCTTAAACTTATAGACACTGTCTGCTTGGACGTGTAGAAGAATTGGTGAAAAGAAGTTTTGAATCCAACTGGCTGAAGTGTTTGGCCGCAGGGTTTATACAACGGTAAGCACAGAGACCTAAATCTACAAAGCCTTCATAGCAATGCATTAGAAATAAGTCGGCGTAGCCATATTTACAATCCTGTTATGCCACTTTTGCGTCAGTAACGCAGTAGATACTTCCATATAGACACCACTTGAACACGGCACTATAACAAGTGAAATGTATCAGGTACACTGCACTCGTAAAACTGTAGTGTTACCTTTATTTGTGAAAGGAGAGAGTGCGTAGTGTACAGCAGTTTCTCTGTAAAATCTATAATTACCTCCGAACAGTGACAACAGACATGTTACAAAATCTGACAAACAGATCCACAACCCTATTACGCCACTTTTGAGTCACTTTTAACATGGGTAAAGAAAGTGACGCAAGGAGCTTGTAAATCTACGTCTGACTTTTCAAGAAAAAAACTAAACTCCAGACTCTGCGACACAGTTTTAATGTTGTTTTCTCTCTCTTTCTCTCTCACTCTCTGTGACATCATTTCTCTTTCTCTCTTAAACTTATAGACACTGCTGTATGCTTGGACGTGTAGAGCAATTGCTGAAAAGAAGTTGTGAATTCAACTGGCTGAAGTGTTTGTCCACAGTGTTTATACAACGGTAAGCACAGCAGCCTACATATACAATGCCTTCATAGCAATGCATTAGAAATAAGACAGCATATTTAAAATCCCGTTATGCCACTTTTGCGTCAGTAACGCCGTAGGCATTTCCATATAGACACCACTTGAACGCGGCACTATAACAAGTGAAATATACCAGGTAGATTGCACTCGTAAAACTGTAGTGTTACCTTTATTTGTGAAAGCAGAGAGGGACATATTATCAAGCCGGGGTGATAAAATTATCGCCACTTTATCGGCAGGAAACTGCCACTAAAGTGGCGATAATGGGCTTGATAATATGCTCTATGGAATTCCAATCGAAGCTCATGTTAGATGTGAAGGACATCTAACATGAGCTTCAATTGGAATTCCATAGAGCATATTATCAAGCCCATTATCGCCACTTTAGCGGCAGTTTCCTGCCGATAAAGTGACGATAATTTTATCGGCCCAGGCTTGATAATATACCCCAGAGTGCATAGAGTACAGCAGCTTCTCTGTAAAATCTATAATTACCTCCGAGCAGTGACAACATTTAGGTTACAACAGTCTGACAAACAGATCCACAACCTTATTAATCCACTTTTGAGTCACTTTTAACATGGGTAAAGTGACGCAAGAAGCTTGTAAATCTATGTCTGACTTTTCAAGAAAAAATCTCAACTCCAGACTCTGCAAAACAGTTTTAATATTGTTTTCTCTCTCTTTCTCTCTCTCACTCTCTGTGACATCATTTCTCTTTCTCTCTTAAACTTATAGACACTTCTGTCTGCTTGGACGTGTAGAAGAATTGTTGAAAATAAGTTGTGAATTCAACTGCCTGAAGTGTTTGGCCCAAAGGTTTATACAACGGTAAGCACAGAGGCCTAGATCTACAAAGCCTTCATAGCAATGCATTAGAAATAAGTCGGCATAACGGGCGTCAGTAACGCAGTAGGCACTTCCATATTGACACCATTTGAACGCGGCACTATAACAGAACTGAAATGTACGAGGCACACTGCACACGTAAAACCGTAGAGTTACCAAAACTTGTAATGCTTCAGCTCATTTACTCACATCTACATAATTCTAAACTCTAATTTTCTTTTTTGTTTTGCAGATTACCAATCGGACATCTTTTGGAGTCCGTTTAACAATTTGTTTATAATATTGTTTGTTGTTAAAGTTATTTTTCTAGTTGCTTCTAATATAGTTATAATTGAGTTTCGTTTACATTTATTGTTTTAATAAAAGTTAATTAAAAAAACTACATACTTCTTTTATTTTGTGGGGGAGGGGTATGACGGTCCACAATAAAAATAATGTTGAAATACTATAGTAAGATATTCAAGACTAGGATTGAAAACTACTGAGTTCTAAGTAACAGATATAATAAAAATAACAGTGAAAAACTACTAAAATGGCGGTGGACGGAGTACGTAATCAACGTTTGGCGCCTCGGCACTACCTTTCAAATAAATATAGAAAAAATATGATTATTAATATATTGCAAAAGTGCAGCAGTGGATGACACACACGACCCGGGAAAAGAAAGCGACAAATTTACTACCTGAAATAAAGAAAGGTTTGCTTGTTGAACTTGAAGAAAAAGAAAAAACGTGGGCTTCGAAACGAGGCTGCGCATGCGTAGAGAGTACAACTGCTACACAAAAAAAAAGGAAAGTTTTACATACTATCATAGAATTGAAGGGGCATATTATCAACAAAAGGCGATACATTATCGCCGCTTTTATCGGCAGGAAACTGCTGATAAAGCGGCGATAATGGGCTTGATAGTAGGCCCTTGTAAATTCCCATAGCAGCCCCGGTTCTGATGTTAACCTGGGCTGCCATGGGAATTCACAAGGGCATATTATCAAGCCCATTATCGCCCCTTTAACTGCAGTTTCCTGCTGATAAAAGCGGCGATAATGTATCGCCTTTTGTTGATAATATGGTCCATTGCTCTTTTTTTGACCAGTAAACTTAGGTGCATATTACTAAGGACCGGTGTTAAAATTATCACCGTTTCATTGGCAGGAAACTGCCGATAAAACAGCGATAATGAGCTCGATAATATTATGGCCTTGTTATTTCCAATAGAAGCCCATGTTAACATCAGAACATAGGCTTCTATTGGAATTACCAAGGACGTATTATCAAGCCCACCCTCCCAACATTAATAAAAACCCATAGGCCCTTGTAAATTCCCATAGCAGCCCAGGTTCTGATGTTAACCTGGGCTGCTATGGGAATTCACAAGGGCATATTATCAAGTCCATTATCGCCGCTTTATCTGCAGTTTCCTGCCGATAAAAGCGGCGATAATGTATTGCCTTTTGTTGATAATATGGCCCATTGCTCTTTTTTTGATCAGTAAACTTAGGTGCATATTATCAAGGACCGGTGTTAAAATTATCCCCATTTTATTGGCACGAAACTGCTGATAAAACAGCGATAATGAGCTTGATAATACAGCCTTGTTATTTCCCATAGAAGCCCATGTTAACACCAGAACATAGGCTTCTATGGGTTAACAAGGATGCATTATCAAGTCCACCCTCCCAACATTAATTAAAAAAAAACAGACAATGCAGGTACCCAGAGCTGGAAGGTCATTTTACATATTACTACTCCAGAAAGGTGGCATTCCCCGCGACGTGTACCGGGAGAAAGAGAAGGAGAGCTCAAAACATTTTTTTTTTTTTTTAAAAAGACCCGAGGGGTGCCGCTCCCCCAGACTGCGGGGAGTAGGACCGTAACCCCCCGCATACTTCAAAATAAAACCAGAGGAGTGCCATTCCCCAGTGCTCGGGGCACCTTACAAGCCCCCATTATGCAAAAAGATTGCCCCCGTAAGTCGCCCCCCCGGGACCTAATGAATAAAACGGACTTCTATTTTTTTTTCACCTTTTCCACCGCGTACAAGTACTGCACGTGTACCCCGTCATTTTTTATTTAAAAAAAAATTGATCCTAAATATCCATGTACCACCCCCTGACCAAGACTATAGGGTCAGAACGTTTCTACCCTGCCCCCTTTCCTTATTTCTCAACTTTGTGTTACTATTTTCTTGTGACTCAGCTCTCCCGACAAACAAGATGGCTGCCAACACTTACTGGTTTGGAGTATTGTTAGCCAATCAGCATGCAGCTCCTGCTCGTAATTCTATGTATTTCCGTACGCGTACGCCGCGATTTTCTTTATTAAAACAAATAGAGCCTAAACATCCATGTACGACCCCCTGAACAAGCCTAGAGGGTCAGATTGTTTCTAGCCTGCCCCCTTCCCTTATTTCTCAACTTTGTTTTACTGTTTTCTTGTGACTCGGTTCTAGCGAGGAACAAGATGGCCACCAACACTTCCTGGTTTGGAGTATTGACAACTAATCAGCATGCAGCTGTTGCTTGTAATTGTACCTATTTCCATAAGCGTACGCGACGATTTTCCTTAAAAAAAAATAAAAATAGACCCTAAACATCCATGTACGACACCCTGAGCAAGCCTAGAGGGTCAGAATGTTTCTAACACCCTGTTAAGTTAGCATGGGTTTATTAGAAGCTTACACACTATTTTTGCTTTCCTGCTCTGCTTTGCACACGACACATACTTGTGATATTGTTTAGAGAAGGCTGAGTATTTTGCTTTATATGAGAATAATTTGGTATGCTAGATTTGTAAACTGCCTCACTAGTTTTGTGTGTATAGTGGGAGCATGGAACATCAAGGTTACCCTGAATACTGTGTCTGTTATTCAGAATGATCCTCGCATGTTCGAGATATAACACGTATGCAGCTGTGGCCACCTCTGATACTTGCGCATGTCATAATCCATTGTGGAGGCAAAGTTGCACACAGTTGGAGAACATTGGTATCTTGACAGTTTGTGGAGCACTAAATGTGATCCACTACTGCTGAGTACCAGAGGTATGGGTCTGTACATGTAATCCTATGAGACTTTCTGTAGTTATAAACTAATCTGCTAGGTAGGGAGGGTGAAATGTAGGTATATTTTAAATTTGTTTACCTTTAGCATTATAGGATGCTTTTTCTGTTTGTATTTCATAGAATAGTAACAATGCTGACAACCTTGTTTCTGATAATGTTTGGTTGTATTTTCTAAGGTACTGTGCATGAGATTATGGATTTAGAAATAAACATTTCAAAGCTGCATGTGTCTTTATTTACATCTTGTATTGGACTGGTGTAAGACTATATCGCATGTTCTTGGTTGACTAGTCATTGGCGTTTTTGCTCTAGGGCGAAGAACCAATGAGTCACTGATTGCTAGTGTGGTAGAGGGTTTGTGTAGTAAGGTGGGTTTTGGTACACCGTAATTCACTGAGGTCCTAAGTCTTTGTGCACAGTTCTGTGTATGAGCAGAATTCCTGGAACAGTAGTTACAACAAAAAGGCTCGATAAAGGGCTTGCACTTTGAATATGAATATAAAATAGAAGAACAGTTGATAATCACTGCTAAGGAATGCAGCAATTAGATGTGTGTATGTGTAGATGATGTGTAGATTGAGTGGAAGATGAAAAAAGTGAAAAATAAGAAAGGTTGGAGAGACGCAAACTACCCACTGCATTGTCAGTGAAGTGGATCTTTGGATTTCCAGGTCATTACACAGATAGGGTGTTGGATTCCGCAGTTGGAGCAAGAGAAACTAGTTCAACAACTAAGGAAGAAAGCTAGTGCATAAAGTACACACAGTTGGGCAGATTTACAAGGTCGTTGGAAAAATGATGCAAAAGTGGCGCAAGGGGCTTGTAAACCTGCCGCAGTGTGTGGTAGAAAAGACGCAAGAAATGACAAATTACCCACTGCTATTCACGGGTAGTAGTTACCAAGAAGGCTGAATAAAGGGCCTTCACTTTGAATTTGAATTAAAGAAGAATAATTGATAAGCTTAGGTAAGAATGGTAGCAAGTAGGTGTGTGTATTTGTGGTTGTTGTGTTGATTGAGTGGAAGATGACTAAGGTGAAAAATTAGAGAGGTTGCAGAGATGCAAACTTTCCATTTCTTTGTAAAGGAAGTGGGTGTTTAATTTTCCAGTGCATATATATATATATTCACTGAAAAAACCATAGGTTTCAGGCACGTTATAGTTAGGAATTAGCATTTAAAAAACCTGAGAAATTCACTGAAAAAACCATAGGTTTCAGCCACGTTATAGTTAGGAATTAGCATTTAAAAAACCTTAGAAATTCACTGAAAAAACCATAGGTATCACCCATGTTATAGTTAGCTGGACATTTCTCTCATACAAAACCATTGAAATTCCCCCGTTATAGTTAGTTCAGCTAACTATAACTCGCGCGCCCGCAATGCACTGCTGATAACGTCACATATTACATCACTCATCACATGGTCAGTGACATCACTGATGACATCTTAAATGACATCACTGATGACATCACTGATGACATCACTGATGACATCTCAAATGACATCACTGGTGACATCACTGATGAAATCATCCATGTGAAAGAGTGGCAGACCTCCTCTCACCCTAATATAACGTATAATACACACATTCAAAAATAGATACTAACATTTTCAAAAAAATGGAGATAGCAATACCAGTTACAACAACCTATTCAGTAATTCCAACATCTACCTACACATCCACTCATCCACCAACAGTTCTATATAGTCACTTAAACATGTATTCACTCAACATATGTACTCATACACCTATACATCCTGTTACACACCGATTCTCATCCATAGAGTTACTCACACAAATACTCACACATGCAAATAAACTATCAAACATCCATTTGTTTGCATATATAGCTATACACACACCACTACACTTACTTTTACAGAAACGTACACATACTTACTCTCTTAAACAATCAGTTATAGAAACACATACCTATTTATACAGGAACTTTTTCAATCTGTCACTGTCATATATCCTTACATATATACATCAATACTCACATATACTAGTTTAAAACATATGTACTTACTCATAAAGACACTATTGAGGCAGTCATTCACTCACTAGCATACCCATACACACATTCATCCCCCCGTACAGTCCTGCACACATGCTGTCTTCAAAACACATACAAACAGTGAGTCAGTCATTCATGCATCTGTGCCCTAAGTAATACCCGCCACCAAACCATACAGACACTCATTCTGATACTCAAAAACCAACTAATAACACATATAGACACTCGTGTAGCTACTCACCAACCCATGCAGCCACTTCTACACAAAGTGAGACACTGATACACATATTTATATATTTAAACATTACTCGCTAATACATGTATTCACTAAGATACACTTAATAAGTCAGTTATACAATGAAATTTACAAAAAAAACATCCATTTAGACACTTATTTACCCATTTATTCTTCCATCGACCTCTAGATATACATATATACAAATATTTATTTTTCAGATAGACACACATTCAGTGGATGATGTCATCAGTGATGTCACTGACCATGTGTTGAGTGATGTAATATGTGACGTCATCATCAGTGCATTGCGGGCGCGCAAGTTATAGTTAGCTGAACTAACTATAACGGGGGAATTTCAATGGTTTTGTATGAGAGAAATGTCCAGCTAACTATAAAATGGGTGAAACCTATGTTTTTTTCAGTGAATCTATATATATATATATATATATATATATATATATTACCTACTGGCGGGCGCCAGTAGATTGTTACAGTTAAGACCTAGTTTCCAGGAAAAGCGTTTTTTGATTTGCCAATATCGTTGGCACTGTTTGACGAATCTTTGAGAAATTTTCAAAACTAATGGGCCGCTCCGGTCAGCTCCTGTCTTTAATGTTTCGGTGTGCTTTGTCAAGCAAGGGTTGAGAAAAAAGGGGGTCTCAAAACGCATTCTCTCCATGTTCATTTCCATAGGAACTTTAGACACAGTTACAGTACGAACTGCTTAACGGAATTACACCGAATTTGGCAAAAAGGTAGGCCTTGGTCTAGAAAGCCACCTTTTTTTAAAGGGTGTAAATCTGTTCAGTAGTTCCTGAGAAATACATAAAGACAAATATCGATATCTGAGCGCCGAGGAGGAGTTGCGACTCCTACCGACCACGAGCTGACTTGTGATTGGCTGCCAACACTCCAAACCAGGAAGTGTTGGCAGCCATCTTGTGACTCGGTAACTGAGTCACAAGAAAATAGAGTAAAAAAGGTTGAAAAGCAAGAAAAGGGGGCAGGGTAGAAACACACTGACCCCCTAGGTCTGCTCAGGGGGTCCCACAGGGACCCCAAGTCCCCATAAAATGCACTTTGTTAAATACTGTGCTTCGTTTGTTAAAAAGCCCCGAGTGGTCCTGGGGCAATTCTAAATTAAGGTGTGGGGGCTTGTGGGGGCCCACACAGCCCCAGGGACAGCCATCCCCCGGGGCTTCATAATTTCTGTGCGGGGGAATGTGGCCCCCTTAGCCCCGGGGGCCGCCACCTCCCCAGGGCTTTAATTAAATAAATGGGGGCCTTGCAGGCCCCCAAAGCCCCAGGGACTGCCACCTCTCTGGGGCTTTGTTGAAATTGGGTGGGGGGCCTTGTGGGCCCCCACAAGACCCAGGACCGTCACCTCCCTGGGGCATTTAATTATTTGGGGGGCCTCGTGCCCCCCCGCAGCCCTGGGCACCACCATCTCCCAGGGGCTACATGCAAAATAAAAATTTGGGGGCTCGAGCCTCTCACTGCCCCAGGGACCACCATCTCCCTGGACACTGTTTATTTAAATCTGGGGGTCCATTACAGACCCCCAACCCTGGGGACCGCTACCTCCCTGGGGGTTTAAACACATGGGAGGGGCGCTGTACGGCCCTTCTCTTGGAGCCCTCGATGCCCTGGGGACCGCCACCCTCCAGGGCCGGCTCCTGCCATGTTACAAGGTGCCCACCCCGGGACATTGCCATTTGCTATGGCAGGGCGGAGGCACGGCTCCCTCCCTGCCATAGCAAACTCTGCTCTCGCTTCCAAAAACCAAAGCAGAATTTCTTTTGCACAAGGGGATCTGTATGTCAGCAGCTCCCCTTGTGCAAAAGCAATTTGAGCTCCTGCAGGAGGCAGAGATCTGGCGGGACCATGGGGGCATTGGGGCTCCCCCCACAGTCCCCAATGGAGAGGCCAGGCCCCGGGGGATGGGGACCCCGCAGCCATAATTGGTCTAAGGAGGGGAGCCACACGGCCCCTTCCAAAAAAAAAGAAGGTTGGCCAGGCCCCAGGGTTTGGGGTCCACGGGCCATAATTGGCCTCTGGAGGGGGTCACGAGGTCCCCCTCCCCCAAAAATGTATTTAAAAAACAAGGCTGCCAGGCCCTGGGGATGGGGTCCCTGGGGCCAAAAGTGGTCGAGGGAAGGGCCACCTCTCTGGGGCATTTAATTATTGGGGGGCCTCATTGGGCCCCCCCAAGCCCCGGGGACCACTACCTCACCGGGGCTACCCGATTTAAATGTGGGGGCTATGCGGCTCCCACAAAGTCCCAGGGACCGCCACCTCCCCGGGGAAGCATTTCAAAATTAAAGTGTGGGGGTGCTCAAGCCCTCCACACTGCCCCATGGACCACCACTTCGCTGGGGCACTGTTTGTTTGAATTCAGGGTCTGTTATGGATCCCTGGGGACCACCACCCCCGGAGCTTTAAACACATGAGAGGGGCACCACACGGCCCCCCTCCTGGAGCCCTCGATGGCCCACCCCCCAGGGCCAGCTCCTGCAATGTTCTGAGGACTTCAGGACACAAGTGGACTTCATCCCCCGAGCAGCAGTGCACAAGGAGGTGCGTTTGCAGAGTTGTGTAAAAAGGGTGTGTGGCCTCAGACCACCTCTCTGCAAACCAACTATCTGGCGCTAACTGGAGGTACCTGATGGGCAAGTTGGCCCCCAGGGACCCTCAGTATTCATGAGGACTTAATTTCCCAACTTACAACGTGCCAGGGAGTGCATTTGCAGAGTGGTGGGGAAAGGGGGCATGGCCTTTGTCCACCTCTCAGCAATCCCACTGTGTGGGGCTTACTGGAGGTAAGAGGTAGGGTAGTTGGCCCCTAAAGGACCCCAGCAGCGAAGGGGACTTCAATCTCCATCCAAGAGCGTGCCAGGAAGCGCGTTTGCTTAGTGGTGGGCAAAGGGGGCGTGGCCTGGTATGAGAACTTAGCAATCCTGCTGCGTGGGACTTACTGGAGGTAATAGGAGGGGTAGTTGGCCCCCAAGGTTGTCCTTGAGGGCCAACTACCCCTCTTGTTACCTCCAGTAAGTTCCACACAGTGGGAGTGCTAAGATGTCTTCGGAGGGCATGCCCCCCTTTCTCCACCACTCTGCAAACGCACCTCCTGGTAGACTACAGGATGGAGATGGAGCCTAATTTACTCCTCTGGGACTTTGGGTGCCAATAAGCCCTCCTAGAACCTCCTCTAAGTTCTATGCAGTGTAATTCCTGAGCACTGGTCGGAGACCTAGCACCCTTTCTCCACCACTCTGCAAACATGACTAGTACTTAAAGAAGCATTTTTCTGCACCTCTGACTTACAGGTAGTTTTAATCCCCCTGCCCTATTATGAACTAGGGTCTTACAGAGGAGGTCATGCCAATCACAGGGGAACCCCAACGTATAGTGTTTGCTAGTATATGTAGGTGTTTTCACTGTATTCTAAGTGTCTTTTAGCATTGGACTGGCTCTAGGCCTGGTTAGTCAGTCAATTACCACCAGCACCTGTCAGCAAAAAGTTAGGGACACAGGATGACTTTGCAACAAGGTCTCTTTCTGCTTCTCTGTTGGTTCTTTGTGCACATCTCTTGCTTCTTTCTCACCTTTCTTCATCTTTCTGGACTTCTGGTGCCTCTTTCTGCATTTCTCTTGCTTCTTTCTGCACCTTTCTTTGTCTTTCTGGACTATGTCTTCTATACTACAAGAAGACATATTGTCAGTCGAGGCGGAGTGTGCAATCAAGGCCCTGCCTTCGGGTAAAGCTGCAAGTGAGGATGCTATCCTATTAGAATTCTTTAAAGTAAGTTTTTGGTGATATTTTGGTAGCAGACTTCACAGAATTAACCAAGTATATTTCTAATGGAGGGGCAGCTCCTGCTTCCTGGAGTCTTACTATTATCACTGTGTTTCCCAAGAAGGGAAAACCTTTGGAAGATAGAGGCTCCTATCACCCAATCTCCTTAATTAACTCTGACGCCAAAATATTTTTCAAAATCTTGGCTACGCTTTTGGCCCCTAATATTCATCAGCTTTTCTCTGTGTAACAACATGGGTTTGTCCCCGGCAGAGACACTGCATCTCACATCAATACTGCTATAGCTGCCCTCGACGTATCCAGCAAACTAAAAACACTGAACAGTATGATCATGCTCGTTGCTGAGAAGGTCTTCGATAGGATAGCCTGAGAGGCACACTGGGGGACAATGTCTGAATTCAGACTGGGGATCCAGTTCATCTCTCTTGTTCAGAAATTGTACAAGAACATGGTTGCAGCTGTTAAGGTGAACGGCCTCTTATCTACTCAGTTCCCTGTCCAGAGTGGCATTCGCTACGGCTGCCCACTCTCCCCTTGCTCTTTGCACTCACCATTGAGCCCGTTTGCAGAATACTGGGATTTCCCCTGTCAGGTTGAATAATACACAATTAAAGCTTACTGCATACACGGATGACATTGCTGTTTACGCTGTTAACTCAGTTGAAGCATTAATCCATATAACAGACGAGGCTGAACACTTTGGGGCAGATTTATGTTAACTGGCGCATCCCCAGGGATGCGCCAGTTAACATGCGCCACAGTGCGCCACAGCTCCGCCACCCTTGGTGCGCCGCATTTATGATGCGGCGCACCATGGGGCAAAAACGGCACAGATGCATGACGCATCTGTGCCGTAAAGGTGACGCATTGCTGGAGTTGCGTCGCAAGCGTGACGCAGCTCCAGCAAGGCTCGGGGGTGCCCCATCTCCACAATGTTGCGTCAAGACCTACGCCTGCTTCAAGCAGGCGCAGGCTTTTGACGCAGCATTGGCCTGAAAGTGACTGAGTGAAATCTTATAGATTTCACTCAGCCACTTTTGCGAGGCGCACCTGCCCCGGAACGCCCACCATGCGCCGGAACGCCCACAAGCGGCGCAGGGCTTTACAACGTGACGCATCTGCCTAGATGCGTCACGTTGTAAATCGTTCGTAGGGATGCGCCACGTTTACGCCGCCTTGCGTGACGCAACAGCGGCGTAAACGTGGCGCAAGTGCCTCATAAATCTGCCCCAACGACTTCTTCTCTGGCTATAAGCTTAAACTAGCTTAAACTCATACAATCCTCAACTTTCATCTTGATATATTGCCAACATCTCGGGGGTCACAAATACAGCTATATATTTAGGTATTTGTCTTACCAGCCGGGTAGAGGAGCTAATTACCCTTAACTATGAACCACTCCTTAAATCTGTCACGGCCAAACTGCACAGCTGGCATCGGATTCCTCCTAGTATTCTCGGCAGGTGTAATTTAATTAAAATAAATATTCTTCCTAAATTCTTTTACCTCTTTCGTTTAATTCCTTTACGGGTCCCAAATTCTTGTTTTAAGCATCTCAAAAGCATGGTAGGCAGTTTCATCTGGGGTTACAAAGGTACTAGAAAGACACTCAGTCTCATCAAATTGTCTTATATTTATTTATTTATTTATTTTTCACATTTTTAGAGCGCGCTGTTACCCGGAGGTGTCCTGGCGCTAACTGATTGACCAAAGGGCATGGATGCTTTAGTGTGTAAAGAGCCAGGTCTTTAGCACTCTTCTGAAGGTGCTTCAGGCTTCCAGACTTTAAGTTCTGTTTCTGGGCTGCATTCGCGGGGCAGATTCGGAGCTTGTTGAGCGGGCTGGAAGCAGGACTGTCTTCATTGGCCTATCAATTAGCTTGTGGGCCATCTATAGGATCCACCATCTATAAGACCTCTGACCCTAACTACTACAAGGGAGTCAAATTCAAGGTGATTAGGGATATAACCTGGATCTGGCACGACATCTGAAATTCTCATGGCCTTTTTTACACTGTCATACTGTTTTATGGGGAAACCTAATCTTGCCTGATATATTACAGGATCCTGTTGGAAGAATTTGGCTGTCTGCAGGCATTAACTGGGTTGGCCAACTATATGATAATCAGGGTTTTCGTTCTTTTATAGCACTCAGAAACGAGTGCAGGATTCCATATTGCTCCTTCTTCAAATATTTGCAAATTAGAAATTATTTTCTAAATGGACAAAGAGTATTAACCGCTCCATATACAACTGAAATATTAGTGGGCATATACGGGAATTCTGGTAGAGGTGTTATTGGTGCAGTTTACCATAAACTAATCACATCAGTTAATCATGATAACCTGCACATCTCTGTAAAATTAAGTCAGCTCTTGAACACTAACTTCACGGCAGTAGAGTCATTAGACATCTTATATAGAGCAGTAACCTCTATTAACTTAAAGCTGCAACAACACAATATGATTTTTATGATGTACTACATACCTAAGCTCATTTCAAAGTGGGCAGCATCCTGACTTCTCTGTAAGTCATACTGTCCCAAATGTAATCTCTTTGCTGCAGACCTAAAGCACATGCTTTCGGATTGTTCGTCAGGGCCGGACTGGCTACCGGGCAGTTGTGTGTGCTGACGAGCTGGGGGCTAATTTCTCTGTGGTGTGGGATTATTTCGTTGATGGGGACCTGCGTGCGCTTTGAAATAAAAAAAGCAGAACGAATTTCGTTTTGCACAAACAGGTCCCCATCAACTAAATCATCCCCCTGCTTGGCAGCACACACAACTGCCCGGTAGCCAGTCTGGCCCTGTTGTTCGTCCATTAGGCTATTTTGGAAAGACGTATGCACAACATTATCAATGCAATTTGGTCACCAATTTCAGCCTACTGAAAAGGAAATCTTTCTCGGGCTTAAGCATGAGGTCAATAATTCTGAGAGGGCATTATTCTCTATTATCATAGCCTGTGCCCGTCTGTGTATCGCTAGAACAATTCTATCAGTCCGAATGTTAAGGAGTTCTGGGCACTACTCAGACAGGTGTTTGAATCCAAGCTAGCTATAGCTAAAGTTAGAGGCCCTCTCGCTAGCCCTATTTTAATAGGGTGTGGTCTAGTCTGCAATGGGCTTAGTTATATACCTATTTCCATTTTCTTTGTACCTTATCGTGTAACATTATGAGTTGCTGTTACCCCTCAATGCCATATACCTTCAGTTTCTGTGTCTCCCTTATTAAGCATTGTGTCCATTTTATTGAGTGTCAAGAAAAAGTTCTTCATTTCTCACCATGTTTTGTACAGGTATCACGCTAAATGGCTAAGGGGGGGGAAAGAAAAAAAAAGGAAGGAAATAGCAGAGATAGCAATAAATTGGACTGACATACTCTACTGCTGGTTAATGTATTGCCAGACTTTATGATGTCATGCGGCTTACGAAGAGTGATGTTTTTATATGCCTATCTATATACCACTATTATTCATATACATGAATTGCATTATAAAACTACAATATACATCATATAATTTTACAAATATAGATAAAACAGCGAGGTAAATATTTGTAGTGCGTGTGATGCATAATAATATTAATTTGAAATATCATGCTATGTACTATGGGGTCTTTTTACAGTCGATATGATGCTGAGAACAGTGAAGGAAGGGTTTATGAGAAAACATCAATAATATGTTTAATTGCTATGCAATAATATATATTTCTTCAGTTTTATTATTGATAGTAGCTGTTTTATTACAGATTAACATTGTTTAATATGGACATTTATAACATAAAAATGTAATTTCTCTTTATCTTTTCTTTCTCTTCTTTAGTGGAGAAGCGTGGCTCAGTGGTTAGAGGCGGCAGACTGGGAAGCTGAGATCGACCGTGGACCAGCGTTCGATTCCCTGCCTTGGCGGGTCTCAGGCTCAAAATTCCACGGACTCGACAATTCTCGCTCTGGTGCCTACTCAACTCATGGGGTCACACTCTGCGACTCTCGACTCTGGGCAATAGCTTGCTTAATCTCCACTACGGCCGGGATGCCTGGCTTTCACCTTGTAGACACCCTGCTGGGGTTTCTCACAGGGGAATACCAGGACGGGTTCCCTAAGCAAGCGCCGGGACGCTTACGGGCAGCTGTGCGCTTTTACAAGTTCAACACATTTACATTTACATTTCTTTTTACTGATGAAAGGACCTATTTTTGCAGTGATGTAGGTAACTAATTACATTTTTCTGCATCTATATACATCCATACATATAATTGGTACACATATTTAATTATACTAAAACAGCAATACACTCTAAACCACACACTAATGCATATGCTGACACACCCAGGCATACAGTAGTGCAGACACTGACACACCCATTCATACACCAAAGCAGACCCTGACACACCCAGTAAAACATAAATGTATTCAAGAACACACACTGACACATACAGTAACACATCCATGAACACACCAATGCAGACAGCCGTATATTAACCCCTTCGGGGCTAATGACGAGCTGGGCTCGTCATGGCGCGCACCGGTTGTGCGCGGATGACAGGGCCAGCTCGTCATCAGCCCCACCCTCGGGGGAAGCGCTGGCGCTCCCCCCGAGGGTCTCCGATCCTGTTTGTTTTGCTGGGGGGGCAGCGGAAGAGTTTCCGCTGCCGCCCCCCCATGGGAATCCCTGATGACGTCAGCACGCACAGCGCGCGCTGACATCATCAGGGATTCCCAGCGCTCGGGAAGCCATTTGCTTCCTGAGCGCCGGAGAAGTAGGTAGGTTTCTCCTGTCTGGCGGGGGTTTGGGGCAACGAAGAGGCATCAGGGGAGAGGAAAGAGATTTTCCCCTCCCCTGATGTCTCTTTGCAGGGCATTTCTGCCTCTCGATCGCGCACAGCGTCGCGATTGTGCGGCGGAAATGCCCCCACTAGCACCAGGGATATAATTTTAGTTTATAGGAAGCGACCCCTTGGGCAAGGGTCGCTTCCAGGCGGGCAGTGATTATGTTTTTGTTTTTCTGCCCCCCTGGGGGCAAATCGGCCTTTTTTTTGTGGCCGTTTTGCCCCCAGGGGGGGGGCAGAAATTCCCCACTAGCAGCAGGGTTGTTTTTTGGTGCCAAGATGGCGGCCATGATTTTTGTTTACGTTTTTCTGTCCCCCCTGGGGGCAAATCGTCCCGTTTGTTTGTGCCGTTTTGCCCCCAGGGGGGACAGAAAATGCCCACTAGCACCAGGGATTTTGTTTTTAGCTTTTAGGATGCGACCCCTTGGGCAAGGGTCGCTTCCAGGTGGCCTCCCAATTAACTTTTTGTTTTTCTGCCCCCCTGGGGGCAAATCGGCCCGTTTTTCAGCCGTTTTGCCCCCGGGGGGGGGCAGAAATTTCCCACTAGCACCAGGGATTTTTGTTGGGGCAATGTGTTTGTTTTGGGAAGCGACCCCTTGGGTAAGGGTCGCTTCCAGGTGGCCATAATTGTGTTTTTGTTTTTCTGTCCACCCTGGGGGCAAAACGGCCTTTTTTTTTGCCGTTTTGCCCCCGGGGGGGGCAGAAAATGCCCACTAGCACCAGGGAATGTAAATTTAGTTTTTAGGAAGCGACCCCAAGGGCAAGGGTCGCTTCCTGGTGGCAAGTAATTATGTTTTTGAATTTCTGCCCGCCCTTGGGGCAAATCGGCCCATTTTTTTGATGTTTTGCCTCCTGTTTTTTGGCCCACTAGGCCCTAGGATTTGAGTTTTGTTCCAATGTTGGTTTTAATTTTGGTTGTTTTTTACTGTCCGCCTCCCTTGGTGCCGGTTGGTCTTTTTTTGTCCTTACTGCCTTGGCTGGCGGTGTGTGTGGAGTGGTGCTTGGCTGGCGGTGTGTGTGGAGTGGCGCTTGGCTGGTGGTGTGCGTGGAGTGGTACTTGGCTGTCTGTGCACGGAGTCGTGCTTGGCTGGCGGTGTGTGTGGAGTGGCGCTTGGCTGGCGTTGTGTGTGGAGTGGCGCTTGGCTTGCAGTGTGCGTGGAGTGGTGTTTGGCTGGCGGTGTGTGTGGAGTGGCGCTTGGCTGGATGGTGTGCGTGCAGTGGTACTTGGCTGTCTGTCACGGAGTGCTGCTTTGCTGGCGGTGTGTGTGGAGTGGCGCTTGGCTGGATGGTGTGTGTGGAGTGGTACTTGGTTGTCTGTGCACAGAGTGGTGTTTGGCTGGTGGTGTGTGTGGAGTGGTGTTTGGCTGGCGGTGTGTGTGGAGTGGTACTTGGCTGGATGGTGTGCGTGGAGCGGTGCTTGGCTGGCGGTGAGTGGCGCTTGGCTTGCGGTGTGCGTGGAGTGGTGCTTGGCTGGCGGTGTGTGTGGAGTGGTACTTGGCTATCTATGCACGGAGTGGTGCTTGGCTGGTGGTGTGTGTGGAGTGGCACTTGGCTGGATGGTGTGCGTAGAGCGGTGCTTGGCTGGCGGTGAGTGGTGCTTGGCTTGCAGTGTGCGTGGAGTGTTGCTTGGCTGGCAGTGTGTGTGGAGTGGTACTTGGCTGTCAGTGTGCGCTGAGTGGTGTTTGGCTGGGGGTGTGCATGGAGGGGTATTTGGCTATCTATGCACGGAGTGGTGCTTGGCTGGCGGTGTGTGTGGAGTGGCGCTTGGCTGGTGGTGTGTGTGGAGTGGTACTTTGCTGTCTGTGCACGGAGTGCTGCTTGGCTGGCGGTGTGTGTGGAGTGGCGCTTGGCTGGTGGTGTGCGAGGAGTGCTACTTTGCTGTCTGTGCACAGAGTGGTGCTTGGCTGGCGGTGTGCGTGGAGTGGCGCTTGGCTGGTGGTGTGCGTGGAGTGGTACTTGGCTGTCTGTGCACGGAGTGGTGCTTGGCTGGTGGTGTGTGTGGAGTGGCGCTTGGCTGGATGGTGTGCGTGGAGTGGTACTTGGCTGTCGGTGTGCGCTGAGTGGTGTTTGGCTGGCAGTGTGCATGGTCTGGTGCTTGGATGGTGGTGTGGGTGGACTGGCACTCGGCTGGCGGTGTGTGAGTAGTTACTTTCTGTTGGTCACTACACACACTGCTAGTTGAGTGACACTCTACGCAGTCCATCATTTTCTGTAGTTGCTGTGTCAGATATGTGGGCGTGTGAAAGTGATGGGCCCTTGAATGGCGCTGGCGGCTGGCAGTGTGAATGTTTTGTATGTGTCACACGTACAATAGGTGTATGAATGTCCTTACTGCCCCTGTGTGATGGGGGTACTGGTAGGAGCAAAAGACTGTCTGGCACCAAAGGGGTCAGGCAGTAAAAAAAATGCAAAAAATTAACCAGTGTCTTGATGTTAAACCTCATCTAATCCCAATTGGTCTAAGCCCTATTTGATGGCCCATCTGGCCGAATTTAAATTTGGGGGGCAAATTTGTGTGTTGTTGTTTTAATTGTTATATTGTTTGTGAAATGTGGTTGTAATTTTTTTTTCTTTTCTATTTTTGTCTTGTTCCAGGTTTTTGCTGTTTGGATTGTTGTAGGTTGCGTGTCTGTTTGCAGCTTGTGCAGTTGCTTCTGCTTGGTAAGTGAATGTATTTGTACTACTTTCCCTTGATGTTTGTCTTTTTGAAAAAGGTTGTACTTCTAGCAGTTTGTGTGGCTCTGTGTTTTTTTTTCAGCATTAGTGTTTGATGTGCACTTTGTTTTCTAATCTGTCATCTCTTTTTTTTCTTTCTAGTGGGATATCATTTCTTTTTGCTGTGTCTCAACAGAGTAGGTGCTGGTGAGTGTAGCTATATTTGGTAAGAGTGAAATTGTTTTGGATTGTATTCATCTTTTTGTGAAAGCCTTACCTTGTTTACTTCTTACTTTGCACAGTGTAGGTTGTTGTTCACTTGTGTGTGCAGTCTTCTTGCTTTGTAAGGATAATGGCTAGTCGCAGGATTACTGCTCATCAGGTTCTTGGTTTGCTTTTTGAGTCTTCCTCTGACCATGGTTCCGATTCTGACTCCCAGGTAGGGGCAGAAGATTCAGGCAGTGAGTTTTCTCTTCGCATGGAATCATCATCATCGGATGATGAATCTTCTTCTAGTGCTGATGAAGGGCCTATGTTAGAGGAGGACATTGATGTGCCGCTAGTGGTCCAAGAGGCATCTGTGCTGCTACCTAGGGCCGCAAGGTTTCCTTTCTTTTTACGTCGGCAAGAGGCATGTGGGCTAGAGCCTGCACCCAAAAGGCTTCACATTGCTGTGGTGCGCCAAGAGGCATCTGGTGCTTTTCGTCATCCTGCTGGTGTAGTGCAGCAAGAGGCATCTGGGGCTGTTAGGCTTCCCAGTGGTGTAGAGAAGCAAGAGGCATCTGGGCCTGCTTGGTTTCCCGGTGGTGTAGTGCAGCAAGAAGCATCTCAGGCTGCTGGGCTTCCCGTTGGTGTAGTGCAGGAAGAGACCTCTGGGGATGCTATGTCTTCTGTTGGTGTTGTGCAGCCAGAAGTATCTGTGGCTGTTAGGCTTCCCGTTGGTGAACAGGAGCAAGAGGCTTCTGGGCTGCAGGCTGGGGTGGCTGCTCCCCCCATTGATAGGGATGACCTCTGGGTTCCCCCTGGCATGGTGCAGCCGGCATTGCCAGAGTTTACTGGTGTTCCTGGGTGTAGAGTGAATACTGAGAATTTTCTGCCAATACATTTTTTTCAGTTGTTTTTTGACGATGTGTTTTTGCAAGAGATTGTTCATCAAAGTAATTTGTATGCAGAACAATTTTTGAGGGCCAACAGTGCCAGCCTTAAGCCCTATTCTAGAGCAATCCGGTGGACTCCCACACATGTTGAAGAGATGAAAACATTTTTGGGATTAACTTTTTTGATGGGCTTGCTAAGGAAGCCATCAATGACTTCATATTGGTCCACTAGTCCCTTGATGGCAACAGCTATATTTCCAGCAGTCATAAGTCGTGATCGGTATATGCTTCTTCTTCAGATGATGCATTTTGTTGATAATAGTTTAGCGTTGTCACGCGATCACCCTGATTGTGACCGTTTGTTTAAAATTCGGCCTGTCCTTGAGCACTTTGTTGATCGTTTTTCTGAGATCTTTGCCCCTGGTAAAGAAATTGCAGTGGATGAGTCTTTGCTGTTGTTCAAGGGCCGCTTGGTTTTTAGGCAATACATTCCTAGTAAGAGGGCACGCTATGGAATCAAACTGTATATGCTGTGTGACAGTGAGACTGGATATGTCTACAATTTTAGGGTGTACACTGATAAGGAGTCCAGCATTAACCCTCCTGGTTGTCCTTCTACTTTTGGAGTGACTGAGAAAATTGTGTGGGAACTAGGTAGAGGATTATTTAACAAAGGCCATCATTTATATGTAGATAACTTCTACACTGGTGTGCGGTTGTTCAAGGAGTTGGCCAAAGTGGGCACTGTTGCTTGTGGCACAATGCGCAGTAACCGTAAAGGTTTCCCAAAGGAACTTGTTTGCAAAAGGCTTGTGCGGGGACAGTCTACGGCATTGCGATGTGGGGAGCTTCTAGCTGTGAAGTTTTCAGACAAGAGAGATGTGTACATGCTGACTACTATCCACGATGAAAGTACAGAACCTGTGCCTATTTGGGGTCAGGGTGCTGAAGTGCGCAAACCTGTGTGCATTTTAGCTTACAATAAGTTCATGGGTGGTGTTGACAGAGTAGATCAGAGGTTGGAACCTTATGCTGCTCTTCGAAAGGCTTACGTTTGGTACAAGAAGTTGGCTATCCATCTGTTCCACTTGGCATCCTTTAATGCTTTTGTTGTGTACCAGAAGTCTTGTCCTGAGAAGAAGATGCCTTTTGTTAAGTTTCAGGAGTCTATAATAGGCAGCCTTGTACTTGTGGAACAGGCAAGTGTTCCTAGATTTGGCGTGGTGGAGGAAGTGGCTAGATTGAAAGATCGCCACTTTCCTGAATCTATTCCTTCCACTACCGCAAGAGACTTTCCGACTAGAAGATGCAGAGTCTGTTGGCGAAGAGGCGTGCGGAAGGAGTCTCGTATATACTGTCCTGACTGTCCTTCTAAGCCTGGATTGTGTCTGTCAGCTTGTTTTAAATCGTACCACACGCAAAAGAAGTTTTGGGAGTTTTAATGAGCGGTAAAGTAAATTGCCTGGTCTGCATTCTGTAAAAAATGTTGGTTTGTTTCAAGGATTGGCATTAGTGCAAAGTGTTTAGTTTAAGAATTTGTGTTAGCTGATTTGTAGGTATTTCCATTTGTTTAGTGTTATTTTGGAAAAAAGAATTCTAAATGTGTTTGTGGTGTGTGCCGGCTGGTGCTTGGCTGGCGGTGTGTGTGGAGTTGCGCTTGGCTGGTGGTGTGCGTGGAGGGGTACTTGGCTGTCTATGCACGGAGTGGTGCTTGGCTGGCAGTGTGTGTGGAGTGGCGCTTGGTTGGTGGTGTGTGTGGAGTGGTAATTGGCTGTCTGTGCACGGAGTGGTGCTTGGCTGGCGGTGTGAGTGGAGTTGCGCTTGGCTGGTGGTGTTTGTGGAGTGGTACTTGGCTGTCTGTGCACGGAGTGGTGCTTGGCTGGCGGTGTGTGTGGAGTGGCGCTTGGCTGGTGGTGTTTGTGGAGTGGTACTTGGCTGTCTGTGCACGGAGTGGTGTTTGGCTGGTGGTGTTCGTGGAGTGAATTGAATTGAATTGAATTATTTTATTGTTGAATTAATAAAAATCCTTACAATAGCAAAGGTACAGTTGGCCTAAATGCACAAAACAAATTTCATTAAATTGCTAAAACAAAAGATAATGTCAAAGTTAAAAGAAAAGGTTAAAACTTTGTCGGGACCCGTTGCGAACGTCGTGGGGGAGTAGCCTCAGGCAGTGTGTAACAAGATCATGCACAGACCTGTAGCTGCTTTCCAATTTCAATCATAAATTTAAGACCCCTACAAGTCAGGATTGGTGATGAACCTCCCAGCCAAATTATAACGGCCTGGCGACATGTTCTTATGTTCATTTTGTTTAAAATGTCCCGTAAAAACTGTTTTCTGGCTACCATGAGGAATGGGCACACACAAAATAAGTGAATTAAAGATTCGTTTTGGTAGCCGCAGAGTCTACATTTTGGGCAGTTGTCTTGAGATTTCCAGGAAGGTCTTAGGTCCTTGGACTCGTGGAGGCCCATGCGGAGGTTGATGAGAATCTTTTTTAAGAGATTATTTAATGTATGTGGATCAGCAGCACGGAGTTTGTGGCAAAATTTAATGAACCTTGATTTGGACCTGAAGATTTGATTCTGAAGACCAAATTCGAGACGCACCTGGGCTGGCGAGGCGCACTTCGGTAATTTAAATACCACCTTATAGATTTTGTTTTGCAAAGTGTTTAGTATACCAGCCTCCCCCCCAAGCCAGGTAACCAGACCGTAGGACAGAGCTGGTAAGATCTGAGCGGCCATTACTTTAAGAAGATGGGTATAATTTGGGCCTCCCAGTTTTTGTAGGAGACGCCCGTATACATAAATTAAAGTTTGGGATTTAGCTTTTAGCACTGCAGAATGTTCTTTTTTTGAATTGTCTTTGCCTAGGGTGACCCCCAAGTACCGATAGTAGGGCTGTACGCCTAAGGCAAGATGGTTAAATGACCAATTGAATTTGATGGGTTTTCGCTCGATAAGACGTATTACTTTTGTCTTATCTCTATTTAGTTCCAGATGTTCCTCGTCCAGATAGAGATTTAGAGCGTTTATCAGCCTTTGCAACCCTATCGGGGTTCTGCTTAGGAGCACAATGTCGTCGGCAAATTGGATTATTGGCATTGGGGTGTTCCCGAGCTTCGGAGCATGGCTTGCAATTTGGCCGAGCCTTTTTCCAAGATCTGCCAGGTAGAGATTGAATAAACATGGAGCCAGGATGCAGCCCTGTTTTAATCCGTCCTCAGTTGGAATTTTAGACGTAAGGCTTGAACCCTGTCCTTGTTTCACCCTGGCCCAAGTGTCTGTATAGAGGAGCATGAGAACGTCACCATTGTCAAATCCACCAGCTTTTGCAAGAGGGGTTACCTGGGTTTTTGGCCCCGTGCTAGATGGCCATCTAGGGAAACCTACCAAACCCACACATTTCTGAAAAGTAGACACCCGGGGGCTTCCAAGGAGGTATGGCTTGCGTGGATCCTCCAACGTTCCTTTACCCAGAATCCCTTGCAAACCTCAATTTTAGCTGGAAAATATAATTTTTTTCACACTATTTTGTGTGGGAAAGCGTGGCATCACTGGGCTCACACAAATTACCTCCCACCCAGCGTTCCCCCAGGTCTCCTGATAAAAATGGTACCTCACTTGCGTGGGTAGGCATAGTGGCTGCAACAGGAAAAGGCCCAATTCGTACAGTGGAGACCTAAAAATTACCTTTAGCAAAACTATCTTATTTTTTGAGGGGGTCACCTTAGCTTTTGGCCCGGATCTTGGCGGGCATCTTTGGAAACTACTAAACCCAAACAGTTCTGAAAACTAGACACCCGGGGGAGTCCAGGGAGGTATGGCATGCGTGGGTCCCCCAATGTTTTCCTACCCAGAAACCCCTGCAAACCTTAAATTTAGGTTAAAAAACCCACTTTTCCTTACTTTTTGGGTGGGATCTCGCTGCCGGCACAAATGTCCTACCACCCAGCGATCCCCTTGTTCTCCTGAGTAAAATGATACCTCACTTGTGTGGGTGGGCCAAAGGCCTGTGACTAAGGTAGGGGGGCTTAATTTGTAAAACTTAAATACTACTTTTTTTCAAAATTCATTTTTAGCCTGTTCTGCTTTGGGGCACCCACACAAGTGAGGTATCCTTTTACTCGGGAGAACAAGGGGAATGCTGGGTGGTAGGACATTTTTGCCGGCACGGAGATCCCAGGCAAAAATGTTTGGAAAAGTGATATTTGTACCTACTTTTAAGGTTTGCAAGGATTTCTGGGTAGGAAAACATTGGGGGACCCACACATGCCATACCTCCCTGGACTCCCCCGGGTGTCTAGTTTTCAGAACTGTTCGGGTTTGGTACTTTTCCAAAAAATACCACAGAGCCCCGGGCCAAAAACTCAGGTGCCCCCCCCCAAAAAAAAACAAGGTTATTTTGCTTCAGGGTATTTTAAATTCACCACCGTACGTTTTGGACCTTTTCCTGTTGCAGCCACTATGCCTACCCACGCAAGTGAGGTACCATTTTTTTCGGGAGACCTGGGGGAACGCTGGGTGGCTGGAAATTTGTTGATCCACACAGATTCCAGAACTTTCCACGACAGAAATGTGAGGAAAATGTGTTTTTTTTGTCAAATTCTTAGCTTTGCAAGGGATTCTGGGTAACAAAACCTGGTGGTAGGCAGTCGAGTCACCCCATCCTGAAATCCCCTGGGTGTCTACTTTTCATAAATGTATAGGTTTGCTAGGTTTCCCTAGGTGCTGGCAGAGCTAGGGCTCAAAAACAAAAGGTAGTCTCTTTGTCCAAAGAGCGCAAGATTTCACTGGGAAATTGAGGTGCGACCACGTTGCATTTTGCGCCGTTTCCTGTCACAGGCACAAGGCCGACCCACACAAGTGAGGTACTGTTTTTATCGGGAGATCTGGGGGAACGCTGGGTGGGTGGAAATTTGTTGATCCACGAAGATTCCAGAACTTTCCACCACAGAAATGTGAGGAAAATGTGTTTGTTTTGGTCACATTTTTAGGTTTGCAAGGGATTCTGGGTAACAAAACCTGGGGGTAGGCAGACGAGTCACCCCATCCTGAATGTCCCTGGGTGTCTAGTTTTCAAAAATGTATAGGTTTGCTAGGTTTCCCTAGGTGCTGGCAGAGCTTGGGCGCAAAAACAAAAGGTAGTCTTTTTGTCCAAAAAGTGCAAGATTTCACTGGGAAATTGAGGTGCGACCATGTTGCGTTTTGCGCTGTTTCATGTCACAGCCACTATGCCTACCCACGCAAGTGTGGTACCATTTTATGCGGGAGACCTGGGGGAACGCTGGGTGGGTGGAAATTTGTTGATCCACGCAGATTCCAGAACATTCCACCACAGAAATGTGCGGAAAATATGTTTTTTTGGTCAAATTTTTAGGTTTGCAAGGGATTCTGGGTAACAAAACCTGGGGGTAGGCAGTCGAGTCACCCCATCCTACATTTCCCTGGGTCTCTAGTTTTGAGAAATGTATAGGTTTGCTAGGTTTCCCTAGGTGCTGGCAGAGCTAGGGCGCAAAAACAAAAGGTAGTCTTTTTGTCCAAAAAGTGCAAGATTTCACTGGGAAATTGAGGTGCGACCATGTTGCGTTTTGCGCTGTTTCATGTCGCAGCCACTATGCCTACCCACGTAAGTGAGGTAACATTTTTTTCGGGAGACCTGGGGGAACGCTGGGTAGGTGGAAATTTGTTGATCCACGCAGATTCCAGAACTTTCCACCACAGAAATGTGCGGAAAATGGTTTTTTTTTGTCAAAGTTTTAGGTTTGCAAGGGATTCTGGGTAACAAAACCTGGGGGTAGGCAGACGAGTCACCCCATCCTGTATTCCCCTGGGTGTCTAATTTTCAAAAATTTATAGGTTTGCTAGGTTTCCCTAGGTGCTGGCAGAGCTAGGGCACAAAAACAAAAGGTAGTCTTTTTGTCCAAAAAGTGCAAGATTTCACTGGGAAATTGAGGTGCGATCATGTTGCGTTTTGCGCTGTTTCATGTCGCAGCCACTATGCCTACCCACGCAAGTGAGGTACCATTTTTTTCGGGAGACCTGGGGAAACGCTGGGTGGGTGGAAATTTGTTGATCCACACAGATTCCAGAACTTTCCACCACTGAAATGTGAGGAAAATGTGTTTTTTTTGTCAAAATCTTAGCTTTGCAAGGGATTCTGGGTAGCAAAACCTGGGGGTAGGCAGACGAGTCACCCCATCCTGAATTCCCCTGGGTGTCTAGTTTTCAAAACTGTATAGGTTTTCTAGGTTTCCCTAGGTGCTGGCAGAGCTAGGGTGCAAAAACAAAAGGTAGCCTTTTTGTCCAAAAAGTGCAAGATTTCACTGGGAAATTGAGGTGCGACCATGTTGCGTTTTACACTGTTTCATGTCGCAGCCACTATGCCTACCCTCATAAGTGAGGTAAAAAAAAATTCGGGAGACCTGGGGGAACGCTGGGTAGGTGGAAATTTGTTGATCCACGCAGATTCCAGAACTTTCTACCACAGAAATGTGCGGAAAATGTGTTTTTTTGTCAAAGTTTTAGGTTTGCAAGGGATTCTGGGTAACAAAACCTGGGGGTAGGCAGACGAGTCACCCCATCCTGTATTCCCCTGGGTGTTTAGTTTTCAAAAATGTATAGGTTTGCTAGGTTTCCCTAGGTGCTGGCAGAGCTAGGGCGCAAAAACAAAAGGTAGTCTTTTTGTCCAAAAAGTGCAAGATTTCACTGGGAAATTGAGGTGCGACCATGTTGCGTTTTGCGCTGTTTCATGTCGCAGCCACTATGCCTACCCACGCAAGTGAGGTACCTTTTTTTTCGGGAGACCTGGGGGAACGCTGGGTGGGTGGAAATTTGTTGATCCACACAGATTCCAGAACTTTCCACCACAGAAATGTGAGGAAAATGTGTTTGTTTTGTCAAAATCTTAGCTTTGCAAGGGATTCTGGGTAACAAAACCTGGGGGTAGGCAGACGAGTCACCCCATCCTGAATTCCCCTGGGTGTCTAGTTTTCAAAAATGTATAGGCTTGCTAGGTTTCCCTAGGTGCTGGCAGAGCTAGGGCGCAAAAACAAAAGGTAGCCTTTTTGTCCAAAAAGTGCAAGATTTCACTGGGAAATTGAGGTGCGACCATGTTGCGTTTTGCGCTGTTTCATGTCGCAGCCACTATGTCTACCCACGCAAGTGAGGTACCATTTTTTTGGGGAGACCTGGGGGAACGCTGGGTGGGTGGAAATTTGTTGATCCACGCAGATTCCAGAACTTTCCACCAAAGAAATGTGAGGAAAATGTGTTTTTTCTGTCAAAATCTTAGCTTTGCAAGGGATTCTGGGTAACAAAACCTGGGGGTAGGCAGACGAGTCACCCCATCCTGAATTCCCCTGGGTGTCTAGTTTTCAAAAATGTATAGGTTTGCTAGGTTTCCCTAGGTGCTGGCAGAGCTAGGGCGCAAAAACAAAAGGTAGCCTTATTGTCCAAAAAGTGCAAGATTTCACTGGGAAATTGAGGTGCGACCATGTTGCGTTTTGCACTGTTTCATGTCGCAGCCACTATGCCTACCCACGCAAGTGAGGTACCATTCTTTTTTGGAGACCTGGGGAAACGCTGGGTGGGTGGAAATTTGTTGATCCACGCAGATTCCAGAACTTTCCACTTCAGAAATGTGAGGAAAATGTGTTTTTTTGTCAAATTCTTAGGTTTGCAAGGGATTCTGGGTAACAAACCCTGGTGGTAGGCAGTCGAGTCACCCCATCCTGAATTCCCCTGGGTGTCTCGTTTTAAAAAATGTATAGGTTTGCTAAGTTTCCCTAGGTGCTGGCAGAGCTAGGGCTCAAAAACAAAAGGTAGTCTCTTTGTCCAAAAAGCGCAAGATTTCACTGGGAAATTGAGGTGCGACCACGTTGCGTTTTGCGCTGTTTCATGTCGCAGCCACTATGCCTACCCACGCAAGTGAGGTACCATTTTTTTCGGGAGACCTGGGGGAACGCTGGGTGTGTGGAAATTTGTTGATCCACGCAGATTCCAGAACTTTCCACCACAGAAATGTGAGGAAAATGTTTTTTTTTGGACAAATTGTTAGCTTTGCAAGGGACTCTTGGTAACAGAACCTGGTGGTAGGCAGTCGAGTCACCCCATCCTGAATTCCCCTGGGTGTCTACTTTTCTAAAATGTATAGGTTTGCTAGGTTTCCCTAGGTGCTGCCAGAGCTTGGGCACAAAAAGAAAAGGTAGTCTCTTTGTCCAAAAAGCGCAAGATTTTTTTGGGGAGGAGCCAAGCTGGCGACCGAGATGGCTGCTTAGACGCTCGGCTCCGTGAGCCTTCTCACCCCGTGCATACATCCTGGCAAATATCCTGAGTCGCAACGACATATTTAAGTAGACGAAGGATAACTTTCACTTACCGTATGCTTCTGAGGCTTCTACGTGCGGCAGACCCGTGGAAATGTCCCCGACTGTTTTGCGGCCTTCACGGAGCTGGGACCGGGGTGTCGAGTGAGGCGAGCAGCCGGCCGCGACTGTGACAACAGCGGCCACTGGTGGAGGTGGGAGTCGGCAGGAGGGCACCGATGGTCCGATGGGCCGCTGGCGACAGTGCTGACCCAATGCGTCTAGCGGAGTGCCTTGTGAGGTGTGCGGTAAAGCAGGGTCAAGGGGAGTGCGCGATACTTGGCCCCCTTTCCAGTGTTGTGTCTGGGCATGATTATTGACCTTTCCCGGTCTTGACGGGCGGCTCACGGGGAGCGGCGGAGATTTTGTTTAGCCCTTTGGTGGCCCTTCGTTGAGAAGCCTACCCTGACCTTTGGGGTCCCCGTGGTGAACCCTGTTGCGCCCCGGTGTGGGGCCGGCCCCGAAGTGAGATGGAGAAGGGCGAGGCCGGATCAGCCAAGATGGCAGATGGCACCCTCTTGCGCAGACCACATCCTGACAGAGAAACCGCTGTGTGAGAGAGTCCTGAGGTCTGGTGACACGAGATGATGCCCACGTCCAGAGATATATTGGCGGCGCTAACAACCCTGCACATGCCCCTTCTCCGGGACGCCCGAGATCTGGGAAAAAGGATGGCCGCAATTGTTGTACCGCCGTTCCACACAGACATAGTTCGATCTCAAGGAAGCGCCGATGTGCCCGCCTCTGCGTCAGTGATGGGTTTTCCAGCTACACCTCGGTTCGTGGAGACGCCGAAATATCCGGTTCATGAGATCGCTTTGGACAGATCTGTTGTACATACGGGTGCCTCGTTGGGGCCCTTGTCTGCTCGGCGGCTGGGTAAACAACGTCGTTCTGTGGTTTGGGCTGCCCCAGCGGCGTTTCAGCGCTTGTTGGATGGTGTGATTCGCCTTCCCTGGCTGTCGCAACTGTGTTCGAACTGGAAGGTGTCTTCGGGATTGCTGCAGACACAATTGGATTTTCGCTATTCATATTCGACTGGGTTTTGGGGGCTGAGGTCCCATGGAGTAATAACACTGCTCGGTCCGCTAGGACTTCTTGGACCCTCCACGCTGCTCTGTGTGTCGATTGATATGTGGATGTATGTTGGTACTACTGATAGAAAAGGCCAGGGGTGAAACCGTCTAGGACATGATGGAACTTATTGTTGGCTGCCGGTGATTTTGGGGACACTCAGCGGGAATGTTATTGATTGTGCTATCGGTGATTATTGTTTTCCATGGCTATCCTGATCTTGCTTTTAGAATGTTTACTGTGCGCGGTGTTGGTGGGGGGGGCCGGTTGGCCAGATCGATGGCCCTTCCCCACATTTCTCCTCTTTTTTCTCCTCTTTTTCTTTTTCTTCTCTTCTTCTATATTTCGGGTCTCTTATTTAGGGCGACAGGCATGCTGCTGGGGGGGATAGGCCGTGGCCTTCTGCAGGGATGCGGGGTGGGGGGTAGGGGGACGGGGTTTGTTAATTTGTCCTTTCTTTGTTTCTATGGCCCTTTGTCTGTCTTTCCTTTTGGTGTCGCCGTTTTTCATGTTTCCTACAGTATGTTTCGTTTTGAGGGGTGGGGCGCAACCTTATTGCGTAACGTGTTTGTTATTTACATTTATCCTGACTTGGTTGCCCTACCCCCAATACTTCACACGTATTTGCACTATTTGCGGATTTACTGCTTTATGCTAGCTACTGTAGGACCTTGTATGATCGTGTGACACTGATTCTGCATTTTTCTATATTGTAAAATGAACCTTCTCGAATCCTGAATTTTGTATTGTACGCTGAATACAAGTTATATCCTGGACTATTGTTAGGCCCTGATTTTCGGGTTGCTGTATTCTCCTATATTGCTTCGCTGTACTTACAACTTGACTAGCGGCCGGCCGGGGTGGTTGTAGGCCCATACGTGTATTTCCTTGAGGTAACAAATAAAGGTTCTTAAAAAAAAAAAAAAGCGCAAGATTTTACTGGGAAATTGAGGTGCGACCACGTTGCGTTTTGCGCTGTTTCGTGTCGCAGCCACTATGCCTACCCACGCAAGTGAGGTACCATTTTTTTGGGGAGACCTGGGGAAACGCTGGGTGGCTGGAAATTTGTTGATCCACACAGATTCCAGAACTTTCCACCACAGAAATGTGAGGAAAATGTGTTTTTTTGGCCAAATTCTTAGCTTTGCAAGGGATTCTGGGTAACAAAACCTGGTGGTAGGCAGTCGAGCATCCTGAATTCCCCTGGGTGTCTACTTTTCAAAAAAATGTATAGGTTTGCTAGGTTTCCCTAGGTGCTGGCAGAGCTAGGGCTCAAAAACAAAAGGTAGTCTCTTTGTCCAAAGAGCGCAAGATTTCACTGGGAAATTGAGGTGCAACCACGTTGCGTTTTGCACTGTTTCGTGTCGCAGCCACTATGCCTACCCACGCAAGTGAGGTACCATTTTTATCGGGAGACCTGGGGGAACGCTGGGTGGGTGGAAATTTGTTGATCCACGCAGATTCCAGAACTTTCCACCACAGAAATGTGAGGAAAATTTGTTTTTTTGTCACATTCTTAGCTTTGCAAGGGATTCTGGGTAACAAAACCTGGTGGTAAGCAGTCGAGTCACCCCATCCTGAATTTCCCTGGGTGTCTACTTTTCAAAAATGTATAGGTTTGCTAGGTTTCCCTAGGTGCTGGCAGAGCTAGGGCTCAAAAACAAAAGGTAGTCTCTTTGTCCAAAGAGCGCAAGATTTCACTGGGAAATTGAGGTGCAACCACGTTGCATTTTGCGCCATTTCCTGTCGCAGGCACAAGGCCGACCCACACAAGTGAGGTACCGTTTTTATCGGGAGACCTCGGGGAACGCTGGGTGGGTGGAAATTTGTTGATCCACGCAGATTCCAGAACTTTCCACCACAGAAATGTGAGGAAAATTTGTTTTTTTTGTCAAATTCTTAGATTTGCAAGGGATTCTGGGTAACAAAACCTGGTGTTAGGCAGTCGAGTCACCCCATCCTAAATTCCCCTGGGTGTCTAGTTTTAAAAAATGTATAGGTTTGCTAGGTTTCCCTAGGTGCTGACAGAGCTAGGGCGCAAAAACAAAAGGTATTCTTTTTGTCCAAAAAGTGCAAGATTTCACTGGGAAATTGAGGTGCGACCATGTTGCGTTTTGCGCTGTTTCATGTCGCAGCCACTATGCCTACTCACGCAAGTGAGGTACCATTTTTTTGGGGAGACCTGGGGGAACGCTGGGTGGGTGGAAATTTGTTGATCCACGCAGATTCCAGAACTTTCCACCACAGAAATGTGAGGAAAATTTTTTTTTGTCAAATTCTTAGCTTTGCAAGGGATTCTGGGTAACAAAACCTGGGGGTAGGCAGACGAGTCACCCCATCCTGAATTCCCCTGGGTGTCTAGTTTTCACAAATGTATAGGTTTGCTAGGTTTCCTTAGGTGCTGGCAGAGCTAGGGCTCAAAAACAAAAGGTAGTCTCTTTGTCCAAAGAGAGCAAGATTTCACTGGGAAATTGAGGTGCGACCACGTTGCATTTTGCGCCGTTTCCTGTCACAGGCACAAGGCCGACCCACACAAGTGAGGTACCGTTTGTATTGGGAGACCTGGGGGAACGCTGGGTGGGTGGAAATTTGTTGATCCACGCAGATTCCTGAACTTTCCACCACAGAAATGTAAGAAAAATGTGTTTTTTTTGTCAAATTCTTAGCTTTGCAAGGGATTCTGGGTAACAAAAGCTGGTGGTAGGCAGTCCAGTCACCCCATCCTGAATTCCCCTGGGTGTCTCGTTTTAAAAAATGTATAGGTTTGCTAGGTTTACCTAGGTGCTGGCAGAGCTAGGGCTCAAAAACAAAAGGTAGTCTCTTTGTCCAAAGAGCGCAAGATTTCACTGGGAAATTGAGGTGCGACCACGTTGCATTTTGCGCCGTTTCCTGTCGCAGGCACAAGGCCGACCCACACAAGTGAGGTACTGTTTTTATCGGGAGACTTGGGGTAATTCAGATTTGTAAATCAACTGTTATTACCAATTGAGCTTTCATGCATTTCTCCCTTTCAATGAAAGACATTGTGTAAAAAAAATATCTTTTTGAAAAATGACCAATAATTCTCATGCTAGTATGAGTATTCCCAATTTTGAAAATGGGCAATTATATACTGTTTCTGAACTCTATAATTTGTACCCAATTCAGAAATACATAGGTGTCTTTCATACAGATTTTTCCATGTATACATTTTCCAAGACAAAGTGCTGTATACCCAGTAAATGAAAAAATACCATTGCAAGTTGCTGCTCAGTTTTTGGATCTGGGTTCGTCAGGTTCTTGGTGAAACTACAAGTCCTATATATACCCACAACCAGGAAGGTCTAACGGATGTAACGGTATATTGCTTTCCAAGAGTTGTCAAAACTAGAAAAAGTTATAGGTGAAAACGTTGAGACAAAAGGCTGTTTTTTTCCACAAATTTCCAATTATTCCAATATTTAACTGTTAGTTTCTATAAAGAAACCTTCATGGATTTAGACAAATGACCCCTTTCTGAATTTAGAATTTAGACTACTTTTCGAAAATGTACAGCTTTCCAGGATCCATTATTGCTTTGAAACTCATTTCTACCATTAACTGGAAGGAGGTGGAAAGCTCTAAAAATAGCAAAAATAGGCTATGTCCCAGAAAAATGCCAAAACTGTGTAAAAAATGTCGGTTCTCTGACAAAAGACTGCCATTCCCTAAAAGCTGAGCAAATAGAGATTTCAGCCCCACAAACCCTTTTTTGATAACATTTTCAGGGAAAAACCCAGAGGCTTTCATTTGCAGCCCGTTTTTCCCATTTTTCTATAAAAAACAAAAATGTCACTATCTTTTGGTTAATTTCTGGAGCCCCTCCAAGGGAATCCACAAACCCCGGGTGCCTTTAGAATCCACATGATGGTGTAAGAAAAGGACGCAAAATTGGCGTGGATACCTTATGTGGTCAAAAAGTTACAAGGGCCTAAGCGCGCACTACCCCAAAACGCCAAAAAAAAGCCTTAGCACAGGAGGGGAAAAGGCCTAGCAGCGAAGGGGTTAAGGGAGACAGTAACACACCCCGCCAAACACTAATTGACTGCAACAATACCTGCAACACACACTAATGGATACACTCAGACATGCAGGCATACATCAATTTTTACACTAACACACACAGGGACATTCCTATGTATACACTGACACACTTACGAATATACCAATATAGTCACTGACATACTAAGTCATACAGCAAAGCAAACACTGAGATACCCACCCAAACACTAATGTATCTAAAAACACACCAAGAAAAACACTGATATATACACTAACACACCTAGGCACATACTTATGAAAACAATGACACACCCAGGGATATAGCAATGCTTACACTGATAGACCCAGGCATATCGTAATACAGACACTCACACAGCTAGGGTCATTAGAGAGACCAACACACCCAGGCATACACTTACACTTCCAGGCACAAATTGATGCTTACACTGACACACCCATGCACATACTGAGCCCCACACTGACACCTCGAGGTATATACTGATCCATAAATGAACACACCCATGCACATACTGATACATAAACTGACACACTCAGCCACACAGTGATGCATACACTGGCGTACCTCTGCACATAATAATCCATGCACAGAAACACCCTTGCACATACTGATGTATAAACTGACACACTCAGACAAACACTGATGCATACACTGAGACAGTCACACACACTAGTGTGTTCAATACCACATTTGCATACTCACTTTTACAAACACTTCAACACTCTGAGACTCACTGACACATACACAGAGATACTTATAGACACATTGATGCACTTTCAAACACATTCACTCACTCACTCATACAATCATCCAATAGTCTGGGACTCACTCAACTCACTTGCTAAAGCACCCATGGACACACCAACTCATTCACTTACACAGTCACACACTAACTTATACACACCCTGATACACCCTAGCAGTAACTGATCCATACACTGATACACCCGTCGACACACTGATGCACTCACTGACATACTCATTGACTCACTAATACAGACATGCACACACTCTGGGACTCACTGATACATAAACTGAGACAGCCGTGAAGAGACTCATTCAGCCTCACTGGTAAGACCTTGATCTCGGTCACAGGCCTGCAGTCTCCCCAGCAGCTCCATCCACTCCGATGTCGCAGCTGACACCCAGCCTGGGGTTCTAGGCTGCTGTCTACCCTGCGTGCCGCATCGCGGTAATCGTTGACCTCCTGGTATTTGTTTCTGTACTTGTTCTCCTTATTTGTGTATTATATTCAATTTACTGTGTTATTATTCTGTTCCCATTCACTGTCACTGTTTTTTGTTATTCCTCTATTCTCCTTGTTCACAGCCCCTCTTGCAGCCCCTCGCCATTCCCTTCTCCCTGTGCACACCGCTGCTGATCCGCGGCCCCACCCCTTGCCCTCACCCGTTTCCTACCTCCCAGCTCAGCATCCCTCCCCTCCCCTATATATTTTGACTGCTGCGGGGAGCGCTTGTATGACCTTGACCTGGGCCAAAGACCTGCACTCTCCCCGGCACCTCCATCCACTCGGACGTCACCGCTGACCCCCAGCCTGGGGTTCTAGGCTGCTGTCTGCCCTGCATGCCACATCGCGGTAATCGTTGACCTCCTGGTATTTTTTTCTGTACTTGTTCTCCGTATTTGTGCATTTTGTCCCATTTTCTGTGTTTTATTATTCTGTTCACAATAACTGTCACTGTTTTTTATTGGTCCGTCATTCTCTTTGTTCACGGCCCCTCTCACAGCCCCTCACTGTTCCCTTCTCCCTGTTCACACCACTGCTGACCCACAGCCCTGACCCATTGCCCTGACCCATTTCCCGCCTCCTAACTCAGCATCCCTCCCCTCCCCTACATATGCCAACCGCTGCAAGGTCGCGCGCAGCGGGTGCGCCAGAGGCGCACCTAAGGCAAGCAATCTGCGCCTGTCCGCGACCCGCCCGTGACCTGCCCGCGGCTAGCGCCAGGAACCCTGGCTCTCCAGGTCCCGGCCGATATGACGCCACCACACTCCACGCTCTCAACCCGGGAAGACACCCGGACTGCCAGAGCTCCTCACTGAACACCACCCACTGACCTTTCTCCTTTAGACTCTGCAAACGTTCCTTCGCCATCTACAGCACCCTGACATCCGCCGCAGGCTCACGGGATGCCCGGGACACCGAAGGCCTGACGTGCATCCTCCTCAACATGCGCTCCCTCCACAGACACGCTGTCGAGATCTTGGACCTGAGCGACACCCTCGCACCAGACGTCACCTGCTTCACGGAAACCTGGACAAATGCCACCTCCCATCCCGACATCACCACCGCAATCCCTGACAGTTACAAGATCTAGAGGAAGGACCGCCCACATCGCACAGGAGGAGGACTCGCCATCACACAGAAGACCTCCCTCTGACTCTCCACCTCCAACAAGAGTGTCCCCCACTTCCAGATCCAGACCTCCCCCAGGACCACGTTCCGTGGCACTGTCGCCTACAGACCCCCGGGACCTCGCTCCCTGGCCACAATAGTAATCACCAACCTCATTCAACCCCATGCCAGTTAACGCTACAGACTACATCCTTTGCAGAGACCTGAATTTCCACCTCGACAACCGCAGCGACCGCAAGTTCACCGCCCCTTCTCCACAACCTCTACAACCTCGGACTGAAGCAGCTTGTCAACACTTCCACACACAGGGCAGGTCACACCCTCGACCCCATCTTTGCAGGAGGATCAAACGTCCACTTCAGCCACACCACACAGCCCCCCTGGACCGACCACCACTGCATACATTTCAACTTCAACACCACCACTGCACCCAAACCAGCCCCCCACCCGCCACGAAGGAACTGAAGCAAAATCACAGAGAAACACCTCAACTTCACTCTCCTCCTAGACCCCCCACCACCACAACTGATGCCAACTCCACAGCCAAAGAAGTCCATTGATGGATCTCCCGATGCGCTGACAAGATTGCCCCCTCCTGCCACCTTGCCAAACAACACCCCTTGAAGGCCACCTTGTTCACCATCGAACTCCAAGTCGCCAGACGTACCCACAGACGCTTTGAGAAACTATGGCGAAGCCGGATAACCACAGAGGACCTAAACAACCATAGGAGCGCCCTGAAGGACTACCACCAGCTCATAAGGGACACCAAACGGACATTCACCAAGAACAAAATCACCACCAATGCAACAAATGCCAAAGAACTCTTCAACGTCATACAGCAACTCACCAAACCACCCAGCGAACCAAGGATGTCACACCTTCCCAGGAACTCTCCAACAAGCTCAGAGCTTACTTCCATCAACAGATCAATACCCTCTATGAACACTTCAGCGACCAGAAGCTGTTCACTACCCCTTCCCCCTCCGCTGACTACCAGCCGACCATCAGCACCTGGTCCCCGGCCATGGTGGAACTCATCACCACAACCATCCTAGATGCCTCCCAGTCTGGAATCCACAGTAACCACAGCACCAAGACCGCCCTACTCGCTTCCACTGACGACATCCGCATGCTACTCGACCAGGGACACATCGCAGCCCTCATCCTACTAGACCTCTCCGTGGCCTTCGACACCGTCTCACACCACACCCTCGCAGTCAGACTTCACGACGCCAGGATACAAGGAACCACCCCCATCTGGATACGACCCTTTCTCGTCGGCAAAACCCAGAGCATCAGACTCCCCCTTTCATCTCCGAACCCACAGAGATCAACTGCGGAGTTCCACAGGAATCATCGCTCAGCCCCACGCTCTTCATCATCTACATGGCTCCCCTCACCACCATCGTCAGACAGCATGGGTTCAACATAGTATCTTACGCCGATGACACCCAACTCATCCTCTCCCTCACAAAGGATCCCGAAGACACCAGGCTCAGCTTCCAGGAAGGGATAAGGAACGTCGCGGCCTGGATGAAGGTCAGCTGCCTGCAGCTCAACACTGAGAAAACTGAGGGCCTCATCCAGGGACCCTCGACCTCTAACTGGGATGACACATGGTGGCCGTTGGGAGTCCTCCCACCCCGACAAACCACTTTTGGAAACTGAGGATCATGTTTGGTTCCTCTCTCACCATGACCCGCAAGATCAACACCATCACCTCCACCAGTTTCAACTGCCTCAGCATCCTCCGAAAGTCCTTCAAATGGATTGCCCCGAACACAGAAAAACTGTCACCCACGCACTCATAACCAGCAGACTGAACTATGGAAATGCCCTCTACGCTGGCATCAACAGGACCCTTCTACACAAGCTCCAAACCATCCAGAATGCCGTGACCAGACTCGTCCTCTGGACCCCAGGGCATGACCGCATGACTAGACACCTACACTGGCTCCCCGTCCAGAAGAGAATAACCTACAAGCTTCTCACCCACACCTACAAATCCCTCCACAACATCAGACCCAAATACCTCAACGATAGAGTCTGTTTCTACGCATCCAGAAGTACTCTCCGATCCGCCAACCTCGTCCTAGCGGTGACCCCGCACATCCACAGAAGCAGAGCAGGAGGAAGGGCCTTCTCCTACATCGCAGCCAAAACCTGGAATGAGCGACCGGTCAGCCTCAGATGTTCCCCAAACCTGCACATCTTCCGGAAAGACCTGAAGCCCTTGCTCCTTGACTGAGACTGAAACGGAGCTGCCTCCCCCCACCTCTACCCCCCCCAGCACCTTGAGACCCTCACGGGTGAGTAGCGTGCTTTATAAACCCCCGATTTATTGACTGATATATACACTGACACAATCATTAACACAGTGGCACACTCACCAACACAATCACCCTCTGATAGAGACATTGGAAAACTCTGAGACTCACTGCTACATACACTGAAACACTCATAAACACACTGTTGCGTTCTCTAACACATTCACCCACTCATACATACAAATGCTACATTAGTTGAAGACTCACTCATACATATGCTAACACACCCATGGACATGCCAATCCACTCAGCAATAGATTCACACATTCACTTATACACACCCCGAGACAACCTAGCAATAGCTGATACATAAACTGACACATCCATGCACACACTGATGCACTCACTGACATACTCAGTCAGTCAGTCAGTCAAAAATACTTTATTTGGTTAATTTTATAACCATAAAAGCATTCTATACATAAATTTAGATTATTAAAACAGTAATTAGCATCAAAAAATATCAAGCATTAAATAATCATCAGAAGTAATTAATTACATTATAAAAACGTATGATTCTTTTTAAAATGAATTAATATTAACTAGCTCATGAAAATCATTTACATTTTTTCCTCCTTATTCTAACTGCTGCAGTAAGAAAACTGGCCATACTAAAAATCTGACATACTGATCCACTCACTAATACAAACACGCAGCCACATATGCACAACAATAATAAAGAGTCAGACACAACTTTGTGTTTGAATGAATGGTGGTTCTAACAAGAACCTTTTTTAATGTATTTTTGTACATCTTTTTTATTTTGTTGTTGCTTTTCTCTATGCTGAAAAAATGATGTTAATATTTTGTAAAAAAAATAAATTGCAGTAATGTTGCATTATCAAAGCACAATGGAGTTGCACAACAGTTTCTTCAAAAATAAATTGGGAAGAAAAATTAACAGTGTTTTTTTCACCTATGAAAATAAATCTGCAGTATCTAACTTCTGCAGCCACAAGCTTGTGGCATGTGGCACAGTGGGTCACCATACTGCCTAGTTTGGTGCAGGTGGGTGGCATTGTCATTTCAAGAGCAGTGGCATGGGCAGATGACATGGTCCCAAGTCCAGCATCCAGTTTTCCAAGTTCTTTATCTCTGACCATTTGGAGATAAGAATGCTCATGGATGGTCCGAAAATGCTTCCATATACTCAATGTGCCATGACTATACTTCATTTGCTGTTCTACGAGACAGCTGTTTCACACATATATTACACTTACCGATATCTGGAACAAACTTTCTTCTCTCCACTGGGGATTGAAAACATTTTCGAGACTTTGCTCTCTTTCTGCAAAGAAGAAGGTACCTCCACATCCTCTTCTTCCTGTTGATCTTGAATGAGCACTGGTTCTACAGATGATGTTGCAACATCACTTTCTGCGATGGTAAAACCCAAATCTTGCAAACGTTAGCCAAAATGATGCTTCCCCCAAAAGAGCTGCAGCAAAAATAACTAATTTAGGGAGTGGTTATAGCCAAAGAAAGGTGTGATCCAATATTAACCCATTGCATGGCAGAATCTCTTTTTGACAACATGCGGGTCTGGGATCCAGAAGCTCAGGTTTTTAGGTTTGCAGGAACAGTAAAAACACTTTTTCTTGAAATGTAAATATTCATTAACAATATCCAGACTCCAAATAGGTCCAGTGTTACCATACTTTAATTATATATTACTCCTATATATATAAAATCATTTTAGAAATTTAACGAAACCGCAATCTAATTTAGCAGACTAGTTCCTATCATGTGGTCGGAACTAACACCATAGAGTTTGGCCCGTCTATGTTTTTGGTACCATGTAAGGTCAGCGTTTCCCCAAAAACGTCGATTTAAAACTTTTGCTCTGTGCAACACTAAACATTACAAAAACGAATGTGCATACCTACCTCTCACATCTTTTAGAATAAATGACCTGACCATGTTAATGCAAATAAGAGTCCGCAGATTATTGCTTTCTCATTTTTTCTTAACACATCTTGGAACTACGTATTAATTTTTTTTTTAAACTCTGTCAACTTGCAGGAAGGTCCTATGAACAACCTACCACTGCATTTAAAAAACTGTACAAATTCATGGAAAAAATTAAACGTTACAGGGACATTACAGTTGAAACATAGAATTTAAAAACAACCTTACAAATTCAAGTTTAACGGGATGTTATAGTTAGGAAAAAGAATTTAAAAAAATTAGAAATTCAGTTTAGAAAACCCAAAGGTTACAGGGACATTATAGTTAGAAAATAAAATGTAAATCACCTAATTAATTCTATGAAAAACCAAAGATTACAGGGATGTTATAGTTTGGAAACAGAATTAAAAAATCATTAGAAATTCACTGAAAAACCCCCAAAGGTTACAGGGACGTTATAGTTGGAATTAGAATTTTAAAAAAATTAGAAATTCAGGCCTACATTTCACTCGTACAAAACCAGAGAAATTCAGCAGTTACAGTTAGCTGAGCTAACTTTAACTTATGATCCCGCAATGCACTGCTTAAGAACTCACATGTTACATACCTCATGACATCTCAAATGACATCACTGATGACATCATCCTCAAAACCACTCACACACCACCTTACACCCCATATAACATCTCATAAACCCTCTCCCACAGAACCACTGACATACCCATTCATAGACCCATACGAACACTCACACACCTACTCACTGAGCCATACAGCTACTCACAAATAAACTCACCCATACAGACACAAACACAACCACTAACTCACATATACAGCCACTCATGCACCTACTTACTGATCAATGTAGTCATTCAGACATCCAGGCATACAGACATACAGACACTTACACACCCACTTAAACACCGATGCAGCCACTCATTCACCTACTCACTCGACAATACAGTCCCTCACACAGTCACTTAGTCACCCTTACAGTTACTCATAAACCCACTCACTTACCATACATATACTAACACATGTACTCACTCACCTACACAGTACCTGAGACAACTACATAGTCTCCCATGCAACTTCTCTCACACTCACTTACTCACCCATACAGCTACTCACACACCCATACACTCACCCATACAGCTACCCAAGCACCCACTCACCCCCTTGCTCACCCATACATCAACTTTCATACCCATTCACATGCACCCATATAGCCAATCATGTACCATGTCACCCACCCATACTGAAACCTATGTACTTGCCCAGTCACCCATTCAACAACTCATGCACCCTCTCTTTCATCATTTACAGCTATTGAAACACCCACACACTAGCCTATACAGACACTTATTCACCCTCTCAGTCACCATTACAGCCACACAGATTCTCATATACCTACTGACTTACTCATACACCCACTGACACACCCACTCACTCACCCATGCAAAAACCTCACACACCCACTCACTCCTGTCTACAGTCTCTCACATACCCAGTGACTCTTCTATACAGCACTACACATCGCTTAAGAGAGGACCACCATGGCATATGGGAGCAGTGGGCAATCATGACACAATGCTGGTCCACACATAATAGAGATAATTTTGCAACATTAGATCCACCCATGGTATATAGACTGGCAAAATACAGACACTGGTATATTGTATGTATCTTGTTGCCTAAAGGACACCCATAAGATATGATCTGCTTTCTTGACAGAATTCATGGCACAATGGAGGTAATTCTTGACAATGGAACACCTGTAGCCATTTTTTTTATGGATCAACCTATGGATATCATCAGGTTTTAGAGGCTTGGCTCACCATGAAAGGAAATCAATATGTAATAAATGCCCTATATAGGGAAACAACTTTTTCTCAACTTTAAAGTAAAATTGTGCATTAAAATGCATTATTTGACTACATTCTTTTAAAAATTTTGTCATTAGGAGAATTCCCTCAAAACCTTAGTTTCACTCACTTTGCACACTTGCTCCATCCAATTCAGGGAGGTACTATGCACCGCCAGTTTCAAAGATCTCACCTGACGGCTACAAGAATTGAAGGTAAATAGAGTCTACATAAGCATTGTTTACTATCAGAAGATTCCACTGGGACCGAGACATAACACTTTAGGGTTTATAATATAAATCCATTCTGCAATACAATGCATACACATCTGACTAAATTAAAATTAACTAAAAACTAACGCATTGTTTTAACAAACTGTTGCTGTGCTTGATTATTGAGACTACATGGCTATTTCCATAAAACAAACTATATCTAATTACAGACTGTCAATAAAATACAATTCGGGTGGTGGCTATTCCCTCTGAACAAACTATATCAGTTGAATTTCCAAAGATGAATGTATTTAGTTCCTAGTAAATTATGTCTGAATATTTAACCCTTAGGTCTCCTTCAATCATTGAGAATTGTACAGTCTGGCAAGCATTTGTTAAATGTGCTTCAAATTCTATAAAATTTTGCAAGGTTCCCTGCCTTATGCAGAAAATATCACACAAATAGATTACCTTGTATATAAATGAAATGCTGTCTCTGTAACCTAACCATTTGGTAAGATTGTTTTTCAATATTGATCATCCATAATGTTTTGATCCCAAAAATTCCCTAAAAATATTGTCATAAAAAGGTATGATGTTATTGCCCAAGGCAGTCCAAAATATGTCTATAATAACCTTTCCAATTTAAATATTTGTGATACATGATCAACTTGATCATCCTCAAGACAGAGTCAGCAGGAAAATTTATTTCAGGATGAAATTGCAACATTCTCTGTATATAATTAATGTCTTCTAAGTAGGGTATAATTTTGTATAAGTTGATCACGCCTAATGTATATAGGGCATGATTATGATGTTGGGCGGATGACACCGTTGAGGTCTCGGGACCGACCGACCTCTGGTCAGCGTTCCCGACATTGCAATGACAATGCAACCGCACATGGTGCAGTTGCATACTCCCATTTCTCTATGGGAGCTTGTGCTGTGTCCGTAAACTGGCTGTAGCACAGGCTCCCATAGAGGAATGGGAGCCTGTGTAAATCCCTGCACCATGTGGCAGGTACCTCATGGTTTACAGAGGGCACCATAGATGCCTCCCAAGCCCCCAACCAGAAGGCCAAGGCAGCCCTTCTAGGGGCCCCCAAAGGCACTTTTCAACAGCAAATCCATGTCAGAAAAGCCAACATGGATTTGCTCTCAGAAACTGCCATCATAATCGCAAAGGCGGAAACTCCTTCCTCACGGAATTATGAGGCCCTTCCCACTTGCCGACGGGCTCCTCAAGCCTGTAGGAAATCGGCCGGATTGACCGACTGGTTTGAATTCTGACCGCTGTAATTGTAATATGGCGGTCGGAAGTCACACAAGAGATGTCTGTGAAAAGCTGTTGACCTCTGGTTGCAGGCTTTCTGACCATCATCCTAATTATCCCCATAATGCTGTGGTTTCCTACACATTCAAATAATGATGGAATAAACTGTAATAGTTTAGTAGATAAAACAAAATATATGTTATAACAGGTACAAAAGTAGACTTGTTACCTTCTCCTGACAGTTTTAAGTGTGGTTGACCAGATTGTTATAAACCTTAGGTAATATGTATAAATGCGTTCCTTGACATAATATCGCTGAAAACAATATAGACACATCAAAATATTGTCAAAATATGATTGTTTACAAAATAACGGCATCCAATACCTAATTAACAATAACAGAAACATTTATGAGAAAAATGTCACCATGAAAATATCTACTACTGGACAAACAATTATTAAATAAAAAATATTGCCTACTTATCAAATACACAAACAATAATAAGAAATACTAAACATGCTATATTGACAAAAATATTGTTAAAAATAAGCAAATAATAATATTTTAAATCAAATACAACTTTTATTTAAATATAATAAAAATAAGCAAAATAAAAGTACATCAAAACATTATTAGTATTTTTTAAAAGACTCGTAAAATTATTCATACATAAAAGGAAATCTATTGACCTTACATTGACTTTTATACAGACAGTTTCAAAATACAAACATTATTACGATAACATAAATATTACAACACACATTAAAAACAAATACAATACATTATATTTTACAAATGCACATCTAATAAATCAATGAAAAAAATCCAAACCTTCATATTAAAATAAAAAAAACACAAATTAGTGTCCAGCAAAAAAGATAATAATTGAATGATTTACTGTAAAATAAACCAACCAAAAAATATTTAAACATAATTAACAGAACATTATGAAGAGAGCACAAAAAGTCTGCAGAAATCTGCACCCCGCTGGACTGCACAAAGAAAAACAAGAAGAAAGGCTTGATAAAAAAAAGCCAAACTCACAAGTAAGTTTAAAAATGGTAACAACTAAAATGCAACCTGAAACATAAATATATAAACACATTAGCAAACTCTTTTTTGCTATCCATGTTACTCTTTAGAAACTAAGGGCCCTATTCACAGAACGAACTTAAGACAAAATCCTAAACTTACTACCATTTTGATATTCACAGAAGGCAATTACTTATTTTGGTATTCACAGAAGGCACTTACTCATTCACAGAAGGCACTTACTTATTAATGAGTATGTGCCTTCTGTGAATACCATGAATATTTGGCCGGCATAAGACGGCCGACCAAACAAACATGCGCACTTAGAAGTGCACTAACCACACACTGACTACAGCACAAGCTCCCATAGAGAAAAGGGAGCTTGTGTGCACACCATGTGCGGCTGCATCAAGATTCAGAGGTCAGCGCTGCCGTCCGGAGGTCGGCCAGACCCATTTGCATAACTGTGTGTCTGCCTGACATCGCAATAAGGTCCATAATATGTAATGGAATATTAAAGTATTTTTTATCAATAAGTCTTAATAAATAATATTTTATTAAAATACAAAACAAGACTGATAAGTAGAAGTATTTTATTTTAATACTTAAATAAAACTATTAGTAGAAAAACCCAAAACATACAATATTTAAAATAAGCAAAGCAGCTGACAAATTAAAACATACATAAATTAAATGCTTCCATTTCAGTAAAAAGCAAATACAAGTACACATTAAAATTTAACATTAGCCATTCATAAATAAACAAAAATACATTGCTTGCAGTTACGTGGCAGAAGTTCTTGATCCATCCCCATTTGCCAAAAATCCAAACCACAAAACGTGAAGAATAAATAGAAATTAGCCCCCCAAAAAGGTGCAAAAATTAAGGGGCCCATTAGGATCTCGGGTGGATCGCCATCGCCCGCATGGCAGTGGCGATCAACCCGAGATCTGTCCCCACCCGCCACCCACTTCCTCCCGCCATATTACTATGGCAGGGGGAACATGGCAGACAGAAAGACCGTCCACCGCTTTTCCATCCGGTCAACAAGTCGACCGGGCGCAAAAGACTTTAATATGGTGGCAGTGTCTGTTAGACACCGCCAGCCATATTATCATGGGGGCGGAAACATGCCTTTGCCGCCACGGAAAGGCATGCTGGAATTGCTTGTGGGGGCCCTTTGCGGGCCCCCAGTGACTCTGGGGGGTGTGGGTGCACATGGCAGTTCCATGCACAACATGGCAGGCACCGTGCGGTGCCTGTCATGTTGTGCATGGAAGTGTTCAACATGCCTTCCAGGCATTGTGGCGGGCGGTGCACTCAGCACCGCCCGCCACAATGTCAGGTATGCAGGATACGCCCACCACTGTGGCCGGCGCATCCTAATGGCCCCCACGGCCCCCCCGCCCTTATGGCGGGCGGTCCCATTTCCTGATAAGATGGCGGGCGGACAAAGTCCGCCAGCCATCCTAATGACCCCCTAAATCTCTAAATGAAATCCACTGAAGTAATCCACAGTCAATAAAAACCAAAAAAACCTTGAAAAAAATTAAACTACAAACATAAAATTTCAACTCTCAAACATAGTACAACAAATAACTATATGCATAATAACATACTACCACTATGAAACTATAGCTAGGCAAGCTGCATTATACTACACAACAATGCAACAGAAACTAGAGCTAAACAAAATTAAAGAACAAACTTAAAAACCGCACCTTAAACTATCAACACCTGATCACGTCATCCCACACCAATAGTGACCGCTAGGGACAAAATCCTCATTAAATTCACAGTAAATAGAGGTAGCAGTAAAAAAATGGTTGCAAAAGGAAAATTAAAAAATGAAATCTCTATAGAAATTATACAAAAAATGATTAGAATTATTAAAAATATATGTACAAATGTATAAAAATATGAAAGTATACAAATGTATGTAAAGTATAAATTCAATAGTACTGTAATAAATGACGTTATATTAAATAGCACTAAGTAATATATGCTAAAACTATCTCTGAAAAATGTTAAAATGCAAAGTATTATGTGTATAGGTTGTGTATAAATGTAATTATGTAACATTCATGTAGAAATGTTTAAAAGTATACATGTATTAAAAATGTGTTAGAAAATACACTGCATGTCATTCTACAGCACAAAAAAGTATTGTGGTACTGTAAAATATATATAGAATCTGCATCTATGACCACTGAAACGTTCAATTAAAAAGAGTCCAATAAAACCAGTATTACATCCTTGATTGCACTGTGAGAATGCGGAATGAGATCAAAGGCTGCTGGCAAAATAATTATCACCTGTGAGCAATTTATAAAACCCCAAATTCTACCTGACCTGCATGGGTAGTCTTTCTGACATATGCTTCTAGATTTTCACCTCAAATATTTCTATTCATTATTGATTAAACATGTTGACAAAACTTCTGGATAAAGACCTCCAATTCTCCCTGACATGCATGAGTAAATATTTTCAGACATATCTCTCTAAATACAAACAAAAATTCTTCCCAACATGATAGAGTAGCCTTGTCAATATATTCCACTACACAGGCTAGTCACTGGATGGGATCTTATGTTACATTTGATAAAGTAGAAGAAGGAACCTTGTGCTCCCTCCACCTTTGATTCACCTCAAAGAACTCTAGTTGGTCAAGTCATATCTCTTTCAGTGCCAGGCATTCGGTGAGGCAAAGGCAACAGATTTCTTATGCTTCATGGACTGCCTCCTCCCATTGCGTGTTTCCCCAGTACCTTATCTACATTCGCATTCTTCAGCAATAGACTACAAAGTATTCAGAAATTGGAGCACACCAAACTTTTCCAAGCCTCTCACTATCACCTATGCAGAAGTGGTTACGTAAGCACTGTTGGCCTCTCGGCACAAGTCCCACAGACTGCTTAGAATCAGTCAAAACTGACCTTGCTTACGCAGGCAGAAAAGGAGGAACAATTTGTCAAGTATCAATCAAAATACTCACCTGCGCATCACAGGAAGGAGCAAAACAGGATTGCAGATCTCTTGAGTTCCACCTATGGTGGCTGGGTCAAAACCAGTGGATCCAGAGAGCATTTAGCAAGCTGCATAGGAAGCTAAACTGCCTTCGTTCTCTGAATCACAATAATACATATTAGACCACAGTGTATGTAGAAACATCATAGCAACTTCCTTCATTTTCAGGAACACTCCTAAGCACAAACGAAGAGGCTGGGAGGCGATCTAGCTATGAAGCCTCTTTTGTTTTTAAAAAGACTTTTGTTCATGCATTTGAGAGACTTTATTAAAAGCAGGACTTTATTTATGTTCTGCAGACTATTACTCATATCTTTTTGTTATTACATTACCAATTTTGGGTAGGTTTGTTGTAGATTCATTTGCAAAAGAAGGAACACAGATCGCCCCCTAAATCAAAGCAAAACATTTCTGTGAGAAATTGGGTTGTTGCTTGATGGGAATGTGAGCCCTTCTCAAGCAACAGTCACAGTTCCTGTCAGGGTGACTCACACGCAGTCACAAAATTAACCTGTGCTAGTTGCTTGGCACAAAAAAGCCAGGCCTATCTTAGAGGCAATGTGTAAAGTATTTATGCAGCAGACACCAGCAATAAAGTGAACACACAACACAACATTAATCCCACATCAATTTAGAAAAATAGAGGAGTAACTGTATTAAAATATTTGACACCAAAATGTCAAAAATCCAATCAGTAGAACTGGAGATATAGGATTTTAAATGTTTAAGGTGATGAGATCAAAACCTCAGAATTTCTCCTTTTTTTTTAGGAGGAGCTCAACTCATGCCACACCAGGTCCAGGACCTGGGGAGCACATCTTGGGGATCAGTAACTCACTTCAGCAGAGGCCAGCTGGGCTCAGGCAGGTCTAGTTGCAGGGTCAAGAGATCCAATGGAGGGGATCAGCTGAGCAGTTGTTTGGATTCCTACTGAGCATTTTGTGTCCATGTAGCTTAGAACATAAGGTCAGTCAGCTGACCCTTGGAGTCACTTGAGCTTGGGATGAAGGGTGCAGGTCTAGTCTTCCTCCCCTGACAGCTGGGCAGGTCTCAGGCCGCAGGGTAGTCCTGTGGCAGCAGGATAGTCCTGTATTATCCATATGTACAGGGTCACACATTTATACCTGGTGCCCCCATTGAAGTGGGAGAAGCTTCTGGAGTTATTCCCACACAGACATGGCTGGAATTTCCACCCTCCCTGCCCTGGTCCCAATCTGTCTGGGGGCAAAACAGGCTAGTTTGAAGTTCTTTGTGTGTGAGTTGGGCCAGTAGCTCTCAACCCCAAGTGTGGTAGGTGGCACCTCTACCTCCCATCTAGGCATGGGCAAAGTTCACATTGTTTACTATGCAAAGTGTCGGAAAAACTCTTCCACACTCTGCGAAATTCCACAGCAATGAAGTCAGTTAAGTCCCACTGCTGGCACTGATTTTGGTGCTCAATGTTTTTCTAAAGACCTTCCCACCGGGGCTACCATTTGCTGGGATTGATGAATACCAAAGCTGGCTAGTATAGTCTTTTTTTTTTTTTGAGAACCTTTATTATCACTTCACACAAATACAAGCATGGGCCTACAACCCTTCCGGCCGGCCGCTAGTCAATTCGGAAGTTCATCAAAGCAATATAGAAAGATATAGCAACCCGTAATTCGGGGTCAGACACGTATCCAGGATATAACTCGTATTCAAGCGTACAGCGTGATAATCAGGATTCAATAGGGTTCATTTTACAGTGAAGAAAAAGAAAAAAGAAAAAATATCAGAATAATTGCCATACGGTCATACATGGTCCTACAATAGCAACATGAAACAGAAATCTGCAAAGATTGCAAATACTCTTAAAGACATGGGGGCAAGGCATACGAGTCAGGATAAATGTAAACAACACATTCAGGTCGTGTCGAACAGCACCCCAGCCCCTAAAGCAAAACAGACTGTAGGAAACATGAAAAACGACGACACCAAGAAGAAGAAAAGACAAAGGGCCATAGAGACAAAGAAAGAACAAATAAACAACCCCCTTCCCCCTACCCCCCACCCTGCACCCCTGCAGAAGGCTACGGCCTACCCCCCCCCCAGCAGCGTGCCTATCGCCCTAAAGGAGAAACCCGAAATATAGAATAATAGAAAAAGGGAAAAAGAAGGAAAAAATGTGGAGAAGGGCCCTCGATCAAACCACCCGGCCCCCCCCCTCACCCAGCGCTCACAATAAGCATCAAAAAAGCAGGGTCAGAATAGCCACAGTAAGCAATAATTATCAATTCAATCAATAACATCCCCGTTGAGTGTCCCCCTAAACACCGTCAGCCAACAATGCGCTCCTCCATGTCCCAGACGGTCTCACCCCTGACCTTTCCTATCAATAGTACCCACATGCAGCCAGTCATCAATCGGCATACAGAGCAGTGTGGTGGGTCCAACCGGTCCGGGCGGACCGGGCAGCGCCATTACTCCATGGGACTGTAGCCCCCAAAACCCAGCCGAAGACGTATGGCGGAAATCCGTCTGTGTCAGTGTCGATACCGGAAATATCCCCCAGCCCGAATACAGTCTCACCAGCCAGGAAGAGAGAGTCACACAATCCAGTAATCGTTGAAACGCCGCAGGGGCAGCCCAAACTATGGATCGATGTTGTTTCTTCAGCCGCCGTACAGATAAGGGCCCCGACGAGTCACTCACATATACAACAGAGCAATCCAAAGCGGTATCACGGACCGGGTCTATCGGCGTCTCCACGAACGCAGGCGCAGCCGGGGCATTCATCACTGACGCAAAGGCGGGCATTTCGGCGCTTCCTTGAGATTGAACCATGCCCATGTGGAGCGGCGGGACAACAATGGCGGCCATCCTTCTTCCCAGATCCCCGGCGTCCCGGTTCAGGGTCACATACAGGGTTGTTAACGCAGCCAATATATCTCTGGACGTGGGCTCTTTCTCGTGGCGACAGACCCCAGGACTCTCCCTCACAACGGATTCTCTGCCCGGATGAGGTGTGCGTAAGAGGGTGCTATCCGCCATCTTAGCTGATTCGGCCTCATCTTTCTCTACCTCACTTCGGGACCGGGCCCCACACCAGGGAGGGACAGGGTTCACAACGGGAATCTCAAAAGTCAAGGCAGGTTTCTCAGCGGAGAGTCACCAAAAGGCTAAAAACTCTGCTGCTCCCTGGGGGCCGCACTCTGACTCCGGGAAAAGTCGCTAGTGTGCCCGGATACAACACCGGAGTGGGGGCCAAGTATCATGCACTCCCCTCGACCCAGCTGTATCGCACTCCTCACATGGTTCTCCGCAAGTTGGGCTGGGTCGGCACTGTCGCCCTCGGCCAGCAAGTCGTCAGTTCCGTCCTGCCGACTCCTCACCATCACCAGAGGCCGCTGTTGTTGCAGTCGCGGCCGGCCACTCTATGCACTCGAGGCCCCGGTCCCAGCTCCGTGAAGGCCGCAAAACATTCGGGGACATTTCAACGGGTCTGCAGCAAGCAGAAGCCTCAGGAGCAAACGGTAAGTGAAGGTTATCCTTCGCCTACCTAAATATGCAGTTACGGCCCAGGATAGTTACCAGGATGTATGCGCGGGGTGAGAAGGCTCACGGAGCCGAGCGTTTACGCAGCCATCTCGGTCGCCATCTTGGCTCCTCCCAATATCAGCTACCAAAGTAATAGTAATGCTGTCCTTTCCTCCCCATCCCCACCCGTGCCTATCAAAATAGTTGTCATGTCACCATGATCTTTTGAGCAAATGACGTGTTGTGCAGGTGATTGCAGGTGGAGGGTACAAGCACTAATTTTTTAGGACTGGGACATCTTTTTCATTAACAGACTGTGACCCAGAGCAACATAGAGAAAACAGAAAAGAGATTAAGAAGGAGGTAACAAAAGATATGAAAACACTAACAAGGAGAGAAAGATGGGGTAAAAATACCCTGCTAGAGGGAAACAATGAGACAGAAAGTGTAGGGTGGTGGAAGAAAGAGGCCTGACTAAAATCAAGACTATACTAGCTAGTATAGTCTTGATTTTAGTCAGGCCTCTTTCTTTCTTTCTTTCTTAATGAAAAAGATGTCCCAGTCCTAAAAAATTAGTGCTTGTACCCTCCACCTGCAATCACCTGCACAACACGTCATTTGCTCAAAAGATCATGGTGACATGACAACTATTTTGATAGGCACGGGTGGGGATGGGGAGGAAAGGACAGCATTACTATTACTTTGGTAGCTGATATTGAATTAGAAGCACAATAATTGCTTTCACATTGGTACGTACCTCAGCTTATTCATGGGCGAGCTATTGGGGAATAGGGAGAGCAGCACAAACCACTGACACCGTATTTGTGTGAAAAAAGCAGCTTTTATTGAAACAGGTGCACATCACATAGATAAACCCGAGCATTTTGCCTTACAAAACTAAAACCTCACTATACAAATATGTTACCTATGTTAAACTACCCTACCCCTAAAAGTCCCTCCCCCCACAAAACCTAACCTGCAAGTCTCTACCTCCTCCTGTGCTGATCTTCAGCAATTGAGACCTTAAACCTCCAATACATTTTCTCTGCAACTATTAACCTCTAACTATGTCAACTTCCTAATGAACCTTAAACTTCCTGCCTCGTACAGGAATCATCCTGTCTACCCGTTCCCTAACAGCCTGTATTGCTGCTGTCAACAACAATAATCTAGGCTAACCCATGCCAACTTCTCGGCCAACCACCACCAGAAAAAAACCCTGACTGCCTTTTTTCTGCCCCACCTTCCCGCCTGTCCCGCCAGACACTAACGCATGGTCAAACCCTTTGCCAGCACGTCCTGCACTTGCAACAAACACAGCTCCATCCCATAGTATGAAAGATGGACCTCCATCCAAACAGAAAAATTATAAAGCATCGTACTGCAACTCGTCATGCTTAACTCTACCTATACCTCTTTCCCTACAGAACGCTCTAATTTTCCTGTTAATCTTCTACCTCATTTTCTCTATATCCACTGGCTTGTTAGCCCCTCACCACACTCTCCAAGGTAGGAGCTCAGTCCACATAGCGTGGCATCCTGACCACTGCCTTTGTATCTCTTTTAAACCATTCATCACTCTCATCAAAAACACGGATCACTGACAGAATATCGAGGAGCAAAATATTGACCTGCCACAATAGCGATGAAAAAATATAGAATGACAGAATATCGACTTCCTATCTACAAACAGATAAGTACAAAAATATTGAATCAAAAATATAATTGTAAATAATATAGTTTGTTAAAATATCAATTTTTTTAAATGTCTTGAAAGTTATATGAAATAATGAATATAATTAAGTAAAAAATACCTAAATAAGCTTACAATTAATAAATAATTAATGTAAATAAAAAAATAAACATGCATTTTTATGTTTCAATACATACATATGCTAACTGATAATATTTTAAAATATTCAATATTTTTAATGTTGGATAGCGGGAGGGTAAAATTTACTATTTCCACTCCAGTGAGTGCAACAGTAGGGAAAGCGTTGGATAATGGGAGGGTAAAAATTACTATTCCCACTCCAGTGAGTGCAACAGTAGGGAAAGCGGAGGATAGCGGGAGGGTCAAAATTACTATTCCCACTCCAGTGAGTGCAACGGTAAGGAAAGCGTTGGATAGCGGGAAGGTAAAAATTACTATTCCCACTCCAGTGAGTGCAACAGTAGGGAAAGCGTTGGATAGCGGGTACGTAATAATTACTATTCCCACTCCAGTGAGTGCCACAGTAGGGAAAGTGTTGGATAGCGTAGGGGTAAAAATTACTATTCCCACTCCAGTGAGTGCAACAGTAGGGAAAGTGTTGGAGAGCATAGTTGTGAAAATTACTATTCCCACTCCAGAGAGTGCAACAGTAGGGAAAGTGTTGGCTAGCGTAGGTGTAAAAATTACTATTCCTACTTCAGTGAGTGCAACAGTAGAGAAAGTGTTGGATAGCGTAGGGGTAAAAATTACTATTTCCACTCCAGAGAGTGCAACAGTAGGGAAAGTGTTGGATAGCGTAGGTGTAAAAATTACTATTCCCACTCCAGGGAGTGCAACAGTAGGGAAAGTGTTGGATAGCGTAGGGGTAAAAATTACTAATCCCACTCCTGAGAGTGCAACAGTAGGGAAAGTGCTGGATAGCGTAGGGGTAAAAACTGACCCGTAGGGCAGCAAGGGGCCACCCTGAATGGTGGCCCCTCTGCTGCCCTACGGCTAGATGCCTGTTGTCCCCTGACATCACCTGCACTGGATGCTCCTATGGTCCTGCTGGGACATGCTTCAACAAGTTAACCCTGTCCAATGAAATAGAGGCCAATGTGCTTCCCTCCACCCAACTCACCCTCCCCTTCACCATAACATGCCCTGCACTTGCTCGTATACTGAGCCCTGGGGAGGTCTGTCATGACAACGGGTTCCTCCATGGCTGCCCCTAAGTAATTCCTTTCCTCCCTGGCCTTCCCTTCATAACTCATGCCTGCCTCAGAGAAGAGCCCCTCCCTGGCATCATCTTCAGTCTCTGCCATATCATGCTCCCCAGAGGAGTTAGGAGTCCCAAAAATCTTTCCTGCCCCCTTCCGCTCCCACATGCAGTGCACACATTGACAGATGTCCCGCCCACCATCCTCTATCTGCGCACCTCATTCAGACCCCCAGTCACTAATCTAGAGCAGGAAACCTCCCTTGCTCCTGCACCTCCTACTTCGATTGTGCCCACACGCAGGGCTCTAAGTGGGCCAGGTCTCACTGGTGCTGAGCACTGCCGTTTTTTAAAGGGGGCCCGAAACAGGTTTCTATCAGGCAGTGTTTTGTGCCCAGGCACAGGCGGTCCAAACTGAAGTGACAGTAGGCATATCGCTGTGCACGTGCTCACACTGCTCACTTCTCACTAGTGGAGAAGTTACGCATGACGTCATGCCAGGCAAGCCTTGTAAGGGAAGAGAAATTCTTTAAAGAGAGTCATTTTCTCTCGGGAACTAACTGAAAGAAATGGCTGAATCAGGGCTGTTTCAACCGTTAAGCAAGACTAGGCGGCTGCCTAGGACAGCAAAAGGCTAGGGCGGAAAAAGGGGGATTTTTTTTTTATTTGTAGGCAACAGAACCTGTATGTGAGTGCAAGCGCACCTGCTTGTACATGGTGCGCAGCGCACCCTAGCATGGTGGTGTGTGGAGCAGGCCGGTGGTACCAGTGTGTGGGTCCCCAGGGCCGTCAATCTTGTAGCGTTGGAAAGCCCTACCAATGACGGCCCTGGGCATAATATTTGGCAGTCCTCGAGCTGTGCTTTATGCAGCAGCCAGTGACGGTGACTATTCGCACGTTGCACCACCCTCTCTCTCGGCGCGTGGGGGGCGGTCTGTGTGTGTCAGCTGCTCTGGTGCCTAAGAAATACAATAACTGTGTCAGGTAATTGGTTTATAATTCACGAATTTCATTTGTTTTTAAGCAGTGAAAACAGGTGGCTAATAGCACGCCACACATAAAAAAATATATGGTTCCAAGAAGCTTATTTTTTCCATCACGTCAATCTGAAATTTGTTTTTTGTTTTTTCACCCTAAAATACAGGTTCCAGTCTTATGGTCTGGAAATAGTGAAAAAAGACGAATAGCCATAATTTATTTTCTAACCTGCATAAAACAAGTTCACATTGTGCCCTGCCTCTTGGGCTTTAGCTTTTGGTGTTGATTGTCACGAATTATGCGGAGAGACATATCAACTGCAGCTAGATATGAAGCGTGTGATGCTTGACCTGCGTGAATAAAATCATATAGCAAGACTCTCCAATCCACCTGGTTCTAGAGGCAGTTTGGCAGCTCTATATGATTTACCACTCAAATGTACCCAGGCAACTATTGTACCGAGGTGTGTTGTTCTATTGCTAGGTTTGCGCTCTATACGCCCACTTATAAAAAATACATCGTTAATTAAATTCTGCCTCGAGCTTAGTTAATAGGTCAATATTACTCAACACAAAGACACTCCTTTTTAACTTGAAAAGATAAAATGCTGAGTAGACTGTGCAAATATTTAAATTTGTGACCAGCTAACACTGCAGATCTTTGCAGCATGCGGTTAACCTACTCAACTGTTTTGCCATATGCTATTTGATTGTTGGTGTTATTTATGCTCAGGACCACTTGAAATTAAGCCGCAGGGGGAACCAAATTATGCGGAGAGTTGGCTAAATTATGTGTAAAAAAAGGCAAATTATGCGGCATAAGGAGACACATTTTGTGATCTAAAGCATTAATTCTTCTAGCCTGGATGACCGGGGGAGAGAGTGATGCTAGTAAAAGGAAGGGGTGGCATTTTTAAATTCTCACCTAGGGCGGCAAAACACCTAGAAACGGCCCTGGGCTGAGTCCTCGATTCTAAAAACATAAAATATAAATAGCTGGCCTGATTTCTGCAGATTGCTTCAAGGGGGCGTGAGGGGGAAAAAGTTGCATTGAGGAGTCTTATATCAACTAAAAAGGCACCTTCCATTATGTGAGTTCTACTCACATATCGATATTAATTTTATTAAAGTACTAAGAAATTCATTTTTTAAATGACCAAGATGACACTGGCAGGAAAAGATTCCTCAGTCATTTGGGCGCAACATTATTAAGGTTTTGTATGAGGTCCAAACGGCAATACTAATCAACTTTCATGCACAAAAGGTATGTTATTACCTCACTGAGTGCTCAGTGTCATTGCCTATACAATGACAAACTCCATATAATGCATGTCCACATGTAATGGAGCGGGTACAGCACAAACACCCCTAGTGTTTCACCAAGAGCTAGATCTATTAAAGTAGCATGACTTGGTTTAGCATGCAATCATAGTGCCAAGTGGAACCAGTAGCAAATAATGGGCAAGTAGATTATTGTGTGATATTGTTAGACATTACAATTACAATTTCCAGGAAATTACATAGTTTGCACGGTTGACCTTTGTCTGATTGCCATCGCATGCAAATTTGTATAGAAAGGAGTATCTTGCATTGAAGTGCAAGTGCCCATGACATCATTCGGTCCAACATTCTTTAAATTTCAATTTTAAAATTTCTCTATTTGCTCAACTCATAGTTATAAAGATCGTCGACAGCTCTGCCCGCGTTTTAGTAGATCTTGGCCTTAGGGTACTTACATTTTCTTAAATCGAGGGATAAAATAGGAGCTAACAATATTTATGCTCGTTTTCGTGCTAAAGGTGAGAACAGAAAGCGCTCATTCACATATTGCATTCACTCTTACTTGCGGCTTACAGAAAGTGGTAAGAGTGAGCTCAAAGTGTGTAATTGTTAATGAAAACTTTAAAAAATAAAAGGAACTCATTCAATTGAATTGTGTAAAAATTACTTCACAGCGGGTTAATTCACACCTAACCCGTAAAATCATAATGACCAGCACTATAGTAGACATGTTAAAATGACCAGGTTAATAATCATGGATTGTACTTCTGTCCAGGAATTCTATACCATCTTTGACACTCCAAAATCTAAACTACCCACAAGTGCAGTAACAGTGCTATTAATGTACATTTAAAGCGTTTAGCTTAAATCACTGTACAAGTTAGGACACATTATCAAATACTGCAGCGAGGTTCAAAAATATTTCTTTTCACAGAACATTTTCGAGTTCGCACGGTTTTCTAACATGCTGCAATGCTTGTTTTCACAAGGCTATTTGAAAGACGATACTGTTAGAAACAGAAACTTTTCAGATCCTGCTTGATTTTGAGCCAGTAAATAAACAATTACTGAGAAAGCCTCGAACATTTCCAGGTTATACAATTGTTTAGTAAATATAAACTGAAAAGCGTGACAGGGCATACTGCTCTACTTGTCTCCAGCAGCTGGAGCACAGGGTTACGTGACTCTCTTCTTCTGTAATTAACTGACCAAACACAGTGGGACAGTGTGTACAGGTCCCCTTCTGGCATGATGTAACCCATATGAACGATAATGCTTTAGCTGCTGAATCACACATACCTGCTACCCAGTCATGCCTGGCCTTTGTTTTTATAGTTTTATTAAACATAAACTATCAAAAGGCATTGGAAAAAATCCTGCTAGAAAACAAGCATTTGCCACGCCACCAGATCTGACTCTGACAAGCCAGCATGCTTTAATATTTTAATATTTTAATTTTTTTTGCAAGCATATGTAATTGCACAAAAATTGTCATAAAAAGAAAAAAAATACTTCCATCCAAGGCTGGTGTAGATATGTTTGCAAATAAAGTAAATAAAAAATGACCGTCCAAAAAAATGACATGGCATAAGAAATGAAAGCATAGGTTGGCCTACTAGTCCTGGCCCTGAAGTGTACAACTTTTTAGGCACATGTGCAAGTGAAAAAAGACATCACTTACAGTAGATACAACTAATGCCTGAAGTGGGTTGACCAACTAACTACCCCTGCTTTAGGCTGTGGGGGGCAGAAACAAACATTTAATGCCACTTGAACAGACCAATGGATGGAGAGGCTTGACCCAAAGCCTCCTCTATGTGTATTGATGAAGACGCTTTTTATTTTTGGAAAACAAGAGACTGTAAGACTCTGGGCTAGGTTATGACAGAACAAGTCTTTGATTAAAGGCGGCATTAGGTACATAGTTTTGTGCCATTGGTTTACTATTTTGTTGGTTGTTTTGTCCCAAATGGGTGCACGGTACTTTCAGTGGGTTTTAATTTGTCAGCAGTAAAAGCTAGCGGTGATCTTTTAACTTGTTTTTAAAAAATTATATATGTGAAATGTGATGCTAACAACATGCACTGTGCAATCTAGCAACTAGGCGAAAATGATTGTGCAGTCCCATACGAATTGAATGTCTTTATTGTTTAAGTTAATTAAAACCATAACAATTTCATAATACAAATATAAAGTCACTATAAAACATTATTTAAAAAAGAATGATATTTTTAAAAAACATGAACCCACTTATGAATTCAATATTTTCTATAAATCAACAACAGTGTCTTTCTCATTATGCCAATTTAAAATGTGTCTCATAATACAGTAAGAATTTCATTATTTTACAAGTCAACTGAGGGTCAGTCGTGCTGAGTCCTTTAATTATTGCACCTCTAAACGTTGGAATACCTCTGTCGTTAAATGCCTTTTTCAGTAGTCGGATGCGTTGCATTTTTAAATTAGGACAGACGCATATTAGATGGATGATATCTTGCCAGGCTTCCCTACATGAACCGCAAGATTTGATGCCACTATATTTCCACGACGGTTGTTCCGCTAGGCTTAGTAATACCCCAAATCTTGTTGCCATTAGTTTGAGTTTCAAGTGCGGCGAGTATGTTGCGCTGAGGTATTCCGCCGGTCGAAGAGTTGTATATGATTGGAGAACCATCCATCCGTGTGTCCCATACATTTTGCATAACATTCAACTTATATACAAAATGTGGCACAAGATAGATAAATATAAAAAATCCACCAGATAATCACTCTACACTGATGCAGGTTAATTTATGCTTTGTGCGCCAACCAGACAAGTGCAGCCAGCAGCAGGGAAGAAGAAAGATAGGAACCTGGAAGGAAGACAGGGCATACTCACCCACCAAGGACAGGAGGAGGCCCAAGACATGTAAGGGGGGATGCGGGGGCAGTGGGTGCAGGGGGAGTGTGGTGGGGGGCGCGAGGGGGTGTGGGAGGGTGAAGATGTGACACCGCCAGGCCACGGAGTTCCATGGAATTTTATAGAGTTTTCCACTAAATCCATGAAATTCAGTGGAGTATTACCCAGCAAGCTCCCCCCAGGGTTAATGGTTTCTTTAGTAGGGCACTGAGTTATGCGGGTTTCCAAGTCCAGTCCACGCTGTGGCAATTGACGTGCTGAGTAAGGTGGTGAGTATGTGGATGATTCTGTCTGCACCTGGGTTCAAAATTTGGTAAAGGGATGGGTAGGTAGGGGCCCCTGAGTCGACTGAGATCATGATGAAGGCGATGTCTTGTGGGGCAAGCTGGCTCCATTATGTTAGTCGAATGTCTGTGTTGGTAGAGGGGTTGTTGTGTTGCTTGAAGAAGTTGGTGGCATTGAGTTGGGGTTTGATGTTTCTGTAGATGTTTTAAATCTTATCATGGAAGATGTTTGCAAGGTTGTGGCAGAGTTCTTGTGAGGGGGTAACGTTTGCTGCAGGTGAGGGGTTGGCGACTTCTTTGATGATGTTGAAGAGTTCTTTGCTGGTATTGGAGTTTGGTTCAATGCATCAGGCTAGGGCCTTTTTTTTATTCTCTCTAATGTCTGTGGTAGAGGTTGAGGGCTGTTTTGAAGGCGGTCATGTCAGTCGTGTCCTTGCTGGTGCGCCATCTCTTTTCCAGTTGTTTCCAGTGTCATTTAGCAGTTCTGAGATCTTCAGTGTACCAGCTAGTCTGCTTGGTGGACCTTCTCTGTGTGTTTTTGCTGATGGGAGCTTCACTGTCAGCACAGTTGATGATCCGATTTTTGAAGTTTCTGAAGTTCTGGCCTAGGTCGTTGGAAGAGATGGGATAGGTTGTGTTGAGGCGTTGATCTGTGCGTACTTTGAAATTTTGCTCTAGCTGTTGTGGGGGCATTAGGCAGACTGGGGGCAGAGATCCATGAGATGGTGATGTTGAAGTGAACGATGGAGTGGTCGGTCCAAGGGAGTTCCATCTTGTGGCTGTACCTAATGTGGTTGCTGGAGGTGAAGATGGAATCTTGCATGTAGCCTGCGGTGTGCATGGAATCATGGACTAGATGGGTGAGTCTGTTGTTTTTCATGCTGTTGAAAAGGTTGGTAGTGTTGATGTCATTGTGGTAATCAAGATTGTAGATGTAGTCACAGAGGAAAATGTAGGTGTTGGAGTCTATGGCGAGTGGGGCGACAAAGTCAGCAATGAAGTTGGAGAAGGCTGGACGTGGTCCTGGAGGACAGTAAGTGAGAGTGACACTGCTGGTGGTTTTGCTGTTTGTTTAAAATCAGATGTTGAGGGGTTCCATGGCTGGGGTAATGTTGTCATTTGTGGTGATGCATTGGATCGATTCCTTGTGTATGATGGTGATCATTCCATCAGGCTTGTTGATGCTTTTGTGGTGGTGATCTTGTATCCTTTGAGTATTGTGTTGGCAATGTTGGGCGCAGGCATGGGGTTTTGAGGAGGAGAACGTTGGGTGTGAAAGTGGTGATGAGGTCCAAAATCTCAGTGGTGGGTTTGCATAGTGAGTGTGTGTTGAGAAGGGCACATGCAAGTTGGTGTTTAGGTTCAGGTGGTGTCTGTGGGATGGAAATGATATTTCGGCTAATGTGTGTGTTTTTGCAGGTGAAAGGTCCTACAATGCAGCGTGATTTGGCACAGTGACCGTGTTTATTGCGGAGTATGGGATTGTAGAGCTCGGCGATGGTGTATTAACGGGAGGGCCAGGGATCATGACTCTGGGCACAGTATAGGCGCAGATGTATACAGAAAGGCTTAACTGTGGCACATTAGCAGAACGGTCACACTGCAGCCCGTATTAATTAGTCCCTGGGTTGAGAAGGAAAACCTGAGTTGGAAAACCCAGGCAGCGGCAGTGCCCCTGGATCAGACTGGAACAAGTAGGCATGTAGCAGGCTACGTGTCCAGGTGCCTGGTGCAATGGCTGGCTTGCTCCTCCCAGCCTCCTTCACCGCAAATGAAACTCTTAGTGCCTGAATTTGAAGGTAACTTTTAAGCTGGACTATCCTAGTACATGTATTCGTCCCACATCGCGATCAGCCTGAACTTGTGATAGATGACCAAGAGGTACGCTTTGTGCTTTCAGGTGCTATTTTCATAAAAAAATAATTAATTTGAATATCTACGGTTCAACTGATCAGATACTTTCCTTTTTGGTATCATTCCATTTATTAAAATGTACTCTATTTTTCAAAGTTGTTTTGGGTTTTTCTTGTGTTGTGATTTCTCTTTATTACTGCTTGTGGACTGCATAATTACTTTATACATTGCCTCTTAGTTAAGCCTGACTGCTTTGTGTCAAGCTACTGGAGGGTTAAGCACAGGTTAATTTAGTGCCAGATTTTCAGTATGCTTAGATACATTGGCATTTTCTTAAAAGTCCGACAATGCCCCTGGGTATCATCGCAAGTAAACCAAAGATCGTGTACAGATGAAAAATTACAATATAGAGTGAACTATGTCCCAGTTATGTGAGTACTAGCCACCTGACCACTAATGACCGTAACTGGATGCCCGATAAACCAATGGGCTTTTTTATATGTGGGAATTTTAACGTTTGCCAATGTGGGAAATACAAGCTGATGGATTTTACCTGCAACAGCAAGAAGTAGTATAAGAATAATAATGTAATTTACTGAAATACTACATTTATAGTCTATGTGATAGAATGTTCTTGTGATATGATATATGTTGAAAGTAGTGACTGCCCATTAAACACTCATAAACAGGAACATATAGAAGCTATAAAAAAAATCAAAAAATGAATTATCCATTGGCACTACATTGCCATGAACTATATTGAGGGAAATGTGAGTTGTTGTTTCATGGGTTAGAGCATGTCAGGAAAGATTAGAGAGGAGGAAATTGAGAAACGTTTTCAGAAGCCAAATGGATAAGTAGACTGAGGAGTGTGGAATATGACCATAATACTACTGATAAACTGTACCATTGTTTGTGAACCTCTAGAATACTACTGGTTACAAACAGGAAAAAGATGCAACCAATACATCTTTAATTATGTTGTATACACTTTTTTCAAGTTAGTTCTTGTGAGGCTTTTCTTTCTCTATTGTCCCTCTGATGCTATTAGTGGTTTGGTCTTATCATGGTCTAGTTGATGTATGACTACAAGATGTCTATTTTCATGTTATATTTCTATTCTTCTCCCAAAAGGCTAGGCTAATTACACTGGAGATAATAATTGGACTGTGGTGATATTAAGAATGATATATTGACTCCTTTGGCATAATTTGCTACATTTTCTGTGCTGAGTCCATCTTGTGTAACAGACTCCATTGTCTGTGCTCGCATGTAGCTGCAAAGTGGGGAGAGGATGTTTTTGCTCTTCACTTGTTTTCGCTCCTCACTGATCAGAGTGAACTGGAATATGTTGTGTGGGATGCGTGCTTGCTACCTTTCAGGAAATGTGCGCATTGTACAACTCTGTCTCGGAGTCAAAATACAGGAACCTGGCCAGCTTCTGTCTTGACCTTGACACAGACCAGTGCGGCCAGCTCAGTTTTTCACAGAAGAAAGTGGAAGAGGTTTCTAGAACCTTCGCCTCAAGGTGATTAAAACGTATTAAAACCAGAGAATGTTTACAGGTTTACAGAGTAGACGTACTGTCGTAAGACGGACGGAACCTGAGTCCCGGTCGAGAGTCCAAGCCCAGTTGTCAACAGGCTCCCCAGCTTGAGTTGGCAAGGATGTTGAGTGAATGATCAGTGAGGTGTTACTTACTTTGTGTATATAATTCTTAAGTTTCTCTGCTCTTTGCTACATGTATATATGCTACATTTTATTCTGTTTTTTTGCTTGAGTTACTTGATTTTTGGGAGTCTGCATTAACCAACATATTTTGCCTTCCTTTCCAAAATATTGAATTAATAAACATGTGTGAGTGTCACTTTAAAAGCACCTGGATTTGTTTTCTTACCTTGCCTTAATAGAGTGCTGGGTCTGGTTGTATTGCCTCGTCTTTTGGGAGAGCTGTTTCACATGTGTTATTTAAAGGTGCAGCAGTGCATTTGCCTCCTTTTGGGGGTGGAGGGTTTAGGTGTGTCCTATTGTGAAAAATTACAAGCACTACAGGGACCTGAAGGGTTAATGTTTGTTTTACTTTATGATTATGCTAAAACATGAAGGTTCAATTAGTAATAGTCATGTGGCCAAATGGCTGTGTGTCCCAAAATGCATGTATTTTACACAGATTATACATATATATTTTCAAAATCAATGATGAAGAAAAATTGATTCATTTAATTAACATGAAAGATCATTGAGTGTCTATTTTCACGCAGTAAGATATATAATTTATTCTATGCACCATTTCCCAAGCCAGTATACAGATTTTAATATAGTGCTCAGGTTGGCATTGAATAGTATTTCTTTATTATCACTTCATAGGAGTAAATGTTATTGTTGGTTTTGTTTTTGGGTGTGCTGAAGATGGTGCTGAATAGTTTTTTGTTTGTGTCTTTCCTTCATGTTAATGAATCGGTATAATAGGATTGTTAGAGGGCTCATAAAAAGATATTCAAGAGGATGCTCACATTGGACTCCAGTAACAATATTGTACATTGAGTTGAATTCTCTTCAGTAAAGGTAATGACCACCAATTATATATGGAATCAAAAGTGCGACCAGAACAGGTTTTTGATTGCAGCTGATATGTTATTGTATTGATGAGCACAGGAGCTAATGGCTCAGGAAACTAAGGAAAGGGTTAGTATTAATGATTGAACTTATCAATATATTTGTGAATGGTGCTAAAACGATCATCCAACATGAGGAAATGCTTATGACGTTTTTGCTTTTGAGTTTGTTCAAGATGGCGCTGGACACTTTGTCCTTTCTTTATGTCAGCGCTTAAAGGAAGGCAGGATTGATTGAGGGCCTATATAAAGACATTCAAGATGATGTCCATGTTCGGTACCGTCAATAAAACCCCCAATATTTTTTATGTACACCCCATATCAGAGGTAATGTATATTAAAGATATATTAAATTATATTGCTTGACTGGGATCGGAACTTAGATGCATTTTGTTTTTCAAGTAAATTAAGAGAACCCCAGTTGATGCACCAAGATATGAAGCTGCCATGGTTTGAATTGAACGGAATTAAGATATTGGGGAATGATGGTAGAATACTTGTTTGAGAGGAGTATTGAAAGAAGTAATTTTTCTTACTTGGTCAGTTATATGTTGTTTTATCGATTTGGGGTTGTGCGCTATCGTTCCTTTTAGTATGTTATCTGGTTAGAAATCTGGAGGTGAGAGCATCATTAGAGTGTGGGAATGAATGAATATCAGCACAAAATGGTTTATGACCAAATTAACATGATCAAGTTGGTACTTGAATTGTGACATGACATTACGACATCGTGCAGATATTACACAGGGAGCAGCAGGAGTATTCAATTCAATTCAATAAAGCTTTATTCGATTACTTTCTGAATAACCATAAAAGCTCATAATATCACACATTCTCAGTCTGTACAGCTTTAAGAATATCATTTAAAAATACAATCAAACATTTTCATTAAAACACCGTCCTGTGGCTACCTATTGCACGTAAATAAGAAGAAATTTCATATTAGAAAAAAAATTATATTAAAATTGTTTTCCTACATTTGATAACCTATTTTAACCCCTTGACCGCAGCGCAAATTCTGCCGCGGTTCTGGGAAATTTATGAGTGGGTATGTTTAGGACGACCCCCGGCCATCCTCCGCACACACCCACTGTGACGTTGGATGGCCGGGGGCCGTCCGACGCACCCAACGGGTTAAAAATACAGACAGGGGGCGTGGCCGGCAAGATGGCCGATCGGACCTCATCCATCTCGGCTCCCAGTCCGCGCACGCCTTTAGTGCTGTGAAAAGCAGCTATAGACACTTAGCTGTGGCGCAAATGCCGACTTTGGCGTGGGAAGATGTGAGGCACCCACGGATCAGTGTTGGAAGTATCCGGATTGCCTTTGCTGCCGCGGGGAAGGATCGGGCAACGCGCAAAATGGCAGCGCAGAATCTGCGGTAGGGGAAACCTTTCCCGAGTGCTCTGCGACGTGCGAAAGAAGAAGCTCAAGTGATGAAGATCGCACCAGCCCAGGTAGCGTCTGGCTTGGGGCTCTAATGAGGGCAGAAGCGCTTTCCATGTAGCGACCGAGCGCTGCACCGTCCACCCCTGCCTGACCCTAAGATGGCGGCCGCATATCCCCAGAGGGTGGTGAAATAGATCTTCTGTGCTCAATGTCCTGACGAAACGTGCAGTACACATGTCGGTGGGCCCATGTGAAGCACTGCTCGCTGCGCTTATCCCTGCACGCCCTGCTATCCTCCCAGGAGCTTGTTGAAGACGTCTCTGCTCCATCACTACTGCACGTTACAGCAGCAGTGCTCACTGGTTCCTGAGTCATTCCCTGGGGGTGAGCCTATTCAGCGCACTGCCAGCAATTGCGAGGGGGCCCTGCGCTGCCCTTATGGGACCCATTCCCACCTAAGGACACTCTGAATGGGTAAGCAGCTCTGCTGGGCCCCCTCTAGGTGCCAGACTGTGCCTGTTTGTGGGACTTTTTTTTAGCAGAGGTACTCTTCTCTTGCGTCAGGATGACAGGGGCACTCGAACCAGGGGGAGAACCCTATGCCGGCTTCGGAGATCGATTTTCCCCCAGCGCCTAGATGCATGCTGCAGCTTCCACATGACGCCAGAAGATGCCATATTGCTCACGCTACTCAGCCTCAGCCATATGCCGCCTAAGAAATTAACGGGCAAGCCATCGACTAATCTCTCAGATTTTTTCTCTCCGCCGCAGACAAACATTCAACCCTTCGGGACGAAGCAAGCACATCGACAATGGCCCTCACAAAGACTGATCTCTTGACTATGCTCAAAGAATTCAAATCTGAACTGCTTAATGATATTAGTCAAGATATCAAATTCTCTATAGATCAGTTGCGGTCGGACCTGACAGATCGCTGACTCCGTGGGCACGAGAATCATAGACCTCGAAACACAACACCAGCAGCAGGCTCAACTTTCTACTGAGCTCCGAGAAGATGTCCGCTCGCTCAAAGACCAGCTAATTCAAGTGCAACTCAAGGCGGAGGATCTCGAGAACAGGGCACGGAGGGAGAACCTACGCATAAGGCACCTGGAGGAGGGTGCAGAAGGACCGGATTTGGAGGCCTTCCTGGTGGGTCTGTTCTCGGAGGTCCTAGCCCAACAGACTCTTAAAATAAAGTTGGACAGGGCCCGCCGAGTGGGAACACTACAACACGGCGAGAAGAAAAGCCCACGAGAAGTGGTGGCAAAGTTTCATTCCTTGAAAGTCAAAGAAGCGGTTATGCAGGTGGCGAGGACGAAAGACTCCGTATTATTTCAGGGCCACTCCTGCGCCGTCTTCCAGGATGTGTCGCTATCCACGCTCGCACGGCGGCAACTGCTCAGGCCGGTCACAACAAAATTGCGGGACGACAAAATTAGGTATAGATGGACTTATCCTTTCGGGCTGTCCTTTGAATACCAGAATAAACGGCGTCATATCACCGACTTGCAGGAAGGTATAGATCTGCTGGGACTCTCCTCTGAAGAGGACACTTCTCTACAAGGTAAAAATGGAGAAATTCCCGAGGTTCTACAACGGCGACAGCATGGAGCGCTGAATCATGCAGAGGACGGTGATAACCACCACGGAACTGCCCTGAGTAGGGCGTTGTCACGAATTTCTTTGTAATGAACAAGCTGCTTGTTGTCTTTGGTAGCAGTTAGAGGCACGCACCAGACAAGGGCTTTGCTTTGGCAAAGGGCCTGCACCGGAAGAGACTACGAACCCCGAGGACTTCAGGTGTTAGGTCAATGTTGCCTCCCCTTTTCTGGTAGTGGGCTATCACTGATAAGAGAGACTGGTATAGGCTTAAGGTATGTTGCGGCCCTCATATGATGATTTCAGGATTTCTTCATACATGCATAAACTTTAACGCTGCGCCTATTTAGATGTAGTCTTAATGCCAAAATGGCCTCTCGGGGCTTTTCAATTTGCCACACAGATATGCTTTGGACATAGCTTTCGCACTGGGGCGGTCGTGGACGGGGACCTCGGTCCTGTTGTCCCCCCCTGGTTCCTGCGGGGTCTCTTTAACTCTGCGCTGGGACTGACAGTAATGTTTTGTACAGTTTATTTAGTTATGTTTGTTCACTTTTGCTCAGGGGTTGAGGGGAGGGCTTGAAAGGGTTGTGGTGGCGGCTTTTTAACAAATGTATACGTGAGCATGTTTGACTACTTGGACGATGCAAATAATGGAAGAGGATGTTACCTTTTGTTGGGGGAGGGGGGAGGGGCTGGGAAGATCATGGTGGCGGCTTTTTAATGTTCAGTACATCCCGATTATTGAGTTGTACAACACCTTTCTACTCCGCTGAGAGAGGAGGGATGAATTCTCTGGGTCTCATATCTGCAGAGGGCCTGATGGACCTGATGCAGCTCCTATTGCAACGTTATCTTTCCCCACTAACATAATGACACATATCATAGGTACATGGAACGTCAAAAGGCTTAACTCCCCTCTGAAACGTCAGAAGATCTGGAAATATATCACACATTATCACCTAGATGTAGTAGCTCTCCAAGAAACCCACCTTGTTAGATCCGAGGACACACGGCTTCGCCACAAACAATACCCATTGATCTACAGGCTTTCCACCTTAATGAAACACAGGGGGGTTGCACTGTTGTTCCACTCCTCCACTAAATTCCAACCCCTAGATGTGCAACAGGATAGGGATGGGCGCTGGGTTATGATCAAAGGTCAGCTGCAGGGTAAACTCAGTACATTTGTAGCAGTATATGCCCCCAACACACGACAGACACCTTTCATATGCACCCTTCTGGGAAAACTACTGGATTTTGCGGAAGGGCAACTGATTCTCATGGGAGACTTTAATTTAGTTTGGTGTAAAGACTTAGACTCCCCCCATTCACAACGCGTGGGCACTGGTTCCTTCTCAGCAGCCACGCAACACCGCCTCCACGATATGGGCCTTCTAGATTCTTGGCGCACCCTATACCCCTCTTCAAGTGACTTTACATTTTATTCCCAGGTGCACCGAACTTATTCACGATTGGATTACATTTTTATCAGCCACTCACTTCTGGGCGAACTCCAAGAAGGCAAAATATTTCCTCTCTCCATCTCTGATCACAGCCTCCTAGCGATCTCCCTGTCCTGGAGAGTCTACAACTCTACCTCTCCCAGGTGGTACTTTCCATCTGTTCTTGCCTGAGACAAGGACTCCTGCACTAAATTAAGGGAGGCCATCACCGAATTCTTTGATATCAATAATCCCAACGACACTTCGGAATTTACCACCTGGGATGCTTTTAAATCGGTCTTCCCGGGGCAGTGTATCTCCATTAACTCTGCATTGAATTCACAACGCGCTAAGGAAAGAGGAACTCTAGAGTCGGAATTGGCTTCTGTGGAACAAACCCATAAATTAAACCCCACACGGCAGACCCTCCGCAATCTTATGGCACTAAGGTGTAAACTTCGAGCCATCTATAATAATAGGGCAGAACGCACACTATTGCAATTATGCCACTTGTCTTATTCCCAGGGCAATAAGATTGGTAAACACCTCGCTCGGCAACTCAAGGATAAATGAGTACGGGAATACATTGGGGGGATCCGGGGCCCGCAGGGCGATCTTATCCATTGAGATGAGGTCAAAGCGGAACTCTTAGGGTCTTTTTATAAAGCTTTATACTCTGGCAATCTTTTAGATTCTGAGGCCCAACGAGAATATTTACAATCCCTTCAGCTTCCACAAGTCTCCCCAGAGTGGAACGAGCTCCTTACGGCACCTATCGCATGCGAAGACGTTAACATTGCGATTAAGGCACTTAAGCTACATAAAGCTCCTGGCCCGGATGGTTTACAGCTCTGTTCTATAAGACCTTTGCCTCAGATATCATCCCTCACCTTACGCGACTCTTCAACAAGATGGAGGAGGAGGGTTCCACTTCCAGTTCACTATTGGAAGCAGTAATTACTGTTATTCACAAACCGAGGAAAGACCCTGAGGCTTTCAACTCTTACAGGCCGATCTCACTCCGCAACCTCGACGCGAAAGTGTATACATCCATCCTAGCTAAGCGGTTAAATGACCTCAAGCCCGATCTCATACATCCAGATCAATCCGGTTTCATCAAAGGGCACCAAACTCACGTCAACACACATCGCAGTGTCCACCTTGTTGAGAAGGCCCATAGATACAGAATCCCCGCGGTCCTGGTGGGGTTGGATGCGGAGAAGGCTTTCGACAGGGTGGACTGTGAGTTCCTGTTTCATACCTCGTCGGCGTTCGGCTTTGCCCCCAGGTTCCTCACTATGATTCGGGCCAACTATCTTCTACCTTGATTACGTGTTTTGGTCAATGGAACTCAATCAACCTCATTTCTCCACTCCAGGGGCACCAGACAGGGATGCCCCCTCTCCCTCCCTACTTTTTGCTCTCAGTATTGAACCCCTAGCTGTGGCAATCTGAGCAAACCCTACAATCCAGGGGATCCCTTTTACGGGGAAACAACATAATATTTCCATATTTGCGGACGAGGTGTTGTTGTCCCTTTCGGACCCGGCGACATCGCTCCCACCTCTACAAGCAGAACTGGCAAAATTTGAAAAAAGTATCAGGCTTCAAAGTAAACTTAGGTAAATATTTTATCCTTAATCTCACACTCTCCCCAGCAGAGATGCAGGTCCTTCAGCCCCTCGCATCCCTCCAGTGGACCACCTCTTCCATTCAATACCTGGGCATCTGGATCACGAACAAAGTGGGAGGTTTTTAGGCTGCCAATTTTCCTCCTATACTGGGACGTATCCAAGCAGAGCTCCACAAATGGAAACCCCTCTTCTTGTCGTGGTTGGGTCGTATTCATGCTATAAAAATGACTCTCCTTCCTAAACTCCTTTACCTATTTCAGGCTTTACCTATCGAAATAGAGGACTTCTTCCAACGAGTCAAGGCAATGATCTTGACTTTTGTATGGCAGGGGGACGGGCACGCTTCTCTTTTACGATACTTCGCCGTCCCATGGAAGAGGGTGGAGTCGGACTCCCAGATATTCACTTGTATTATAAGGCTGTCCAATTACGAGTGCTTACTGAATGGACAAAATATGAGTCCGATAAACATTGGCTGCACATAGATCGTAGTGTGACCGGTTGAACCATATGGGAGTTAGTGTGACGCTCCAAGTGAGATAGGCCTAAGAACACCTTTATTAGCACTCCTACCCGCACAACACTTAAGGTCTGGGACTCTGTGTCGGGTGATGAGAGATGGACCTCTTTTCCCTCCCCCTTTACACCTTTGCACTTTAATCCTGCATTTCCTCCAGGACTACAGTCAGGGCCATTTGATGCCTGGCGGGAGGGGGTGTGCCTGGCCCTCACACACCTCTTTCATAATTATGACCCCCTTACTTTCGATGCCTGTAAAAGGGAGTATAATCTACAGAACTCGGAGAGGTACCACCACACTCAGCTATTACATTGGGTCCTCACACCACAAGTTCGGGAGGCGGCTACACGTCCTTTGACAACATTCAAATCTTTTCTTACTAAGACAAGCTCCATGAAGGGCACAAACTCCTTTATATAAAAATTTCTCCTTACCACCACACTCGCTCCTCGCCCACGTTACATGTCAATGTGGGAAGGTATGCTTCAGCGGGATATTGCAGATGAGGAATGGTCCCATCTTTGGTCTGATATTACGAAGTTCAACCACTCTGTCGAACTCAGGGAAGCACATCTCAAGACCATGATGGTCTGGTACCTTCAGCCTTCCAAACTTCGTCACATCTTTCCTGGGTCCTCTGATAGGTGTTGGAGTGGATGTGAACTTATGGGAGATTTCCAGCATATCTGGTGGGACTGCCCGCACATAAGGCCCTTCTGGGAAGAAGTCCTTGCTCATATCAAAGACATGCTTGGTTATCCTATCCCCACTAATATGGCAGAGGTTCTGTTGGGGCTCCGGGATCCTTCCTTAGAACACCAGACACGGGCGGACAAAAAGATCATGTGTCTTTGTATAGGGGCCGCGAAGTTTACGTTAGCAGCGGCATGGAAACAGAGGCACTCCAGATTATGGAAGCTCCTCAGTCTGGAGCGAATGTCAGAAATCTTTAGGGATGACTTGAAAAACTTTGAATTAAAATGGGGACCTCTGGTCACATTCCTCTCCCGAGGTCTCCCATCCGCCGTCTGTCCTACCTCCATTAGGGAACTCCATCTTTTCCAGTTGTGAGCTGCAATCTGTCAAGAAGTCTATAGCGTATACTTTTTCTTCTTCCTTTTTTATTTTTGGACGCCACCATGTAATGGGGGGGGGGGTAGGGTTGGATACTTACTGTTAGGTTTAGTGCTCCTTGGATGGGAGCCATTCTAAATCCACTTTGGTACCTTTTATACAATTCCCTCAATGCAGAAAGATCTCAGATAAAGATGCCACACTGTTTCATGGGACTTCTTTAATCCTATGTACCACTCTATGCAGGGAACCCTGTGCCCTATTATATTAGAAGCTGTACCTCTAACTGTACATTCCACTTTGTTTGAGCCGGGGTGTGTCCCCGGAGATTTGCATGCCACATAACACTATCAAATTTTGTATCCAATTTTCAACATTAACTGTGTGAAAAATGCGATGGTACCGTATTATGTTGTACTCTGCCAAAATCTCTAATAAAAATAAGTTTGACAAAAATACAGACAGTGACCTTGTGAAATATTCCTTCTCTAGATATTGCAAAGCAAAAAACGAGGACATTGTCTCAGGTCGGGTAACTTTAGGATTAGTAAAAGCCTCCTTTTTCTTTGAACATTATAAAATTTACAGAATAAAAGAACATGCTATGTTGATTGATGAGAAACATCGTCACATGGAAACCTGCACATGTCTCTGGAACAGTCGTTCTTAATAAGGAAGCTTGTTAATCTATGTAAGAACCCTAATCTAAATCGGGTCATTAGGAATCTGTATCCGCCATATTATTAAGATACAGCTGGATACTATGGTCGGTTAGTATCATTTGATCACCAATACCGATGGCTTCACTATTTCTGTGGGAAATCTAATTGTGTCTAAAAGCGCCATACCGTTTCCTTTAAGATCTTGCTGGAGACAATGATCATGATGCTGGGGTCACCATAATATTCAGGATGCCCTGGATCATTCATAAATCTTTTAACATATTTTAACGATGGTATGGTAGAGACCCGCTCTAACTTAAGTAAGTTCGAATATTCTGATTACAAGTGGTTTTTGTTGTGAGCCAAATCCTGTGCCATAGTAAAACAGGTTCTGTTTTTACAAGGTCAGATATATGCAGCATCCCTAGCTCAGAACATGGGTGGCCACTCCATTAGGGCGTCGGAGCACCAACCCACTGCTTTCTCGCAGTGCAAGGAGCAGAAAATAACATGGTATTTTAAATACCATTTTATTTTCTGCTTCTCACGCTGTGAGAAACCAGAAGGCAGGGGTATGCCTGGTTGGGGGCCGGTGGGAAGGTATGCCTGGCTGGGGTGGGCGGGTCGTGGAGGAGTGGCTTGCACCACTCTAAATGCCCTGACTGCTTGGTTGGCGCTGGGGCCGAACAAAGCAGTCATGCGTACTCTACATTTTTTCTATGTAGGCTGCATGCAAGCTACATAGAGAAAATGGTGTCCCTACTGTAGCCCGGCTGGACGCCGTTCGGGAATTCCCACCCATCACAACGCTGTCATTGCAGCAATGTGATTGGCTTACAGGAGGGGAGGGAGCATGCCTGTTCCGGAGGAGCAGAGATGGTGGGGACTTGTCCCAGGAGCAGAGTCAGCGTGGGACCCGGTCAGGTAAGTTTATGTTATTTTTATTTTAACATCCTCCCTCCCCCTCGGTAACCCCCACGCGACCTCCCCTCCCCTTCCCGCGAGTATTGCGAGCCGCGACTATAACTTAACTTTCCTGTGTTATCTCTGCTGGCTTTTAGCTGCTGGCTTAACGGTCAAGACTATTTTCTATCTTATCGCTGATAAAAGAAGTGACCGTTTTTTGTAGTTGTCAGGATGGACAGCTCAGCTCTGTAGAGCCAGCACGGAGAGAAAATATGCAGGGGAACAATATCACCTCACTGAGCATAATATTTCATTTAGAACGTTTTTTTTAAAAAGTCTTCGGTTCTTTTATGACTCTATGCACGTAGGTGCTCTGATACTGCTCACAGGCTCCTATGTGGAGACGCTGGGTGAACAGAACTGCTGTCTCTCTTCCACTTGCCTTTTGAAGCTGTAGCTGTCCCACGCGCCAAAGCCTACGCACCCATTTACCATTGGCCAAGACATGCAGCAGCGTCATTATAACCTCCAAGTGGTCAGCACATCAGAGCTGAGCTGCCACTCATCCAACATTTGAGAATGCAGTCGCAATTTATAGTGTTCAGCTTACCTCTTTAAAAATGCAGAATGATAGCCCTAGCTTAAACATTGTCTTGATATTCACTTACTCTTCTAGAGATTTTGCTGCGATTTACCATACATGTGTCACTCCGTAGCAATACAGGTGGCATAAGTTTAGTTTTGGGGCTCCTCCCTTTGAGAGAGGTGAACGGTGAATAGCCAGTAACACTATTGGGCGAGGTGCGATAAGCACAAATAGTCTACATTAAGGCAGAACTTGGTGGTGTCCCCATTACTTCTGCTCTCTGCAGACACTCTTTGAACAAACAGTTGATCCGCTCGACAAATCCATTTGACTGGGGACAGTACGATGCAGATTTGTGATGAGTGATGCCCCTGTGAGAGAGAATTTCTTTCATACTGTCCGAAGTGAACTGCACTCCATTGTCAGTTATGAGGGTGTCAGGTATTCCCTCCTCAAAGAATACGCTTTCTAAAAAATGTGTGAGAACTCTGGTGTCAATTTGATGGACACAGTTGTACACCACCCATCGTGTGTGATAGTCCACTAGCACTAAAATAAAGCGTTCATTCAATGTTTTAAGGTTGATGGGACCTATTATGTCCAAGGCTAACTTGACCATGGCTGATCAGGAACTTCCACAGGAGAGAGTGGTGGCTTCCGGGTTTGGTGAATTTTGTCACTGTGGCTATAGTCCAAACAATTTTTCACTACATTCTCCGTCATTGCATCCATCCCTGGCCACCAGTATTCCAATCGGATTTTGTTCTTAGTAAGACTGTGTCCTAAGTGTCCTATGTGTGCTAATTCCACAATTTCTTTTCTTAAGTTCTCTGGTGGAATCACTTTTCCCCCTGCAAACCAATCCTTCTTGTATGTTTAATTCCAGTCTTATGTCCCAAAACTTGCCCAAGGTTGGAGGAATGTTACTTTTGTTGTCATGTCACCCACTTATGATGAGTTCTTTGATGGAATTCATTTCTGCATCTGCTTCCATACAATTGTCCGATTCCTCCTTGTTCAAACAAGTAAGTTGCAGAATCACATCATCACAATCACAAGAAAAATAACTGCTTTCCCCCACAGAAGGAGATCGTGATAGAAAGTCAGCAACAGTGTTTTGAGAACCTGGCACATACTTTACATTGAAATTGTACCCTTCAAGTCCCAGGATCCACCTGGCTACCCTGGGGGTGGCCTTTTTTGCCCCTTTAGTGGTGAATGCAAACATTAATGGTTTGTGGTCGGTCTTTACCGTAAATGTAATACCCGACAGAAAAAAACGAAAGTGTTTGATTGCCCAAAGCAAGCAAGTGCCTCTTTCTCTACCACCGAATAGTTGAATTCTACACCCTTTAGAGCTTGGGAGGTAAATGCGACAATCTGTTCCTTTCCATCTACAATTTGGGTGAGACTTGCTCCCAGTCCTTTATTGCTGGCATCAGTGCAAAATATTGTGGGTTTGCTGGGGTCAAATCTACCCAGGGATGGGGCAGCAATGATACTTTCTTTAACATTTTGAAAGGCATCTTGACAGTCATCAGACCACACAAAGGGGGTTCTGGTTTTCAGCAAATTCTGAAGGGGTTCAACCTTGAAGGCATAATTTCTGACAAACTTGGAATAATATTCAGAAAGGTCTAAAAAGGATTTGAGGTCTTGAACACACTTAGGGGCCACAGAGTTGCGAATCGCCTCCACTAGGTCGAATTTGGGTTTCATTCCATCTCGTGAGATTGTGTGCCCCAGATACTCAACCGATCCCACTCCAATATGACATTTCTCCTTTTAGAGAGTGAGACCAGCATAACCCAAGTTGGTCAACACCATTCTGAGGGTGGTATTATGTTCCTCCAGCTACTTCCCATAGATGAGTATGTCATCTTGAAAACAGAGTGTTCTGGGAAGGTCCTTCAGAACATGCTGCATGATTCTCTGGAATGCAGCCGCCGCCAATGCCAACCCAAATGGCATACAAAGGAATTGGAATGCTCCTAGGGGTGTCACAAATGAGGTGAGGTGGTGTGAGTCAGGGTGGAGTCCCACCTGGTTGTAGGCTGAGAAATAGGTCAAGAACACTGAAGCAACTCACGCCTTTGATAAGGGTAAGCACCTCATGAATTCCTGGAAGAAGGTGCCTATCCACCCAAATGTTCTCATTGAGGTCCCTGAGGTCGACACATAGCATGATATCTTTACTGGATGCTTTTGTTGTGAGGACAATGGGGGCCAACCATTGCGAGCACTCAATGGGTTCAATCACCCCCAGAGACAGTAACCATGCTAAGTGGATCATGCATCAAATGGGGAATGGGTCTAGCTTTGCGTGCTACAGGCTTAGCGTTAGATTTTAACTTGATGGAGTGTTGGTAACCCTTAAGTAACACTAGTTCCCCCAAAAATACTTTAGGGAAATGGTTGTACACCTCCATTCCCCCTACTGAAGGATCTACCAAAAGAACCTGATCAGGGCTGTTAGGATCTAACTTGATCCCTAGTTCCCTATGGTGTTTCCACCCCAACAAATTGGATACCTTCTGGGTGATGTAAATTTTGCCTACAGTATTCCTTCTTTAAACCCTCTCTCTTTGGTGGTCATGTCCAATAGGGGTATGGGATCCCCATTGAAACCACCAGGTTGGATGTCTGGAGGCTGTAGGCTTTCTTTCCATGAGGGAACAGTTGCGAGAATACCTTGGAATCAACAAGGGTAGTATGGGGAACAAGGATCAGCAAATACCGTTACTGGTTTGTTGTCTAAAGTGATGTTGGCAGTATGGTTACTATCTATAAGTTGGAAGATTAACTTGGGCTCAGGGGATGATTCGGGTTCAATGGACAACACAGATTTAGAGCGCTGATCATGACAGACTCTGGACAAATGTCCCCTTTTTCCACATTTGTGGCAGATAACAGAACGGGCTTGGCATATAGGGTTGTAGGCAAGGTGGCTTGGGCTCCCACACCTATAGCATTTGAGTTTAGTTCCGGGAGTGAACGTTGTAGCCGGTTTGTTTTTGTTATCTTTTCCAGTATCAGGTTTACTAATGGCATTGACCTCCGTGGATTTGCTCCCTTCTCCTTTCATAGCCACCATACAATCTGCTGTGTGTTCAATCCCCACAGCTATGTCTATGGCATCCTTGAGTTTGCGGCTGGCCACCAGAAGCCTCTCTTGAAATTTGGGATTGTTTGTGCATCTAACCAACTGGTCCCTAATAAGGGACTCTTGGAGAGATTCAAACTCACATGTGTTCGCTAGGCCCTTTAACGCAGCAATGAATGGTTTAACTTTTTCACTTTTACCCTGTGTCCTTGAAAAGAACTTATGCCTCTCTAACACCACATTTATTTTCTTGCTGTAATGTTTTTCTAATTTGTTAACAGCCACCAGATATACATTATCATCATCATCACTATCACTTTCACCCTCTGCATTGATCGAAATATCATCATAAACTTTACGGCCCTCAATGCTCAAATTGAGCAAAAGAGTTTGTAGTTTGAGTAAGTGCAAAAATGTCTCCCCACCGATAGCAATTAGGTAAGATTCTAATAATCCAAACAATTGCTTCCATGGTAATAAAGGTTCTCCCCCTTCGTTATGGAAGGGTGGAGGTTGCGACATGTTAGCAGCAGCCATGTTATCACAATGAGAGGGTAAGAGGTTAAGATTGGAAAGAGGGGTATGAATGCACAGATTACAGCATACAATGAAATGTGGCCCAGATCTGATGAAGTAGCACAACCAATAGTGACTATACATGATGGTAAATTGCAGAAAAATTCTGTAGCAACAGGAACAAGCAAGAGACACTGGCACCCAGTGAAATCAACAATAAGGTCTTGAAAGTGCTTCACGTGAGGCAACAATAATTAGAAGCAGTACTTCAAAGGAGCGTAGAGCTGTGTCCATTATCGTAAAATGATAGGCATACCAAGATGAGTAACAGGTGTGCCCATCAGCATGGGAAAGATAGGTGGATATGTGGAAAGCTCAGTTGTGCCTATCAGCGTATAAGTACAGCGATCAAAGCCCCTCAACCTGCCTAGACCAGCAGCCTAAATAATGAACTAGTATGTGCCCTTAAGTGAGTTTGAAACTGTGAGGGAATAGAAGGATCCCCCTATCATGCTGTGCTCCTCAGACACGTTCCCCTAAGTGTCAATAGATGAAACACCTTGCTCGTCAGCGAGAATCCGGCAAGACGAGCATTAAACTCGGAAAGGGTTAACCCTGGAGCAGCACGGGGGAAGGAGTGGCAGCCGCCGGTGATTGACACCATCAGCTTCCTCAGGGAAGAAGCAACGGAAGGCGTGAAGTGCTGTATCCGGCTAGTAGATGAGCTGCGCCTCTCAGCGTGTGGAGGGCTGGACAGGCGTAGAACAAAGCCCGGCTTCTCACCTTGCAGCGGTTGAAGAGAATCAGGGAAAAGCACACGCTCCATGCGAAGGCAAAGCTCGAGGGTTGCACAGGCGTAGAACAAAGCCCGGCTTCTCACCTTGCGGCGGTTGAATATAATCAGGCAAAAGCACACCGCTCCATGCGAAGGCAAAGATCGATGGACACCGCCTCCCCCGAGGGTCGAAGATCACCTTGATGCGTGCTGAAAAGTGCAAGCAAGTCCGCCTTCCGCCGCGTAATTGTGCAGCACCACAAAGGAAAAGCAGCTGAGGAAAATGTTCCCTGGCCAGCGTTCCCCTGGTTTGCCTCGAGACGGAGGACCAGTCACTAGAGAGGCTAAATCCCAGAAGGGATTCCCCACATGAGGCACACAAAGTTCCTCAATGAAGGCAGGATCGCACAGAGTTCACCGAGATGAAAGTGGTAAAGACACCACGCAGAATAGCGAAGTACTTACTTAGGATAGGTGATGGCAGGACAATGACCAAAAAGCTGAAATTGGCTGAGACACCACACCGGAACATCGAAGATCCCACGAAGAAGATGCAAGCAGGACAGCTAAACTGGAGTACACTTATGGGGGTGGTGGTGAACCGTCCCCATCTGGTGAATCGTCACCAGTGTTTAATGAGGACCAGAAGCAGGTAAGAAAGGAACTCTTATTTATTTTGTCTTCTCACCACCACAGGTTCCAGTCAGGTGGAGGGCACAGTGGAATGTTGGCAAACAAAGGGAGGGAGAGATCAATGGGAGGTGAGGGGAAGGGGTGGGACGGAATGTACCAAGTGGAATAGATTACAACATGCATGTTAGTACATTTCAACAACAACAAAAAAAGAATTGAAAAAGTACAACTACAAGTCCCAAAATGTAATGTTGAAAAATTAAAGCACTGGCAGAAGGGGTCAGACTCAATAAGATGCTGCTGGGCAGCTAAGCGTTCTTTAACCTGCTCAATCCAACGTAAGTGGTTCTGTAAGGGTACTATAGACAAGGAAAGGGAGCAGCAAGAGACTGCAAATTGATTGGCTGCTGTTGAGTGTAATGCATGTAAACCATTTTCAAAAACTACAATACCATGAAGGTTTTCATTTCGCGTTGACATCCTCTGGATAAATGAACATTTGTCAGCAGACAAGTTAAATTACTATGAAAAAAACTTCAGAACATATGTGCCAATAAAATTAGCACTTGAGTGTCTGTGTGAGCAGCTTTACTTAATTATTTGGAAGCACTCCGTTGTTGTTCTGCAAAAATAATGTTGAATGAATAGACCAAAACAATTTTGCTTCACAGAAGATCCTCATTGAGATGAATATTTACATTTCTAATATAAAGCCTTTATATTGAAAAGCAACCATCTCAAGATGTCTAATGTGTGGTGTTAGTCCTGTTTTTCTTTGCATTGGTGTACTCGTACATTTGCTTTTCAGGGTACAGATGCAGGACTTTAAGTACCATAATGCAATGCATAAATGACAAACACACTCACACAGAACAATATGAGAACTAACTATAAAGGTCTAATGAATGATTTATTTGGTATGTATATTAGTGATACGCGGTCGGTCTCCTAAAGTGTGTTCATTATGTATCATTTCACACTGGTAGCTCTCACAGTGCATGACTGTACAGCAGCATTAGTTATTTTTTACTTTTCCGGTGTTTAAAATAGGGGTTCTCCCTCATGGATGTCGGGATTGTCAATGGCACTAACACATGAATTGCCTAGGAACAGTGCAAAGATCTTTTATTAAGCAGGTGATGGTGGCGTGTAACTTTCAGAGAATTATTGCTAGAGAGTAAGTCCTGATGTGGTGTGAGATCATAATGGAGTTATGTTTCGATGTGGATTCCTGCTATGCATGGAGCCATTCGTATGCTAAAAGGCAGTGATCATTCATCTTTGGGGAATTTCTATGGCAACCAGTGGAAGAAATGTTTATGCAAGACTCAATTGCTGAGTTTTCAAAAAAGTGTCAATCCTAATGTTACACATGAGACCTTGGAATGGCACGTTGGTATTCTGCAAGCATGAAAATGACAGAAGCAGGCTGGAAATTTGGCAGCCTTGGACCTTACATGGTATTCTGTGCTTCACTGGGAAGCAATGGCGAGCTTTCAGCTCAGGTTTAATGTATTTTATTTTCTTGTTAGGGCATACACTATGGCCTAGCAGTCAAATACTACTTGTAATCATTGTGTTACTCATTCCAGCCGCTCCTCTACATATGTAGGTGTTGCTGGAGGAGTGCAGGATTCCAGGGGTCTCGGAGCATGGCACTAGGTCGGAGGTCACGATAATGGTTCTGCTGGTGGTAGGCAGATAAATCGTTAAAGTAGCCTGAGGTCTGGACAGAATTGCACGCTTTACTGAATGTTGTGTATTGCTTTAAACCACTCTTAGCACCACAGTATATTTGATTGCGCAGATCCATGGAGTACATTAGTGAAGGCGAATCCATTGCATGAACGCCCTGGCGACTACTGTTTTTTCAGGGTTTGTTAATCTGCTCATACCTGATATTTTGGGAGCCTCGTTTGAAGATGTGGGATGGCTTTTCTACTGAGAATTTGGGGAAACGATAACATGGGAAGTCTTTGCTGTTACATGGGTGCATTTTTTACGCAGTGCACTACTTGAAATGCATTCATATTTTCTGCACAGTTTTTTTAAAATGGCATTTCTTGCATGAAAACAGAAAACTAATTTAAGGAAATAGTGTCATCATATTTATATACAGCACTACACAGTCAATTAATGTATTTATTGTATAGTTAAAACCATTACAAGTGTATCAGTTTGTTCAAAGGTTAATATGGGTAAATGATAACATCAACATACGCAAAGATTGTCCTCTATAGCTCATATAAATTGGCAACTTCTTAAATGCTAAATAATTAAATCATATTGCTTTATTAACCTTCCTGCTTCCTCAAATTTGCCTAAAAATACCCCATTAGTCCACTCTGCTTTAAAAAAAATTACTTGGGGAGAACCCCCCCGAACCCTCCATAGGTTGTTCAGGCTCGCTCGCTACGCTAGCTAGCCACAGTGCTGTACAGCAATAATTTTACGCCACACCACTTTCAAATGTTACCAGCCGCCACTGGCTCAGAATGACAAATGTACTGCTTGGAACTGCAAGCAGAAATTTGAAAAAGGCATTCTTGACTAGCTGTTGGGGCTATGAACAGTACGAGTTAATATTTGCAGGATTTCACAGGTTTGTCTCATTAGATTGCGGTACCTAAGAAATATACCTGACTAAATTCATCCAGATGCTATGTTGAGAACACAAAACTGTATACCATTGTCCCTTAAATTTTCAAATACTGAATTTTCCTTATTATGTGACCATAAGACCGTATAGATTTGATAGATTTGGGGGGTAAAGTCTAGGATGGTATGGAACCATAATGTGATCAAATTGTTGTGAAGAATACACACAGACCCATAAATTTATATATATCTTCCTTTAATCTCAACTCTGCATCAGGGCTGGACGCGCTGCATCGGCAACTTCCCTGTCCAAGCCTCTGCTTCAACTGCCACACACCAGAACCCTCAGTCTCCACATTCCACATACATTACAATGATGCCCTGCACATTCCAACCCAGTGAGCAGAAACATTACATATCCCCCCCTCTGCATGTGGTGAATAACACAACACATTTTATAATATAACTCAAAATCCAAAATAACTTAACTCTTCATTTCCTACCCGAAACATATATACACCATTTCCCACCCCAATAAGTCCAATGACCTACAATAACAGAATGCCCCACAAGGCCCATAATTACACAACAATTAGCTCAACACAAAATCTTTGAGCCTGGTAGGTTGGAGTGCGGATGATCCTTCCCAACCGGTCTAATCTCATTGTTTCTACTTCACCCCTCTCTTGAATCTCGACCACTTCATCCGGGGTCTCATGATCATCATCAACAGCCCCATGCTCCCCTTCAACCTCATCTTCCTACAGCCAATCAATTTTTGTTGTTTCATCCCCAACCTCTCCTCCATTTCATTTTTCCGCTGCTTTATACTTGGCTAAATGACTCAAATCCCCACACAGTTATCACTCAACCTGGCTGAGTTTTTCAAACACACAACCACCCTCAAAGGTTCTGTGTAACAACTTTGCCCTTTTGGCATTCTGCTCATATTTTTAACTTTTAACCATTCTCCTTCCTGCAACATTTCCTCCTTAGTTGCTTTCTTTACATCAGGATACTTTTTATATATATGCTGCACTTTAGCAATATTCTTCTTTACCACTTCTGGTGACCTCGCAACTTGTCTCACACTATCCGTCCAACCCATATTGTCTTTGGTGAATGGTTTTCTACTCTGCATCAACACAAAATGGCTTTACCCAGTGAGGGAAGGCATCAAACTGTATATCCACAACATCTTCCTCAACTCCATCTCCAATTTCTTCCCTAATTCAAAAGCTATCTGGATGGTACCTTTGAATTTCCAATTGAAGCACAAATGTTTCCTCCCCATATATACAAGTTAATATACTCTCCTGAAACATCAATGGACTCAACAGTTATGTGAAGCTGCAATGAATCCTAACTTATTTCAAACACAAACACATGACACAGCACTGGTTCAGGAGACGCATCTGTCCCTGACAGAGGTTGACAAGCTGGAGAGGGCCTGGGTAGTGAAGGTTGTCCATAGTCTTCGGACGACTCCAAAAGGCAAAAGGCACCTACCACTTCCACTACCAAGAAGTGGGGTTGCCATTTACTTTAGTAAATTCTTACCATACAATTTATTTTGAACTTGGACAGGCCAGGAGCGCAGATTTATATTTGACAAACTTAAGACTCTGGGACCCTCACTCATCCTGGGGCCAGTCTATGCCCTAATACAAACAAAGCTTACTTCCTATCACACGTCCCGCCGATAGACAGAATTCAGCACTATAAGGGTGGTTGTTGGGGGAGGCTGGCACATTGTCATCGACCCTATCCTTGACAGAACAGAGCCCCCCTGACACCTATCATGCTGTGGACAGGACTATAATGCATGATGTCCTCATTGACAATAGCCTGTTAGATGTCTGGTGTATCTTCCATCGTTTGGAGAATGACTACTCCTCTTACTCAAGAGTTCATAACACCTCTTCATGGTTTCATAACTTTTCTACCAAACGCCCCTGTTGCATCTCCTGTTTCATTCAAACATCCTGCCTGGAGAGATCTTCGATCATTGCCTGAAAGACTGGCCATCCACTTGGGCCATATGTCACCACCAGGGAGGGGTTGGAGAATGAATGCAGCTTATGCTAAAACTCCGAAAACAAGTGCCTTCTGAACTCCTATGTGCAACTCTACCATGCTGATTATGCCTTCTCTGTGTCCTCTCCACAGGATCTACATGGAAGGCCACTTGATGGGGTCTCCTTATGCGGGACACTGCCAATATTAAACAAAACGTCTTGCTGGAAAGGGCACAATTGGACGAGGTTGTGACAAAATCTACCCCTGACCCCAATAGGAATCCCGCTGTACAGAAACAGTGGTTGCTAAAAGCAGACAAATGTATTCCTAATCAATATTTTTGGCGGCATAGAGCGTCTTGATGAAGCTGATAAACTCAATACAAATATCTGGTAAAAAAAATGAAGACAGGAATATTGAAAATTATATCCAGTTGGTTTACTCCTGCACTTCTCAGCAAAGTCTTACTTTTTAGAAACTTACATAGAGTTCCAGGAGTACTATCTTGAATCAGTGGCTGTTTAATATTCACAGGGATTCACACATGTATACTTCTGTATATGAAATTGCAACAATGCTTTTACCAACTGCGGTAATGTGACACAAAGGTACTATTGCACGTTTTTGCATGGTGACGACATTTACGCTATGGTGAAAAAAGTATGAAGCTATTTCCAATCCACAGTGAAAGCACATTTACTCACGCCATTATCAGACTTTAATGTGCCATTGTTACCAAGGTAATGAACAACCTACAATTTACCACAAATTCTCACAAACCTAAAATAGTTTAACTTTTAAAGGTGTTCCAAACTAGGTATGCCAAGAAACTCACCTCTTCTTCTAGGTTTGAGAATTTCTGTGTGTGCCAATTTCATTTGTGGCTGGATAGTTTGACAGATTTTTCCCTCACAAATTATAGTTCTGTGCATTAAGTTGCACAGACATTTAAGAATAGCCCCTCAATTTAAATTTTCCATTCAATACTGAACCAGCGGGCTACCAACCTGCGAACATCTATCATTATATGCTTATCTGGGCCCATAAACACACTCACTCATATAGGCAGGTGAACACTGCTGGGGGTCAATTTTATAGGGCTAAAATTGTAGATTCATTTGCTTATCAATTCTCTAATCTATTACTGATCTAAATCCCTTTCTTATATCAATGGATCTATTTTAGTTGAAAAGTAATTGATGATATGACCTAAGTTCATTTTCCTTATTAAATAATAACAGACTCAGGAAAGTTAAAAAAAATTTATCCAATTAATCATATGAGCAAAACAAATTACAGTGTTAACTCCATCTTTCTGCGGAAGTAAGATTGGTTTATCTAATTTAATAATAAGACTTCACAAAAACAAATACCTTAGAAAAGAGAGGTTAGAAAGAGAAAAGCACATTGACACAATATACAGAGTTATATTTACCTAGGATGGTTTGTAAATCAGACCCCTCTGGCCACAAGTTAAACGCCCCTTTTGAAAGTTGAGGTGACAAGGACTTCAGGACAGGTTCAGGACAGGAGAGATGACCTCGTCTGGATTCGACACCTGCGTCTCACCCCTCACTGACACTAACTTCCTCCTCGGTTCTTCCGCGATCTTCTTCTAATTCTATTACCTCCTCGATTCTTCCGCGATCTTCTTATAATTCTATTTTGCTTTGAAATTCTAAGTCTGCTTCTTCAGGAATTCAATCAGCATTCGGAGAGCATCTCGGTCTCTCGGCATACTGGCTGCGACTGCGGTAACCAATCTAACTAACTACTCCAATTATACTTTCTTTAATGGCATGTACCACCCCTAAGTGTTTCAACTTTATGAAACTACTATTTCTAATTGGGGGAGCTGAGGGGATATCATCACACCATGCTAAGTTTTTCATCATTTCTTTAGTTCATTGTTTGAAGTTTCCACCCATTAATTTGTTCTCCCATGCTTTATTTCCTATCCGTATTTGCAAATTTTATCAACAACAATGTATACATTGTACAGTTGTCCACTGAATCTTCAGGGTGTTCAGCTGGTTACTGTGACTGTCCTTGGACAAATTTCAAGACTTGTCGTCACTGTGTTGCACTTGTCATTTCTGCGCATGTGGGAGAAACCACGTGGGTGTCAGACTTTAGCATCGTTCAGAGGCCCAAATACACACTAATATAGAAGTCAAAAAGGAAAAGTATTAATTTAAAAATAAAATGATTTCACTGTACACCACCTATCTCTTCTCTAATCCCATTTACTTATAAAGACTCTTCATGCATTAGCATTTAGTATATAACTCATTTTAGTTTCACCAAAGCAGATGCTTAGCATGTGAGTTTCCAAGCGGCCATATTAGATGCTATTGCACAGAAGCAGAATTTTCCCTCCAAGCTAAATACGTCATGCAGCTAAGGCATGCGCAATACAATTTCCGGGGTTAGCAGCCATTTTGAATCACACTCGGGTTATTTGTTAGTATAACACAAAGGCAAGCTTCCTCTATTCTAAAAATATATGAAATGTGGTGCATATTTGTATAACATACATTGTTAATACTTCATTACGGGGTTATATGAGAGGATTGCGTCCGAACAAGTCTTTTTTATACGAGTCCTTGTTCCATCAATACTCAAGTTAGGCTCCTGATTACACCTTCACATTATTTAGGACTGCATTATTATTATGACTTCCTACTCTTTTGATTCCAGGAATGTATCATGCCACACTGAGATCACCCTTATTTTTAATTAATTTGGACCTAGTGCTCTCACTGAATGAATCCCGTAAGTATTGGTCTCTGCATGGCTCTGACAGGTGCCTGGCCCGAGAAACTACAACTTGTCTTTGACAGCAGATCTGTGACCCAGCTCCTGATCTCTCTTCCAGTTTAAGGTATATCCAAGTTCAGAAGTAAGTTTATTAAAGAGCTTAAAAATAGAAATACATAATACAATGAAGCAATAAATAGTTACATAATAGGAATAAAACAGTAAAAAGAAAATGAAACAGTTGGGTGTAAGTACCAGGTTAACAGGGCTGTAAAGGGGAAATTAAAAACAGAATTAAATTAATATAATTGAAGAGGTGTTACATTTCATATAAAAAATACAATAATGGTGGTGACAAAGCAGATGGTTATTTACCTTAAAGTCTCCCCCAACTTCGACAGCCATTTAGGCAGTGCTCAGTGCCAGGACACCCTTGGGTAACCGTTGCTCTTAAGAAGTTTAATTAATATAGCATAACATATATTGTTAAGTGATATTTATCAGCTTAAATACCTAAATCAAGACAGACATCAAAGTATAAGTGCGTGTCCTTTCAGTTAAATAAATATGGAAATATACAGTTTTATAACTTCATTTATACACAAATCACAAAATAAATATGGATAAATACAGACAAAATGGCCAAAAGATAAATATGGATAAATACAGACGGAAATGTTAGAAAAATAAATACTATAAAACCGGGAGCCCTAATTATAATAAATAAAAAAAGAGTGGTTGCGTGGTGTATGCTGCTCTAGATGATTTCCTAATTTAGTCCAAATCTTGTTCCACTAGAGGATTGGCCAATTAACCTCTATGTGCCGTTCCCAAGATAACTCAACTTTGGATTTATCTCTGGCAGTATGTGCAGTGCGCAAATGAGTATAAATAATAGAGGCTCTAGGACAAGTGTGAAGAAGAGTGTATATTCCATCAACAGAAGAGGAGGCGGAAGGATTGGGGATTGGGAGCTGGGCATTTGCAGTGTGAAGGGTTGTGCCAGGAGATTATATTTAGGTTGATAGGAGGGGGATGATCAAAAAGTCGACTAGCTTGTGAGAAAGGCATGACCTCATATTGTACAAAGAGCGGATGCACCCAAATTATACCTTTATGTCTCGAAGTTTTCCAATAGAAGGGTTTACCACGAATCAGTATCAACTTGTTATGCCATAGTGTAGATTTAAGAAAAGAATCTGAATATTATGGCTTCGCACCAACTGCCTCCAGTTGAATGCCACCAAAACTGAGGTATTGGTCTTAGGGAAGCACGCTGAGCTATGGGGTAATCAGTGGTGGCCGTCAGAGCTTGGTGTCACTCCTATTCCAGTGACTGGAGTGAGAAATCTAGGAGTATGGGTGGATTCTGCGCTCACCTTCAGGGATCACACCAAGAAGGTGGCTGCCACGTGCTACGGAATACTGCGGGGTATTAGGCCAGTCTTGAAGTACTTTGATCCCCCTACCAGACAGCTTGTAGTTCAGGCCGCAATACTATCTAGGCTGGACTACGGCAGTTCATTGTTGTTAGGGGTGAATCAAGCGGAAGCCTCAAGGCTCCAAAGAGTACAAAACGCCGCGGCACGAGCCATTGTTGGCCTTCCCAGACACTGTTCAGTGTCTGGAACCATCTCGGCCTTGCATTGGCTCCCGGTCAGACAGCGAATCATGTTCAAGGCGCTGTGTCTGGCCTTCAAAATTTTGAAAACTTCCTCGCCACCGGCACTTGTCACTCTACTCACGCCCTATGTGCCGTTGAGATCTTTGAGATCTGAGGGGCTTCATCTGGCTGTCTGTCCACGCTTTAGGTTGAGCAGGATGGGTGGCCGTTCTTTCAGGGTACTAGCGGCAGGCCTATGGAACTCGCTCCCAGTTCACATTCGAGCTCTTGAGGATATGTTCGCCTTCAGGCAGGCGATTAAAACTTTCCTCTTTCCAGTTTCTAGCTAAATTCTTTTGTGTGTTATGTTACAGCATCTGTCAAAGCGCCAGGACGCCCCTTTGCTGGGGCAGCTGTGCGCTATAGAAATTTTAATAACATAACATAACATAACATAACATGGAATGACGATGATCTGGGATCTAAGATTTAGCATGTATGTTTAAGGATAGGAGTAGATAAGGATTGTGGTTTGTGGGTGAAAGATAAGTATTCTTGAAATGAAAAGGAAGTTCAATCCACAAGGGTTGAATAAAAAAACACTCAGAGAGCCACCTCGAAGATTGGTGGAGTAAAAATGATTTGTGATATGTGGAAAAATCAGGGAAGTTGACACCGCTCTCTGATTTTGGCAGAGTTAATTTTAGTAAAGACATGCGAGATCTGTTCTTGTTCCACAAGTTTATCCCTTTAAAAAATTTTAAGTGGATGGGAAATGTATTATTAGAAATGGTGTAAAGTATTATGGTAGTTAACATCATCTTAATGGTGTCTAAACGGCCCCGCCAGGATAGGTATAGGGGGTGCCACTTATTTATTTATTTAAGAAATATGTGGGATATTTTAATATTTTGAATATTTTAAATGCTTTTATATCACATACTTGTGGCCAGTATACAAAAAAAAGAAATAGGTAGTGGTGTTCCCTAACAGGGAAACATCCGCACATTCGTTAGCACATAGTAACAAATAATTCAGTACAAGCATGCAATATATATATATATCTGATTACTAGTATTTGGTATGGGTGCTATGTTTGCCCTGAACACTTACTACCTAGAGGTGTTATTAGCACACCTGGATGTGCATCAAGACAAAACAAGTTGATAGGGCTTTACCAGCACACCTAGTATCAATTGTTAAGTTTTATACACTCGTATTACGACCATCAATTTGTACAAACGCATTAGTTGAGCCAGGGGGACATTCTCAACAATACTCCTCCAAAACAGAAAATCCAGAACAAGTTGTAATCTTGCTGTTCACTTGTTTTTATTTCAAAATCAACATTTTCTTAAATAATTTCCCAGCACACGACTTGCCGACAAGTGTTTTGTCTTACAAAAGACTTTTTCAAGTCTGGAAATGTCAAAATATACACAAATAAATACACTGTCCACATATATATACATTTACACAAGACAACACAAACATCTACATATGTACACGTAAAATAGATGATACACATAGTGACTATTGAAAAATGTACAGTATATACAAGCATATATATTACAGAATAAGCCACAAAACAACACATTTACTGGTGTCACATTTTCACTCTGGAATGGACATAGTGATTTCTGTACCATGGTGTATAAGGAAGACACTAGTACTCAATAGGAGAAATATTACCAATCATATCTATATGAGGCAGAGGAAAAAGAAAGAAGTTAAAAACATGAAAGAAAAAAGAGAGAAAAAAGTTTTGTAATCAGCTAAGGAAAAAGAATAGTCAAAGAATACACCCGGAAAGTCCAAAATGGGGTGAAACCTGTGTTGGTTAGAATATAAAACCAATATAACCCACCATAAAGCTAGTGCATGTCACAAGGTTAATGACCAAATTACGTCCTAAATGCGATCCGGAACCAAGAAACCCTTCCAGGTCACACCTATAAAATAAAACAAGAGATCAGCGCTACGAGAACTGAGATCACTTATGATCCATAAGAGGTACTCCAGACTGTTGATGTGTACAGTCCCACACAAAGGGCCAGATTGCCAAGGTGGGGCATCTAAAAATGGCAGAGATCAAGGTAAGTACTGCGATAAAAACAGGTGTGACACAAAGCACAACAACAATACAATATGTACAAGTACTAAAAATACAGTGATAGAAGCGTTTGACAGGTATGACCCCTGGAAACTCCATATAAAGTGGGCTGTCTAGTGTAAGTCTCCTGGACCAAATAAGGGCTCTATAAAGCATGTTAGATCTTAGATGTGAAGGAAACAACACTGCACATCGCAACAGTCTAGGATGAGCAGCAATGTCAAGTGGGGCAAACACAGAACCCCATCTATTGAGTTACACTTACCCCAGAAAACTAGTATGTTTCTCAAACTCCTACAGACGAAAGTTTACCCAAAAAGTTGTATCTGAATCCGATGCTGAAAGGAATGGTTGAATAGGACTCATTAGACAAATGTTGCACAAAACCGCTTGTGAGTGTATCCAAAAGTATAAGATCAGGGCGCAACAACACTCACCCAAGGAACAAAGTGACAGCTATTGTAGGGGAACAAATGAGTTCAAACTATACATGCCAGTATTGTGTATCCAAACCAATCAATTCACAGTCGCTGACCATTTCTTTTGGCAACCGTTCACGCTGCTATCCTTCTAGTGCAGTCCAAGAATTAACCTAAACCCATGATAAGAAAAACGTATGTTTAAAAAACAAGTAGAGACGCTAGACGCACCAAGCAACAAATGTCTCGAACCCATCATGATCCCTTCCTATAAAAAACTACTTACAGGAGTAAGCAGCTGGTCACACCTATTGAGAAGCCGTCATATGTAACAATCACCAACTAACTCAAAGTTCATTTATCAACGTCCCACCATGGTAAGTAGAACCTAGGAAAAACAACAACAGAAGAGAACCATGTATGCATTCCCTAATGCACAAGATACTCAAATCTAACCCCGGAAAAAGATAAAAGGCCCCCTGGCCAACATGCTTACTGGCTCACCTGAAGGGCAGCGTGTCTAGCAGAAAGGAGTTCTTTCCTCCGATAGCATGCGAGAAACAAACACCAGAGTGGTGACGTTATTCCCGCGACATTAATCACGTGACCAGTTGAGTAATCAAAACTGAGGAGGAAAAATTGAGTGTACTTCAACTCTTCCATGCGACGGCGATGTTGGACTCCCCTCAATCATATACACCTCCTAGTAGAGTCCGATGGTCGATCATATGTAGGAGTAAAAAGGCCATAAGATCTATGTGAATACTAGACAAACTTATTAAGAGGAAACTACTGAAATGTATTTCTAGTCTCCCTACTAGCCAGTGGTCGCAGAAAACACACCAAAATATACCTGTAGTCTCCCTACTGGCCTGCTTATGCTGGAAACATTCTGATGTAGGAACAATGCACTACCGTGGAGCATTGAGACTCCATCTAGCGGTGATACCAATAGCGCCAGAGGTTCCACTAAATAAAGTTTGCAACATCATCACACAAACAAACGTCCTGATGGCAAGTAATCTGATCGAAGACCTCTGGGACGGCGGTCTCAAAATAACCAAGGAGGGGAAAAATAAAAAAATAAGTAAAATTCAAAAATGGAAAGGTGATGATACCATTATGTGCCAGTGAGTATAGGGCCTGAAAATTCGGGGACAAACAACGGAATATATTGATAATGAGGCATTACAATGTACCATATTTTACCCAAAAGGCACAGGGAACTCAAGGTGACAGCCAAAAGCCGTATTTGGATGCCCACATCAAAACAGACCGATATCAATGACCAGAGCAAAAATAACAGATCACTCACTGATTCTCAAAGGAGAATATTTAAAGAGTGAAGAAGAGATGCCCTTCATTACAGGACCAGACCTCAGAGAATATACTGTAAAGAGGTTGGTTACCCTCAAACATAGTTGTAGCCTAGGCCACAGTCAGGACAAACAATCAGATAGGACTGTGATCAGTGTGTATAGGACAGAAAGATAGTAGGATCTCCATTAAATGTATATATGTTTTCATCTGTTATTTGGCCAAACGGCCATTGATCCGATCCCCATGATTGAGAGCACCACATCTAGTACATGTCACATCTTAACGTGCATATTAATACTGAAAAAGAACCTTTATTTTAACACTTTAGTCACGTAAAAAGACATGTAACTCCCGGTCAGTGTTCAATCCTCTATCAACTGCCCTTAGTTTAATTAGCCACTTGGCTTCTAACTTTCTGAGGGCCGCAGTTCTATCCTCACCTCGTGAATTAACACCCACAAGGGCAATGCCATGAAATCTCAATGACAATATTTCCGAGTTAGCATGGGCCTCATTATAGTGGATAGCTAAGGGATAGTTGTCATTACGATTTCTGATTGCTCTCACATGCTCTTTTATCCTTTCTTTAAGGGGTTTAATTGTGCTGCCAACATATATTAGGTCCCATTGACAGATGATGCAGTAGACTGTGTACTTTGTATTACAGTTAATAAAATCCTGTATGTGATGTGTCTGGTTCGTATTGTAGCAGAAGGACTTCTTTTTGTCATCTGCAAATTGGCACACATTGCACATAGTGCATTGGTGGTCACAGGATAAGAGATGACTGAAGGACTTGCCACATTTCTTAGAGTTTTGCCCCTTTTGTACACAATGCGGGGTTTGTTAGATATATGTGAATCCAAATTCCTGTCTAGTTTGAGGAGTTGCCAGTTTTTCCTAAGCATTCTAAACACTTGTGTGCTGTTCGAATTGTATTGAGTGATCAATGCACTCTTATCATAACCGGCCTTGGAGGATTGTCTACACCCTCGCTTCAATGTGTCTGTTCTCGACATTTTGTTAATCCTGGTGTGTGCTTTATCCAATACTGACTTGTTGTAGCCTCTGGCAAGAAATCTGTCCTTAAGGGTGCCTCTCTCATTTTGGAATCTGGTTTCCATGCTACAATTGTGCCATAGCCTTGTCATTTCCCCAAAAGGGATAGCACAAATCTGTGAGGTGGGCTGGCACTACTAGCATGCAAAACAGCATTGCATGCCATATCCTTTCTGTACAATGTACATTCAAGATTGCCATTTTCAATAAACAATGTGACATCCAAGAAGTCCACACTTTGTTGACTAGCTTTGGAAGTACATCTCAGATTATACTCATTGTGATTGATGTGTACCCAAAAGTTTTTAGTTCAAGATCATCACCTCCCCATACCATAAAGATGTCATCAATAAAACGACACCAATATATGACCTGATTGGTCAAATCTGGTGGACAGTTTTTCCATAGATGGTGTTCCTCAAAGAAGCCCAAATATATATTGGCAAACGAAGGCGAGAATTTCACCCCCATTGCTACACCTGAGTGCTGCTGGTACCAAGCATCATTGTGTCTGAAGAAATTATTGTCCAGCGTAAAACGCTTTAGCTCAATAATCAACTGTGTGCTCATAGAGGGTGGCATCGCGTTTTGAAAAAAAGTAAATAAGGGCTTCCATGCCTTTGTCAATTGCAATGCTTGTGTAGAGAGCACAGACATACAAAGTAACCAAAGTGAAATCCTGTGTCCAAACAAGATCATCCAACTTGTTGAGGAGATCTTTGATATCTTCTATGAATGAGGGAAGGTTGCGAACTATTGACTGTAATGTTAGGTCTATGTATTCAGAAATACGTTCAGTAGGCCCCCCTATTCCAGATATTATGGGTCTACCCAGGGGGGCTGTCATGCTCTTATGTATTTTCGACAGGTGTATATATATATGGCGTTCTTGGATTCAGAATGAAGAGATACTTAAGTTCGGTGTCAGATAAGAGACCTGCACTATGCCAATATCTAAGAACCCTATCCAGTCGGTGATTAACGTCTGAGACGGGATTGTATAGGATATGCATGTAAGAATCCTTATCAGCCAGTTGCTTGCCAATTTCTGAGATATAGTCAACATTTTCCATAAGGACAATGTTGCCTCCTTTGTCAGCCTCCTTTATTACTAAATTAGTATGATTTCGCAGTTGTTTGAGGGCTGTTCCCTCTTCCTTTTTAAGATTGTCCCTATGTCCTAGCTGTGTACCAAAGTTGTTGTCCTCCAGTTTGTATAAATCATGTGTGACTGCTTTAAAAAAGCAGTCAACCAAGTTATCGGATGCTATTATCGGTAAAAATGTGGGCTTCATTCTTAGGCCGCTGCGGTTTGTAGGTTACTTTCAATGTCTAAATCATGCATAATCTCTGTTACACTTGGCACTTGTTCCAAACTATCATCCAATTCAACAACATGTGTACGTTTGTATATCTTTGATTGTTTGTCCCCTCTTAGTAACACTATACACCGGAATTGGACATTTTATTTGCATCAAAACAATTTCTTAGTTTGAGCCTTTGGACAAACTTGTATAAATCAATATGCAGTGCCGCAAAATCAGGTTTAGATATGGGGCAAAAACTTAGGGGCCCATTAGGATGGCGGGCGGTAGCCACCGCCGGCCTGGTGGGGGCAATCCACCCACCATCCTCACTGAAATTACCCGCCGCCACATTAGGATGACTGGGAGGTCCGCAGCAGATGGGAAGAAAACGTGCGTACATACGGTGGCGGTGTCTGTGAGACAACGCCAACCATATTACAATGCCTGCGGTCCTATGCCTTTCCATGGCGGCATTGCCGCCATGGAAAGGCATACGGTCTTTGCTTTGGGGGCCCGTTGCGGGCCCCCAGGGTGAAATGGGGGTGGGGTGCACATGGGGGGTACCTACGGTACCCCCCTGCGTTTCAAAGTACAACATGGCAGGCACCGCACGGTGCCTGTCATGTTGTGCTTTGAAACGCCCAACATGCCAGTCAGTCAAAATACTTTTATTCGATTAATGAAAACCAAAAAAGACATGATTACAAATACATCACAGGGAATAAACAGTAGCGGTCAAATAGGAACAGATATGACATTTATGAACAACACTTAATTAAAACACAATTTAATTTTTTTTACAACGTTACGTTTAAAAACAAACAATTAATTCATATGCTAGGGAGAATGCCCTGAGACCTACGGCGACTGTTATTAACACGAACACACGCTACCAAGTAGCTTGCTACATGTAAAGTGACTCGTGCACTAGATAGGAGTTGCAAAAACAATAGTGCGGGCCTCACCTGGGTGAAACCCGCCTCCCTCAAAATTGGCAGGAGGTATTTGTTCCTGATTTCTGTGTAGTGGTCACAAAACATCATAAAATGTAGTAGTGTGTCCTGTGTTGAAAAGTTGTCAAAGTCACAGGGATTAGCCTTATCTGGATTAGTCCATGTGGGGAAGGAGCCAAGCATAAAATGTATTAAGTTAAAACGTAATCTTGTTAGGAGAAGCCGATGGAACTGTCTCGTTACCAAAATAAGATAGGGTTCGAGACCAGGGGCAGTTAAAAGTACATAGTTTCTTCTCAAAAGAGGTTTCTCCATCTCAGTTGCCTCCCGCTCCACAGTAAGTAAATTTAACAGAGCAATTTTAATCTCCTTAACGTCTTCTCTTTTGATACATCCTGGAGAGCGGAAAAGCTCTGGTCTGCCTAATTTCGTAAGCATAACCTTGATATAGGCCAACCATGGGATCTTATGGGCTTTGTCCCAAGCAAGGCAGTCCTGGAGAATCATGTGATTAAAGGAGATTTCCTGGTTAAGCCAGGTTTTAATCCAGCAAATAACAGGGGCGGATTTCAATAAATCGGTGACAAAACCCAGCCCTAGCTCTGTGTGGGTTGAAAAGGTGGGGATGGACTGTGGGACGGAGAGGAGAGATCTTAAGAATTTGTTCTCCACCTTTTGAATAATATCTTGGTTTGTATACCCCCAGATAGCAGACCCATAAGTGGCTATCGCCAGACATCTGGCTTTGTAAACCTTAAGTATAGCCTCCATTGGTCTGGCTCCCAGCCGTTTGGCAAAGCCCAGCAAAGCCGCAGATGACCTAGCGACTGCGTTGCTTTTGGACTTTAATTGGGGGCCCCAGGTTCCTTTCTCATCAAAGATGACAGCCAAATGAGAGAAATTGGGAACCCTCCTTACTTCTTCCCCCTCACAGAAGAAGGATCTACATTTCCTTTTCCTACTACAGGCTCCCACCATCATTACCTGGGATTTAGCAGTGTTGATTTAAAGTCACCAAAAGAAGCAAGCAGTCTGTTCAAGGCAACCCCCGATCGGGCCAAGAGGACCGCGCCGTCCGCGTATAGGAGAACCGGGATATTGGTTACTCCTACACGCGGTACGTCCACAGTGGCCTCTGCTAGTGCTGGCTCCAGTGCGTTTATATATAATGTAAAGAGAAGGGGGGCCAGGATACATCCTTGCCTGACCCCCCTCTCCGACTTAAAATGGCGTGTGCACCTCCCCGCCTGTGTAACTCTAACTGAGGCTAGGAGACCACAGTGTAGGTCAGCTAAAAAACCCACCAAGGGAGGATCGATACCGAGTTCTAAAATGACCTTCCACAGCTTTGACCTATTAACTAGGTCAAAAGCCGAGGAGAGGTCCATAAATGCCATGTATAAGGACCCCTCCTTAGCAATTGTATATTTACTGATTAGAAGTTGGAGATTCAGGCACTGGTCCACAGTGCTTCTCCCGGCCCTAAAGCCGGAATGGGCGTTGGACATGATACCACTATCCTCAAGCCAGTCTGTGAGTCTGCCTAATATGACTCTGCCTAAGATTTTGACGGCAGAGTCAATTAGTGAAATGGGCCTATAACAGGCCGGTTCTCCACGTTGTCCCTTTTTGAAAATAGGTATAATAATGGACTTAGCCCAAGACTGCGGGTGGTTATTTTCTCTAGAGGCATTGAAGACATTTGTGAGGATCTTGGCCCAGAATTTCGGGGCACTCTTATACACGTCACCTGGGACCCCGTCTGGGCCCAGGGCCTTGTTGATTTGTGTTTCATTAATGACTTTTTCAACGTCTGCCTCCTCGAAGGCCATGATAGGCCCAAGTTGGCACGACACGAGGGTCACTTGAGGGGGCTCAGTACTCGGCTGCGATTAAATGCTGCCAAAGTGGGCGAGCCATAACTCATCTGGGATAGAGCATTCCAAAATATGGTTTTCCTCCCCCGAAAAAAAGGGCTGATTAATAATGGCCCAGAACTTAGCACTATCTCGCAAGGCTTCATCTGATAACAATTCAGTCCAGGCTTCACTTTTAATCTGGCATTTACGGGTGTGAATAGTTTGTTTGTATAATTTCTGTAATATTGCTATTTGTGCTCTATCTCTAGGCACTTCTTTTAGAGCTTTGTGAAGGACAGAGTGTGCTTTGGAGCAATTATGGTCGAACCATCTTTTGCATTTTTGGCTGCCATTTTTGTTTTTTACCCTCAGGTCATTGTTAACTTTTTGGCATATTACAGAAAAAGCTTCAACGATCTTGATGTTAGGCGCTAGGTTGTCCAAACATATTCCCACCTCCTGTTCAACCTTGTCCAGGACGTTATGTAAGAAATTTTCCGGGATCAAGTTAGCCCATTTAATTCTTCTGCCCTGATCTTTAGGTAAAAGGTCCGTAACAGTTTGAACATGGTTCACTTTAAAACTCAAAGTCCTACCTGTGGCCATCTCTAGAGTTACAGGGTTATGATCACTAAAAACAGAGTCTATTACTCTGTAATTTAATACTTCAGACAAAACTAACGATGACAAAAAAATATAGTCAATAACTGTTCCAGTAAGACCACCCTTAAATGTAATTGGTCTTGGTCCATCAACACCACATCCTGATTCATATAAATTCAGGAAAGCCAGGAGGTTTTCCAGAGCTTCACCTTGCTTAGTGTGTTGGAAGTGTGTGGTTAGTGAATTTGGGGGCCCCTCGCTATCTTCCACAATACACTCTAAGATGCATGGATGAATGTTAAAATCGCCCATGAGGAAAACCTCAAAAAAATTCTGTTTATATCTATAACTGTCAAAAAAAACCTGTAGTGACACTAGGTGTTGATTCAGGCCCACACTATCAGGGGAATTATAAAAATTAATAAATAACACAGTAGTGAGATTAATGACTGACAGTTCGACGATGAGGCAATTATGGGAACCAGAGTCCAGCTGTTTGAGCACTCCATTCATATTCAGTGTTACTAAAAGAGCCAAAACTCTCTTTGGTCTACCTATCAATCCTGGAATAGCCGGGGTGCTAAAAAGGACATAGCCATCCAAAATAAAACCATGTGTTGTATCCCAGGTTTCTTGGAATGCTAAAATATCATATGCTTTAACTAGGGCCAACCAGTTTTCATCTTGCAGTTTGGATCTAATACCAGCGATGTTCCAGCTGAGGATTCTACAGACATTGTCTCTGGGTGGGTTAGGGTAAGTCACCTCTTGTGTACCATTTAAATTATTTAGTCAATCGATCTCCTCCAAGGAACTCAGGGGGGAAAAACGATTACACAAACTTAAACCCCCACTCTGTTGGTTCGCTAGACCCTGCCCCTGCCGGGCACAATGTTGGGGAGGGGGAGGATGGAAAGTGGTGGAATCCAGTGGAGAGAACCTGCCGGGATCACCACACCCCCAAGTAGGGTGTACTTTACTTTCTGGGGCCCTTCGGGCTAGGGGAACAGAAATTACCCGGTTGATGTTTTTTGGGGGGTAAAAATAACCCAAAGGTACAGGTCTTATGCCACAGTTTCTAAACTCAGACCCATCCCAGAACAATCTATCCGCTAAGTCCTTCTTGCTGAAATTTACAACAACACAGTCCCCCGACAAAGTTTTAGGTTGTTGACCCAACCAGCCGACCCTTCTAACCATATTGATAAAGGGTGAAATATCATCATCCCCACTTGAATACTGCCTACACCATTTCCTGGTTGTATCTAATAAATCTGCAGTGGACTCATTGCAATTAGGATCTAGAGGAGGAACCCCTGTTAACACAGCTACAAAAGCGACAGCCTGAGGGGGAAGATACAAATCAACCTTACTAGGTAGGGGGGAAATATTTCTCGTATTGGTCTGTACAGTGTGAGTCTTATTAGTAGTCTTGTTGGTGGTCTTAATATTAGCAACCAAGCTGCTGTCAGAAATAACCTTCCCCAAGTTATTTTCAAATGACCCCAAGACGGAAGCTGAGGGGGGTTGGCTCTGGGGCACAATGCTTCGAGATATGTGTGGGGGCGCATCGGACTCCACTATTTCCATATTCCTGCAACCACAATTATCGGTAGTGTTATGTGTTGGAACAGAATGTTGATTTTGGGTGCGGTAGTCCTTTATGAACACATCAATGGTCTCGCACCTTTTAAGTAGGCCTGCCACGCATGTATTTAAAGAGTCAACAATGTCTTTGGCAATGCCCACCAACAGAGGTTCGATGCGTGCGTTGAACAGCTCTTCCATCTTATCCCCCAGATTATTTACAATGTCTTGGTCTGGGTCTTTCATGGGGAGTTTTGCCTTTCTCGCACATTTCTTAGTACTGTTTCGACTGTCCAGGGACTGTGGTCTGCTAGGGCCTGGAACCTCTCCTAACAGTGACTGAGGTATGGAGGACAGAGTGTGCAGGGGCTCGTGATTCGTATCAGAGGGTGGATGATGTATCAAAGCCTCTGTGAGCACTAGGTTGGGCTCTGGTATGATAGTGTTATTCTGATCCAGGTCAGGCAATGACTCTTCTGTAGCCAACTTTTCCAGCCCCAACTCTTTCTCAGCGTTTGCAATTTCTTGGTTAATGGCCCCCACTGCGGACGTTAAGTAAGAGATAATGGACTCAGACTTACGTGGAACTTTGGCGTCCTTTCCCCCTAGGCTCTCATTGCTCATCTGTTTACGCTTGCCCATTCTGACTTCTTAGGGAGTTGGCCCGGCCCGACCTCCTCTGGCCTCTGATGGCCGCAGATGGCCCGCCCTTGTCCCGGGCTTCTCCCGGCTGCTCCCGCGCGCGACTCGCGGGGCGAGAGGCGCTCCCTCCTGTTAAGGCGCCTCCGGGCGCGTGCATGACGTCCCGCTCGCGCCTGCTGCCTGGGGCCGCTGGGTCATGTAGTTGAACCCAGCAGCGACGGCGGCGGCGGCGGTCAGCGCGGGGAGGCAAACAGGGTCCTGGGTCCCCCAAGTGTTGCTGGCTGGTGGCATGGATGGCGCTGGAATGCCGTTTCCCTCACGGCGCGTGAGTACAACTGCTGCCCCCAGGAGCTCACGGGCTCCCTCCTGTTAAGGCGCCTCCGGGCGCGTGGATGACATCCCGCTCGCGCCTGCAGCCTGGGGCAGCTGGGTCATGTTGTTGAACCCAGCAGCAGCGGCGGCAGCGGTGGCGGTCAGTGTGGGGAGGCAAACAGGGTCCTGGGTCCCCCAAGTGTTGCTGGCTGGTGGCGTGGATGGCGCTGGAATGCCGTTTCCCTCACGGCGCGTAAGTACAACTGCGGCCCCCAGGAGCTCACGGGCTCCCTCCTGTTAAGGCGCCTCCGGGCGCGTGGATGACGTCCCGCTCGCGCCTGCAGCCTGGGGCAGCTGGGTCATGTAGTTGAACCCAGCAGCGGCGGCGGCGGCGGCGGTCAGCGCGGAGAGGCAAACAGGGTGCTGGGTCCCCCAAGTGTTGCTGGCTGGTGGCGTGGATGGCGCTGGAATGCCGTTTCCCTCACGGCGCGTAAGTACAACTGCGGCCCCCAGGAGCTCACGGGCTCCCTCCTGTTAAGGCGCCTCCGGGCGCGTGGATGACGTCCCGCTCGCGCCTGCAGCCTGGGGCAGCTGGGTCATGTAGTTGAACCCAGCAGCGGCGGCGGCGGCGGCGGTCAGCGCGGAGAGGCAAACAGGGTCCTGGGTCCCCCAAGTGTTGCTGGCTGGTGGCGTGGATGGCGCTGGAATGCCGTTTCCCTCACGGCACGTAAGTACAACTGTGGCCCCCAGGAGCTCACGGCGCTCCCTCCTGTTAAGGCGCCTCCGGGCGCGTGGATGACATCCCGCTCGCGCCTGCAGCCTGGGGCAGCTGGGTCATGTTGTTGAACCCAGCAGCGGCGGCGGCAGCGGTGGCGGTCAGTGTGGGGAGGCAAACAGGCTCCTGGGTCCCCCAAGTGTTGCTGGCTGGTGGCGTGGATGGCGCTGGAATGCCGTTTCCCTCACGGCGCGTAAGTACAACTGCGGCCCCCAGGAGCTCACGGCGCTCCCTCCTGTTAAGGCACCTCCGGGCGCGTTGATGACGTCCCGCTCGCGCCTGCAGCCTGGGGCAGCTGGGTCATGTAGTTGAACCCAGCAGCGGCGGCGGCGGTCAGCGCGGAGAGGCAAACAGGGTCCTGGGTCCCCCAAGTGTTGCTGGCTGGTGGCGTGGATGGCGCTGGAATGCCGTTTCCCTCACGGCGCATAAGTACAACTGTGGCCACCAGGAGCTCACGGCGCTCCCTCCTGTTAAGGCGCCTCCGGGCGCGTGGATGACATCCCGCTCGCGCCTGCAGCTTGGGGCAGCTGGGTCATGTTGTTGAACCCAGCAGCGGCGGCGGCGGTCAGCACGGGGAGGCAAACAGGGTGCTGGGTCCCCCAAGTGTTGCTGGCTGGTGGCGTGGATGGCGCTGGAATGCCATTTCCCTCACGGCACGTAAGTACAACTGCGGCCCCCCAACATGCATTTTTAGCATTGCGGCGGGCGGTGCTTTAAAATGCAGGATGCACCCGCCACTGTGGCAGGTGCATCCTAATTCCACGCACGGGACTCCCGCCCTTATGGCGGGCGGTCCCTTCCCACGACAGGATGGCGGGCGGACAAAGTCTGCCTGTCATCCTAATGAGCCCCTCAGTCCGCAGCTAGCACGTTCACACCTCCCCCCTCTCTTCCTCAACAACAGTGTGACAAACTTGCCTCTTTTTTCTTAAACAAAGTCTAACCAAATCATCGGCAATTAGAAAACAGACGCTTCTATGTTAGTGATACTGTCAATTGTGGACACCCAACAACTTGGGCCACTGGTCCCATATCCAGTGGACGGTCAGCCCACAGTCAAGTCTGGCAAGCCATTGGTAATCGATGCCTGGCACCTTTTGCATCTTGCACTATTCCAAACTTCATAGGCTACCATCAAGTCTGGCTCCCCGCTTCATCCCCTCCCACCATCAAATCTTATATTGTTCGGGGAGGATGCCCTCACAGTAGTTCTGGATCTCCTTAATTCCTCCTTGATCACAGGTGAGGTACGTCAGAATTGGAAGCTTACTTTGGTACTCCCTCTGCTTAAGAAGAATGACCTTGAACCGCAATGCTGGTCAAACTTTAGGCCTATTTTGCTTCTCTCTGTTTTCTCCCAAATTCTGGAAAAACTTGTTACCACTCACCTCTCGTCCTTTGTTACTGGTCACAACCTGCTGCTTCCATCCCAGTCCAGGTTGAGGGCTGGCCACAGCACCAAATCCACCCTACTTTCGTGCGATGCAGCACGAGCTACGAAATTCGTTTTATTAAGTAAATTGTTTACTTACCTCCAATTATCCATATTCCGGTTTTTAGCACCCCCCACCCTGCCTTTCTGCCCCACCGAAACTCCCTCCACGGGCCGCGGCTGGTCACTGATCTCATGCAGCAAGACAAGAACTTGACTCTGGTGGGACAGCCACCTTTATCCTGCTGGAATTAAGTGCAGCTTTCGATATGGTCTCACATTCCATTCTTTTGGATAGATTGAACGCCTTAGGTATCTCCGGCATTGCCTTGCAGTGGTTATCTTCTTTTCTGAAAGATCAAAAATTTCAGGTCTCATAAGCAAATAATTCCTCTATGACCCTAACACTGACCTCGGGGGTTCCTCAGGGATATCTACTGAGCCCCCTGCTTTTTAACATTTACCTTCGCACCTTGATGGAAAAGATTGAAGAGTCTGGGCTCACCGTCTTTTCGTACACAGATGACTCTCAGATTGTTTTCTCACTATCAGATACTCAGAATAGAGATCCTTCCCCTCTTAGGCAAGGCCTGCCTTACGTCGCCCTCTGGATAAACAGAAATGCCCTTAAAATCAATGGCTTTGGGGAATCAACCACTGACCCGTCTTACTAGAGTCTCTACCCGCGCCAGCTGATAAGGTTAAGAATCTCGGTTTCATTATTGATACAAATCTCTCCCTTAAACCGCAGGTCTCCAAGCTCAAAGCCTCTTGCTTTTCCATTCTGAAATGGCTCAAGAAAATCATTTGGCTGGTCCCTCTAAGTTCCCAGAGAACAGTGCTGCAGGCCTTTGTAACGTCCAGATTGGACTATGGGAATGTATAATATCTGGGTGCTGACAAAGCCTTGACTCATCGCTTGCAGATCATCCAGAATGCTGACGCCCGCCTTCTTTTCCGGCTGCCGAGCTATGCTGTTGTCCCTCCCCTGCTCCACAAATTGCACTGGCTGAAGGTTGACAAACAGATTAAATTAAAGGCCTTATGTTACATGTTTCAAAATAGACACAGTCTAGCCCCTTCTTACATCCAAGATCTAGTATCCCTGTATGTCCCTTTCCCATCGCTGAGATCAGCTAACCTCGCACTGTACAGGTTTTGTAGAGCTCATATTAAGGGAGCTCTTTCTCCGTCTTAGGACCTAAACTCTTGAATTCTCTTCCAGTAGCTCTCAGAAACTGTGACTTACTGATCACTTTCTGTAGGAACCTAAAAACCATGTACTTCAACTGCCCTGACTGAGCCATTGCTTTGGTAGTTCGCTCTGTCCGATGCTATTGTCTGCCTCTAGCGCCGGGAGACCTTTAGGGGTAGCTGTGAGCTATATACATTTTTTTAATAGGGGGTGCCACTTAGTAGTTAATGTGGAAATGTTCTGTATACATTTATCCATACATATGAAAGTGTTGTTGAGACAGAAGAATTAAAGTGCAAACCTAAGTATTTTATGTAATGACGGTTCCATATAAAGTGTGAAGGTGCAAAATCGTCTTTGAAAGTGTACTTGGTTAAAGGCAGCATTTCACATTTATCTTTATTCAGTTTGCAACCAGAAACAGAGGCAAAGGCTTCAAATTCTTGTAAAAATGCAGGGAGAGATGATTGAGGCTGTGAAATAAATAATATTACATCATCAGCACATGCTGCCAGTTTAATTTGTTGATCTTTAAAATAAAATCCGTGTATGTCCTGATGCCGACAAATTCTAGATAAAAACAGTTCCAAGGCTAAATTAAAAAGAAACAGAGATAGAGGGCAACCTTGGCGTACACCCCTGCCTAGGTTAAAATACGTAGATGTGTTGCCGTTCACACATACCACTGCCTTTGGTTGTGAATAAAGAACCAAAATCAAAGCTATGATTTTTGGATAAAACCGAACCACTAAAGTTCTTGAAAAAGATACAGCCATTCAACTTGATCAAATGCCTTCTTGGCGTCCAACGCCACTGCTGGCCGAGAACGAGTTAAATGGGAAGATTTGGACAAGATGTCAAAAAACAAATGAGTATTGTCTGAAATAAGAAGGCCTTTAACATATACAGACAGTTCTGCGCTCTGTAATTGGGGGCGAGGTAAGATTCCAGACGTATGGCTAAAGCCTTGGAAAAAATCTTATAGTCAATATTGACCAGCGAAATAGGCCTGTAATTTTTGCCATGTTTTAAATCCTTCTCTTCTTTAGGAATAAGACAGGTAAGGGCATCAAAAAAAGAACCAGAGGATTCGCCTGAATGTACGAAAAAGTCAAAGAGATTGTGTAATTTACGGAGGAGTAGCTGTGCTAAGTGTATAAAAAATACAACAGTGAAACCGTCTGGACCTGGAGTTTTATCTTTTTTAAGTGTCTGTAGAGCAGTGAAAAGTTACTTTTGAGATGAATCGGATTCTAAGGAGGTGAAATCTAATTGGATATCAAAAGAGTGTTGAGTGTCTGAAAGATATTGAGAAATGTGAAGTTCTGTGGGGTAATCTTCTGTTGTGTACACTGACTTGTAAAAAAGGATAAACTCATTTAAAATTTCAGAATCTTTAAACCTCAATGTTTGTTGCTTAACCATAATAGACTGGATACTAAACCTTTTATAATTAACTTTCAAATAATTTGCTAATATTTTACCAGCTTTGTTCTGGCCACCATAAAACTTTGTGCTAGACTTCAATATATAAGGTGAGGGCTTGTCAGTTGATTCCTAATTAAATTGAAACTTGGCATTATTAAGATCAGATAAACAATCTTTTGATTTAGATGAATAGTAGGAATGCTCCAAGTTCTTTATCCTAGCTGGAAGTTCTTTGGGTTGTTTGAGTGAGGTATTACGTTTTTTGGAAATAAAGCCAATAATGAAATCCAGAGCAGCGGCTTCAAATGCATCCCAAACAACATGGAAAGTTTGATTAAAAGAAAAATATTCATTAAAAAAGGAGACAAAAGAAGAGGTAAATTTCGGATCCAAGAGAAGTACATTATTAAAACACCATATTCTAGGTGTATTAGGTTTTTGCAAGACATCCAATTGATTAGAAATGGGAGCATGATCAGATATTAGAATGGAGCCAATATCCGCAACTCTTAAGGATTGGGACTCATTATGAGATATGAAAAAATAATCTATTTGTGACTGGGTCTGGTGTGCCGGAGAATAGTAAGGATACTCTCTCGTAGTGGGATTGCAAAGTCTCCAAGCATCGATTAGCTTATATTGTTGAATATTTTTAACAAAAAGTTCATGTGCTTTGTGTGCTGTAAATGAGATCAACGAGTTGCGATCTATGAATGGATTGGCAACTTGATTGCAATCCCCAGCAAGGACAAAATTATCATTAATGTAGTGTTTAATTTGTTGTGTTAGTAGCGTCCAAAAAGAGGAATCTCCAACAGTGGGAGCGTAAACTTTAAGCAAAGAAATTGGAGCATTTCCAATCAGTAATTTAGTATATAACCATCTACCTTCATCATCGTAAAAGTAAGAAAGAAGTTTGACAGAAAGTGATTTATGACAAAGACTCAGGACCCCATTTCGTTTACCATCTCCTGGTGGGAAAAGACTCCCCCTACCCAACCCTTTTTCAATGTTAAGGATTTATTTGATGTAAGATGAGACTCCTGTATGAGAGCTATATCAGCCTTCAATTTGGACAGATGTGATAAAACCAGTTGTCTTTTTATTGGGAATTCAAACCTCTGATATTCCAAGAGACAATCTTCATAGACATGACAATAGCACGGATAAGAAAAAAATACATGATCTAGTCAAACCATCAAGAAGCAAAAATCAAACCATGTATCAACCCAACCATACAAAAAATGGCTTAAAAAAAGAAATGTAAATGCAAATACAGTAAATATTGAAAGGAAAAAGAAATAGAATCAAGAAATAGGAGAGAAAAGTGACAGAGAAAGAAAAAATATGTGAGGGTAAGAAAAGGCAAAACATACCTAAAAGCACTATATAAAGGTGGGAGGTGAAACCACATTAAAGTTGAAACGCCCAAACTCAACGAAACGGAGAGCGAGGGGGAACCTCATCACTAAGGATGAGGACATAGGGCGGGTGCAGAAATCAACATTCCTGCAGCGAAGGAGAAAGGTAATTATTGTAAGGAGAATCACAATCACAAGTTGGAATAAAATAAAACAGTCATCGTAAGGTAATCAACCATATATTAAAGTTCTAAAACATGAGAAAAAGGTAGATAAACTGCTGCAGAAGTTTGTTAACATTACATGGTCTGAGATGTCGAAGCTCCAGAAAAGTTCATGGATTCTGATTTTAAGGAATTGATGAAAGTCCACAACTTAACGGATCTTCAAATGTTGTGGTTTTGTTCTTCTAAGTGACCTTGAAGAGGCATGGATGGAAAAGACCATATCAGGTCCCTAAAGAGTGTAGGTCAGGTCTCATGTTGAGAAGTTCCTTGGGCCTGCTTGATGTGGCATAATCTTGAGCGAAGAACAAAGTGAAGCCTGACCATAAGACACGTTGAATTGACTTGACAGGTGTGAGGACTTCAAGCAAATCTGTGTATTCAATAAAATAAAGGATGACTTTCCTTGGCCTCTGTGAATTAGACACACCGGTCGGCTGACGTCCTACTCTGTGAGCATGTTGAATATTAAGCAATGTTCCCTTCAGTAGATGTAGCAAAGTAGGAAGGAAATATTTGAAGACGGAGATGGGCTCGGAACCCTCTGCACAGGCTTGCATAAATAAATGTGGAGGTTATTTCTTCTGTTCCAATTTTCAAGATCTTTGACTTGCCTTTGAAGTGAGGAGACCTGAGATTGAAGTACGCCCAAACAAGGATATATTCTGTTTGATTGCTGTAAGCCGTATGTCCATCTGAGACCAGTTGTCTGTGAGAAACTGCAACTTGGTATTTGTTTCTTCCATGAAGGGACAAAGAGCACAAATCTCCTCCAGCACCAAATCTAAGAAGACGGGACAGGATGACTTTGGAAGAGAAGGGGGATCTTTTTTCAGATGTTTTGTAGCCATTTTCTCTGCAGCTGGAGGAATAGGACTTGGGTAAGAAGAACCCTTAGACAAAGTAGCCAAAGATTCATCCATTTTGTAAAAGTCTGTAGAAATCTTAGAGTTTTTAATGAATGACTGCGCAGAACGTGTTACAGGATTATCCAATTTCTTCAATTTTTCAATAGGGGGACATAGGAGATGCGAGTGAAGAAACTCAGCTCATTAGCTCATAGAAGCAGCCAACATGCCAGCAGAAGATAATGATAGAACATGCCGCATAGCAGAAAAGGCCAGAATGTGAAGGCAACAACTGCTATTCCTTTCACAAGGCTGCTGTATCATGAAGAGACAGCGCATCCAAAATGGCAGTCACGTTAAGCGCCACCCTGAGGCAAGTAGAACTTTTGAAAAGAGATGGCCGCAAAACTGACAAAGCGAGCGAAGGTTCTCTTCATTAATCAAACAACAGTAGGAGAAAATGCCCCATAGTGAGGAGCACAAGAAGAAAGGAACAACCGCTGAATTTTCCCTGGCGAGGCTCCTGTGCCTCAAAGAAACATCTCACTCTGCTGACAGGCAAATCACTGGGCTGTAAAAGCGGCTGCCAAAGTTATCATACTATGCCCACCCTGACCTGAATTTTTATGAAAGAGCCTTATTTACGGTGGGGCATTAACAGTTCAGTTCGTATATACTAAATGAAATATACATGAAAAGGCCATCCGGTCAGTAACCACAATTCAAACAAAATTAATCATAATAGATTGGCCTGAACAAAAAATTAGTCCACAACAAAATAGTCTACGTGTTTCGAATCTCCCAAAATGCGGGGATTCTCTTCAGGACCGAAATGATTCTCATTAGCCACACAGGTACAACACACTGTTTGTTTCCAACTGGGTATAAGACCTACACCGGTTTGTTTCTTCAAGGAAAGATGAATCTCTATCTGTATGTAACGTGATTTTCATTCTTCTTCATTGTTTTATGGAAGAGCAAGATGTGGTGAACTCGTCATCTTGTCTGCATGAAAAGCAGGGGGCTCCGGCTTCGGTACGTGCGGACGGAAGTATGATAGGTTGCACGGATGAATGCGAAGACTAGTTGAATAGCAGTATGATTCTGTCACGGTGTATATGTTGTATATAGATATTTGATTTTTTAGAGAATGAGTTTGATTTAAGTATTTCAAAGGGCTCCTAAAGAAAAACTAACAAATAAATGTAATTTTAAATCAGAAAAAACCTTTTCACAAAAATAAAGAAAAGAATCTGAAAGAAAATTTAATTAAAGTTTTTGTAGATTTAAACAAAACGGAAAGAGTGTTTTTTTGAATGCAATTGTTTGATTAATTGATCTTCTAATATTAGGGCAAATAACTGTGCAGCATTGGCATTTGCTTTGTTTATTCCGATTTTGGCGTGGCCTTGCTGCGCTTATGCCAAACCCTTGTTGTTCTTTCACACATAGGGGCCCATTAGGATGTCGGGCGTATCGCCACCGCCATGCAGGCGGTGGTGTTCCGCCCGACATCCTAGCCCGCCTGCCACCCGCCCGCCACCCATTTCCTCCCCCCGCCAAATTACTATGGCGGACGGAACCGTGGCGGACGGAAAGACTGTCCGCCGCTTTTCCGCCCCGGTGGCAAGGCCTGGGTAGAAAGAGGGTTGTATATGGTGGTGATGTTTATCAGACACCGCCAGCCATATTAGGATGGGCATTTTTGAATGCCTCATGCGGAGTCCCCCTGCGGGGGCCCGTTGCGGGCCCCCAGGGACTCCGGTGGGGTGCACATGGGGGATACCTATGGTACGCCCCTGCATTTCAGTGCACAACATGACTGGCACCTCGCGGTGCCTGTCATGTTGTGTATTAAAATGCACAACATGCCTTTTTAGCATTGCAGCGGGCGGTGCTTACAGCACCGCCCGCCGCAATGCTAAAAATGCGGGAAGCGCCCGCCACTGTGGCGGGCACATCCTAATGTGTACAACGGGACCCCCGCCCTTATGGTGGGTGGTCCTATTCACCGGTAGGATGACGGGCAGACAAAGTCCGCCGGTCATCCTAATTGGCTCAAAGTTATCATCCGCGGCAGGACAGCATCCGCATTCAGAGACGCCCTACTGCGGAGAAGAAAAACGGCGATACAATGTGTTTCCCCTGTGCCGTTCCAAGTCGTCTCACTGGGGTGCGGGCGTCAAGCCATGCCCCCTCTGTTTAAGGTATATCTAGATGTCATCAGAATACATGCCATAAGTGAAGCCCTGGAAATTGACAGTGTGGACCATAGCAGTTTGTAGGAGGTTCCTTAAAGGATTCCATCAAGAGTAGCTCTTCACTGTTGAGCCATTAAAAAGAGACAGAGTAAATGAAAATTATAGAAACCTAGAGGAAACAATCTGAATATTGACTCCCAGGTTTGTCCGGAATACCCTCTTACAAGTTGAGCTCACTAGCTCACATGCTACATCCACTGATGACTAAGTCAGAAAACAAATCTTTCTAAAACCAATCATTTACCTAGTTTCCTTCAGGATGCAACAAATGATTCATCACAACATCTTGCTGGATGTAACTTGCACAGATGAGACAATGTTATTTTTGTAAGTGTAAGTTGGACAGGATCCTATGTTCTCTACTGGGAGATAGCCATTACAACACAACTTTTACATCGCAATGCTATTACAACGCAACTTTGACATCGTATATTCCATTACAACGCATGTTATTACAATGCATGCCATTACAACGCATATTCAATTACAAAGCATGCAATTACAGCGCAATGTTGTTTTAAAAAAAAATGAAAATAAGTACTCGCTTTAAAAAATAATACATATATATAAATTTAGTTTATTAACGCATTAGTGGAATTACTTAAAAAAAATACTCAGATATGAATTAAAATACTCGATAATTAAATGAGAGTATCTCTGGCACGGGATGCAGGGAAAATAGGGGTTTTGGGTGGGGGTAGTGTATTAAAATGAAGACAAGAACTATAAAGAAAGATTATGAATATGAGATAAATACATTTAAGAAAACACAAATTAATTGAATTATACAAATTATTACTCGGGTATGAAATAAAATACTCGAAGAATAAAAGAGAGTACCTATGGCATGGGATGCAGGGAAAATAGGGGTTTTGAGTGGGGTAGTGTTTTAAAATGAACTATAAAGAAAGATTATAAATATTAGTTACAGAAAAGAATGACAAGTATGAAAACACTGAATAATGGAATTTAATTAAATTAATACTCGGGTATGAATTAGAATACTCGAAGATTAATAGCGAGTATATCTGGCATGGGATGCAGGGAAAATAGGGGTTTAGGGTGGGGTAGTGTATTAAAATCTAGGATGGAACTATAAAGAAAGAGTAGAAATATTCGATAAATAAATGTAATAAAATGGATTAATGGAATAAAATAAAATAATACTCTGGTCTAAATTAGAATAATCGAAGATTAATAACGAGTATCTCTGGCACGGGATGCAGTGAAAATAAGGGTTTAGGGTGGTGAAGAGTATTAAAAAAAGTTAGAAATAAAGGCAGTTAATAAAATAATAAGTCGGAAAAAAAGGGGAATGAATGTAAATTCTCATATTAAAAAAGTGAGTAGCCTATAGAAATGCTTTTAAAAGAAAAACGAGTTTAAATAAAACATTTTGGAAATTATTCGAAAGTTAAAAAGTATGGAAAGGGACACATTTTCATAAACACGTGAGGTACTAAAATAGTGGAAATGAGAGCACCTGTCAACTGAAAAATGTGAGTTAAAAGAGGGAGAAGCAATATATTGGTCCCATAACCAAAATGTATATAAACCACACCCGTGGGATGATTAGTTTTGTGTCAGAGAATCAATACGTGTGAAGAAACTACGAGGAAGGTAATGATTCGGGGCTGCGGAAGCATCTTGAGAATATCTTTCATTTCCTCAGAGGGAACATATTGTTAATGTATATTTAAAAATACATAAAACATTATGTCCCCTCCAGAGGAGTTGGATGAATTTCAACGGAGTAAGGAAAGAATATCGAAGAGAGGTAAATTATGTCAAAGGGTATATGTTTGATCTTTTTAAAAAGAAAGCAAAAATATTTAAATGATTATAGAATGTTGTATGTTTAGGTTTAAATGGAACATAATCACGAGTTGATGAAAGAACCATTACAAGAAATATAGGTGAATTAAGGAATTACTTTGTGCAAGGTAATGATGCGGAGCAATGGTATCATCTTGAGTTTATCTATCATTTCCACAGAGGGAACATATTGTTAGGGTATAATTTAATTTACATTCAACTTTATGATCCCTCAAGCGAAGTTGGATGACTTTCAACAGAGGATTTGAAAGATTAATAAATAATAACTTTTTTAGAATGCAGGTGTATTTTAATGATTGAAAAATGTACTATAAAAATACTAACAACGCAATAAGAAAATACTTTTGAATAAAGGAGAAAAAAGAAAGATGAAGTATTGACGGAGTGTTTTCTGTAGCACTTTGTATTCAACTTTATCTGAAAGTTAAAAAAGCCCAATCATTTAAATAAAGATGACGGGGCAACACTTAAATAATGTAAACTTAAGGAATGAGTGTTTATGATAAAATTAAAAAAAATGTGGTCCAACGCGTAATACCAATGAATGAAAAAAAGATTTTGCAACTCACCCATGTGATGATTTAAAAAGACACAATACAAAAATTTGGAAAACTTGTGCATTTTTCTTTCAAGGATGGTTAGAATAATTATACATTTCATGAAAGGACTCAGTACTCCATGCAAAGTGTGAAAAGTCCACACATTTATGTTAGATTAGAAATTAGAATAATATTTTTAAATACCTTCACATGCCACGAACTCGTAAGCAGGGTAGACAGTTTAAGTTAAAAATACCCAGCGACAACTTGTATTTGACACGCATTGTAAAATAATGTCCGTCACAAAATGTCTACGTACGTGCAGAGGGTATCATAAAGTCACAGATAAAAAATAAGCCAATCAACATTAGGCTCAGGAAGGTACCGTTAACCACACAACAGCAATCAAATGTTTTTGCAAAACTGCACAAGGGAAGGGATTGGTCTGAAATACTTTTTCTAACAATGCTTCAGAACCAATGAAAAAAAAGAAAAAGAATGTTTCTGTTTTTAACATACGAGCCAATAAGATGTCCTTGCAACTACGCACAGGGGGAGGCAATGGTTGCTTACAATAAATAAAAAGAAAAAAAGGGTAGTTTAAAAGAACGCTTAGGAATAAAACACATGCGCATTTGATAAAATAAGATTTCGGAGGTGAAGTATAATTAACAATCATAAAAAAATGATCGGATATATTATCTGGCACGGCCTTAACATTATTGCTGCATTAGCAGTGAAAAAATGACGTAACATCAGGAAACATTGTCAAGATAATATGTCATTGAGAATATGCCCCTATGTACAAGGAAATTCTCTCGAATCATTTACGCAGGGTTCAAAGAAAATAGAATATTTAAAATGTAGCGCACAGATTTAAAATGCACATGTGGAACGTAGTAAGTATTTATTTGAATACGGAGAATTTTCAATCACCTGACTCACATTTCACAACTGTCTGGCATACCTTACTTCAATTGCAAATTTAAAAAGAACATGTGTGACATTTGCATAACAAGTGTAGAGCGAAGCGAATTATTGAGGAGGACTTGCTTTAGCAAGACAAAGAAAGGCTTCTAAGAGAATAAGAACGCATTTTTCTGCCAGATTACATTTAATGATTATCCAGGCTCCCATGGCTAAACATGACGAGAATCGTCTTTCACCACTTTCTAATCATCCTGCTTTATTCACCAAAGTGTGTGTATGCTTCTCAATTAACTCCTTTCTTTAACATAGTAATTGTTACTCATACACTATCCTTCACTTACCCTACAGATGCACCCCCTGGAGTTAGAATAGTAATTGTTACCGACACACTATCAAGGACTTACCCTACAGATGCATCCCTTGGAGTAGATTAGTAATTGTTACCCCTACACTATCCTGCACTTACCCTACAGATGCACCCCTCTGGTGTTAGAATAGTAATTGTTACTGACACACTATCAAGGACTTACCCTACAGATGCACCCCCTGGAGTTAGAATAGTAATTGTTACCAAAACACTATCCAGCACTTATCCTACAGATGCACCCCCCTGGAGTTAGAATAGTAATTGTTACCCCTACACTATCCTGGACGTACCCTACAGATGCACCCCTCTGGAGTTAGAATAGTAATTGTAATCCCTACATTATCCTGCACTTAACCTACAGATCCACCCCCTGGAGTTAGAATAGTAATTTCTACCCTTACACTATCCAGCACTTACCCTACAGATGCACATGCATGGAGTTAGAATAGTAATTGTTATCCCTACACTATCCTGCAATTACACTACAAATGCACCCCCCTGGAGTTAGAATAGTAATTGTTACCCCTACACTATCCTGGACTTACCCTAAAGATGCACCACCCTGGAGTTAGAATAGTAATTGTTACTCCTACACTATCCTGCACTTACCCTACAGATGAATCCCCATGGAGTTAGAATAGTAAATATTACCCCTACACTATCCTGCACTTACCCTACAGATGCACCCCCCTGGAGTTAGAATAGTAATTGTAACCCCTACAGTATCCTGCACTTACCCTACAGATGCACCCGCTGGAGTTAGAATAGTAATTGTTACAGCTACACTATCCTGCACTTACCCTACAGATGCACCCCCCTGGAGTTAGAATAGTAATTGTTACTCCTATACTCTCCAGTACTTATATTAAAAATAAACCACTTTTGACCTTAAAATAGAAATTGGTACTCGTACAATATCAAGCACATATGTTAAATATGCACCCACTTATCGTATTCGAAAAAGCAAAACTGTTTTTTTATTAAAAATACTTTAATAATGAATGTAAATCAAAATAAATATTTATTTTAAAAAAATATTTTGTACAAATAAATATTACATTAATATCATTTACAAAAATATCGTTTTTAATCAAATCAAACATAAAGTAAATGATTTTTTTTTTTAAATCAGTCCGTTTTCTTTTTTTGAATTATGGTATGACATTTACGTAGTGATGTTCAACATGAAGGCAGCCATTTTGAGTTGCGAGGAAGGACAAAGCTGAAGCAAGGTAGAGGCACTCAAAGTTTTAAAACAAGTTAATAGTTATTATATGTTCTGCAAGAGTGACATTTATTGCAAGGAGAGAAGAGGGAGGTTTATAGATGTAAATAGATTATTGCAAACTTAAAATCGTAACATGTCCGAAGTCATATTGTCATTGTATGCCCAAGTCGGGTCACATGCTTAGATAGAACGAAGAAACAAAGAATGCATTTGCAAAGTATATTTAAAGTGGATTTAAAAGAAAAAGACTAAAGTATAAATGCAGAGAACAGTGACCTGAGCTAAAATTTAGATTTATTGTTAATATACAAAGCCAATTTAATAGAGTTGATGAATTTGGGGCAAAACAGGAAAGTAAAAGGGTAGAGAGTATTAGTAATGTAATATGTGAGCAACATTATCCTGGTAGTCAGAAGCCACACACAACGACAATTGGTGTAAAGTTGCTAATAGTCTTTCAGACATCTCCTTTGATTTTTTTGCTAATTTGTGGGTTCAGGCTACCTGCTAATGCTTGACTCATTCTCATTTCTTGAAAACTTTGCTCCTTCCTCAAAGTTTCCAAGAAATGATAGAGGTTAGGGTGACCCTTACCAATTGTGTGGTTGAAGGAGTTGTGCCATCCCTCTATGGCATTGTTTGTCTTTGCTTCTCCTTCTAAACAGCTCGAGTAGCAGTTCCACCATTCCACATGAAAACGTGGTTTCCTCCTGCTACCCAACCTGCTTAGATGCCCAATCCACGTGTCATCAAAATAATTTAGTAGGCGAGACAATTTTTCTTCGTTTGAGGTATAAAAGTCAGATTAAGTAATTGAAGGGTAGTACTCATCTGCACTCTCTGGAGGAACAAAGCAAAGTGCTGTTATTTTTTTTAGTTTGAATTGCAGTTTGTTATCCGATACATAACCCACAACTAAGGATGTTTTTTATATCTCACGCCAAAATGCCTGGGAAAAGTGGAAAAAACATCCTTGAATTTGGGTACCCACATACGTTTTGAAAATAACATTAATCATTGCGAATTCAAAATCAATAATAATTTTCCTAGGACTTTCGTTGGATGTTTTAGATTTTAACACTGTTAAAAGTTCAGTGTAAGTTGAGGATTGCTTATCAGGTAGCAAACTGTACACAAGGGGACTACTGTATTAGACATTTTGGCATGAATAGTATATATTTGGGTGAAAGGATGGGGCGTGCTTTTAAACGTCCCATCCATTATCCAAATATCACTATTCTCCAATTCAAAAAGGTTACGTGGAGTACTAAAGATGAGAATTTGTTTATGAGGGTTTTGGTTGGCATGAATTAAGAAAAGTTCGTTAAAAATAGATACAGAGAGCTCAGGAGGAATAAGAATGTCCGAAAAGGTTTGAGGAGCAACTCTTTGTGGGTTAATTGTTTTTTTTGTTGTAAAATTCGTTTCACATTGGGTATAATGGGCATACTGCTGGCAACATGACCTGGAACATGTTGTGCAACCTCCCTCAAAATTGAACTATAGCTGTCATTGGAGGTGCATGCAATATCTTCCATTTCATTTATAGTTTCTCTGACCTCAATCTCCATTGCATGGGCAGAGTGGTTATGGTCTGTGGTTCTTAAAACAGAGTCACCGAGAGTAACCGCTCTGCCTGTGTAATGGGATGAGTAGTATTGCACACATATCCAATGACACCTGGGTTCTGTAAATCTCTCCTTGCAATACATGTACCCTGCATGTTTTAATAAACGGTTTCCTTTTCTGGAAGAGGCGTACTGTGCCGTCTTGTCTATTTCGTGAATTGAAGACATTTTCTGAAAAGATATGAATAAGCATATCGTACGTTGAAATATATTTTCAATTATTAATTATTTTTTACAAATGACATTTTTTAAATGAAAAAATAAATGAAAATGAATTTACTCAAGTTGGAACATTACATGACTACATTGTTATTTACCTGCTTATGATAATGCAAACTGATTTTTTTACAAAAAATACATTTTAGTTTTAGATTATGCTGAATATATCTTATGGTTTTCTGGTTTTGGTTCCTACTTGTTATCTGTTCTTGTTTATTTTGGTTGGAATTCTCTTGATTTTTTAAATCTGGAACAGAAAAGAATATATGTTTTGTATATTAATTAGACATATTTTTGTATGTTGGTTGTTAAGGAGTAAATAGGGTTAATTTATATTTAAATATATATTCTAAACAAGAATTTACCTTTATTTTGTCTTTTTGAGGTTATGAAGAAGATGCAGTGTTTGAAATGATGGATTGGAGAAGTAGTGGATTTTTGACTAGCGATAGAGCTAGTTTATTTATGCTTGATATCTGTAAAAAATTTGAAAACATAACATTTTTCAGATTTGGTATTCGAATTATATTTTTTTATAAAAAAAGCATTAACAATGAAAAAGAAGGGTAAACTGGTTAGGAATACTGCATTATTGAAACAAACATAAATTATTTTAATTTTCAAAAATACAATACATTTTTTTTACATTTTATAAAAATTCCAGTATTGTTCATCGTTTTCTTCAGTACAAGTTTCCTTATTTTTCTTCACATTATATGTTGATACATTTTCAAAAAGAGAGAGATATGTTCCAAAAATGAATCACATCACAAATATATACCTTTTGTAATTTGCACATGATATTGAACAGTCATATAAAATTCAAATTGAAATCCATAAGCATATTCAAACATATACATTTCAATTAACGAAAGATTATATTAGGAATATTTAATTGAGAATTTTACCTTTTAAAAAAAAAATTGTTTTCTTTCTTGTTAAATGGAAGAGTTTCTTAATTGTTCAGTTCAGTTTGATTAATTAAAAAACAAAATGTGTTCTATGTTCATTTTATTCTTGTTATTTGAAGGAAATCTTTTTTTAAATAAATTTAACTCACCTAGGAAAAGTAGTGTCTAAATACGCAGAATTATTTTGTTGGCTTGTATTGATTGAAAACTTATCTTGACTTTATAAATGTTTCCTTTGTATTTAACTGAAAAGTTAATAAATATTTAAAATTACTGTTTTGTTTCTTTTAATTGGTTCACTATATAGTAATTTTCATTTTATTATACTTACTTTTTGATCTTCTGAGGCTGTTTGGTGGTTTCGAATCAAGTTTGTCAGTCACAGTAACAGAGTCGGCATTCACAGCGTCTGCTCCCGTTGATAGTCAGTTGACCATTGTTTTCAAAATGATGGTCGGCTTTTATTTATACATTTTCTTGGGTATCACCATAGTTTAAACTAAAATAACTATAGTGTTGTAATTTTTTGGGGGGATAAAATTATGTGGAAACATGTATTTTAATTTTCGTATTACAAAATGGTCATTTCAATAGTGTTTCTTTTGGCCTCCATTTTGTTTCGAAGTTGACGTATTTCATGTCATTGAAACAGTAGTAGGACTTGCTTTTTGACCCGAGGTCAACCTATTATCGTTCGCTGAAATTGGATTATGAAGTCCTTGATTTAGAACTATATTTCATTAAGGTATGTTAATTCAAAATGTTTTCTTATTTTAAGAATATTTGTTATTGTTTTAAAGTTCATTAGTCATCGAAATAATAAAGTTATTTAAACGATATATTAATACATGGTAAATACTCAAGTAATAAAATGAATACCCGAGCATTAATTTTAAAAAGGGGTACCATTTAATTAATTTGTGTGGTAAATTACTCTACACATTTTAATACACTTACCCACCCAAAACCCCTATTTTCCCTGCATCCCGTGGCAGGAGTTATTTTACTAATATATATTTTCTTTAAATGCATTGTAATGCTATGCGTAGTATTGTATTGCATTGTAATGGTACTTTTAATGCTCATATATATTTGGCGTAGTAATGATTTTCGTTGTAAAATATTGCGTTGCAACAGTATACACGTTGTAAAAAAATGTGTTGTAATGGTATGCGTTGTAATAGCATGCATTTTATCGTCATACATCCTTCTCTACTAGAGAGAGAAAACATCTGGGTTCCTGGTTGTGCTACCAGAAGACATCTTAGCACACATACAATTGTTTGGTGAACTAATTGCTTGGAAGCCTTTGAGATGGAAGCAATAAGCATTTTCTGAAACAGTGACCATGTTCCACTTCATTTTTTCTTTTTGAAAGACAAGAAGAAACAGAACAAGCCTGCAAGTTTAACTGGGGAACCTACATTTCGGAGTTACTTTTGCAAGGCAACACTTGTTTCTCATAATTCAAACCTTTATTCCTTGCGTTCCATAATGCATCTGGATACGAGTTCAAAGGCTACACTGTACATTCTGTTAATATTCTACTGCTGTTGAGATCAACAAAGTCGAAATTTTACATCTTTTGTGTTGGTGAAATGATTGTTTTTACTAAAACATGTTAGACCCTGTCACTTTTGAGTAGTAAAATGTGTTAAGGTTCTCCTTGTGATGTACTAAATTGTCCCGCTATCAGCATTGAATACTACAATCATACCAAACTACATTGTAAATGCACATTTGGGGTAGATATGATGCCCTTTTGAGCTCTGCCTCTTATCACACAAAGTAAAGGGTCAATGTAGTTTGTGAAACATAGTAAGAAACTGTGATGCACATTAAACTAACAAAAATGTTGAAGAGGAGGTATGGGATAACTACTACTACATGCATAACTAAAGTAATTTCGAATCGTTGATGGTCCTGGTCAGAGTGGATGAGTACAGACAATAGAGATTGATTATCTATGTCACAAGTCACTATGTCCATATGTAAAAATATTGCCTTTATGTGGCCAACTAGGTATCTATCAGTCCTTTGATGTAAATATTTGCAAATTGCCTTTCCTTCCCTACAACCCTCACGAGTGCACATTCCCTTCCAGCACTTTCCTATCCCTTCCTTTGGAGCACCTGCATTTTTATATGCAAATGTACATACTATTCATGCTGTTTCACTGAATAAATCAGCATATGTTGGAAGTTGATAGATTGTAATGATTTGATTTTGTGGTGATGTTACATTTTGTTTATTGAATGGTGTACCATTGCAACCTTTTTTCTTGTACTGTAATTTACCCGGGTCCAGTGGCTTAACGGGTTATCCCATTGCTATATAACTCATCTGAGCGTTAGGCAGTTCATTAGCCAGTTGGTTGCAGCTGTCTCTCTGCTTTCTGGACTTACCTTTGCTGAACTAGAAGGCCATGCTTCACAGATTGCAGCAGACTGTACACAATTTTTAAATGGTGTTTTTATTTGTGCAGAAAATCTGCCCAAACTATAATTTGTTTCAAAGCATTTATTGCAAGCCTCTTTAAAATACGTAATTACCAAGGTGGTAGGAATACAATCCCTACATACTTAATAGTCTTTTGAATGATTGCTCCGGGGCCAGTTAAGATAGTCCATCATGATAAATAGGATGTATGAGCAATTAACAAGTAATACCTGGATACATATTACTTTTGATAATGCTAGAGTTCATGCTGAGGTCATCTGTTTTGAGAACATAATGATAGGTTTGAAGAAGTAGGGCAGCATAAAAATGTGGTAGTCTGTATTACGTTTCCCATACTTCTGTTGTATTTGTAAATACATTGATTAAAAGGCCCACTGAGCTCCCTAGTTATTTTTTAAAAAGAGCACACATTTAACAAAAACTTCAAACAATGCCGAGAGAAATTTTTTATGGGGTTAGCTCTGCATGTTTAAACTAAAACATTGCTGGTAGTTTAAAAGCATACGAATATTGTATATGATGATCTTGGAACTTTAGCCCAATTACATATTTAAACATTTCCAATCTGTCCATTTCTATGTATTGAGGTGAAATTCCCTCTTTCAAATTACAGTCATAGGTCGAGAATTGCCCTAGCCAATGTGTGCTAACATGAAAACATTGAGGCAAAGGATTAGATTTACTAATTTTTTACACAAGCGCTCGGGTGGTGAAAAGTGGTGTAGCACTTAGGGGCATATATATGAGAACTGCAGTGCAGGGCAGTGCAGCAAGTTACCTTGCAGGAATGTGCTGTATTTATCTAATACGAGAAAACAAGAGAGGATTGGGTCCTGTCACTACCAGGCCTGGACCACACAAAACATTGACCGGATAGGTTGTTACTGATACCTCATATATGAGCTTAGACCAACAATTCTAATTTCATGTGATTTATTTCACATCACATTTGACTTATTTCATGCACATGTGAATTAAGACATTCATTAATGTCATAAGATAAATAACGCATCATTTAGTATGCCATGCTCATGAAAACAACACAATTCAACATTACAAAAAAAACACATAAATGATAAACATGTAAAAAACATGAACACCAATACAATTATAAATGTCCTCTAAGTGTCCTGCAAACAACCAGTCCATATTTGACACATAGATCACAGGCGGACCATTGACAATTCCAGCTGTCCTGCCTGTGTATGGGGCAAAGGGCTATACAGTTATGACAAGGGTTGTCTGCCCACTGGGAAAGAAATTTATTTTGAACAGTTTCCATCCAGCACCCCCAAAGCTCATTCGCCTTTGCCCAGATGTCAACGTGTTTCAAACCCTCAATCGTTCTAGGGTTTTCCTCAGGACTCGGACTGGGGATCAGTGACTCTTATGGATGCCCAGACACTTATGTGTTGTAGCGTCAATGGTGAACCTGTTCGTTGTTTAACAAAAGCTTCTACTTGTTTCTGGGATTGTAAACAGTGTCCATGTCATCATACCAATAAAGGGCTGACCTCACAAGGAAGTTAGTGAGTGTTATATTTTCAGAACTCCCTTGGAAGGAAACCTCTTCTTTGAAAACAGAAGGGAATTCTGAAAATAGAACACTCGATAACTTCCTTGTGAGTGCAGTCCTTTATTGGTATGATGACATGGACACTGGCATGCACAACAACAGTCACTGATCCCCAGTCCGAGTCCTGAGGAAAACCCTAGAACCATTCAGGGTTTGAAACGGGTTGACATCCGGACAAAGGCGAATGAGCTTTGGAGGTGCTGGATGGGAACTGGTCAAAAGAAATTTCTTGTTGTTTGCAGGACACTTATAGGACATTTATAATTGTATTGGTGGTTATGTTTTTTTACATATTTATCATTTATGCGTTTTTTTTGTTTGTTAATGTTGAATTGGGCTATGTTGGCATACTAAATGATGTGTTATCTATCTTATGACAATAATGAATGTCTTAATTCACATGTGTATGAAATATGTCAAAAGTGATGTGAAAAAAATCACATGAGCTTAGAATTGTTGGTCAAAACTCATATATGAGGTAACAGTAACACAGTATTTATCTAATACGGCACATTCCTGTCCTTTCCCCATGGGCTGGCACTGCTTCATCAGCCTAGCACCAATGCAGGCAGTGCCTGTGTAGTATGCAGGATTGTTTTTGTGCAGGAAGAGGCACCTTCCTGCACAAAACAATTCTGAGAAGCATTTTCCTGTTTCTATGAGTCCTGCAGAATGCAGTACACATAGAAAAAGGAAAAAACTAGGAGAAATAAAGATATTTCTCTTTGTTAAGCCTCACTTGGTGAGGCATATATTTTTGGCACATTCCCAGGTTTACCATGTTTGATAAATTTGGGAATGAGCCAAGTCAAGAATAACTTTATTTCGGGTCAAAGAACTATAAAAGTTTAACAGATAAAATGTTTACAATATATAAAATAATCACAGTAAATAAGTTTAAAAACAAAAGCAATTCATAGGATTCTGCAGTATAAGAATTCTATACATAAAATAGTCGGTCTAGAGCAGCATGGTATTACACAGTTCATAAAATTCTTGTAATATAAAAATAAGACAGCGAGAAATTACACCCTCCTTTAACAGCCTCTATTACTCATAGCGCCTTCTGATAGCCATTGAGACTTTGGTGTAGTTAGCTACTGCAGTACAAATATCAGGGGTGGCCAAAGTGTAAAACCATCAAAGTAAGTACTGGGGCCAATTTTTCTTAAAAGTGGGGCAAGAAATGTATTCCTCACCTCTTTATATAGGGTGCAGAATAGAATAAAGTGCATAATGCTTTGGCTTGCCGAATTATCACACAGGCAGGGAATAAGCTTATCGGCCCTCCTTCTTTGACTCGGGAATGCCAGTAAAAAGTGCACAGAGCATAAATGAAATCTTGTTAAAAGGAATCTAATCTGCACAAGTTAGATAATATTGCTGTGGGACAGGGAGCAATCGTGTGAAGCCCATCTCCTCGTGTTGTGGATAGCGCCTCTTTAATGGTGGCTTTAGAATTCATACGGATGCTTTCTGGATTGTCATAAAAATGCCCCAGTCCTATCTCACAAAATGGAACCATGGTATTGTTAAGGCACTATCTAAGTTGATGCAGTTTTTAATTACTTCTCTAGAGAACATTAATTTGTCTCCTAATCAGATTTTTGCCCATTAAAATAGAGGGGCGCACCTATGCAATCGTCAATAAACTCTAACCCTAATTCTTTGTGACAGAAGAGGGTAGTAGCACTAGTCGGGGTCATCAGTAATCTTTTAGTACATTTATTTTCCAAGACATGTAATGGGGGGTTTTGTGATGTCCCCACACCCCTGCCCCATAGGTTACGACAGACATGCATTTTGCTTCATAAAGGGTAACTAGCTCTCTAACAGGCTTGTGACCTAATTTGCATGCAACGCAAAATAGTCCATCCACGGCCCTGCTTGTGTTAAGTGCCCTTGCTGTTATAAGTGGTTCCCAGTTCATCTGATTTTTTAAAAAGTTCCCCAAATATGTAAAATTATTTAACTTTTCTATTATTTTGCCCCGTATGGCTGTCTTTAGTTTTTGCCGACATGGGGCCACACACCATGGTATATGTTTTGATAAAATGTACTTTTAAGTCAAGCAATGACATCAAATCAGTAACAGCATTAAGAGATTTTTGGAGGCTATTAGCTGTCATTGCCATTAACACTGTGTCCTTCGCATATGAAAGTAATGGGACTGAGTTACCGCCAATTCTAGGGAAGTCAATCTTACTTTACAATTGGGGGTGGGGTCGCACACTACTCACACACCAGCGGTATCGCCCCTAAGGACTATGGTAATGTAGTTACGTGTTCCGCGATGCATCTTCTTTTGATTCTCTGCTATCTTCGCTGTCTTCGCCATCCCTGGACACGTGTTTCGGGGTATCACCCCTCGTCAGCAGGGATAGGCCGTGTTCTGGGGTTGCCGGTGGCTGCCAAATATCTGCCAGGTTTAGTACCACTCAGGCGCATAGGTGCGGGGTCCCAGGCTCGTCAGCCAACTGCTCGAGGGAGCTTTAACATTACAATTGGGGGTGGGGTCACACACTACTCACACACAGCGGTATCGCCCCTGAGGACTATGGTAATGTAGTTACGTGTTCCGCGATGCATCTTCTTTCGATTCTCTGCTATCTTCACTGTTTCGCCATCCCTGGACACGTGTTTCGGGGTATCACCCCTCATCAGCAGGGATAGGCTGTGTTCTGGGGTTGCCGGTGGCTGCCAAATATCTGCCAGGTTTAGTACCACTCAGGCGCGTAGGTGCGGGGTCCCAGGCGCGTCAGCCAACTGCTCGAGGGAGCTTTAACATTACAATTGGGGGTGGGGTTGCACACTACTCACACACCAGCGGTATCGCCCCTAAGGACTATGGTAATGTAGGTACGTGTTCCGCAATGCATCTTCTTTCGATTCTCTGCTATCGTCGCTGTCTTCGCCATCCCTGGACACGTGTTTCGGGGTATCACCCCTCGTCAGCAGGGATAGGCCGTGTTCTGGGGTTGCCTGTGGCTGCCAAATATCTGCCAAGTTTAGTACCACTGAGGCGCGTAGGTGCGGGGTCCCAGGCTCGTCAGCCAACTGCTCGAGGGAGCTTTAACATTACAATTGGGGGTGGAGTCGCACACTACTCACACACCAGCGGTATCGCCCCAAAGGACAATGGTAATGTAGTTACATGTTCCGGGATGCATCTTCTTTCGATTCTCTGCTATCTTTGCTGTCTTCGCCATCCCTGGACACGTGTTTCGGGGTATCACTCCTCGTCAGCAGGGATAGGCCGTGTTCTGGGGTTGCCGGTGGCTGCCAAATATCTGCCAGGTTTAGTACCTGTCATTTCTGTGCTAACCCTCCCATCTCAACTGTCTGACTAAAATGATTATGTAGTAAATTAATATCAGTGAGTCCTGAAAGAGTTTCAAAACAGTTCAGGTGGGTGAATGAGGGAAGCCACGTAAAAGGATACATTTTTGAGCCTATGGGGAGCGACCCTTGTCTCAAACTAAATCCCCAATGAAGTGTTTTAATGCTGGTAGAGATGTGATGGTACTTTGGAGTCTTTAGCAGCATTCTAGCTGCAGCATTTAGCAGAGATTGAAGTTTGGATAGTTGGCGCTTGTTTATGCCCAGGAAAAGGGCGTTACAACAGTCTATCCGTGAAAGGATCAGTGCGACTACAACCAATTTCCTGAGGTCCAGGGGAATGAAAGAGAACATTTTACGTAGGAATTTTAGCTGAAAAAAGCAGCACAAAGTTAACTGATTAATCTGGCCTCCAAAACTTAGTTGATCGTCCTGCAAGATTCCTAAATTCCTGACCTTTCCAGCGGGTACTGGGCATTGACCTGCCTCAGCTGGCCAGCACTCTTAGTTCCAGAGCGGTGATCCAGTCCAAAACTCATCATCTCTGTTTTTCCCGTGTTTAATTTAAGGTAGTTCTGGTGCATCCAGTCCATAATATGTTTCAGACAGCCATGAAATTTCCCCGCAATGGAATCTGCACTTGAAGAGATGAAGATGAAGTTGTACCTCATCGGCGTACGATACCAATGAGAAACTATGCCCCCTGGTCAACTCAACCAGGGGTGTCACAAAAATGTTGAATAAAGTTGGAGACAGGGCTGACCCCTGGAGAACTCCACAGCAGAGGGAAAATCTCTCTGATCTGTACCTGTCCCAACACACCCTCTGTTCCCTTGCCACGAGGTATTACCCCAGTGGCCATAATTAGGGCTGATTCAGTGGAATGATGTTGTCTAAGTTATGAGTGGATTGATCTAGGTTGCTATTAAGCTCTCGGTATCCTGTTAAGTCTTGATTTATAGATTTTTTGCTGCTACCGGAAGGCAAGATATGAGCCAATAACATTCGACCACATAGGGGTCCAGAGGTGGTTTCTTTAAAATTGGCCTAATACATGCCTTCTTTCAGGAGGTGGGGGAAAATTCCTGCTCTCATGATGTTATTCAGAAGTGGGGCCAGTTGCTTACTGATCTTATCTGAGACTAAATGTATTATAGCCGGAGGGCGAGGGTCTGTAAGAGCCCAGTATTTTGCTTCTAATAGCAGATCATTTATTTTGTCCACTGATAGAGGGGTAAAGCTATTCAACTGACTTACCATAGTCTGCCTTTTTAGGTCAGCTGGCCCAGGTATTAGTGGAGTTAGGGAGTTTCCCTGCCAGTTCTTCATAGATCAATTCTACTTTAGTCTGGAAAAAGCTTGTCATTGTACCGCAAAGACTTTGGTCCGGTACAAATTGATTTTCTTGGGTTAGTTTGGATAGAGCTGTGATGGTCTTGAAAAGCTCTCTTGAGGCATTTTTTGCCCTCTCAATTTTGCTAGTAAAGTACTTCCTTTTTGCATTTTTGATAGCTTCATTGAATTCCCCTAAGGCCAGTTTAAAGGGAAGTTTGCTCTGTTCACTATAAGCTACTCTCCAGACCCTCTCCAAGTGCCTACACCTGACTTTTATGACTTTAAGTTCTAGATTGTACCGGGTGCAGAATCACTCTTTCTCCGTTGTTTATTTAGGTTTTACAGGGCCAGCTGATCCGTTGCTGATCTGATCCAGCCATCCATGTTATCAAAAGGGGGTGGTGATGGACGGAGCATCTGAACCAATCAAACACTTACACCCAGTCAACAGATCTGGGTTTAATCCATCACCGTTCTTTAGCCCACTCTGCCACCCCAGTTCAGACATGGCCATATGCAAATCAGTCTGACCCTGTGCCTAATGGGAACAGTCCAGCCCGAACTGCCAAGCCATGCCTTCCCTGGACCAGAAACAAGCTTCCGAGGACCAGTTTCTGGCATTTCAGCCGTCTTCAGCCCGGCTTGCTTGAATCCAGTGGCAAAGTGAGCAAGGGACTCACGTCTGAGCATACCCTGCCAACTTATGGCGAACAAAGTGGTACAAAAGGGGGTGGTGATGGATGGAGCATCTGAACCAATCAAACACTCACACCCAGTCAACAGATCTGGGTTTAATCCATCACCGTTTTTTAGCCCACTCTGCCACCCCAATTCAGACATGGCCATATGCAAATCAGTCTGGCCCTGTGCCTCATGGGAACAGTCCAGACAACTGCCAAGCCATGCCTTCCTATTAAGATGTACAGTGTCTATGCTGCCGGGTTGAGTGGCCCTGTTCATCTGCTAGTTATTTACTGGTTTCTTGATTAAATCCTGCAACAAATGGGAAAGCTGCTCTTCAATGCAGCTTAGCCGAACTGAAATAGGAGCCAGCGCCTCTGATACTCATTTGCTGATTTTTTTCAAAATAGATATCTGTCCTTTTGAGTGTGGCCCCTCTCCCCACTCCCCCTTGTGTTCTACATACATTGCCTGTTGCACGATCTTGTCTAGTTCTTTTGACCATAGGTGAGTGTCTCTTCGATTTGTGATCAGCCCCTGCCATCTCAGTTTGTTTCCTTTTTCCCCCATGCTGCTTGCGAAGAACCATTCTTCTCTGTAGTTGGATTGGGGCCATATTCATTTCCGTTGTGTTTGGCGCATGCTCCAACCTGATTCACAATTGTTACAATAGGCGAGAATGGTGCTTGGGTCCTGGGCTCAATGTCCGTCTCAATTGAGTCTGTGATGGGGTCTACAATGGCTACGTTTTGTAATGCAGTGGAAGCAGCTTGTGAGAGTCTTCGCTCTGCCAGCTCTATTTCCTTGTTGATTGCCTGCACTGCTTTCTGGATTTTAAGGCAGGCGGAGTTTCCCGTTTCCCCATAATTTTTAAACAGCCCAGGCTACTAGTGAGGTATAGCTAACAGGAGACCACAGCAGAGAGGGGAAAAATGAAAACGTTTTTACCTTCTGGTAGCTTCACGAAGCTATGGTGCGTCACTTGGTTCACTAGGTCCCCAGACTCCAAAACTAAAAGGGTGGGTCCCGCCCAGCCTCCTCCAGGCTCCGAAGGACGTGGATGGGCCCGCCCTTGGCTTGGGCTTTGCCCGGTCACACCCGCGCTGCGGGAGCTTGAGGCGCCTTTATGGTGCCGGGAGGGCTGACCCACCTCCCGCGCTGGAAATGCTCTGTACGCACTGGGGGACCAAGTCTCATCCCAGTTCCTAGAACAGGTGAGTGATTGCCTCAACCAAACTTTTGCCTGATGAATCCTATGCTGTGGGAAGCTTGAGGTGCCCTCATGGCGCCGGGAGGACTGACTCCGCCTCCCGTGCCCCAAATGCTCTCTACGCACCGGGGCACCGAGTCCCACCCCAGTGCCTGGAACAGGTGAGTGGTTGCACCAGCTGATCTTTTTCCTGATAAAAGAGTAAAAAAACATGGTATTTGCGTGGGAACACGCACCACAACGTCCATGGAATGCCTCCCTTGTGCAGAGAAATGCAACACAACAATTTGTGCTGTGTTGCATTACTTCATATTTTTTAAGCCATTCAAAGCCACACAAAATGGATTTGTGTGGCTTCATAAATATAACTTACAGGTTTGCATTGTGCAGGTACCACATTATGTGGTACAATCATGATGCAAAGCCCTCATAAATATGCTGGTTAGTGCCTATTTGGTATCTTCATCGAGGTTTATAACCTCACGGCAGAATTGTGGTGCACCGTGTGAACCCTGCATAAAAGTCAGTGAATGAACTCCAAAAGATTTTAAAATTAGCATCATTCTCTCACAGCCTTCAACTAATTCTAAAGAATTCAGCCGGCTTGTTGTTATTCTTAAAAAAGGTGATGGAGCGGAAGTTTCGTATAGCATTTTTCTTATTTGTAGGGGTACATCATAGTTACGTGTAGAGCGTACCCGCATATAATACTGTCTTGTGCAAATGTGAGTGTTAGAATTGTGAACCATATCAATGTAGCTATGTGACATATTTTAGTTATTGAAGTAGTATGATGAATCAACGTAGGTAAATAACTGTAACTAGCAGAAAATGTGAACATGAAGAAACTGTGTTGTGAAGTTAGACATTCCTCATGTACTGAATGTGTTTAATAATAATACTTTACATAATTAGGTAAATGTGTTAGTTGAAATGTAAATTAGTTATGCAAACTCATATTGCTCAAGTGATACGTTCTTATGTTAGCCAAAACTGTAGGCCTGAAATGCGAATCCCTGACAATCTTTTGCTTTAAAATTAATGTTCTGAATTTCATGTAAACTGTGGAAGCTGTTCTTTCTCATGTGTTGCATTGCAGGTGAAGAAGCATTCTTATAGGCAAATGTATGTCTTTGTTTTAGCAGTTAGGCAAGAAGAGAAGTAGTTGTAATTAAATGACTTTAAGGTGATAAGCAAAGAAGTCGATTTCACATGGGAGAAGGCACGGGAACCAAGGACGAATTGTTGCAAAGGATGTACATGAAGAACACTGTGGAAAAGTACGCTCATGACTGTACCCATTGTGGAATACATGCGAGAGGTGCATCAAGGGAATTTGACCTGTGGATAACTGGTTGTTAGAATTAGAGATAGAGGCCCACATCTTTTTTTCTTTGGTGAGGGAGCATCTCATATCAAGCTCTTCCTCTTGTGATGGTGGTTTATGCTGCTTGACCCATCTCAACTGTGGAGAGACTTTGTAGGAAGACTCCATGACTGACAACTTTCCTCTTGATTTAAAATACTAATTCATTAACATAGGGAAGTCACCTTAGCGATAGAGTAGGTATAGATTTAAATGCTCTTTATTTATCAATCCTCGATGCAGGGAAATTTAGACTCCTGATTTTTGATTGTCTGCATCCTCCTTCTCTAACTGGTAGCTCTGTTCATGTTGTATAGTTTGAACTGGGAACGTTAGTTTTGCTTTATGCTGTTTCCTTTGTATTTCTATCCCTCATGTTGGGGTATGTCCATGTTCAATTATTTTTGGCTTTGTAATAAAACTAACTAACCTTCCTCGATTATCCTTTGGTTATTATGTATCAGAAAGCAGCAATTCAAATTTGATCGTGCATTAATTCACACTTTCATGCAGCTTAAAATGCCCATCGGAGTGTATCTCTAGAAAGGTTCTAGAACTCATTGAAACGGCCCCTTCAGTGGGCAAAATTATTTTTTCTCTTCAGGGGTTTTGACAGACCTGCCTACTTCCACGGTACCTCCATGAGTCACCAGAATTCTGCTCCCTTCACAGGGTGACGAGCCGATTTGACATGCTGGAAACCACAGCGAAGAGTGCATTTCCAGCTCAGTCCTGGGAGGCTTTTAACAGCCAATATCCATTAAGATGTGTAAAAACAGCCTAGGAAATCATCACCAGCTTCAGCAAGGTTTTGTTTGTGGAGGAGGGCAATTTGGTGGGGGGAGTGGCAGTGGTGCCTCTTAGGTGGTTCTGGCTCGAGGCACCCCCTCCAAGTCCTCATCCACTCTTCAGATGGTGTAATATATGTATTTTGTTTAAGTTGGCAGGTCTAGCTTTGAAGGATGGCAAATCTCATCAGCTGATTCTTTTAGTAAACACATTTAGCTATACCTTCTGTTAAAAAACAGTACCTTCCAATATTTTTACATAACTTTTCTGCCAATCTGTTCTTAAATTGAAAAGAAGCCTTTTAAATAAAAGCAAACTCTACATAGTTCAGTATTCTCTGCCATACTGCTATTTGCGTAGCCTACTTTGCTGATGCACTGAACAAACGCATGCATTTAGAACCGCTAGGAAAGGACTATTCGTTCCTTCTCCATTGCATTGTTACAGGACGTGGATTACATTACATTTCAGAGTGGTGCTAATTTGTACTATGGGGTGATTTAGCATCATATTTCTATATTAGAAGGTAGTTTATTCTCCATTAAACATCTATGTTCCCATTTTGTCTACATAAACAAACACAATTGCGTTGACACATTACAGCAATGACTGCCGCAAAAAATTATTCTGACAAAATATCACACCCTTCTCCAAGCGAAATATCTCACACTACAAACTGGCAGGCGCGGTTCCTCCATTGGGGCGTGGGGGCGTAGCCCCCCCTACCGCCCGCAGCTCCCTTGGCGTTTTTGAGTTAAGACTGACAATCATGTCAATGAATCAACATGACGTCAGACCGCCCTGCCCTTTCAGAGCCTGAAGGGGTGGGTGGTCT